>NC_054471.1:43331757-43942968 GCF_017639515.1 Carcharodon carcharias | reverse complement strand
CCGGAGAGAGAGAGGGAGAGGGAGCCGGAGAGAGAGAGGGAGAGGGAGCCCGGAGAGAGAGAGGGGGAGGGGAGCCCGGAGAGAGAGAGGGGAGAGGGAGCCCGGAGAGAGAGAGGGAGAGGGAGCCCGGAGAGAGAGAGGGAGAGGGAGCCGGAGAGAGAGAGGGAGAGGGAGCCCGGAGAGAGAGAGGGAGAGGGAGCCCGGAGAGAGAGGGGAGAGGGAGCCCGGAGAGAGAGAGGGAGTGGGAGCGAGAGAGAGGGAGTGGGAGCGAGAGAGAGGGAGTGGGAGCGAGAGAGAGGGAGTGGGAGCGAGAGAGAGGGAGTGGGAGCGAGAGAGAGGGAGTGGGAGCGAGAGAGAGGGAGTGGGAGCGAGAGAGAGGGAGTGGGGAGCCCGGAGAGAGAGAGGGAGAGGGAGCCCGGAGAGAGAGAGGGAGAGGGAGCCCGGAGAGAGAGAGAGGGAGAGGGAGCCCGGAGAGAGAGAGGGAGAGGGAGCCCGGAGAGAGAGAGGGAGAGGGAGCCCGGAGAGGAGAGGGAGAGGGAGCCCGGAGAGAGAGAGGGAGAGGAGAGGGAGAGGGAGCCCGGAGGAGAGAGGGAGAGGGGGAGGGGGAGGAGAGAGGGAGAGGGAGCCCGGAGAGAGAGAGGGAGAGGGAGCCCGGAGAGAGAGAGGGAGAGGGAGCCGGGAGAGAGAGAGGGAGGAGGGAGCCCGGGAGAGAGAGAGGGAGAGGGAGCCGGAGAGAGAGAGGGAGAGGGAGCCCGGAGAGAGAGAGGGAGAGGGAGCCCGGAGAGAGAGAGGGAGAGGGAGCCCGGAGAGAGAGAGGGAGAGGGAGCCCGGAGAGAGAGAGCCCGGAGAGAGAGCCCGGAGAGAGAGAGGGAGGGAGCCCGGAGAAGGAGAGAGAGAGGGAGAGGGAGCCCGGAAAGAGAGAGAGGGAGAGGGAGCCGGAGAGAGAGAGGGAGAGGGAGCCGGAGAGGAGAGAGGGAGAGGGAGCCCGGAGAGAGAGAGGGAGAGGGAGCCGGAGAGAGAGAGAGGGAGAGGGAGCCCGGAGAGAGAGAGAGGGAGAGGGAGCCCGGAGAGAGAGAGAGGGAGAGGGAGCCCGGAGAGAGAGAGGAGAGGGAGCCGGAGAGGAGAGAGGGAGAGGGAGCCCGGAGAGAGAGAGGGAGAGGGAGCCCGGAGAGAGAGAGGGAGGGGAGCCGGAGAGAGAGAGGGAGAGGGAGCCCGGAGAGAGAGAGGGAGAGGGAGCCCGGAGAGAGAGAGGGAGAGGGAGCCCGGAGAGAGAGAGGGAGAGGGAGCCCGGAGAGAGAGAGGGAGAGGGAGCCGGAGAGAGAGAGGGAGAGGGGAGCCGGAGAGAGAGTGAGAGGGAGAGGGAGCCGGAGAGAGAGAGGGAGAGGGAGCCCGGAGAGAGAGAGGGAGAGGGAGCCCGGAGAGAGAGAGGGAGAGGGAGCCGGAGAGAGAGAGGGAGAGGAGGGAGCCGGAGAGAGAGAGGGAGAGGGAGCCCGGAGAGAGAGAGGGAGAGGGAGCCCGGAGAGAGAGAGAGAGGGAGGGAGCCCGGAGAGAGAGAGGGAGAGGGAGCCCGGAGAGAGAGAGGGAGAGGGAGCCCGGAGAGAGAGAGGAGAGGGAGAGGAGAGGAGGAGAGAGAGAGGGAGGGGAGCCCGGAGGAGAGAGAGGGAGAGGGAGCCCGGAGAGAGAGAGGGAGAGGGAGCCCGGAGAGAGAGAGGGAGAGGGAGCCGGAGAGAGAGAGGGAGAGGGAGCCGGGAGAGAGAGAGGGAGGGAGCCCGGAGAGAGAGAGGGAGAGGGAGCCCGGAGGGAGAGAGAGAGGGAGAGGGAGCCCGGAGAGAGAGAGGGAGAGGGAGCCCGGAGAGAGAGGGGAGAGGGAGCCCGGAGAGAGAGAGGAGAGGGAGCCCGGAGAGAGAGAGGGAGAGGGAGCCCGGACGAGAGAGAGGGAGAGGGAGCCCGGAGAGAGAGAGGGAGAGGGAGCCCGGAGAGAGAGAGGGAGAGGGAGCCCGGAGAGAGAGAGGAGAGGGAGCCCGGAGAGAGAGAGGGAGAGGGAGCCCGGAGAGAGAGAGGGAGAGGGAGCCCGGAGAGAGAGAGGGAGAGGGAGCCGGAGAGAGAGAGGGAGAGGGAGCCCGGAGAGAGAGAGGAGAGGGAGCCCGGAGAGAGAGAGGGAGAGGGAGCCCGAGAGAGAGAGAGGGAGAGGGAGCCCGGAGAGAGAGGGGAGAGGGAGCCCGGAGAGAGAGAGAGGGAGAGGGAGCCCGGAGAGAGAGAGGGGAGAGGGAGCCGGAGAGAGAGGGGGAGAGGGAGCCCGGAGAGAGAGGGGGAGAGGGGAGCCCGGAGAGAGAGGGGAGAGGGAGCGGAGGAGAGAGAGGGAGAGGGAGCCCGGAGAGAGAGAGGGAGAGGGAGCCCGGAGAGAGAGAGGGAGAGGGAGCCCGGAAGAGAGAGAGGGAGAGGGAGCCCGGGAGAGAGAGAGGGAGAGGGAGCCCGGAGAGAGAGGGGAGAGGGAGCCCGGAGAGAGAGAGGGAGAGGGAGCCGGAGAGAGAGAGGAGAGGGAGCCCGGAGAGAGAGAGGGAGAGGGAGCCCGGAGAGAGAGAGGGAGAGGGAGCCCGGAGAGAGGAGAGGGAGAGGGAGCCCGGAGGAGAGAGAGGGAGAGGGAGCCCGGAGAGAGAGAGGGAGAGGGAGCCCGGGAGAGAGAGAGGAGAGGGGAGCCCGGAGAGAGAGAGGGAGAGGGAGCCCGGGAGAGAGAGAGGGAGAGGGAGCCCGGAGAGAGAGAGGGAGAGGGAGCCCGGAGAGAGAGAGGGAGAGGGAGCCCGGAGAGAGAGAGGGAGAGGGAGCCCGGAGAGAGAGAGGGAGAGGGAGAGGGAGCCCGGAGAGAGAGAGGGAGAGGGAGCCCGGAGAGAGAGAGGGAGAGGGAGCCCGGGAGAGAGAGGGGAGAGGGAGCCCGGAGGAGAGAGAGAGGGAGAGGGAGCCCGGAGAGAGAGAGAGGGAGAGGGAGCCGGAGAGAGAGAGGGAGAGGAGCCCGGAGAGAGAGGGAGAGGGAGCCCGAGAGAGAGAGGGAGAGGGAGCCCGGAGAGAGAGAGGGAGGGGAGCCCGGAGAGAGAGAGGGAGAGGGAGCCCGGAGAGAGAGAGGGAGAGGGAGCCGGAGAGAGAGAGGGAGAGGGAGCCCGGAGAGAGAGAGGGAGAGGGAGCCCGGAGAGAGAGAGGGGAGGGAGCCCGGAGAGAGAGAGGGAGAGGGAGCCCGGAGAGAGAGAGGGAGAGGGAGCCCGGGGAGAGAGAGAGGGAGCCCGGGGAGAGAGAGAGGGAGCCCGGAGAGAGAGGGAGCCGGAGAGAGAGAGAGGGAGCCCGGAGAGAGAGAGAGAGGGAGCCCGGGGGAGAGAGAGAGAGGGAGCCCGGGGAGAGAGAGAGGGGAGCCCGGGAGAGAGAGAGAGAGGGGCCCGGAGAGAGGAGAGAGGGAGCCCGGAGAGAGAGAGAGGGAGCCCGGAGGAAGAGAGAGGAGGAGAGCCCGGGAGAGAGAGAGAGAGGGAGCCCGGGGAGAGAGAGAGGGAGCCCGGGGAGAGAGAGAGGGAACCCGGAGAGAGAGAGAGCCCGGAGAGAGAGGGAGGGAGGGAGCCCGGAGAGAGAGAGAGAGGGAGGGAGCCCGGAGAGAGAGAGAGAGGGAGGGAGCCCGGAGAGAGAGAGAGAGGGAGGGAGCCCGGAGAGAGAGAGAGAGAGGGGGAGAGCCCGGAGAGAGAGAGAGAGGGAGGGAGCCCGGGAGAGAGAGAGAGAGGGAGGAGAGCCGGGAGAGAGAGAGAGAGGGAGGGAGCCCGGAGAGAGAGAGAGAGGGAGGGAGCCCGGGAGAGAGAGAGAGAGGGAGGGAGCCCGGAGAGAGAGAGGGAGGGAGGGAGCCCGGAGAGAGAGAGAGAGAGGGAGGGAGCCCGGAGAGAGAGAGAGAGGGAGGAGCCCGGAGAGAGAGAGAGAGGGAGGGAGCCCGGAGAGAGAGAGAGAGGGAGGGAGCCCGGAGAGAGAGAGAGAGGGAGGGAGCCCGGAGAGAGAGAGAGAGGGAGGGAGCCCGGAGAGAGAGAGAGAGGAGGGAGCCCGGGAGAGAGAGAGAGAGGGAGGGAGCCCGGAGAGGAGAGAGAGGGAGGGAGCCCGGAGGAGAGGAGAGAGGGGAGGGAGCCCGGAGAGAGAGAGAGAGGGAGGGAGCCCGGAGAGAGAGAGAGAGGGAGGAGCCGGAGAGAGAGAGAGAGGGAGGGAGCCCCGGAGAGAGAGAGAGAGGGAGGAGCCCGGAGAGAGAGAGAGAGGGAGGGAGCCCGGAGAGAGAGAGAGAGGGAGGGAGCCCGGAGAGAGAGAGAGAGGGAGGGAGCCCGGAGAGAGAGAAAGAGGGAGCCCGGAGAGAGAGAGAGAGGGAGGGAGCCCGGAGAGAGAGAGAGAAAGAGGGAGCCCGGAGAGAGAGAGAGAGGGAGGGAGCGGGAGAGAGAGAGAGAGAGGGAGGGAGCGGGAGAGAGAGAGAGAGGGAGGGAGCGGGAGAGAGAGAGAGAGAGGGAGGGAGCGGGAGAGAGAGAGAGAGGGAGGGAGCGGGAGAGAGAGAGAGAGAGGGAGGGAGCGCGGAGGAGAGAGAGAGAGAGAGAGGGAGCGCGAGAGAGAGAGAGAGAGGGAGCCCGGAGAGAGAGAGGAGCCCGGAGAGAGGGGAGGGAGCCGGAGAGAGAGAGAGGGAGCCCGGAGAGAGAGAGGGAGAGCCGAAGAGAGAGAGAGAGGGGAGCCCGGGGAGAGAGAGAGGGAACCGGAGAGAGAGGAGCCCGGAGAGAGAGAGAGGGAGCCCGGAGAGAGAGAGAGAGGGAGCCCGGAGAGAGAGAGAGAGGGAGCCCGGAGAGAGAGAGAGAGGGAGCCCGGGGAGAGAGAGAGGGAACCCGGAGAGAGAGAGAGCCCGGAGAGAGAGAGAGAGGGAGCCCGGAGAGAGAGAGAGAGGGAGCCCGGAGAGAGAGAGAGAGGGAGCCCGGAGAGAGAGAGGGAGCCCGGAGAGAGAGAGAGAGGGGGAGCCCGAGAGAGAGAGGGGAGCCCGGAGAGAGGAGAGAGGAGCCCGGGGGAGAGAGAGGGGAGCCGGGGAGGAGAGAGAGAGAGGGAACCCGGAGAGAGAGAGAGCCCGGAGAGAGAGAGAGGGAGCCCGGAGAGAGAGAGAGAGGGAGCCCGGAGAGAGAGAGAGAGGGAGCCCGGAGAGAGAGAGAGAGAGAGGGAGCCCGGAGAGAGAGAGAGAGGGAGCCCGGAGAGAGAGAGAGAGAGGGAGCCCGGAGAGAGAGAGAGAGAGGGAGCCCAGAGAGAGAGAGAGAGAGGGGAGCCGGAGAGAGAGAGAGAGGGAGCCCGGGGAGAGAGAGAGGGAGCCCGGGGAGAGAGAGAGGGAGCCCGGGGAGAGAGAGAGGGAGCCCGGGGAGAGAGAGAGGGAACCCGGAGAGAGAGAGAGAGAGGGAGCCCGGAGAGAGAGAGAGAGAGGGAGCCCGGAGAGAGAGAGAGAGAGAGGGAGCCGGGAGAGAGAGAGAGAGAGGGAGCCCGGAGAGAGAGAGGAGCCGGAGAGAGAGAGAGAGGGAGCCCGGAAGAGAGAGAGAGGGAGCCCGAGAGAGAGAGAGAGAGGGAGCCCGGAGAGAGAGAGAGGGAGCCCGGAGAGAGAGAGAGGGAGCCCGGAGAGAGAGAGAGAGAGGGAGCCCGGAGAGAGAGAGAGGGAGCCCGGAGAGAGAGAGAGAGAGGGAGCCCGGAGAGAGAGAGGGAGCCCGGAGAGAGAGAGAGGGAACCCGGAGAGAGAGAGAGCCCGGAGAGAGAGAGAGGGAGCCCGGAGAGAGAGAGAGAGGGAGCCCGGAGAGAGAGAGAGAGGGAGCCCGGAGAGAGAGAGAGAGAGAGGGAGCCCGGAGAGAGAGAGAGAGGGAGCCCGGAGAGAGAGAGAGAGAGGGAGCCCGGAGAGTGAGAGAGAGAGAGGGAGCCAGGAGAGAGAGAGAGAGGGAGCCCGGGGAGAGAGAGAGGGAGCCCGGAGAGAGAGAGAGAGGGAGCCCGGGGAGAGAGAGAGGGAGCCCGGGGAGAGAGAGAGGGAACCCGGAGAGAGAGAGAGAGAGGGAGCCCGGAGAGAGAGAGAGAGAGGGAGCCCGGAGAGAGAGAGAGAGAGGGAGCCCGGAGAGAGAGAGAGAGAGGGAGCCCGGAGAGAGAGAGAGAGAGGGAGCCCGGAGAGAGAGAGAGCCCGGAGAGAGAGAGAGAGGGAGCCCGGAGAGAGAGAGAGAGGGAGCCCGGAGAGAGAGAGAGAGGGAGCCCGGAGAGAGAGAGGGAGCCCGGAGAGAGAGAGAGAGGGAGCCCGGAGAGAGAGAGAGGGAGCCCGGAGAGAGAGAGAGGGAGCCCGGGGAGAGAGAGAGGGAGCCCGGGGAGAGAGAGAGGGAACCCGGAGAGAGAGAGAGCCCGGAGAGAGAGAGAGGGAGCCCGGAGAGAGAGAGAGAGGGAGCCCGGAGAGAGAGAGAGAGAGGGAGCCCGGAGAGAGAGAGAGAGGGAGCCCGGAGAGAGAGAGAGAGGGAGCCCGGAGAGAGAGAGAGAGAGGGAGCCCGGAGAGAGAGAGAGAGAGGGAGCCCAGAGAGAGAGAGAGAGAGGGAGCCCAGAGAGAGAGAGAGAGAGGGAGCCCGGAGAGAGAGAGAGAGGGAGCCCGGGGAGAGAGAGAGGGAGCCCGGGAGAGAGAGAAGGGAGCCCGGGAGAGAGAGAGGGAACCGGGAGAGAGAGAGAGAGAGGGAGCCCGGAGAGAGAGAGAGAGAGAGGGAGCCCGGAGAGAGAGAGAGAGAGGGAGCCCGGAGAGAGAGAGAGAGAGGGAGCCCGGAGAGAGAGAGAGAGAGAGAGGGAGCCCGGGGAGAGAGAGAGAGAGAGGGAGCCCGGGGAGAGAGAGAGAGAGAGAGAGGGAGCCCGGAGAGAGAGAGAGAGAGGGAGCCCGGAGAGAGAGAGAGAGGGAGCCCGGAGAGAGAGAGAGAGGGAGCCCGGAGAGAGAGAGGGAGAGAGGGAGCCCGGAGAGAGAGAGGGAGCCCGGAGAGGGAGAGGGAGCCCGGAGAGGGAGAGGGAGCCCGGAGAGGGAGAGGGAGAGGGAGCCCGGAGAGGGAGAGGGAGAGAGGGAGCCGGAGAGGGAGAGGGAGAGGGAGCCCGGAGAGAGAGAGGGAGCCCGGAGAGAGAGAGAGAGAGGGAGCCCAGAGAGAGAGAGAGAGAGGGAGCCCGGAGAGAGAGAGAGAGGGAGCCCGGGGAGAGAGAGAGGGAGCCCGGGGAGAGAGAGAGGGAGCCCGGGGAGAGAGAGAGGGAGCCCAGGGAGAGAGAGAGGGAGCCCGGGGAGAGAGAGAGGAACCCGGAGAGAGAGAGAGAGAGGGAGCCCGGAGAGAGAGAGAGAGAGGGAGCCCGGAGAGAGAGAGAGAGAGGGAGCCCGGAGAGAGAGAGAGAGGGAGCCCGGAGAGAGAGAGAGAGAGGGAGCCCGGAGAGAGAGAGAGAGAGAGAGAGAGGGAGCCCGGGGAGAGAGAGAGAGAGAGGGAGCCCGGGGAGAGAGAGAGAGAGAGGGAGCCCGGAGAGAGAGAGAGAGAGGGAGCCCGGAGAGAGAGAGAGAGAGGGAGCCCGGAGAGAGAGAGAGAGGGAGCCCGGAGAGAGAGAGGGAGAGAGGGAGCCCGGAGAGAGAGAGGGAGCCCGGAGAGGGAGAGGGAGCCCGGAGAGGGAGAGGGAGCCCGGAGAGGGAGAGGGAGAGGGAGCCCGGAGAGGGAGAGGGAGAGAGGGAGCCCGGAGAGGGAGAGGGAGAGGGAGCCCGGAGAGAGAGAGGGAGAGAGGGAGCCCGGAGAGAGAGAGGGAGCCCGGAGAGAGAGAGGGAGCCCGGAGAGGGAGAGGGAGCCCGGAGAGGGAGAGGGAGAGGGAGCCCGGAGAGGGAGAGGGAGCCCGGAGAGGGAGAGGGAGCCCGAAGAGAGAGAGAGAGGGAGCCCGAAGAGAGAGAGAGAGGGAGCCCGAAGAGAGAGAGAGAGAGGGAGCCCGAAGAGAGAGAGAGAGGGAGCCCGAAGAGAGAGAGAGAGAGGGAGCCCGAAGAGAGAGAGAGAGGGAGCCCGAAGAGAGAGAGAGAGAAGGAGCCCGAAGAGAGGGAGAGAGGGAGCCCGGAGAGAGAGGGAGGGAGGGAGCCCGGAGAGAGAGAGAGAGGGAGGGAGCCCGGAGAGAGAGAGAGAGGGAGGGAGCCCGGAGAGAGAGAGAGAGGGAGGGAGCCCGGAGAGAGAGAGAGAGGGAGGGAGCCCGGAGAGAGAGAGAGAGGGAGGGAGCCCGGAGAGAGAGAGAGAGGGAGGGAGCCCGGAGAGAGAGAGAGAGGGAGGGAGCCCGGAGAGAGAGAGAGAGGGAGGGAGCCCGGAGAGAGAGAGAGAGGGAGGAGCCCGGAGAGAGAGAGAGAGGGAGGGAGCCCGGAGAGAGAGAGAGAGGGAGGGAGCCCGGAGAGAGAGGAGAGAGGTTGGGAGCCCGGAGAGAGAGAGAGAGGGAGGGAGCCCGGAGAGAGAGAGAGAGGGAGGGAGCCCGGAGAGAGAGAGAGAGGGAGGGAGCCCGGAGAGAGAGAGAGAGGGAGGGAGCCCGGAGAGAGAGAGAGAGAGAGAGGGAGGGAGCCCGGAGAGAGAGAGAGAGGGAGGGAGCCCGGAGAGGAGAGAGAGAGGAGGGAGCCCCGGAGAGAGAGAGAGAGGGAGGGAGCCCGGAGAGAGAGAGAGAGGGAGGGAGCCCGAGAGAGAGAGAGAGGGAGGGAGGCCCGGAGAGAGAGAGAGAGGGAGGGAGCCCGGAGAGAGAGAGAGAGGGAGGGAGCCCGGAGAGAGAGAGAGAGGGAGGGAGCCCGGAGAGAGAGAGAGAGGGAGGGAGCCCGGAGAGAGAGAAAGAGGGAGCCCGGAGAGAGAGAGAGAGAGGGAGCCCGGAGAGAGAGAGGGAGCCCGGAGAGAGAGAGGGAGCCCGGAGAGAGAGAGGGAGCCCGGAGAGAGAGAGGGAGCCCGGAGAGAGAGAGGGAGAGCCCGAAGAGAGAGAGAGAGCCCGGAGAGAGAGAGGGAGCCCGGAGAGGGAGAGGGAGCCCGGAGAGGGAGAGGGAGAGGGAGCCCGGAGAGGGAGAGGGAGCCCGAAGAGAGAGAGAGAGGGAGCCCGAAGAGAGAGAGAGAGGGAGCCCGAAGAGAGAGAGAGAGAGGGAGCCCGAAGAGAGAGAGAGAGGGAGCCCGAAGAGAGAGAGAGAGGGAGCCCGAAGAGAGAGAGAGAGAGGGAGCCCGAAGAGAGGGAGAGAGGGAGCCCGGAGAGAGAGGGAGGGAGGGAGCCCGGAGAGAGAGAGAGGGAGGGAGCCCGGAGAGAGAGAGAGAGGGAGGGAGCCCGGAGAGAGAGAGAGAGGGAGGGAGCCCGGAGAGAGAGAGAGAGGGAGGGAGCCCGGAGAGAGAGAGAGAGGGAGGGAGCCCGGAGAGAGAGAGAGAGGGAGGGAGCCCGGAGAGAGAGAGAGAGGGAGGGAGCCCGGAGAGAGAGAGAGAGGGAGGGAGCCCGGAGAGAGAGAGAGAGGGAGGGAGCCCGGAGAGAGAGAGAGAGGGAGGGAGCCCGGAGAGAGAGAGAGAGGGAGGGAGCCCGGAGAGAGAGAGAGAGGGAGGGAGCCCGGAGAGAGAGAGAGAGGGAGGGAGCCCGGAGAGAGAGAGAGAGGGAGGGAGCCCGGAGAGAGAGAGAGAGGGAGGGAGCCCGGAGAGAGAGAGAGAGGGAGGGAGCCCTGAGAGAGAGAGAGAGGGAGGGAGCCCGGAGAGAGAGAGAGAGGGAGGGAGCCCGGAGAGAGAGAGAGAGGGAGGGAGCCCGGAGAGAGAGAGAGAGGGAGGGAGCCCGGAGAGAGAGAGAGAGGGAGGGAGCCCGGAGAGAGAGAGAGAGGGAGGGAGCCCGGAGAGAGAGAGAAAGAGGGAGCCCGGAGAGGGAGAGAGAGAGGGAGCCCGGAGAGAGGGAGGGAGCCCGGAGAGAGAGAGGGAGCCCGGAGAGAGAGAGGGAGAGCCCGAAGAGAGAGAGAGAGGGAGCCCGGAGAGAGAGGGAGAGGGAGCCCGGAGAGAGAGAGGGAGAGGGAGCCCGGAGAGAGAGAGAGAGGGAGGGAGCCCGGAGAGAGAGAGAGAGGGAGGGAGCCCGGAGAGAGAGAGAAAGAGGGAGCCCGGAGAGGGAGAGAGAGAGGGAGCCCGGAGAGAGAGAGGGAGCCCGGAGAGAGAGAGGGAGCCCGGAGAGAGAGAGGGAGAGCCCGAAGAGAGAGAGAGAGGGAGCCCGGAGAGAGAGGGAGAGGGAGCCCGGAGAGAGAGAGGGAGAGGGAGCCCGGAGAGAGAGAGGGAGAGGGAGCCCGGAGAGAGAGAGGGAGAGGGAGCCCGGAGAGAGAGAGGGAGAGGGAGCCCGGAGAGAGAGAGGGAGAGGGAGCCCGGAGAGAGAGAGGGAGAGGGAGCCCGGAGAGAGAGAGGGAGAGGGAGCCCGGAGAGAGAGAGGGAGAGGGAGCCCGGAGAGAGAGAGGGAGAGGGAGCCCGGAGAGAGAGAGGGAGAGGGAGCCCGGAGAGAGAGAGGGAGAGGGAGCCCGGAGAGAGAGAGGGAGAGGGAGCCCGGAGAGAGAGAGGGAGAGGGAGCCCGGAGAGAGAGAGGGAGAGGGAGCCCGGAGAGAGAGAGGGAGAGGGAGCCCGGAGAGAGAGAGGGAGAGGGAGCCCGGAGAGAGAGAGGGAGAGGGAGCCCGGAGAGAGAGAGGGAGAGGGAGCCCGGAGAGAGAGAGGGAGAGGGAGCCCGGAGAGAGAGAGGGAGAGGGAGCCCGGAGAGAGAGAGGGAGAGGGAGCCCGGAGAGAGAGAGGGAGAGGGAGCCCGGAGAGAGAGAGGGAGAGGGAGCCCGGAGAGAGAGAGGGAGAGGGAGCCCGGAGAGAGAGAGGGAGAGGGAGCCCGGAGAGAGAGAGGGAGAGGGAGCCCGGAGAGAGAGAGGGAGAGGGAGCCCGGAGAGAGAGAGGGAGAGGGAGCCCGGAGAGAGAGAGGGAGAGGGAGCCCGGAGAGAGAGAGGGAGAGGGAGCCCGGAGAGAGAGAGGGAGAGGGAGCCCGGAGAGAGAGAGGGAGAGGGAGCCCGGAGAGAGAGAGGGAGAGGGAGCCCGGAGAGAGAGAGGGAGAGGGAGCCCGGAGAGAGAGAGGGAGAGGGAGCCCGGAGAGAGAGAGGGAGAGGGAGCCCGGAGAGAGAGAGGGAGAGGGAGCCCGGAGAGAGAGAGGGAGAGGGAGCCCGGAGAGAGAGAGGGAGAGGGAGCCCGGAGAGAGAGAGGGAGAGGGAGCCCGGAGAGAGAGAGGGAGAGGGAGCCCGGAGAGAGAGAGGGAGAGGGAGCCCGGAGAGAGAGAGGGAGAGGGAGCCCGGAGAGAGAGAGGGAGAGGGAGCCCGGAGAGAGAGAGGGAGAGGGAGCCCGGAGAGAGAGAGGGAGAGGGAGCCCGGAGAGAGAGAGGGAGAGGGAGCCCGGAGAGAGAGAGGGAGAGGGAGCCCGGAGAGAGAGAGGGAGAGGGAGCCCGGAGAGAGAGAGGGAGAGGGAGCCCGGAGAGAGAGAGGGAGCCCGGAGAGAGAGAGGGAGAGGGAGCCCGGAGAGAGAGAGGGAGAGGGAGCCCGGAGAGAGAGAGGGAGAGGGAGCCCGGAGAGAGAGAGGGAGAGGGAGCCCGGAGAGAGAGAGGGAGAGGGAGCCCGGAGAGAGAGAGGGAGAGGGAGCCCGGAGAGAGAGAGGGAGAGGGAGCCCGGAGAGAGAGAGGGAGAGGGAGCCCGGAGAGAGAGAGGGAGAGGGAGCCCGGAGAGAGAGAGGGAGAGGGAGCCCGGAGAGAGAGAGGGAGAGGGAGCCCGGAGAGAGAGAGGGAGAGGGAGCCCGGAGAGAGAGAGGGAGAGGGAGCCCGGAGAGAGAGAGGGAGAGGGAGCCCGGAGAGTGAGAGGGAGCGGGAGCCCGGAGAGAGAGAGGGAGAGGGAGCCCGGAGAGAGAGAGGGAGAGGGAGCCCGGAGAGAGAGAGGGAGAGGGAGCCCGGAGAGAGAGAGGGAGAGGGAGCCCGGAGAGAGAGAGGGAGAGGGAGCCCGGAGAGAGAGAGGGAGCCCGGAGAGAGAGAGAGAGGGAGCCCGGAGAGAGAGAGGGAGTGGGAGCCCGGAGAGAGAGAGGGAGAGGGAGCCCGGAGAGAGAGAGAGGGAGAGGGAGCCCGGACAGGGAGAGGGAGCCCGGAGAGGGAGAGGGAGCCCGGAGAGGGAGAGGGAGCCCGGAGAGGGAGAGGGAGCCCGGAGAGAGAGAGGGAGCCCGGAGAGAGAGAGGGAGCCCGGAGAGAGAGAGGGAGAGGGAGCCCGGAGAGAGAGAGGGAGAGGGAGCCCGGAGAGAGAGAGGGAGAGGGAGCCCGGAGAGAGAGAGGGAGAGGGAGCCCGGAGAGAGAGAGGGAGAGGGAGCCCGGAGAGAGAGAGGGAGAGGGAGCCCGGAGAGAGAGAGGGAGAGGGAGCCCGGAGAGAGAGAGGGAGAGGGAGCCCGGAGAGAGAGAGGGAGAGGGAGCCCGGAGAGAGAGAGGGAGAGGGAGCCCGGAGAGAGAGAGGGAGAGGGAGCCCGGAGAGAGAGAGGGAGAGGGAGCCCGGAGAGAGAGAGGGAGAGGGAGCCCGGAGAGAGAGAGGAGAGGGAGCCCGGAGAGAGAGAGGGAGAGGGAGCCCGGAGAGAGAGAGGGAGAGGGAGCCCGGAGAGAGAGAGGGAGAGGGAGCCCGGAGAGAGAGAGGGAGAGGGAGCCCGGAGAGAGAGAGGGAGAGGGAGCCCGGAGAGAGAGAGGGAGAGGGAGCCCGGAGAGAGAGAGGGAGAGGGAGCCCGGAGAGAGAGAGGGAGAGGGAGCCCGGAGAGAGAGAGGGAGAGGGAGCCCGGAGAGAGAGAGGGAGAGGGAGCCCGGAGAGAGAGAGGGAGAGGGAGCCCGGAGAGAGAGAGGGAGAGGGAGCCCGGAGAGAGAGAGGGAGAGGGAGCCCGGAGAGAGAGAGGGAGAGGGAGCCCGGAGAGAGAGAGGGAGAGGGAGCCCGGAGAGAGAGAGGGAGAGGGAGCCCGGAGAGAGAGAGGGAGAGGGAGCCCGGAGAGAGAGAGGGAGAGGGAGCCCGGAGAGAGAGAGGGAGAGGGAGCCCGGAGAGAGAGAGGGAGAGGGAGCCCGGAGAGAGAGAGGGAGAGGGAGCCCGGAGAGAGAGAGGGAGAGGGAGCCCGGAGAGAGAGAGGGAGAGGGAGCCCGGAGAGAGAGAGGGAGAGGGAGCCCGGAGAGAGAGAGGGAGAGGGAGCCCGGAGAGAGAGAGGGAGAGGGAGCCCGGAGAGAGAGAGGGAGAGGGAGCCCGGAGAGAGAGAGGGAGAGGGAGCCCGGAGAGAGAGAGGGAGAGGGAGCCCGGAGAGAGAGAGGGAGAGGGAGCCCGGAGAGAGAGAGGGAGAGGGAGCCCGGAGAGAGAGAGGGAGAGGGAGCCCGGAGAGAGAGAGGGAGAGGGAGCCCGGAGAGAGAGAGGGAGAGGGAGCCCGGAGAGAGAGAGGGAGAGGGAGCCCGGAGAGAGAGAGGGAGAGGGAGCCCGGAGAGAGAGAGGGAGAGGGAGCCCGGAGAGAGAGAGGGAGAGGGAGCCCGGAGAGAGAGAGGGAGAGGGAGCCCGGAGAGAGAGAGGGAGCCCGGAGAGAGAGAGAGAGAGAGAGGGAGCCCGGAGAGAGAGAGGGAGAGAGAGGGAGCCCGGAGAGAGAGAGGGAGAGAGTGGGAGCCCGGAGAGAGAGAGGGAGAGGGAGCCCGGAGAGAGAGAGAGGGAGAGGGAGCCCGGACAGGGAGAGGGAGCCCGGAGAGGGAGAGGGAGCCCGGAGAGAGAGAGGGAGCCCGGAGAGAGAGAGGGAGCCCGGAGAGAGAGAGGGAGCCCGGAGCGAGAGAGGGAGCCCGGAGAGAGAGAGGGGTAGCCCGGAGAGAGAGAGGGGTAGCCCGGAGAGAGAGAGAGAGGGGTAGCCCGGAGAGGGAGAGGGAGCCCGGAGAGGGAGAGGGAGCCCGGAGAGAGAGAGGGAGCCCGGAGGGAGAGAGGGAGCCCGGAGGGAGAGAGGGAGCCTGGAGAGAGAGAGGGAGAGGGAGCCCGGAGAGAGGGGGAGAGCGAGAGAGATCCCAGAGAGAGGGGAGAGAGAGAGAGGGCCTGGAGAGTGGGGGGAAAGAGAGAGGAGACGGAGAGAGGGGGAGAGAGAGAGAGAGCCCGGAGAGAGAGAGAGGGCCCGGAGAAAGAGAGAGAGAGAGAGCCCGGAGAGAGGGGGAGAGAGAGCCCGGAGAGAGGGGGAGAGAGAGCCCAGAGAGAGAGATAGAGAGCCAGGAGATAGGGGGGGAGAGTGAGAGAGAGAGAGGGGGGAGAGAGAGAGGTCCTGGAGAGTGGGGGTAAAGAGAGAGGAGACGGAGAGAGAGAGAGAGGCCGGAGGGAGAGAGACGGAGAGAGGGGGGGCAGAGAGAGAGAGCCCGGAGAGAGGGGGAGAGAGAGAGAGCCCGGTGAGAGGGGGGGAGAGAGAGAGAGCCCGGTGAGAGGGGGGGAGAGAGAGAGCCCCGTGAGAGGGGGGAGAGAGAGAGCCCCGTGAGAGGGGGGAGAGAGAGAGCCCCGTGAGAGGGGGGAGAGAGAGAGCCCCGTGAGAGGGGGGAGAGAGAGAGCCCAGTGAGAGGGGGGAGAGAGAGAGAGAGCCCAGTGAGAGGGGGGAGAGAGAGAGAGAGCCCGGAGAGATGGGGAGCGAGAGAGCCCAGATAGAGGGGGGAGAGAGAGCCCAGTGAGAGGGGGGAAAGAGAGAGAGAGAGCCCGGAGAGTGGGGGGAAAGAGAGAGAGCCCAGAGAGAGTGGGGAGAGAGAGAGAGCCCGGAGAGAGGGGTGGAGAGAGAGAGAGCCCGGCGAGATGGTGAGAGAGAGAGACCGGAGAGATGGGGAGAGAGAGAGCCCGGAGAGATGGGGAGAGAGAGAGCCCGGTGAGAGGGGGGAGAGAGAGCCCAGAGAGAGGGGGGAGAGAGAGACAGAGCCCGGTGAGAGGCGGGGAGAGAGAGAGAGAGAGAGCCCAGTGAGAGGGGGGGAAGAGAGAGACCGAGCCCGGTGAGAGGGGGGGAGAGAGAGAGCCCGGGGTGAGGGGGAGAGAGAGAGAGAGAGCCCGGAAAGAGGGGGAGAGAGAGAGAGCCTGGTGAGAGGGGGGGTAGAGAGAGAGAGAGAGCCCGGAGAGAGGGGAAAGTGAGAGAGCCCGGTGAGATGGGGGGAGAGAGAGAGAGCCCGTAGAGAGGGGGAGAGAGAGAGCCCGTAGAGAGGGGGAGAGAGAGAGAGCCCGTAGAGAGGGGGAGAGAGAGAGCCCGGTGAGAGCGGGAGGGAGAGAGAGCCCGGTGAGAGGGGGAGAGAGAGAGAGCCCGGTGAGAGGGGGAGAGAGAGAGAGCCTGGAGAGAGGGGGAGAGAGAGAGAATCCGGTGAAAGGGGGAGAGAGAGAGAGAGCCTGGAGAGAGGGGGAGAGAGATAGAGCCCGGTGAGAAGGGGAGAGAGAGGGCCCGGTGAGAGGGGGAGAGAGAGAGAGAGAGCCCGGGGAGAGGCGGGGAGAGAGAGCCCGGAGAGAGGGAGAGAGCCCAAAGAATAGGGTTTTGGGGAAGGGGTGCATTCACTTGGTCACATGTCGGTTTGAAGGAGTGTTTTAAAGAAGAATGAGCTGGCGAGATGTAGGGAGTGTTTCCCAGAACTTAGGGCTGAGACAGCTGAAGGCATCACATGGGGAAAACGTGTTTCACATAGCAAGTGTTTAAGGATTGGATGGACTGCCTGAGAGTGTGGTCGAGGCTGTTCAATCGAGGCATTCAAGAGGGCATGAGACCGTGACCTGGAAAGGAAGCGTGTGCCGGGTAATGGGGCGAAGACGGGAGGATGGCACTTGGTGAGTTGCTCATTCAGAGAGCTGGTGCAGCCACAATGGGCAGAATGGCCTCCTCCTGGGCCATAAGAATCCTGCGTTTTAATGGCAGGGAGGTTGAAATTGGGAATGCTAAAGAGATCAGAATTAGAGGAACGCAGATATCTCAGATGGCTGAGAGGCTGGAGGAGATTACAGAGCAAGGGAGAGGCAAGGTCATATCGAGGGATTTGAAAAGAAGGATGTGAAATTTAAAATCAACACATTGCTTGACCAGGACCAATGTAGATTAATAACTCGAGTTGCATTGTGTAATTTTCTGCATTTCCATTGAAAACAAACATTGAGAGAGAAAGAAATAGCTTACTCAGGAGGTCAAGGATAGCATTAGAGTAAAAGGGGAGGCTTGTAAGGTTGTAAGACATAGTTGAAAGCCTTTGGATTCGGAGTATTTTAGAAACCAGTAAAGGGCCACCTGATAAGGATATAGAATAAAGATAAACCAGGTCAGAATATAAAAGCAGATTGTAAAAGCTTTTGGAAGTATATAAAAAGGCAAAGAGTAGCTAAAGTAAGCTTTAGTCTTTTCAAGGCAGAGACAGGAGAAATTATAATGGGGAATGAGGAAATGGCAGAGATATTTAACAAATATTTTTCAGACTTCACAAGTTACGTACCAGAAATCGAGGTTAACTGAGGGACTAATTAGAGCGAATAGATTAAGGTAATGATATCAGCAGAGAAGAAGCATTGGAGAAAGTCGAGGACTAAAATGCGACAAATCTCCAGGAGTCAATGGCCTGCATCGTAGGGTTCTAAAAGAGATAGCTGTGGAGATAGTCAATGTGCTGGCTATGATTTTCCAATTCCCTTGATTCTGGAACGCTCCCAGCAGATTGGAAATGAGCAAATGTAACTCCACTATTGAAGAAAGTAGGGGGAGAGAAAATGGGGAGCTACAGACCATTTAACCTGACATCAGCCATTGACAAAATGCTGGAATCATCATTAAGGAAACAATGCACTTAGAAAAGCAGCATATGATTAAAACAGTCAACAAGGTTTTACGACAGGGAAATCCTGTTTGACAATTTGACAGTTTTTTTTTTCATTTGATTGCAGGATGTGGGTGTCGCTGGCTGGACCAGCATTTATTGTCCATTCCTAGTTGCCCTTGAGAAGGTGGTAGTGAGCTGCCTTCTTGAACCGCTACAGTCCCTGTAGTGTAGGTCCATCCACAGGGCTGTTAAGAAGGGAGTTCCAGGATTTTGATCCAGTGACAGTGAAGGAACAGCAATATATTTCCAAGTCAGGATGGTGAATGACTTGGAGGGGAACTTCCAGGTGGTATTCCCATCTATCTGCTGCTGTTGTCCTCCTAGATGTTAGCGGTCGTGGGTTGAAAGGTGCTGTCTAAGGAGGCTTGGTGAATTCCTGCAGTGCATCTTGTAGCTAGTACACACTGCTGCCACTGTGCATCGGTGGTGGAGGGAGTGAATTGTTTATGGATGGGGTGCCAATCAAGCAGGCTGTTTTTTTCTGGATGCTGTCTAGTTCCTTGAGTGCTGCTGGAGCTGCAATCATCCAGGCATGTGGGGAGTATTCCATCACACTCCTGACTTGTGCCTTGTAGATGGTGGACAGGCTTTGGGGAGCCAGGAATTGAGTTACTCGTCACAGGATTTCTAGCCTCTGACCTGCTCTTGTAGCCACAGTATTTATATGGCTAGTCCAGTTCAGTTTCTGGTCAATGGTAATCCCAGGAATGTTAGTGGGGAATTTAGCGATGGTAATGCGATTGAATGTCATTGGGTGAGTATTATGACATAGCCGATGGTAAAGGCTGAGTTGTTCAAATCCCAGAGAGAAACTTGAAAAAACTGTCTTTACCCATTTTTGCAATTTGTATGTTTCGAGATGCAAGCTTTGAATTCAGTAGTCATAAGACCAGCGAGCCTCAAGGTTTTTTTATAAAATTAAATTAAACATTTACTAATACAAGAAAGATTGTAAGCACATACATACGCCTACAAAATTACTATTATAATAACTACAAAAATCTCTTCTAATTAATCTGACTCTTCAGTTACACCCCAGTTAAGGCAACAGTAAATCACATAGATTTAAACAGACCCTGGACAGTTGCATTCAAAATGAGTTTCTTTCAGCTCTGGGTCCTTGCAGACAGCAGCCTTTTAAAAATTCATTCACAGGATGTGGGCTTCGCTGGCTGGGCCAGCATTTGTGGCCCATCCCTAATTGCCCTTGAGAAGGTGGTGGTGAGCTGTCTTCCTGAATCGCTGCAGTCAGGTGCTGTTAGGAAGGGAGTTCCATGAATTAGACCCCGTGACAATGAAAGAACAGCAATGTATTTCCAAGTCAGGATGGTGAGTGACTTGGGGGAACTTTCAGGTGGTGGTGTTCCCATCTATCTACTGCCCTTATCCTTCCAGATGGTAGCGGTTGTGGGTTTAGAAGGTGCTGTCAAAAGAACCTTGGTGAGTTCCTGCAGTGCATCTTGTAGATGTACACATTGCTGCTACTGTGCATCGGTGGCGGAGGGAGTGAATGTTTGTGGATGTGGTGCCAATCAAAGCCGGTTGCTTTGTCCTGGACGTTGTCAAGCTTCTTGACTGTTGTGGGAGCTACACTCATCCAGGCAAGTGGAGAGGGTTCCATAAGGCATAGGAGCAGAAATTAGGCCATTTGGCCCATTGAGTCTGCTCTGCCATTCAGTCATGGCTGATAAGTTTCTCAACCCCATTCTCCCCTGAACCTTTGATCCCCTTACCAATCAAGAACCTTTCTGTCTTGGTCTTAAATACACTCAATGACCTGGCCTCCACAGCCTTCTGTGGCAATGAATTCCATAGATTCACCACTCTCTGGCTAAAGAAGTTTCTCCTCATCTCTGTTCTAAAAGGTCTTCCCTTTACTCTGAGTCTGTGCCCTCGGGTCCTAGTCTCTCCTACTAATGGAAACATCTTCCCCACTTCCACTATCCAGGCCTTTCAGTATTCTGTAAGTTTCAATCAGATCCCCCTCTCGTCCTTCTAAACTCCATCGAATATAGACCCAGAGTCCTCAAACATATATTAAGCCTTTCATTCCTGGGATCGTTCTTGTGAACCTCTTCTGGAACCTCTCCAGGACCAGAACATCCTTCCTGAGATACGGGGCCCAAAATTGCTCACAATATCCTAAATGTGGTCTGACCAGAGCCTTATAAAGCCTCAGCAGCACATCCCTGCTTTTATATTCTAGTCCTCTCGAAATAAATGCCAACATTGCATTTGCCTTCCTAACTACCAACTAAACCTGCAAGTTAACCTTATGAGAATCCTGGACTAGGACTCCCAAGTCCCATTGCACTCCAGATTTCTGAATTCTCTCCCCATTTAGAAAATAGTCTATGCCTCTCTTCTTCCTACAAAAGAGCATGACCTCATACTTCCCCACGTTGTATTCCATCTGCCAATTCTTTACCCATTCTCCTAACCTGTCCAAATCCTTCTGCAGCCTCCCCACCTCCTCAATACTACCTGTCCCTCCACCTATCTTTGTATCATCTGCAAACTTAGCCAGGATGCCCTCAGTTCCTTCATCTAGATCATTAATGTATAAAGTGAAAAGTGTGGTCCCTGCGGAACTCCACTAGTCACTGGCCGCCATCCTGAGAAGGACCCCCTTATCCCCACTCTCTGCCTCCTGCCTATCCATGCTAGTATCTTGCCTCTAACACCATGGTCTCTTAGCTGACTGAGCAGCCTCCTGTGCGGCACCTTATCAAAGGCCTTCTGGAAGTCCAAGTAGATAACATCCATTGGCTCTGCTTTGTCTAACCTACTCGTTACCACCTCAAAGAATTCTAACAGATTTGTCTGGCATGACTTCCCCTTAATGAAACCATGCTGACTTTGCCCTATTTTACCATGCACTTCCAAGTATTCTGAAATCTCATCCTTAATAGTGGACTCTAAAATCTCACCAACGACCAAGGTCAGGCTAATCGGCCTGTAATTTCCCATCTTTTGCCTCACTCCCTTCTTACACGTAGGGTTACATTAGCGATTTTCCAGCCCTCTGGGACCCTCCCTGACTTCAGTGATTCCTGAAAGATCATCACTAACGCCTCCACTATCTGTTCAGCTATCTCCTTCAGAACTCTGGGGTGTAATCCATCTGGTCCAGGTGATTTATCCACCTTCAGACCTTGCAGTTTTCTTAGTACCTTCTCCTTGGTAATGGCCACCATACTCATCTCTGCCCCCCGACTCTCTTGAACTTTGGGGATGTTACTCGTGTCTTCCACTGTGAAGACTGATGCAAAGTACCTATTCAGTTCCTCCACCATTTCTTTGTTCCCCACTACTACTTCTCCAGCGTCATTTTCCAGCGGTCCACTTTTGTCTCTCTCTTACCCTTTATATAGCTAAAAAAACTCTTGCAATCTTCTTTTATATTACTGGCTAGTTTACCCTCATATTTAATTTTCTCCCTCCTTATTTCTTTTTTAGTTGTCCTCTGTTGGTCTTTGTAGGCTTCCCAATCCCCTGGTTTCCCACTGCTCTTCGCCGCATTGTATGCTTTCTCTTTAGCTTTTATGCTGTCCCTGACTATGTTGCCTCATCCTCCCTTTAGTATGCTTCTTCCTAGGGATGAAGTTTTTCTGTGTCTCCCAAATTACTCCCAGAAACTCCTGCCATTGCTGTTCCACTGTCTTTCCTGCTAGGCTCATCTCCCAGTCAATTCTGGCCAGCTCCTCCCTCATGCCTCTGTAGTTGCCTTTATTCAACTGTAATACCATTACATCTGATTCCAGCTTTTTCCTTTCAAATTGCAGGGTAAATTCTATCATATTATGGTCACTTCCTCCTAAGGGTTCCTTCACCTTAAGCTCCCTTATCAAATCTGCCTCATTACACATCACTAAATCTAGAATTGCCTGTTCCCTAGTGGGCTCCACCACAAGCTGCTCCAAAAAGCCATCTCGTAGACATTCCACAAATTCCTTTTCTTGGGATCTACTACCAACCTAATTTTCCCAGTCTACCTGCATATTGAAATCCCTCCTGATCACTGTAACCTTGCCTTTCTTACACGCCTTTTCTATCTCCTGGTGTATCTTGTGCCCCACAATCTGACTACTGTTCGGAGGCCTGTACATAACTTCCATTATGGTTTTTTTACCTTTGCGGTTCCTCAATTCTACCCACAGATTCTACATCATCTGACCCTATGTCGTTTCTTACTATCGATTTAATTTCATTTCTTACTAACAAAGCAACCCCACCCCCTCTGCCAACCTGCCTATCTTTTCGCTAGGATGTATATCCTTGGATATTTAGCTCCCAGTCCTGATCCCCTTGCAGCCATGTCTCCGTGATGTCCACCACATCATACCTGCCAATTTCAATCTGCGCCACAAGCTCATTTACCGTATTTCGTATACTGCGTGCATTCAGATACAACACCTTCAGTCCTGTATTTCCCGTCCCCTTTCTCATTGTCGTCCCTTTATTTGATGTGCTTGAAGTTAGATTCCTAGCCCTTTCCAAACACTCTGTCCTATTTTGTGTTCTGGAGACTTTAATAGACTCTCCTGGGCTCTCCTTTCTTTTCAGTTTTTCCATAATTTTCCATGAAGTTGAATCCACGCCCCCACATGCTAACCTGCTGCTTTGTTTCCCATTAGTCATACTTCTTGGCGTTTTACCCTTTCCTTCCCCATCTGACTTGTGCCTTGTAGATGGTGGACAGGCCTTGGGGAGTCAGGAGATGGGTTACTCATAGCCTCTGACCTGCTCTTATGGCCACAGTATTTATATGGCTAGTCCAGTTCAGTTTCTGGTCAATGGTAACCCCCGAGATGTTAGTGGGGGATTCAGTGATGATAATGCCATTGAACATCAAGGGGCAATGGTTGGGTTCTCTCTTGTTGGAGATGGTCATTGCCTAACACTTGTGTGGTGGGAATGTTACTTGCCACTTGACAGCTCAAGCCTGGATACTGTCCAAGTCTTGCTGTATTTGTACATGGACTGCTTCAGTATCTGGGGGGTCACGAATGGTGCTGAACATCATGCAATCATCAGCGAACATCCCCACTTCTGACCTTATGGTGGAAGGAAGGTCATTGATGAAGCAGCTGAAGATGGTTAGGTCCAGGACACTACCCTGAGGAACTCCTGCAGTGATGTCCTGGAGCTGAGATGACTGGCCTCCAACAACTACAACCATCTTCCTTTGTGCTAGGTATGACTCCAACCAGCGGAGAGTTTCACCCCTGATTCCCATTGACTCCAGTTTTGCTTGGGCTCCTTGATGCCACACTTGGTCAAATGCTGCCTTGATGTCAAGGGCAGTCACTCTCACCTCACCCCGGGAGTTCAGCTGTTTTGTCCATTTTTGAACCTAGGCTGTAATGAGGTCAGGAGCCGAGTGGCCCTGGCGAAACCCAAACTGAGTGTCTATGAGCAGGTTGTTGCTAAGCAAGTGCCACTTGATAGCACTGTTGACTCCTTCCATCACTTTACTGATGATCGAGAGTAAACTGATGGGCCAGGTTTTCCTTGTCTTGTTTTTTGTGTACAGGACATACCTGGGCGATTTTCCACATTGCCGGGTAGATGCCAGTGTTGTAGCTGTACTGGAACAGCTTGGCTACAGGCACGGCAAGTTCTGGAGCATAAGTCTTCAGCACTATTGCTGGAATATTGTCAGGACCCATTGCCATTGCAGAATCCACTGTTATCAGCTGTTTCTTGATATCACGTGGAGTGAATCGAATTGGCTGAAGACTGGCATCTGTGTTGCTGGGGACCTCCGGAGGAGGCTGAGATGAATCATCCACTCAGCACTTCTGGCTGAAGATTGTAGCAAATACTTCAGTCTTATCTTTGGCACTGATGTGTTTGGCTCCCCAATCGTTGAGGATGGGGACATTTGTGGAGCCACCTCCTCCAGTGAGTTGTTTAATTGTCCACCACCATTCTGGATGGGGCAGGATAGCAAAGCCTGGGTCTGATGACCTGTTTGTGGAATCGCTTAGCTCTGTCTATCGTTTGCTGCTTTTGCTATTTGGCATGCAAGTGGTTCCGTGTTATAGCTTCACCAAATTGACACTTCATTTTTAGGTCTGCCCAGTGCTGCTCCTGACATGCCCTCCTGCACTCTTCATTGAACCAGGGTTGATCCCCTGGCTTGAGGATAATGCTAGGGTAGGGGATATGCCGGGCCATGAGTTACAGATTGTGTTTGAGTGCAATTCTGCTGCTGATGATGGCCCAAAACAGCTCATGGTTGTCCAGTGTTGGGTCACTAGATCTGTTCAAAATCTATCCCATTTAGCACAGCAGTGGTGCCACACGATACAGAGGGCATCCTCAATGTGAAGGCGGGACTTCGCCTTCCCAATGACTGTACGGTGGTCGCTCCTACCGATACTGTCATGGACAGAGGTATCTGCAGCAGGCAGGTTGGTGAGGATGAGGTTAAGTATGTTTTTCCATCTTGTTGGTTCCCTCACCACCTGCTGCAGACCCAGTCTAGCAGCAATGTCATTTAGGACTTGGCCAGCTCGGTCAGTAGTGGTGCTACCGAGCCACTCTTGGTGATGGGCATTGAAGTTCCCCATTCAGAGTACATTCTGCGCCCTTCCCACCCTCAGTGCTTCCTCCAAGTGGTTTTCAAAATGTAGGAGCACAGGTTTATCAACTGAGGGAGGATGGTACATCGTAATTAGTAGGAGGTTTCCTTGTCCACGTTTGATCTGATGCTACAAGACTTCATGGGGTCTGGAGTCAATGTTGAGGACTCCCAAGGCAACTCCCTCCTGACTGTATACCACTGTGCCACCATCTCTGCCTGTGGGACAGGACATATCCAGGGATGGTGATGGTGGTGTCTGGGACATTATCTGTAAGGTATGATTCCATGAGGATGACTGTGTCAGACTGTTGCTTGACTAGTCTGTGAGACAGCTCTCCCAGTTATGGCACTAGTCCCGGATGTTTGTAAGGAGGAGCTTGCTGGGTCATTGGTGTTTCCGGTGCCTAGGTTGATGCTGTGGTCCGTCCGGTTCCACTCCTTTTAGACTTTTTTGATACAACTGAGTGGTTTGCTAAGCTATTTCAGAGGGCATTTCAGAGTCAACCACATTGCTGTGGGTCTGGAGTCACATGTAGACCAGACCAGTTAAGGATGGCAGATTTCCTTCCCTAAAGGATATTAGTGAACCAGATGGGTTTTTAACAACAGTTGACAATGGTTTCAAGGGCATCATTAGACTTTTAATTCCAGATTTTTATTGAATTTAAATTTCACCATCTGCTGTGGCAGGGTTTGAACCTGGTTCCCAGAGCATTACCCTGGGTCTCTGGGTTACTGGTACAGTGAAGATGCTACTGTACCCCCATGAGGATGTAACTGGTAGGGTAGTTGAATTTCCAAAAGGCACCCAATAAGGTGCCACACAGGAGGTTAATACACAAGATAGGGACTCGTGGCGGCATGGCGTGAAATGTTGTGCACAGAAGAGACTGCTGTATATTGTCCTCATCGATCTCACCAAGCCATCCAGCCATGTCAGCAGGGGGAGTCTTTTAAGCTGCTGGAGAAAATTGGCTGTCCACTGAAGCTGCACAATATGATGATCTCTTTCCATGACACCATGATGGGGAAGGTCAGCTATGGCAGGGCAGCATCAGAACCCTTTTTGATCAACAATGGGATCAAACAGGATTGTGTTCTGGCACCAGCAGCCTTTGGCATGTTCTTCTCTTTGCTGTCGTCATATAGCTTCAGGTCATCTACAAGGCTTGTCTACTTAAATAACAACTGACATGCAAATATGAATTAAGAGCAGGAGTAGGCTATTTGGCCCCTTGAACCTGCCCCGCCATTTGATAAGATCATAGCTGATCTAATTGTGGCCTCAGCTCCACTATCCTCTCCATTATTAAAGACATTATAGCAGGTCTCTTAGATCAATTCAAGGTAATCAGGCAGAGTCAACATGGTTTTGTGAAAGTGAAATCATGTTTAATTTATCGGACATCTTTGAAGAAGTAACGTGATGTGGTAAAGGGGAACCGGTGGCAATACTGTACTTGGAATTTCAGAAGACATTTGATGAAGTGCCACATCAAAGGTTATTGTGGAAAATAAAAGCTCGTGTGGAGGGTAACATATTGGCATGGATAGAAGATCGGCTGGCTAACAGGAAACAGTAGGCATAAATGGCTCATTTTCTGGTTGGCAATCTGTAATGAGTGGTGTGATACAGGAATATGTGCTGGGGCCTCAACTCTTTTCAATTTATATAAATGATTTGGATGAAGGGACTGAAAGTACAGTTGCTAACTTTGCTGATGATTAAGATAGGTAGGAATGTAAGTTGTGGAGAGGCTACAAAGGGATATAGATAGGTTAGTTAAGTGGGCTAAGATCTGGTAAATGGAGTACAATGTTGGAAAATGTGAAATTGTCCATTTTGGCAGGAAGAATAAAAAAGAACCATATCTAAATGGTGAGGGATTGCAGAACTCTGAGGTGCAGAGGGATCTGGGTGTCCTAGTGCATGAATCACAAAAGGTTAGTATGTAGGAACAGCAAGTACAGCTAACAGAATGTTCTCGTTTATTGAAGAGGAATTGAATGCAAGAGTAGAGAGGTTATGCTTCAGTTATACAGGGCATTGATGAGATCCTGAGGGGACTTGACAGGATGGACGTGGAAAGGATGCTTCCTCTTGTGGGAGAATCTGGAATTGGGGGTCACCATGTAAAAGTAAGGAGTCATCCATTTAAGACAGATGAGAAATTTTTTCTGAGGATCATGAGTCTTTTGGAATTCTCTTCCTCAAAAGGCAGTGGAGGCAGAATCTTTGAAAATTTTTAAGGCAGAGCTCGATAAATTCTTGCGAGGCAAGGAGGTGAAAGATTAACTAGTGTAGGCAGGAATATGGAGTTGAGGTTAAGATTAGACCAGCCATGATCTGGCCTCCTACTTCTAAATCGTATGTTTGTATGTGCCCCCTATACCATTTGACTCCCTTGTCAATCAAGAATCCATTTAATTCACCCACAAAGGTAATGCCATATCCTCATCAGAGAGTCGCTTTATTGCCAGTTATGCCACATAATATTCCATACCAAGGAACATCAGCAGCAGGTGGACGGACTCTCTCAGGCTGGTTTGACTATCATGGTCATTTTTGACAAATGTCATGGTCAGGATGTTGACAATATGACCCTGGAGGTTGTTGATAGTTTCACATATCTAGGCTCTTCAACCTCCAGCAATGTGTCACTTGGTGCTGAAATCAACACAAGCATTGCAAGAGCTGCACCTGTTACTTCCAAGCTGAGTCATAGAGTGTGGAACATCAGCTACCTGACTGAGATCACCAAATTGTGAGTCTACCAAACCCGTTTCCTCAGCACAGTCCTCTACAGTGGTGAAACCGGGACTACCTATGCCAGGCAGGAGAAGAGGCTGAACAGTTTCCACCTTCACTGTCTCAGATGTATCCTTGCCATCTCTTGGTAGGACAGGCTCACCAACTGGATGACCCTGGAGCATTCTCATTCCACCAGCATACTTACTGCTAAGCCGACAACATCTGCTCTGGCTCAGCCGCGATCATTGGACGAATGGCGGCCACGTACACAAAGACCTTTTGTACGGTGAACTGGTCACTGGACCATGACCACCTGGATGTCCGTACCACTTGCAAGCAAGTTATGAAGATGGCAGATATTGACGCTGAAAACCAGCAGATAGTCTCGCTGACAGCCGTGGCCTCTGGAGGCATTGAAGAGTCAAGCAGTAGTAAAAGCTCAGCTGGCTGAGAAGCGAGCCCAGAGAAAACATAGGTCAACAAATCATGCACGTTCCCAGCCCACCATCATCTTCTGCAACAAATACAGCGGAGACTGTCATGCCAGAGTGGGACTCACAAGGGGCCAGTCATTTAGGACTGAGATAAGGAGAAATTACTTCACTCAAAGGGTTGTGAATCTTTGGAATTCACTGCCCCGGAGGGTTGTGGATGCCACATCATTGAATACATTTAAGGTTTCGGTCTCTCGGGGAATTAAGGGATATATTGTGCAGGTGGGAAAGTGGAGTTAAAGCCCAGGATCAGCTGTGTTTGGATTTACTGGTGGTGGATCAGGCTCGCATGATCTTCTCCTGTTCTTATTTCTTATGTTCTTATGTTTCCTCCATTGATCGCACTTTAAATGGTCTTCACTAGCTGTAAATCACCTTGAGATGTACTGAAGTGATGAAAAGTGCAAGTCCTGAAATGCTGGAAGTGCTTCTGCCCCCACATCCCAATGATTTCTGTCTGGCGTGTAACTGACCCAATTGCTAGGCTGTGCCCCTTTGCACCCTACCTCATCCAAGTGCCTACCATTCATGTGCCAGCCCAGATGTTGATTGTTGGCCGTTAGTTTGGTTGTGAGAAGTATCACCGCCTCACTTGTGCACTTGCAACAGAGGATGTTAAATAGTGGAAACTGCGGTTGGTTTTCTGATCCCTCAGCCTGCCATCCTGAACCTAATTTTACTGCCCCTCTTATCTGTATCATTCATTGAATTACTGAGCCAGCCAGGAGCATGGGAAACCTCAGATTTACATATTGGATTGACATCAAAAATCATTTAGCCCAATTCAGGAGCTTGGCCTGTTTTAAAGGTTGTTGGAGCTTCTTCACCTGTTGTTGGGGTGAACTCCTGATTGAGGGTGTGTGGTGAAGTATCTGCTGCAGCTCCTGATTGAGGGTGTGTGGTGAAGTATCTGCTGCAGCTCCTGATTGAGGGTGTGTGGTGAAGTATCTGCTGCAGTTCCTGATTGAGGGTGTGTGGTGAAGTATCTGCTGCAGCTCCTGATTGAGGGTGTGTGGTGAAGTATCTGCTGCAGTTCCTAAAAGTTACAAATGATGGCCTTAAATTCCTCCATTTCCACTTGTAGTGGGCAGCAGCATTTCAAATTCTGGGCCTGTTTTAATTTTTAAAACCTTAATTCAACAGATTTCCTTTGGCAGAGGGACATGAATAACATTGAAACCAATTGTTATGGTAACAGGTGTAAGGTGACATTGGAATGTAACAAAATAATGGATCAGAAATACCTGAATTGTTTGAATAAAAGTTCTCACTGAAGGCCACTCCAATCATAATCCAAGCAGAGCTGAAGGAATCAGTCATTGAGGATGGGCTGGTTTTCCTACAGGCAGTGATTAAAAAACCTCCAATGGCCCACCTCCGTCCCTGCCCCAGTTCATCAGCTCAAACTCTCATTCATGCCTTTGATATCTATGAACTCCATTATTCCAACACTCTCTGCCTGGCCTCCCAATTTGCACCCTCTGTAGTCTTGAGCCCATCCAAAGCTCTGCTGTCCATATCTAACTTGCACCATGTCCTGATCACCAGTACCCCTGAGCTCGCTGACATGCATTGGCTCCCAGTTCAGAAGCCCATCATTTTCAATTTGCATCCTTGATTTCAACTCGCTCAATGGCCTCGTCCCCTTCCCTATCTCTGTAATTTTCTCCTGCCCTGCAATCTGTGCTCATCCAATTCTGACCTGTTGTGCATCCCAGATTTTCATCATTCCACCATTGGAGACCATATCTTCGGCTGCCTTGGCCTAAGCTTTGGAATTTCCTCCCAGCTTTGCACAGTGTTTGCTAAGCTAGCTGCTCTTGGATTCTGCAGCTGTTGTTGTGCTGCTGCCAGTGCTTTGGTTGGATGAAAAATATCATCTTTATGAAGCTGGGGATTTGTTTCCATAGTTCTGTTTGATATTTCTGGCATTGTAATTATAATATTTTCCTGTTTGCTTTACACTCAACTGTAGCAAGCCCAAGACAAAAAGGGGAAAGAAGTGCCTTGAGAAGAGAGACCCCAAGGTCATTGAGAATACTAAGAATGCCATGCTCATCAAGGGAGGCAACACCAGTGAAACTGTGACTCAAGCTCTAAGAGATATTGTGAGTTTAATATTGCATATTATCTGTATTATTTTCCATTTGTTTACCAAGCTGACAAGGTTGTATTGATGGGTCCCAATTGTTGGTACTTGCTATCCAGTATTTCCATTGAGACCAGGACTTGCAGTGCTGAAGAATGGAATTGTCCACCCAGTGTTGGCACTGAGCACTCCTGGTAACTATTACATAATATTCAGAGTAAACCTCCTTCCGCTCTGTGCCACTTAGCAATCCAGCCCCAAAATATTCCTGCGGAACATTTATATTTCCTACTCCAGCAATCTGTTACGGTTTTTCACATGGATTTTGTTTTAGTGGAGAATTATCTCTACTCAGTTGAAATTGTCCAAACTCATTTTGTACACAACCACTGGAACAAAGGAGAATTTTACCCCGTCACTCTAAGCTAGCTTCTAACCTGTTTCTTAAAGTTGGCAAATTTAAGTTTTATTTATTCTTTCATGGGATGTGGGTGTCACTGTTGCATCATTTGTTGCCCATCCCTAACTGCCCTTGAACTGAGTGGCTTGCGTGACCACTTCAGAGGGCAGTTAAGAGTTAACCACATTGCCGTGGGCCTGGAGTCATATGTAGGCCAGACCAGGTAAGATGGCAGATTTTATCCCCTAAAGGGCATTAGTGAATTAGATGGGTTTCTATGACAATCGATTCTAATTTCATGAAACTATCATTGTCACCATTACTGAGAGCAGCTTTCAGTTCCAGATTTTTAAAAATTATTTATTGAATTTTAATTCCACCAGCTGCTGTGGTGAGATGTGAACCCATATCCCCAGATCATTAGCTGGGCCTCTGGATTACTAGCCCAGTGACATTATCACTATGCACCCATCTCTCTCCACACGCCTCCCCCCCAATTTAAGTTCAGAGGGAATATGCACAAGAGGTCAGAATTTGCTAATCACTGCGTGATTCTCTAGCCAGAACAGTCAGCCACTAATATTGCAATCTAGCCATTTGTTTAGTTCATGAGTGGCTGGGGATATTCTGACATTTTATTTTGCTCTTTTCTTCATGTGTAGAAAAATACCTGTCCTCTAATTGAAAATCTTTGCTTTGTTAAATATGTCTGGCCTTTTATCGTATTTGACTAGAATTCTTGGTGTTTGTTAAATACAATAATTCCCACATTACTTTAAAAAAAACGTGGAGGTTTTTGGGCCCCATTTTCTGCTAAGATTTTTAAGTTTTATAATTGGAAATTGTCTCTCCTTTATTACTGTCAACCTGGGCCACTTTGTGCTGAATTGAAGTTTGACATTAGGCCTAACATGACAAGTATGACAATTCAGGCTACAAGAGATTTAAAGAGAGTCAGTGGGTTTAAATGGTGAGCTGTGAGCAGTTTCAGAATTTATACTGACCTTCCTTTTCTTTTCTTTGCAGTATTCCCTAAAGAAACCAAATGCAGTTCTCTATAAGAAGTAAGTATTATTAATGAGCTGGTGCATTTCAGTGTTCTGCAGTACCCTGTGTTGAGCCCAGGCAAGCTATTCAACTGTGGGTGGATCCTATCTTCAAGCAACATTCACTGGTGCACTTTCTAGCACGCTTCACCAAATGGCAAATATGAATAGGCATTGCAGTTGAGAATTTTTCCCCACACCTTTACCCAGGAACTCTCAGATCTATTTTGTTGCCTCAGTCCATCTTGACAACCACCAACTGCACTGATCAGGGATCAAATTGGAGTAAAAGAAAAATACTGTGGATGCTTGAAATCTGAAATAATAAGAGAAAATGCTGGAAAATTTCATCAGGCCTGGCAACATCCATGGAGAGAGAGAAACAGAGTTAGCATTTTGAGTCCAATCTGAGATTTCGGAACAGCAAAATTAGAGTTCTTGCAGTGTAACCTTGCTTTTGTTACTGCCTGTCACACACTCTGCCCAATCGAAATTCTATTCATTAGTGTAGAAGACCTGGTTATATTAAGGAAGCTCTCTTTACCCCAGTGAATAAACAGCTAAACATAATCAGTGGTGTTGAGTCATATAGACTAGAATGGTCCAAGCTGATCTGATTGAGGCTAGAGAGTGGGGAGGAAACCAAACTATTGCATTCAAATTAAAAAAACATAAGAGATTAAAAACTTAGTGGATGCTATAATTGCATCTGGAATTGATTTATAAAAGTTTCTAATTGTGAGGGTAATAATGAGGTATCTGAGATTTCAGATTGGAATACAATTGGGTTAAATTCGGTAGTCTGCGGAAATGTAAACTTAGGGTGCCAGTTTTATCGCCTTGCCTTAGTTGGCTTAGGGTCAGAAGCTTGTGGGCTAGAAGTATATACCAGAGCTTGAGCTGATATTCAGGAGGACAATGCTTTACAATCCTGAGGTAATGTTGCACTGTCAAAAGACACATCCTTCAGAAATAAGACATGAAAAACGAGGCACTATCCAAGGAAGCAGTTTTTCTGATGCCCTGCTCGCCATTCCTCCCTCAAACAGCATCACCAAGAAACACAAAACAAAAACAGAATTACCTGGAAAAACTCAGCAGGTCTGGCAGCATCGGCGGAGAAGAAAAGAGTTGACGTTTCGAGTCCTCATGACCCTTCGACAGAACTTGAGTTCGAGTCCAGGAAAGAGCTGAAGAAACACATTGACTGGCAATTAATTCCTTGCTGTTTAGAATGGGTGCTGCATTTGTGCTAATAACAGCTCACTTCAAGCATTGTGAGAAATTTTGGTACCCTACAGTGTTAATTTAATGCAGGCTTATTATTACTACACCTATTTTGGGTTCACCACTAAAAGCTATGAAAAGCTTCAACAGAAAAATAAATGATTTTTAAGGAAACCTGAAAAATTTTGTTTCTAAATTCCATTTCCTTTTTAACCAGGAAAAATATTACACGGCCCTTTGAAGATCAGACATCAGTGGTGAGTAATCAGATTTTAAAGCATAACATTTGAATACTGCAGACTGCAGTTTATTTTAGCTTTATGGTTTTATCCTGCTTTTGTGCCACAATAATTGAGTTTGATCATTGAGCACTTTTGAAATGCTATCATTAATGTTCGCACTGCTAATATTTTTCTGATGGTGATGTGAGGCACTACAGAGCGGCAACTAGTGAGACTGCTACTGTGTATATTATTCATATTGAGGGAAGATTTTATTGTGTGGGGACGAGTAAATGAAAAATAATTTAAATCCTCCCTCTGCCTGCTGAAGTAAATCTAATTTCAGTATACCACCTGGAGAACTAACACTTGATCAGAGCCAATGCTGTCAAATTAAGACATGGGGGATAAATTTCAATTTTGGCAATATTTGCATATGGCCTTGTTTAACCCAAGTGAGAGGCTGGGGTGGCGTTGAAATCAGTACCAAGGAAGCAGACTTTGCTGCGGGCATAGCAAACCATAGTTTTGGCCTTCCTGCTGCTGGACTGAAGGAAGTTGTGACTCAGCTAAGACTTGACGTTGGATAAGCAGTCCGAAGCCACAAAGGCGGTCAGAAGGTCAAGAAAAATGGTGGAGAGCTTGGTGTAATCAGCCGACTATGGAAGCTGACCTTATGTCTGCAGATGGTATCTAGAGGTGCAGAGAACAACTGGAGTGCCCGGTCGTTGCCCTGACTGCTTGCACCAGTCACTGAACCTTAGAGCCTCTGTCCTACGTTACACAGTGTTACAACATAAGATGCTTTTACTGGCAGATCTGGTAGGAGGAATCTTTAGTAACCATGTATTGCTGACACAGTTACTTCAGAACTAACTGCTAAAGAGAATAGTTCAGGGATGCTGGCCCCTTAATGGAAACGTGATTGATCTTTTGCTGATTTCAGCAAAGCACTATTGCTACCCCACCTCCAGAATGGTGTGGTACGTGAAATAAAGGAACGCTTTCCACTACCCGTAGAAATTTTTTTTAAGTTGCCAGTGAGTTTCAAAAGGATGATAGTATTGCATATTTTCAGTCTCTGAGATGACGTTTGTAATGGTCTTCTTCCTCTGAATTCCTTTTGTACTGACAGGAATTTTTTTCGAAGAGGTCTGATTGTTCTTTGTTCATCTTTGGTTCTCACAATAAGAAGCGACCGCACAATTTGATAATAGGTAAGATTGCTGAGTTGTTTTTGCAGTTCTGGTAAATCGCATTTACAAAGCACGTTGCAACTGTAACATCAGACAGTGCACCTAGCACTTCATCATTGAAATAAACCTTGAAGTTTACAAGAAATTACAACTGCCACCTGATCTCAGCAATTGATTGCTGCTGCAATTACCTGGATGTGCCTACTTTGAGTCGACCCTTAAAGAGAGAGACCCGGTTGGCAGCTGAACATCACAACTATGTTCCAGAGATGAGACTCCCTGTTGGCCATGCCGAGAGAGATCTTGGTTCATGTTTTGTGGAGACCCTTTGAACAATCACTTACAGAACCAGAAACCACAATACCTATACACGTGAAGCCTGTCTGCTTAAATTTCATGTAATTACACTGCTCATCCTTCCCTTTCTGCAGTTTTCCACCTTTGTCAAATTCCCTTATTGGAAGTTTTGGTTTTTGACAGTTCAGCCTGAACTCCAACAGAGCAGGTCTGGGACTTCAAGGACATGGATCTCCAGATTATTTGTTCAGTTACAAGTTACAAGTTAGAATAGAAAACAACAGGAAGAATAGGGAGCTGAATACGCAGCTGAACAGGTGGTGATTTGCTTTTGTATGGGCAATTGATAGCTGTTCCAGGGAAGATTGGTGCTAATCCACAAGGATGAGAGCTAAAGAACTGAATTGGAATATAAACATATTGGCTTATAAGTTTCCATGTTCCACGTCCCTTTAGTCCTCTTTCATTTGACCATATCTTTGCCTGTTTTTAGATGCTTCAATCAGTAATTCCAGTTGTGCGCTGCACTGGAACTCATTTACCTCCCTTGCTTTATCCTTTCTGCAAACTTCAGGTTTTAGCATTTGAACTTGTCAGTTGCCGATAAGCTTACTTCCCTACTCATCTCTGTCTCAACCCTGGTGTTTTGTCTCTTAAATCTTGGTTTCTCAAAAAGAAATGCAGAGCCATGAATAATTCACAAATGCAGTTTCTGTCTTCCCTTCCTCTCAACTGTTGTTGGGAAGGGAGTTGATTTGTTTCAGTGAGAAAGAACCAAGTACACGTTTAGAAAACATTGACTGCAGTAATATTAGTTGATATGAGTCCCTATATTTGTATTGTGATGTTTAGGAGTGGGCTGAGAGACAGGTTGGGTAGAATTTATAAAATATAGAAACAGCTGAGTACTATTCACCTGAGTTCCTGGTTACAAGCATCCTGTTCCTTAAAACTGAACATCACCTGTTTTAGATTAAAGATTTGTTAGGTGATTTGAATGCACATTAAGAAATCCAGATACAAGATTTAAGATCTCAAATCTAAATAACGCTGTAAGCACTGGGCACTTTCAATTTGTTTTATGGATGGATTTTATGATCAGGGACTCCCCTTGCACTGATGCATTTTAAGAGAAAATATTGTTGAAACAGAATTGCCCTTTTGTTTTTGTGTACACTTTTATCAGTGGTTTTGTTGAACGATTTGTGAGGAACAAAAGATGCAAAGAATCATCTGTGTAACCTTGTTGCCCTGCTGTTTATAGCAGGACTGCACGGTATATTTCCTATTTTATTTACAGGAGAATGTTATTACATTTCATATAATTTGTGTATTTACATGTGAATGTTTTAGCACGATAAAGTATTTCTGTCAGTAATTCATTGTTCTCCCTCTTTGCAGGCCGCATGTTTGATTACCATATTCTGGATATGATCGAGCTAGGAATTGAAAAGTTTAATGGTTTGAGAGATTTTAAGGTATTGCTTTATAAGCAAAGTAAGGATTTGCATTTTGAATTCTCTGATGCACTGATTGAAGCAATACAGCGGAAATACATTTTCCCAATCTTTGTTATTCACTTACTTTTCCAGAACAGTAAATCTGCAGAGGGATCCAAGCCGATGTTGATTTTTGCCGGAGATTCCTTTGAAATAGATAGTGATCTTAAAAGATTGAAAAATCTCCTTATTGGTAAGTCTGCCTACATAACCATTACTGCGCTTCAGAAGTAATTAACGGGCATTGAAATGTTTTATGATGTCATGAGAATGTGATAAGGCACTATATAAATAGGAGCTCTTAGATGGATCTGGTTGTGTTCTTATCAGGCAACATGCGTATTTAAAGGATCACTTTTCAGATTTTGGCAGATTAACAGACCAGTGTCCTGTGCCATTGAGTGATTGGACACGGATTCAAATATGAGATTCTGCTTTATAATGAGGTGTCTGACTAGCAGTGAGGAAATGAGGAAGTGACCAAGTATCTACATCTTCACAGTGAAAGAGAATCAAAGGATTTTACTTGTATGTATTTCGGTAGTCTGCTGAGGAACTATGAGAAGAGCAAGTAGTATGTGTGCCTAACTGTGTGCTACAGAATGATGTGTAGTGTAGAGAAATGGCAAGGGGGAGGGTGGAAGAAGGAGGGAGAGTGGATGTAAAGGAGGAAAGAGAATATGAGTGTGTGTTCTGTATCTACTGATGCAGATGGGTAAAACTGGGCCTTGTACATTTGAACTGATGGATAACCCAAACCAATGGTTAAATAACATAGAATTGCTAAGCTGAAGATAGACTTGAGCTTCCTGTTATATTTTTATTTCAAGCATCCTTCTAAATCTGATGCAGTTTGACATTTTAAAGTTGGGTACTTGTTGATTGATGCATTTGATTTCTTGCAATGCACGCCGTAGATTTCTTCCGAGGACCCACAGTGCCAAACATTCGCTTAGGTGGCTTGGAAATTGTTCTGCATTTCACGGCTTTGGGTGGAAAGATCTTCATGCGAAGCTATAAGTGAGTTGTCTGCAGCATGTTTCCTATTTATCTTTTTAAGAAGTGATCACACAGGTCTGCTTCTTGAACACCAGGGCTATATTTAGCCTGCCCACTAAAGATGCTTGCCTGTTGTGCATTGTCTTTGGGTTTATTCACATGGCCGAGGAGGATCCAAAGCAGTTTTAGATTCTTCAGTGTTGATGTTTCCTATCTGGCTTGACTGGGCAATGAATACTGGTGGAGATAGTTGCACTCTGACTTGAAGATGCACTTGCAGATTTAAACACAACCCAGTCTGATGGGGTGAACCTCTTTTACTGCCACAGGTTCTAACTGAGATTACTATGAATGATCTTGGCTCATTTTGTAATGAGCTTGATCCTGCATTGCAGAATTGCCTGTACTTTAACAAAGGTTTGGTTAAGTCTGTAATAAATGTAGATTGTTAATGTAGGGTGATTCTATGTGGAATATCACATTGGTGTTTATGGGATGTTGTTGATTCGATATGTAAACTCCAGTACTGGGGCAGACTCTGGGGTGAATTTAACTTTGGAGTTCTTGGTGCGAACAACATTGAAAAATCTCTCGTACCCTCTGCAAGCCTGAATTCTGATACTGGGGGACAGGGGTTGGGTACAACAAGCAATAAAACGGCTGCAAAGTAATCTCAAAATGTTGCAATTAGCTGGTTGATTCAAAACCTAGTTGGAACAGGTTTTAATGGACATCGGAAGACAGCATACCGTCATGCTGTGTCAACAGAATTTGAACTGCAGCGAACTTCAAGAACTCCTTGTATTATGGGGGTACACAGCAAGCCAATGAATAGCTTTATTTTTGGGGGATGCTGGGAGTGGGATGGGTGAGGTTGGGTTTGGTTTATTTCTTGAGGTGCTATGGCACTTCTGCAAATCTGAGTTATCCACTACTTTCAGGATTCAAACAACGCAAACCTGATACCTGCTAGAGGGGGAATTTCCACCTTGCATTATGAATTCATGCTTGCTTGTTTTCATTTGCTGCCTGATTCAACTCCTAATCAAAGACACAGTAAATAAATTTGAATTTAATAAGTCTGGAAACATGAGGGAACCAACAAAAGGGAAAACCATATTTGACCTCATTCTCACCAACCTGCCTGCTGCAGATGCATCCGTCTATGACAGTATTGGTAGGAGTGACCACTGCACAGTCCTTCTGGAGATGAAGTCCCGTCTTCACATTGAGGATACCCTCCATCGTGTTGTGTGGCACTACCACTGTGCTAAAAGGGATAGATTTCAAACAGATCTAGCGACTCAAGACTGGGCATCCATGAGGCGCTGTGGGCCATCAGCAGCAGCAGAATTGTACTCGACCACAATCTGTAACCTCATGGCCTGGCATATCACCTACTCTACCATTACCATCAAGCCAGGGGATCAACCCTGGTTCAATGAAGAGTGCAGGAGGGCATGTCAGGAGCAGCACCATACATAACTAAAAATGAGGCATCAACCTGGTGAAGCTATAACACAGGACTTCTTGTGTGCCAAACAGCAGAAGCAGCAAATGATAGACAGAGCTAAGCGATCCCACAACTAATGGATCAGATCTAAGCTCTGTAGCCCTGCCACATCCAGTCGTGAATGGTGGTGGACAATTAAACAACTCGTTGAAGGAGCAGGCTCCACAAATATCCCCATCCTCAATGATGGGGGAACCCAGAACATCAGTGCAAAAGATAAGGCTGAAGCATTTGCTACAGTCTTCAGCCAGAAGTGCCAAGTGGATGATCCATCTCGGCCCCCTCCGGAGGTCTCCAGCATCACAGATGCCAGTCTTCAGCCAATCCAATTCACTCCACATGATATCAAGGAATGGCTGAAGGCTGCGGGCCCTGACAATATTCTGGCAGAAGTACTGAAGACCTGTGCTCCAGAACTTGCCAGGCCCCTAGCCAAGCTGTTCCAACTTCCAAGTACAACAACACCTCCCGGCTATGTGGAAAATTGCCCAGGTGTGTCCTGTACACAAAAAGCAGGCCAAATCCAACTTGACCAATAACTGCCCCATCAGTCTACTCGATCATAAGTAAAGTAATGGAAGGGGTCAACAGCAGTGCTATCAAGCGGCACTTGCCTAGTAATAACCTCACTGACGCCCCATTTGGGTTCCGCCAGAGCCACCCAGCTCCTGACCTCGTTACAGCCATGGTTCAAACAAAGACAAAAGAGCTCAACTCCCGAGGTAAGGTGCGAGTGACTGGCGAGGTGAGAGTCATACCTAGCATAATGGAAGATGGTGAGGTGAGAGTGACTGCCCTTGACATCAAGGCAGCATTTGACAGAGTGTGGCATCAAGGAGTCTGAGCAAAACTGGAGTCAATGGCAAGCCGGGGTAAAATTCTCCGCTGGTTGGAGTCATACCTAGCACAAAAGAAGATGGTTGTGTTGTTGGAGGTCAATCATCTCAGCTCCAGGACATCACTACAGGGGTTCCTCAGGGTAGTGTCCTCGGCCCAACCATCTTCAGTGGCTTCATCAATGACCTTCCTTCCATCATAAGGTCAGAAGTGGGGATTCGCTGATGATTGCACAATGTTCAGTACCATTCGTGACTGCTCAGGTACTGAAGCAGTCCATGTCCAAATGCACCAAGACCTGGACAATATCAAGGCTTGGCCTGATAAGTGGCAAGTAACATTCACGCCACACAAGTGTCAGGCAATGACCATCTCCAACAAGAGAGAATTCAACCATCGTCCCTTGATGTTCAATGGCATTACCATCACTGAATCCCTCACTATCAACATCCTGGAGGCTACCATTGACCAGAAACTGGACTGGACTAGCCATATAAATACTGTGGCTACAAGAGCAGGTCAGAGGCTAGGAATCCTGCAATGAGTAACTCACCTCCTGACTCCCCAAAGCCTGTCCACCATCTACAAGGCACAGGTCAGGGGTGTGATGGAATACTTCCCACTTGCCTGGATGAGTGCAGCTCCCACAACACTCAAGAAGCTTGACACCGTCCAGAACAAAGTAGCCCGCTTGATTGGCACTGCATCCACAAACATTCACTCCCTCCACCAACGATGCATAGTAACAGCAGTGTGTACCATCTACAAGATGCACTGCAAGAATTCACCTAGGCTCCTTCGACAGCACCTTCCAAATCTGCAACCACTGCCATCTAGAAGGACAATGGCAGCAAATCGATGCGAACACCACAACCGGGAAGTTCCCCTCCAAGTCACTCACCATCCTGAATTGGAAATATATCACCGTTCCTTCACTGTCACTGGGTCAAAATCCTGGAACTCTCTCCCTAACAGCACTGTGGGTGTACCTACAGCACCTGGACTGCAGCGGTTCAAGAAGGCAGCTCACCACCATCTTCTCAAGGGTAACTAGGGATAGGCAATAAATGCTGGCCCAGCCAGTGAAGCCCACATCCCATGAATTAATAAATAAAACTAAATGAATTTAAGTCCAATGTAAACATATCTTTAGAGGGGACCTGGAGTCTGACATGTAAGAAAGCCCAAGATGCCAGAGCACTTGTAGCTTACAGTTAAATATCAAACAGTAGTCTAGGAGAGACAAGCAGAAAATGCTGGAAATATTCAATAGACCAGGCAGCATCTGTACAAAGATAGTTAATGTCATCAACCTGAAACGGTGGCTCTGTTTCTCTCTCCACAGATGCTGCCAGACCTGTGATTTTGCATCATTTTCTGTTTTCATCTCAGACTTCCAGCCTCTGCAGCTTTTTGCTTCTATTCTAAACTGAGTTAGTTGTATACCATGCCCAACTAGGGGATAAGCTTTCATTGATTGCATTTGTTTTGATGTAGAAGTTTGCGAGATTGATGTCTAAATTAAACATGCTGGCACTTTATTAAAGCCCTGTACCAAGGTAGGTTTCAGCTGCGATCAATGAATTCTGATCTAAAGAGAGGTACGAGCAACAAAGTCCCATTATTTGAAATCTATTTCACTTTCTGCCAGTGAGACGTGAATGTTATTAAATGAGAACTTTATATCCAGTGATCACACAGGTGCTGATACTAAATTGAACTTAATCTCTGAGATGCTGTGTACAAGGATGCATGAGGGAAGGTAAATTCTTGTAAATAATAATGTGAATGCGACATTTGATTTCCTGTTCCGTTTTTGCAGGATGAATTTTATCCTTGAGTTTGGTAAGCGGCAGGGGTGCTGTACAATCAGAGCAATATTAAAATAGCAGTCTGTCATATTGTTTAGTGCTTGCTGTAGCCTTGCAATTAACATGGATCTTGACCAATCTGCCTTACTCACAGGGTCCTCTTGAAGAAATCTGGCTGCAGAACCCCCAGAATAGAGCTGGAAGAAATGGGACCATCCTTTAATTTTGTACTAAGGAGAACACATTTGGCATCTGACGACCTCTACAAAAAGTCTCTTAAACAGCCCAAGGCCCTTAAGGTGACATGACTAAACAAACATTCTTGAGTTAAGGTTCTAGGGTAGTGTTGAATTTTGGAGCATGTTTTTGTTTAAACTTTGTATAACCATTAAGGAACCTGAATGCGATCATGTAAATTTGGACAATTTTAAGCATGACAAGTTGCTGCCTGTTGGATTCCACAAGGATTTCTATGGATTGGGCTGCTCCGTGTTGGACATATTGTTGGTGTCATTATCAAATGAGCTTTGATCTGATTGATCAAAGGAATTCTGATATGATACCAAGTCTCTCAGATTTTTAATATCGATGATCGGAAGAGCTTTTCACAGATATGAAAGGATAAATCTTTGTATGAGATACCTAGCAAAAACTTAGTAAGATCTCAAGGCAAGTAATTTTATTCTGTGTGGGCGATGTAGCCTATTGATTTATGGTACTGGACTAACAACCCAGAGGCCGAGAATTCAGATCCTAGTGTGGCTTATTAAGAAATTTAATTTAGTAAATCTGGTCTTTTGTGGTCTGGCACCAGGTAAAATAACCATGGAAATTGTTGGCACGTCGGAAAAACCCAGTGGATTCACTAATGTACTCGAAGGAGCAGAAGCAGCCACCTCACCTACTCTGACCTATGAGTGACTCCATTCCCACACTACATGGTTGACTCATGTCCACCAGGATGGCCAATAAGTGCAGCCTTGCCAGTGTCTCCCACATGCTAAGAGCATGTAACAACAACATGCTACTTGGGGGGAAAAATAGGCTGCTTTTGATGGATTGGGGAGTAATGTGTAAGCCAGTGTTGGAGGAGGGAGGGCACGGGTAGGAAATCAGAGGTAGACTGACACTGAGCCAATTTCAAAGTGGGGACGGGAAATCTTCATGTTAATTCATTGGGGAATATATACTTGGCAACCACCAGGGGGTGGCAGAGTACAATGTTGTGCTTTTGAAGATGAAGAGATGCAGCACTTTTACTGAGTTGGGGTTTGTGTTGACCCCCTTGGAGATCAGTGGAGATGTTAACTTCAAAGTGGGCGTGTGAAGGAACTATCTTTGCTTAGCTAGGGTCTTTCAAATTAAGGCTGCACCTCTTACAAAAAATAAGCTAAATTAATAACGAAAGAAAGACTTGAATTTATCTAGCACCTTTCATGGCCACAGGATGTCTCAACGCACTTAACAGCTAACAAAGCGCTTTTGAGAAACAGTCGCTGTTGTAATGTTGGGAAGGTGAGAGCCAGTTTGCACGCTGCAAGATCCCACAAACAGCAATGTTATAATGACTAGATAATCTGTTTTGTCATGTTAATTGAGAGATGAGTATTGACCAGAACACAACTCCTCTATTCCTCATCTAAATAATGCTATGGTGTTTTTTTACATCCATCCAGGAGGCCAGACAGAACCTCAATGTAAAGTCTCACCTGAAAGGTGGCACCTCCAACCGTAGAGCACTCAGTCACTGCTGCACTGGAGTGCCAGCTTTGATTTTCGTGCTCAAGTCCCGGAATGGGATTTGAACCCACAACCTTCTGTGGCTACTGACTAAACCACGGCTGACATGTCAAAAGTTTTTTGAAGCAGATTTGCTGTGACCAGGATTTGACTCACATGGGGAAGCCCATTGAATTTCGAGCCCAAACGTTAACCTCTTGACCATTGCAGCTTAATTGAAAAAGTGTGGGCCACAAAACTATTTAAAATTACATCGCGTATACAGCACAGAACCTAGTAATGTTTCACTACTGACACCTGGAGTGGTCACACTTACTGCTTGGGAGGACAAAAATGAGGCTATGCTGTGAGGCAGTCAGGACTTAGGAAGAATGTCATACAGAATCATGGTCACTTGTAATGCAAGCATTAGAAAATGCCAGTGCAGATGAAAAGCTAAACTACGGGACAGGCTGAGAAATCTGTATGTAATTGAGTTCAAAGGTATAATGAGCAATGCCTGTTAATTTAAGGCTTTACACCTTAAACTGTTGCCGCTTTTTTCTTTCTCCAAACGTTTAAATTGCAGGTAACTGGTAAATGCAGCTTTGATTTTGTCTTTTTTAAAAACTTCTGACCTAAAAGAGACTTTGGGATTGTTGTGGAAGGAAAGCTGTTTACTACGATTTAAGTTTTTGACATCTTGTTTCAGGCGAGGAAGAAGAAGAATATTTCCCAAGATGTGTTTGGAACAACATATGGCCGAATCCACATGGAGAAGCAAGACCTTGGCAAACTACAGACAAGAAAAATGAAAGGACTGAAGAAGAGGAAAGGAGAGAAGGAGGTCGTACCTGATGAGGCAGAGAACAGCCCCAAGAAGGCAAAAGTTCATTAACAGGACTGCTGGTAAAAGTGAGGAATCTGGGATTCGCCACCTCTACCTTCAAGTGATTGAAAACAACTGAACTTCCAACATCAGCAAGCACAAACCAAACAAATGGTCAAATGTAATCCTGCTGACTTCTTATACCTGTCAGTGTTGATGTAAATGGCTATTTTTTATTGCTGTACAATAGACTGATGTTTTCAACATTTCTGAGAGAATTAACATACGTACGTATGAATTAGGAGCAGGAGGAGGCCATTTGACCCCTCAGGCCTGCTCCATCATTTAATAAGATCATGATTGATCTGATTGTGTCCTCCTGCCTACATCCAATAACCTTTCACCCCCTTGTTTATCAAGAATCTATCTACCTCTGCGTCAAAAATATTCACTCTGCTTCCACTGCCTTTTGAGGAAGAGAGTTCCAAAGACTCGCTACCCTTTGAGAGAAAGAATTTATCCTCAACTCTGTCTTAATGGGCGACCTCTTATTTTTTACACAGTGACTGCTGGTTCTGGATTATCAGGCTTCCATAGGGTGACCTTTCCCATATGATTTGGAAGCTGTGCTGTTTGACAACTCTGCCTTTGTAGAGTTGTTTAACCCAAGGAGGTTAGCAATTAATTTCATTGGATTAAATGTAGTTTCAAACTACATTGATGCTTGCTTTGCGGTGGTAAATACTAAATTGCTTTTAAGTAGTGGTGAGAAGTAAACATTTAGCAAAATAAAAATCAGTTCAATTTGGAACAAATGTAAAGTTCTCAACAGCATAATCACCTTTAAAAATGATTGCTTCTGAAGCAATAAAATTATTCTTTGGATTTTGGAAAACAAAATGCTAGTTATTAGCAAACTCACTTGGCAGTTTCATCGCTTTCCGTAGCACTTGATCTATTGGTGTCCTCAGGTTAGGAACTCGGGTCATTGTGACTTTTGCACCTGGTTTAGTCATCAAAATTCCAGTACTCTCTCACTTCCAATTTCCAGCATCTGCAGTATTTTACTTTACGTTCAAAGGAAACCTGTCTGGCTTCAAGCAGCCCGCCACCTTCTGAACTCTGAAACTAAATGAGGATTCATGCGTTCAGTCAAAATGAGAAAATAAAGTTAGAGATAGCAGGATATGAAACAAAGTAATGGATATTGTGGCCAAGGTCAATTTGTATTCTGCATAACATTAAATATAATTTTATTTTGCCATAGAACTTATCATGCAGTTGCACATTCTTTACCTTGTTCAAATATCAGTGGTAGATTCCTAATTATCAGAAGCCACACAAAACACCTGCAGAGCAAATACATTGGGTTCCATGAATGAGGAAAACTTTGATTTTTCTGTTCTACCCTATTTTTCGGTTATGAAGTGCAAGATTTTGACAGTTTTGTATGAGATGTATTTTGTATTGGTTTAAAGTTAATGCCTCTTTTTTCCCTCCCTGTCAACTTGAATTGCTGAAATTTGGCATTTATGGTCTTACAGTGGCAGCTGTGTGACAATTCATTTTGATTATGTTTATTAATCCATTTTGTATTTTGTTGAGGCACATCTCCCAAAAGGGCCACATACAACTGTTGTCAGCCTATCTTGTGGAAATTTGTTTTGAATATTGTGCAAGTAAAGTTTCATTTTAAAACAGAAGTTGTGATGTTTATATCCTACGTGCAGGCCAGATCATTTTTTTTTGCAGAATCTCTTGTGTATCTCATCCCACTTCCCCCACCATCAGCTTAGGAAAAATCTTAAAGCCTCTTGTTATTGTTGTCTACAGAGAATTGATTTGGCTACACTCCAATTTTCTTTGGGTTTGGCTTGTTATTGCATTACAATTTCCCAAAGCAGAAAATCAACTCATTCTGCAAGGTATAATTGCGGTGAGAGGGGGCATTGTCTACATACAAGTGCCAGGCAATGACCATCTCCAACATGAGAGAATTTAACCATTGCCCTTTGACGTTCAATGGCATTACCATCACTGAAAGCCCCACTATCAACATCTTGGGGGCTACCATTGACCAGAAACTGAACTGGACTAGCCATATAAATACTGTGGCTACAAGAGCAGGTGAGAGGCCAGAATCTTAGTGAGTAACTCACCACTTGACTCCCCAAAGCCTGTCCATCATCTACAAGGCACAAGTCAGGAGTGTGATGGAATACTCTCCACTTGTCTGGATGAGTGCAGCTCCATCAATACTAAAGAGGCTTGACACCACCCAGGATAAAACAGCCTGCTTTATTGGCACCATATCCACAAAAATTTTCCACAACTGACACAGTGTGCACCATCTACAAGATGCACTGCAGGAACTCACCAAAACTTTGCACCTTTCAAACCCACGACTGCTACCATCTAGAAGGACAAGGGCAGCAGACACATGAGAACACCACCACCTGTAAGTTCCCCTCCAAACAATACATCATCATGACTTGGAAATATATCACCGTTCCTTCACAGTCACTGGGTCAAAATCCTGGAAGTCCGTAACAGCACTGTGTGTACCTACATCGCGTGGACTGCAGCAGTTCAAGAAGGCAGTTCAACACTGCCTTCCCAAAGGCAATTAGGGATAGGCAATAAATGCTGGCCTAGCCAGTGATGGCCACATCTCATGAATGAATTTAAATAAAGAGCGTTGTATCCAACAAGGTGGAACTTTGCCAGGAGGAGATGGGAGGAGTGCCATGAGATAATTTCCTTATTTTTGAGTTACAGTTGCTTTCATGAACTCTAGTTTATTTGGTGGCTTGTTCAAATCATGGAAATGGCTCATCTTGATGGTAAGGACTTGGGCTTAGATTTTCTGATGAGCATATTCTCAATATCGTGGGACTTCTACCTGCTTTGGAGCTTTCTCCCAGTCATATTTCTAGTTCTGAGGTTATTTACTCATATCCCTCATTGAGGTGTTCGCCCAGATTGGAGGCACAGAGTAGCTGCAGTTGAAGACCTGGTGATGTTTCAGCTACCAAACTGCTCGCGAGAGAAAAAAATGTTTAACATTTTTCACATTGCTGGGCAAGGCTATGGACGATACCAGCATTGATGTTTTGCTGATTCTTCCTCTGGTCCCTTTTTGGCCAGTGTCCAGCATTCAATTTGACAAATGCTGGGGCAGGTTTAGCAGAAGCTGTATTTCCCTTGAATTAATTTGCATTTACCTGTGCACATAGCTGGCTGTGTTCATTATGAAAGGCAGGGCCAGAGAGAGGCAAGTTTGTCTGGCATGTTTTTTGCTCTGTAGCAACACATACCTCAAGTCTGCCCAAAAAAATTGATCGTGGTGGAAAATCTAGCCTGGCGCTTTTTTAAAATATAAAATGTTAATTTAAGGTCGTCAAGCCCTTGTAATTTTGAGAAGAAACAACAGCTGGTTCCAGGCACTAATTTAATTTCACTGAGTTTTTCTTTTTTGAGACTTCCTGAAGACTTGGAACTTCAAAAGAATTTGTGTAATTCCAGAGCCAAGTCATACACTAATCTTTTGGATAATTCACTCATTTATTTTATCTGAGCAATAATTGCTTGGATGATTTCTACATTGCCTACAGCAGTTCAAAGTGACAGAATCGCAGAATCTTTACAGTACAGAAGGCGGCCATTTGGCCCACCAAGTCTATGCTGGCTCTCTGAAAGAGAATTCTACCTAGTCCCACTCTTCTGCCTTATCCCCGTAACCTCGCACATTCTTTTCAGATATCAATCCAATTCCCTTTTGAATACCTCAATCGAACCTGCCTCCACTACCCTCTCAGGAAGTTCATTCCAGACCTCAACCACCCTCTGGATGAAAACATTTTTCCTCACATCACTATTACTCCTTTTTCCAATCATTTTGAATTTGTGCTCTTTAGTTTTTGATGCTCTCCTGAGTAGGAATCATTCTTGTAAATCTCCTCTGTACACTCTCTAATGCCTTCACACCTCAAATATGGTGCCCAGAACTGGATGCAGTACTCCAGATGAGGCCTAACTAGTGTCTTATACAAATTCAACATGACCTCCTTACTCTTGTACTCAAAGATCCTATTAATAAAGCCTAAGCTACTATATGCTTTATTAACTGCTCTCTCAACATACCCTGCCAATTTCAATGACTTATGCACATATACACCAAGATCCCTCTGTTCCTTTAGAGTTTCTCCCTTTATTTTATACTTTCTCCATATTCTTCCTGCCAGAATGAATCACCTCACACTTCTCTGCATTGAACTTTATCTGCCACTTGTCTGCACAATCCACCAATATGTCTATGTCCTTTTGAAGTTCACAACAGTCCTCATCACAGTTGATGTTCCCAATCTTTGTATCTGCAAATTTTGAAATCATGCCTGAGCACTGCAGTCTAGGTTATTAATATATATTAGGAAGAGAAAGGATCCCAACACTGACCCTGAGGAACTCCACTACAAATGTTTCTCCAATCTGAAAAACAATCATTTATCACTACTCTCTGTTTCCTGTCCCTCAGCCAAATTCTTATCCAAGTGCCTTTTATTCCATGACCTAGAATTTTGCTCACAAGTCTGTTGTGTGGCAATGTATCAAATGCCTTTTGAAAATCCATATACACCACATTAACAGTGTTGCCCTTATCAACCTTCTCCATTACCTCCTCAAAAAACTTAAGTAAGTTAGTTGAATGTGATTTTTCCTTAATGAATCCATGCTGGCTTTCCTTAATTATCCTGCACTTATCTAAGTGATTATTGATTTTATCTTGTACTATAGTTGCCAGAAGTTTCCCTACTACTGAGGTTAAACAGACTGGTCTAAAGTTGCCGGCTTTATCCTTGCACCCCTTTTTGAACAGCGGTGTAACATTCGCCATTCTCCAGTCCTCTGGCACCTCCCCTGTGTCTAAGGAAGACTGGAAGATTATCACTAGTGCCTCTGCAATTTCCACTCTCATTTCCCTCAGTACCCTTGGATGCATCTCATCCAGTCCTGGCACCTTATCTATTTTAAGTAAAGATAGCCTTTCTAAAACCTCCTCCTTCTCAATTGTAAATTACCTCCTCTCACCTCAGCCTGGGTAGCATCTTCTTCCTTTGTAAAGACAGATACAAAGTACTCATTTAATATCTCTGCTATTTCTCCAGCCTCCACATGCAAGTCCCCCTTTTTTATCCCTAATCGGCCCTACTCTTTCCTTTATCACCCTTTTATTATTTACATGCTTATAGAAGACCTTGGGATTCCTTTCTATGTTCGCTGCCAGCCTCTCTTCATGCTCTCTCCTTGCTTTTCTTATTAATTTCTTCATTTCCCCTCTGGCCCTTCTATATTCAGCCTGATTCTCCGTTGTATTTTCTATCTGACATCTGTCGTATGCACACTTCTTCCTTTTCATCTTCACCTCTTTCTCTCTCGACATCCAGAGCACTCTGGATTTATTTGTCCTACTTTTCCCCTTCAAGGGGAAACCTTGACATTGCCTGCAATACTGTCTCTTTGAAGGTAGCCCATTGTTCAGCCACCATCTTTTCTGCCAACATTTGATTCCAACTCCTTGACTCAGATGCATTCACATCCCATCAAAGTTGGCCTTCCCCTGTGAATTATCCCTGCTCTGGATTGTTCCTTGTCCTTTTCCATGGCCAACCTAAACCTTATGATACAATGGTCACTGTCCCCTAAATGCTCTCCCACTGATATTTGATCCTTTTGGTTCAACTCATTCCCCAGAACCAGGTCCATCAGTGCCTGCCCTTTCGTTGTACTGGAAACATACTGCTGCAGAGAATGATGTTGAACACATTCCAGTAACTCTCACCCCTGTTATCCCTTTGCACTATTCCTGTCCCAGTCTATATTTGGATAATTGACATCCCCCTTTATAATTACTCTATAATTCTTGCACCTCTCTGTAATTTTAAAAATTCATTCATGGGATGTGGGCATCGTTGGTTAGATCAGCATTTATTGCCAATCCCTAGTTGCCCTTGAGAAGGTGGTGGTGAGCTGCCTTTTTGAACTGCTGCAGTCCATGTGGTGTAGGTACACCCACAGTGCTGTTAGAGAGGGAGTTCCAGGATTTTGACCCAGCGACAGTGAAGGAACGGCGATATATTTCCAAGTCAGGATGGCGAGTGACTTGGAGGGGAACTTCCAGGAAGTGGTGTTCACATGTATCTGCTGCCCTTGTCCTTCTAGATGGTAGTGGTTGTGAGATTAGAAGGTGCTGTCTAAGGAGGTTTAGTGAGTTCCTATAGAGCACCTTGTAGATGGTACATACTGCTGCCACTGTGCATCAGTGATGGGGGGAGTGAATTTTTGTGGATGTGGTGCCAATCGTTTGGACTGCTTTGTCCTGAATGATGTCAAGCTTCTTGAGTGTTGTGGGAGCTGCCCTCATCCAGGCAAGTGGTGAGTATTCTATCAGACTCCTGACTTGTGCCTTGTTGATGGTGGACAGCCTTTGGGGAGTCAGGAGGTGAGTTAGCCCCAGACCTGCTCTTGTAGCCACAGTATTTATATGCCTAGTCCAGTTCAGTTTCTGGTCAATGGTATCCCCCAGGATGTTGCAAATTTGTTTCTCTACATCTCTATATCCCAGTCTATATACCACACCGATCAATGTTATTGCACCTTTTTCATTCCTCACCTCCAGCCAGAGAGATTTCAGCCTTGACCCCGCTCTGGAACATCCTCTCTCTCCAGTACTGCAATGCCATCTTTAACCAATATTACAATTCCTCCCACCACCACCCCCAGCCCTTTTCTTCCTTTCCTATCTCTCCTAAACACTTTGTACCCAGGAATATTTAACACCCAGTCCTGCACACTCTGTGCATTCATATACTTGCACACTAACCCTGATTTAGAGTATTTTACTTCCCTCTTACTCTGACCCCATCTAATGATTTACTATTACTTTAATTCTGTCAAACTCTCCAAATATTCGATTTACCTTGACACTACTCTCTGATATATTCTCATTATCAGTTGATGCTTCCCTACTTCCCACTGCCAGTTTTTCTCCTCTCTACTCTGAATTTCCCCTCAGGTTCCCATCCCCCTCCCCAGCAGCAAACCTCCACACGAGGACATTAATCACAGTCCTGTTAAGGTGTAACACGTCCTTCTGGTGCAGGCCCCACTTGCCCGGAACTGGTCCCAATGCCTCAAAAATCTAAAGCCCTCCCTCCTACTCTATTTCTCCAGACACATGTTGAACTGCTCAATTTGTCTATTCCTCTGCTCGCTGGCATATGGCACTGGGTGTAATCCTGAGATTACTGCTCTTGAGGTCTTGCTTTTTAATTCCTTTCCTAACTCCCTAATATCTGCTTTCAGGACCTAATCCCTTTTCCTATCTGTGCTGTTGGTCCCAATGTGGACCACAACCTGACTGTTCACCCTCCCCCAAAACAGTGTCCTGCAGCCGCTCTGTGACATGCCTAACCCTGGCATCACGGAGGCAACATACTATCTTGGAGTCATGTGTATGGCCTCAGAAACACCTGTCTTCTCCCCTAACTATGGAACCCCCAACATAGAAACATAGAAAATAGAAGCAGGAGCAGGTCATTCAGCCCTTCAAGCCTGCTCCGCCATTCAATATGATCATGGCTGATCCTCTATCTCAACGCCATATTCCTGCACTCTCCCCATACCCCTTGATGCCTTTAGAGTCCAGAAATCTATCTATTTCCTTCTCAGATTTCTGGATTCTCAAGCTATAACTCTTCACCCTTCCCCCTCCCCTCCTTTGCAGCTGACCCACCTGTGTTGCCACGAACTTGGCTCTTACTACAGTACTCTGAGGAACCATCTCACTCACCTGTATCCAAAATGGAAAATTGATTAGAAAGCGAGATAGCCTTAGGGAGTTCCTGCACTAGCTGCCTGTTTCTCCTAGTGATCCCAGTAGTCACCCATTCCCTCTCTGCCCATGTACTTCTTAGTTGTGGTGTGACCACCTCTCTAAACATGCTATCCATGTAAACCTCAGCCTTGTACACCACAGTGACTCTTGCTGCTGCTCGAATTCTGCAACCTGGAACTCAAGTTTCTGCAGCTGGTTACACTTCCTGTAGATGTAGTCATCGAGGGCATTTTGTGCCTGCACAACTTCCCACATCCTGCAGGATGCACATTCCACAGGACCAAGATGCACTGACATACCTTAAACTTTGTATAAAGTGTTTACTACAGAATGGTATAATAAAATAGCTCAACTGTCACTCACCAATTGTCTCCTCTGTGCCGAGTCTGCAAAGGCCTATACTTACCAACCCATCAACTTACGAGACTTCTGTGATAGTAGAATTTTCTCCTGGAATTTTTGCCATCTTCTCTCCTATAACTCCATGCATCTGCTCTTGATTTTTTTTTTCATGGGCTCATTTATTTTATCAATATAAGGAGTTTGTTATTTGTATATTTTTAATGGCTATGATTTCTCTCCTGATACTTATACGTGGTAAATAAGACACATTCGTTTCCTGCACCAGATATCCTCTCCTGTATTCTGTTACAAGATTGTGAGTTTAACTTATCTATAAAACAATGAATGCTCTCTTTATTCTTTAATAAGCTAACATAATGGCTTCAGTTACATTTTCATAAATGTCAGTGAATAGAATCTTGCAGCACAGGAGAAAGCCATTCAGTCCATTTTGACTGTGACAGCTCTTTGGAAGCCCTATCCAATTAGCCCTGCACCTTTCTCAAAGCCCTGCATTTTTCCCCCTCAAAGTATATAAAGACATGGTTAATTAGGGATTATACTAGGCCAGGGACTCCAAGGTTGAGTTTAAAATCCACCAAAGTAGGATGGTGAATTTGATATACTTCACATTTAGGGGGCCACCACCAGAACTATAACTGTGAGAAAACTCTGGATTGTTGTCTTATCCTAACTGGTTCACTAACATGAGCACACATGGAGCTGGTCCCATCCATCAGTAAGACTACATGGTGAAGATTTTCACAACAGATATTTTTGAATGAAAAGTAAACTTCTTTGGAACACTTGAAATACCTCAAACACTTGTCACTTCAGAATGCCATTAAAATAAGAATTTGCACCTCTGACAACCTCAAGATTTCCCAAAGCAGGGAGAAAACTGAAATAATGTACCAGCTGCTCCAGGAAAGCCTCATCTCGAGCCCATGATTTCATTCCATGAACCTGTCAGCTGCAGATAAGTTCACTTACCTGAGCAGCGCATTCTCTCGAGCTGTCTTTATTGATGATGAGACACATGTAAGAATCGCCAAAGCAAGTGTAGTCTTTGGCAGACATCGAACATCAGTCTGGGATTGAAGAGGAATAAGTCTGCCTGAAAGCCTGCAGAGCAATAGACCTGCCCACTCTGCTCCACATACGCGAGACTTGGACTGTGTACCAGTGTCATGCCAAGAAGCTCAACACTTTAATTTGAGCTGCCTTCAGAAGCCTCTGAAGATCAGGTGGTAGGACAAAATGCCATCCAAGCTGGCATGCCAAGCATTCACAACATATAGAGACAGTCACAACCGAGTTGGGCTGGTCATGTAGCCAAAATGCCTGACACTTGCTTACCAAAGCGAATCTTCCATGGAGAGCTCAAGTCTGTGGTGTGCCCTCATGGCAATCAAAGGAAACAATAGAAGGAAACTCTGAAGGCTTTGCTTAGTTTTCTGAAGGTTCCCTCCTATTTATAGAGAAATGAGTGAACTGGTGCCAACTTATATAACTTCAGTAATAGGCCAGAGTTGATATATGTGTATACCTATGATCCCAGAGGGCTTAGAAAAATGATCATGGGTTGAGTCTCCAATGAAAACTCTTCAAGAGTTGCTGGCTTGGAAAGACAACACTGACCTTACAACAACTACCATGTTTTACAGGGGATGTGCTAATGCACCAAATTATACAAGCCCAATAACAGGTCACAGGAGATGTACACACATATTTCACATCCCAGAGTGCTTAGAATAAAGGGGGACAAATTGGCTCCCAAAAGAAAATTCTTCAGGAAGCTTCTGACTTGCGATGGTAATGCTAATCCAACAATTGGATGAGCAGAATACATTCTGATACCTGATGCAGGCTGCCAAATCCAAAGTAGAATTTCTTAAGGTAGAGAGGGAAGGGAGATAGTAACTTGTATGACCATGTTGGGGTAGTTATTTCAGGAACAGATAATTTCACATGGCAGATGTTAAATAAAGTCCTGGATTCTTCAGGGAAAGGCAAGTATCTAATTTCATAAGACACCAACAAATATGGAAATAAGTGGAAGAATGGAGGACCCCAATTTAAAGTGTTTGGCAAAAGAATCAAAGGTGACATGAGGAAAAACCTTTTTATCTAGCGAGTGGTTAAGGTCTGGAATGCACTGCTAGAGATTGTGGCGGAGGTAGATTCAATCGTGGTTTTCAGAAGAGAATTGGTTAATTATTTTAAGCAAAAACATTTGCAAGACCACAGGGAAAAGGCAGGGGAGTGGGGCTAGGTGGCTTGCTCTTTGAGAGCTGGCCCGGACATGACACAACCATTCTATGATTCTATGAAAGTCCAAACTCTAAAGGAAGAGACGGTATCATGGAATGGTAGGACATAATCGTTTGAATGCATGATGAATGTGATATTTGTCATGCAATGGAAATGACTTGTCAGAAAGGAGGAAGTATTGAGTAAAAGTCACATGCACACCCTGGAGGCTGGCAAAGGCAGCATAAATAAAACAAGAAGTTGCAAAAAATTAAAAAGTTAGTTTTTGGCTAATATTCCCCTCAGGGTTTTAATAACAAAATGAGCAATAGGTATGAACATTGGGAAGAGAGGATAGTGGGTTATTAGTGGATACTTGGAAATTGGCAGACATACTTCAATACTTCCCTGCATGGGCAGTTACAGGCCAATTGGATTAGCATTTAAGATGGAGAGAATGTTGGAATCTTTAATTAACGATTAAATCATCGAGGTGATAAATTTTGATAAAGGTTCTCCATTACGCCATTGTAACTTCAGCTGAAAGCCACGGTAACACTGGAAGGAAGTAGTCTTAACAGAGGTCTGCAGTACTTCTGCAAGCATTATGGCTTATGGGCCAGAGAGCCGCCATGCAAATTCACCCCCAAAAGATCTAATGTTTAGAAGCAGCCAAAATGGCTTTCAAAAAGAAATCATGATCATGTTTGACAAGGGAAAATGCCATGGATGTGGTGATAGCTAAGAGAAGATTGAGTGATATGGACTCAACGGAAGAGTAGCAATATGGATTGAAAACTCGTTAGAATTATAAGAAACAGGGGGTAGAAATTAAGGGCTGTTTTCCAGAGTCATTGGAAGTCATAAGGTTCTAGAAACATAGAAAATAGGCGCAGGGATAGGTCATCCAGCCCTTTGAGCCTGCTCTGCCATTCATGTTCAATCTTCAGTGTAGGGTTGCCAAATTTGTAAAGTTTACTGGCAGTGCTAAGACCTATTGGGAGGTGTGGGCTTTATTAATTATAATGAATTAATTAGCAATTATTAATTAATTAACACATATTGGAGATGGCAGGGCAGGTGATGTGCTGCGATTGCAGGATGTGGGGGCTTCTGGATACCAGTGTGATAGAGAGCATCTGCAGTAAGTGCTTGCTGGTGTGGGAACTTCAACTCTGGGTTGGAGGCCAAGCTGCAGACACTGTGGCACATTGGTGGAGAAAGTTACCTGGACACTTTATTCCAGGAAGTGGCCACATCCCTTAAGATAGAGTCTTCTGATTTGGTCAGTGGTCAGGGACAGGAGAGTGTGATACAAGTGAGGCTGGTAAGGGGACCCAGAGGGCAAGTGTGCAGGGGCCATAGCTGTTGCAAATGCCTAACAGGTTGGAGACTTTTTCAGCTTGTTTGGATGAGGGTGGAGGCTCAAGGGTGAATGAGCTAACTGGCCATGGTACTGTGGTGCAGGAAGCCATTCAATCAGGGAGAGGTACAAGGAATGTAAGTGGTAGTAAGGGACAGTATAGTGAGAGGGATTGACACCAGTCTTTGCAGCAAAGAAAGTGAGTCCAGACGGCTGTGTTGCCTGCCTGGTGCCAGGATTCGGGACATCTGCTTGGGGTTGGAGAGGAACTTCCAGTGGGAGGGGAAGGACCCAGTCGTTGTGGTCCATGTTGGTACCAGTGACATTGGCAGGACAAAGAAGAAGGTTCTGCATAATCAATCTGAGGACCAAGGCACCAAACTAAGAAGCAGAACCTCAAAGGTCATAATCTCTGGATCAAAGCCACGTGCAAATTGGCATAGGGCAAATCAGATTAGGGAGATGAATGTGTGGCTCAAAGACTGGTGTGGGAGAAGTGGGTTCCGGTTCATGGGCACTGACACCAGTACTGGGGAAATTGGAATCTGTACCGTTGGGGCGGTCTACACCTGAACTGTGCTGGGACCAGTGTTCTTGCGAGCCATGTAACTAGAGAAGTAGGGAGGGTTTTAAACTAAATAGTGTGGGCAAGGGATCAAATTTGGGAAGATGTGGTAAATCAAAGAGTAAAGGCAAGGCAAGAGAGAAAGGTATTATTGCAGGGGAGGTAATGAAAAACAGACCATAACAGGAAGGGATAGAGAGCACAAATCTAACAGTAAATCAACAAATGAGACTAGAATTTATAAAAAGAATAAAAGGATAAAACTAAAGGCTCTGTATCTGAATGCACACAACAAAACAGATGAACTGAAAGCACATAGAAATGGTGGATGTACTGTACTTAGATTCCCGAAGGCATTTGATAAAGTGGCACATTAAATATTATTGCAGAAAAAAAACTCATGGTATGGGGGTAACATATTGGCATGGATAGAAGATTGACTGGCTAACAGGAAGCAGAATAGGCATAAATGTGCCTTTTTCAGGTTGGCGAGATGTAATGAGTGTGTGCCACATGGATCAGTGCTGGGACCTCAACCCTTAATTTATATAAATGACTTGGATAAAGGGATGGATGGGATGGTTGTCAAACTTTCTGATGACACAAAGATAGGTAGGAAAGTAATTTGTGAAGAGGACATAAGGAGGCTACATAAATATATAAATAGGTGAAGTGAGTGGGCAAAGATCTGGCAAATGGAGTATAATGTTGGAAAATATGAAATTGTCCACTTTGGCAGGAAGAATAAAAGAGAAGCATATTATCTAAATGTGAGAGATTGCAGAGCTCTGAGATGCAGAGGGACCTAGGTGTCTTAGTGCATGAATCGCAAAAGGCTAGTATGCAGGTACAGCAAGTAATTAGGAAAGCGAATAGAAATTTATCATTTATTGCAAGGGGAATTGAGTACAAAAGTAGGAAGATTATGCTTCAATTATACAGAGCACTAGTGAGACCATATCGGGAATACTGTGTATAGTATTAGTCACCTTATTTAAGGAAGGATGTAAGTATGTTAAAAGCAGTTTAGAGAAGGTTTACCAGACTAATATCTGGAATGGACGTTTGTCTTATGATAAAAGGTTGGACAGACAAGGCTTGTATCTGCTGGAGTTTAGAAGAGTAAGAGGTGACTTGATTGCAACATATAAGACCCTGAGGAGTCTAGACAGGGTGGATGTGGAGAGGATGTTCCCTCTTGTGGGACAATCTAGAACTAGTGGTCACAGTTTAAAAGTAAGGGATCACCTATTTAAAACAGAGATGAGTCTTTGGAACTCTGTTCCTGAAATGGCAGTGGAAGCAGAGTCTTTAAATATTTTTAAGGCAGAGATGGATCGATTCTTGGTAAGCAAGGGGGCGATAGGTTATTGCGGGTAGGTGGGATGCAGATTTGAGGTTACTATCACATCAATCATGATCTTGATAAATGGCTGAGCAGGTTCATTAAGCCGAATGGTCTACTACTGCTCCTTGTTCATATGTTGAGCATATTCATTGCTGTTTCATCACATGACATTTTATCATGTGACATCAGACCATGAGAAGAATTTAGCCCATGTCGGGCAGGCTTGGCGGGAGAGGTCGGGAAGCTGACCACTGCCCGCGATCGAAGCCGGACCACCATTTCACGCTGGGGGTGGGCCAATTAAGGCCTGCCCAGCATGAAACACAAACGGCAGTGCTCAGCGCTACCTGTGTGGGGGGGGGTGGGGAGGAGGGCAAGCGGGGCCAGCGTAAACTTCACGCATGCATGCGAGTGCACGTTTGAAAATCTCCCTGAGGCACAGAGCTGCCTCAGGGAGATGAACCGTTTTTAAAAAAGAAAATAAAGAATTGAATAATGTAGTGAACATGTCCCTGCTCATGTGACTCTGTCACATGAGCAGGGACATGTTATTAATTAAATTTGAAAACTTTTATTTTATTTTTATTTGCTTTTGGAAACCTCATCCTGCCCGTGGATGAGGTTGCCAAAAAGGTACAAAGGCCGCTTGGCCTTTTTGCCTGCCCGCCAACAGTAAGTGTTGGACGGGCAGCGAAAAATTTAAGTTAATTGATTATTTAATGGCCGTAACAGGCCTTTTAATTGTCGGCGGGTGCATTGCCGACTCCAGCGTGCACCTGCCAACTGAACTATTGTGCAAATCTGCGTTGACATTGGCACCCTCGGCATACGTCAACACGTGTCATTTCACGCTCGAGCAGCTCGGCTGCCTACCCGCCCGACGAGCTAAAAATTTTGCCCCATGTAATTTTTGTCCACGGTGTGTAAGCTTTATTGCATTTGCCTTCTAAAGCTAAGGATACTTGAGTGTCTTTTTTGGCAATTTTGCCCCAGTAGATATCACAAAAATATCTGCATTCTTCTAATTGTGGCCTCTAGGAGAGCATCCCGATTTTATTCTTTTCACCATTGGCGGCTGTGCTTTTGGCTGCCAGGGCCCTAAGCTTTGGCATTCCCACATCTCCGCCTACCTTTCAGAAACGTAGAAACATGGAAAAGAGAAGCAGGAGTAGGTCATTCAGCCCTTTGAGCCAGCTCCACCATTCAATATGATTATAACTCTATCTCAAAGCTGTACTCCCACATTGTCTCCATGCCCCTCAATGCCTTTAGAGTCCAGTAATCTATTGTCTTCTTAAATATATACAGTGACTTGGCCTCCACAGCCTCCTGTGGTAGAGAATTCCACAGGTTCACCACCCTCTGAGTGAAGTGGTTTCTCCTCATCTCAGCCCAAATGGTCTACCCCATATCCTGAGACTGTGACCCTTTGTTCTAGACTCCCTCAGCCAGAGGGAATATCATCCCTGCATCCAGTCTGTCCAAACCTGTCAGAATTTTATACATTTCAATGAGATCTCTCATTCTTCTAAATTCCAGTGAATATTGGCCTAGTCAGCCCAATCTCCTCTCATACAACAATCCTCCCATCCCAGTAATCAGTCTAGTGAACTTTCATTGCACTCCCTCTGTGGCAAGTACATTCTTTCTTATGTAGGGAGACCAAAACTGTACACAATATTCCAAGTGTGGTCTCACCAAGGCCCAGTAAAATATTCTTCTTCCTGGACTCAAATCCTCTCGCAATGAAGGCCAACGTACCATTTGCCTTCCTAACTGCTTGCTGCACCTGCATGCTTGCTTTCAGTGATTGGTGTACAAGGACACCCAGGTCCCTTTGTACATCAACATTTCCCAATCTATTACCATTTAAATAATACTCTGCCACTCTGTTTTTCCCACCAAAGTGGATAACTTCACACATCCATAATATACTGCGTCTGCCATGTATTTTCCCACTCATTCAGCCTGTCTAAATCACCTTGAAGGCTCTTAACATCCTCCTCATCACTCAAATTCCCACCAAGTTTTGTGTTGCCAGCAATCTTGGAAATATTACATTTGGTTCCCTCATCCAAATCCTTGATATATATTGTGAATAGCTGGGGCCCAAGCACTGATCCCTGCAGTACCCCACTAGTCACTGCCTGCCACTCCGAAAAAGACCCATTTATTCCTACTCTCTGTTTCCTGTCTGCTAACCAATTCTCAGTCTATGCCAATATGATACCCCCAATCCCATGTACTTTAATTTTATACACTAACCTCTTATGTGGGACTTTATCAAAAGCTTTATGAAAATCCAAATATACCACATCCACTGGTTCTCCCTTATCTATTCTGCTAGTTACATCCTCAAAGAAAACTCCACTAGGTTTGTCAAACATGCTTTCCCTTTCATAAACCCATCTCCACCTTGTCTAATCCATTGATATTTTCTAAGTGTACTGTTATCACATCCTTTATAATAGGCTCTAGCATTTTCCCCACTACTGATGTTAGGCTAACCGGTCTGTAATTCCCTGTTTACTTCCTCACTCCTTTTGTAAATACTGGGGTTACATTTGCCACCTTCCAATCTGCTAAAATCTACCTCTGACCAAGTTCTACGCTCATGTCTCCTTATGTGGCTTGGGGTCAAATTTTATGTAACAACTCTCCTGTGAAGTGCCTGGGGACATTTCTTATGTTAAAGGTACTATGTAAATGCAAGTAGATGTCGTTGTTGCCTCGGTCGAGGTAATGTCTCTTCCTCACAGAGTTGTAAAATCTCCAAGATTTGCTTCTCCATCTTCAGTAGGCTATCTCTCCCTGCCACTGTGTTAGCATTCTGAATACACAATTAGGACTGAACCTATGTTTCTTTATTCTTATGCTGGGATATAAAGCTGAATAGAGGCACAGCATGCGAAGCTGAGGAAAATTGATGGAAAGTGAAGATGAACTCTGAAAACTTAGCATGGAAGCATGAAAAGGAGCAGTGATAAATCAGTCTCCTACAAGGATGCAGATCATCATTCAACACATCACAGCCAATTCCAAACCAGTCCACAACCAATATCCACACATGGCCAGTTTCAGCAGAGGCCACATATTAGCAAGAAAAATTCATTAAGGGTATTGAAAGAGAACCCAAATTGTAACACTATACTCAGGTACTTTATGCCAAATGGAAACTGGCACTGGTGAACTGAAAATGGAAAGCTCTTTTTGATATCGGCCATCATATACAATAACTGAAGCTTTTTGTATTTGTTTTATTGGAAAATAGCAATAATGTAGGTTGTTAACATGCATAATTAGCTCAGCCAGCCTTGACTTTTGATTTGTGCAGTTCTTGTGCTAATAAACACAACTGCACAACATCAACGTACAGCACAATAAAATAGAATCAGATAGTTTACAGAATAAAAGGAAGCCATTCAGCCCATCCTACCTGTCTCAGCTGCTACTTATTTAGGGATCTTTCTAATCACATTTTCTATCCTTCCCCCTTTATTCATTTATGTTATTCCTTTTCAAGCACTTACCCAATTGTCATTTTGATGATGTCTTTTTCTACTTTTTTGTAAAGAATTCAATGTTATAATAGTCCTGTACAGGCAAAAAGTGATCTAATTTCATCCATCATTTCTTTTATTGATAATCCTCTTTGTTACTGATTTGCCAACCAATCTTCAGCTATTTATCCTATCAACGCATGGCAGAATTTTGACAACCTCTATTAGACACCTCCTTCAAAATTGTTTTAATTCCAGCAAAGAGAACCCCTTTATTTGGAGCCATTAGACAGTAACAGAATCCCAACTTCCTCAAAGTCCTGATCCTGGAGAAGATCAGCTGAAGACCAGAGGGGGAGAAAATAAGTGAGAGTCACTCTGAGTCGATCTGACATGCTGCCTGGCGGTGCACAGTGACAGGGAGCGGATCACATGTCTGCTGATCCTCTTAATCATCGACATTGCGTGTGGCTATGGGAAAGCTGGGGGATCAATAACCTCAGGAGCAAAAAAGTGTTTCAGTCAGCCAAGTGGCTCTGTAGTTGTCCCGTGTCTGGTATTCACCACAGACCATGAACTCTAGGCCATTGCAAAGCGTTCCAAAGTTGAGGCAGTCAGCATTTCCGAGAAAGCGGTGCTGCCCTCCTTTCCTTTCTCTAGTAAGAATATTCTGTTTTGGAATTCCTATTGTCAAGAATTTGTGGAGCGTTTAGCAAAGCATTCTTGCATAAATAAAATTCATTAGCTGGAATTTTCCATGGAGGCCCATCAGCTGAAAAAAATCAGGGGCGAACCTCCCTCTGCCAGGCCCAGATGTCACAAACAGATTTATAGCTGTTAGGCTGTTGGCTGCCTGATGTTGTAACTTCCAACACACTGTGGGAGGAAGTCCCTCCTCCAATCAGAGGGCCGACAGCTCTCCGGTCCCAGCAGCGCCGCCAGGAGCGGTGGCCATTGTTGGGACTGCAGTTAATCCCCAACGATGAAAGCGATAGAGGCCGGATACCAAGGTAAGCAGGGCAGCCTTGCTGAGACCAGTCAAGCGGCTAGGAGTGAGGGGCCATAATCGGGAGGCGGGGCAGACAAGCAGTTCTGTTGGTGGTGGGGGGTCCAATTGGGCACAGGATGCCCGAGCAGGAGAAGCCCCACCAAATCCACAACCATGGTTATGTGGCATGGGCACCCCCACCAATGGGGAAATTTAATTGGTGATGAGAGGAGTCCTTTAAGTGAACATTAATTGATTGGCTGATTGGCTGCCCGACACCTACCCCACCGCTGGTAAAATTCCAATGGAAGCAGATAGGCAATGGGCATGTGAACTCCTGCCCCTAGATTTTATGCCTCCCCGCCTGCCTGCCAGTCTGCTTCAGCAGGGTGTAAAATCCTGGCTGTTACCAGTTCTAGTGAATGGTAACATTAAGTTCTCCCTAGATTCAATTTTCTTTCTGTTCCCTCTCTCCTGCTGGTATTACAGAATTTGAGCTATCCCAGTAATGAAACGTTAACTCACTCAAGAATCAGCTAAGGGTTCTTGCCCCTGATCCTAAAGTGCAAATGTGGATTTCAAAGTGAGGGCTGTTCTAAAGAAGAGTCACGTCGGACTCGAAACGTTAACTCTGTTTCTCTCCACATTTGCTGCCAGACCTGCTGAGTCTTTCCAGCGCTTCCTGTTTTTATTTGAGGACAGGGTCTAGTTTGGTTGTGATGCTGGGAAAATGACGTCAAGCAGGTGGAATTGTTTTTTGGTCAACGGTGCAATCGTGAATCAATAGCCCATTGACTTCAATGGGAAGGAACCAGTGAAGCAGAAGAACCAAAGTATTCACACACCATTGGGTTGCAACAGTATTGCACATGAAAGGCATGGGGGCATTTTTGAAGTGCGGTGATTCATTTTTGTTAGCTGTGCTGTTTACTTATGAATGTTTTCATGCAGGTGGCAAGGAAAATGTTGTGTGGCTCCCAGTCTCAAAAGTTCTGATTTTCACCTGAATAACACTAATCATGGGGAAATTGAGAATGCCGCCAGTTCAAATCCCTCCTTGGCCTTGTTTCTTGCTATTTCTGTAATCCCCTTCAGCTCTACAACTTACAGCTTCCCATGGTACGTGCACTCCTCCAAATCTGGCATCTCTCACACTCCTGGTTTGCATCCCTCCATTGCTGGCAGTTGTACCTTCAGCGGCCTCAGCCTTAAGCTCTGGAATTCGCTCCCTAAACCTCTCCACTTCTCCCTCCCCCTCCTTTCAAACGCTGCTTAAAGCCTACCTCTTTCACCAAGCGCTTGGTCACATGTTGTAATATCTCTTTACATGGCCCTGTGTTCAATTGTGTAACATGGCAATTTCTTACCTTGTTCTGGTCTACATGTGATGTTAGGGATGTTAAAGGCACTTTATAAATACAAGCTTTCGTTGTTGTTTTACTGCCTTAAAAAGCGCTTAAGGGACGGGATTTTCCGCACCCGCTCGCCGCCCGCGACCTTCCAGTCCCGCCGCAAGCCAATGGACTTCTGGCTGGAGTGGCCGGGAAACCCCAGCCTTTATGAATGTAAGTTGTTGTTGTTCAGCTGTCTGCTCCTCACTGCACCAGGGATACAGCGTCTACATTCACCCTTTGTTGCCTTTTAGCCAATACTCAAGAGTATTAAGAAAAACTGAGCACATAACAAGAATTATGTTCTCTTTCAATGATATTTACTTTGGAATACGTATCGTAGCATTTTTGACTGGTGTCACGAATATTTGACCTGCCGGATCCACTCCACCCACTCCATCAATAACAGCATTATAACCACCGGCTAAAAAATATTATTACCAATAACAATGGAACTCAATATTTCACAGAACACGCTGCAAGCCTTCCAAAAAAACAGTCTGAACTTATCAGCAGCTCTCAGTTTGTTATTTTAAAATGCGGTCCACAAAGATGATGCTGAAAATCATTTTTTGTCATCCCCATCCCCTGCAAGATGACACAGGCTCCGAAGGGCATTTGCCTGCCTCAGCCACCGGAGGAACTTGCACTTGCTCCCTAGATAGAACCAAACTGTCTCTTAATTAATTTTTAAAAATTTGTTCTTGGGATTTGGCTGTCACTGGCAAGGCTGGTATTTTTTTATTATTCGTTCATGGGATGTGGGCATCACTGGCTGGACCAGCATTTATTGCCCACCTCTAATTGCCCTTGAGAACTGAGTGGCTCACTAGGCTATTTCGGAGGGCATTTAAGTGTCAACCACACTACTGTGGATCTGGAGTCACATGTAGACCAGAACAAGGTAAGAAAGGCAGATTTCCTTCCCTAAAGGACATGAGTGAACCAGATGGGTTTTTACAAAAATCAACAATGGCATAATGGTCATCATTAGACTATTAAATCCAGATTTTTTACTGAATTCACATTTCACTGCGGTCCAGTGACAATACCACTACATCACCACCTCCCCATCACAAGTCAAATAGGAGGGGTAGGGCTCTCTTCTTGCACCAGTGCAGCCCATCTGCTGAAGCTCCTCCTGCAGTGCAGTCCGTCTGCTGAAGCTCCTCCTGCAGTGCAACCCGTCTGCTGAAGCTCCTCCTGCAGTGCAATCTGTCCGCTGAAGCTCCTCCTGCAGTGCAGTCCATCCACTGAAGCTCCTCCTGTAGTGCAGCCCGTCTGCTGAAGCTCCTCCTGCAGTACAGTCTGTCCGCTGAAGCTCATCCTGCAGTGCAGTCCATCTGCTGAAGCTCCTCCTGCGTTGCTGTGAAGTCAGGAGTTCCAGGATTCTGACCCAGTGATTATGAAGGAAGGACAATGGTCAGAATAATTCCCAGACTTTCGCTTCCACTGTCTCCCCTGGACTCCATCCTATCAGCTCTTTGTGTGAAGATGAGTTACTCAATCTTTTGCTGGTTGGATGTTGTCAGACTGAACAGTTTAAGTAATTCACACAGCAACCAAATAGTGTGGCCTTAAATAGAATGGCCAGTATTGCCCTGTTCAAATGGATGGTGGCATTAAACATCTGAAATTTTCGCCATTAGACATTACAAGCTAATAATGCAATTAGCTTTCATGTTAAATGTTAAAACTATAACATCTGCTGTACAATGAACTGTTAAATATAGTCAGTGAACACATAGAGGTAAATCCTTCCGTCAGCACTGATATAAAAACACTCCAAATAGCACAGCATAACCATACTGGCTGTTGCAGAGCTAACTTTGTGTGCTTCAGTTTCAAACTTAAGTTTCCTTCTCAAATATACAAAAGCCCTGGGTCAAAGTGTCCTCATTGTAACTTTGTCTATCAGTTGTTCTATTTGTAGCTTCCCAAAAGGACTCTGTGAAGTTACACTGCAGAAAGAACTCTCGAATTATCTCATTTTAATGTAATGCTCCGCTGTATGTGAGCAGGTGTTCTCAGAAAGTGAAATATGAAGAACTGGGCAGAATAATGTATCTAGGGTATACACTGAGGCAGATTTTAGTCTCCATTTATGTGCCAGTATATTTACCCTGCATTTGTTAGATTGGGCCCAATTTTAACTCCCTCAAAACCCATTCACTTACTCAGAGTTAAAACTGGGTCCAACTAAACAGAGGAGGAGATTTCGCTGCTTTTGGATCTCAGCCTAGCTTGTGGTCTGTGTGTATTTACACTCTTAAAAATCGGGAAAGGAAATTCCCACCTGATACCGGCGAGAGCTCTATGGGAATATTTAATTTAAGTATCAACCACATCGATTAAACGTGCACCCAAAAAATGTCCTGACATTACAGCTGTGCATGACACACAAGGCTCTTCCCATCTTGTATAATAGGTGTCCACGCTTGCTTGACACCCAACAGTATAAGTATAAAATGGCCTAGTGTGGGTGTACCTATACCACAGGGACTGCAGCGGTTCAAGAAGGCAGCTCACTACCGCCTTCTCAAGGGCAATTAGGGCTGCGAAGTAAATGCTGGCCCAGCCAGCAACGTCCACATCCATTGAATAACAAAAATGGATAAACTTCAGGTGTTGTTGTGCAGATGGAAGCTAACTATCTTGATAATGGATAGCATGGAGGAGTTGAAACTCAGCTCAGTGCCGAGCAAAGCTCCAAGGTAACAAAAACAGAATTACCTGGAAAAACTCAGCAGGTCTGGCAGCATCGGCGGAGAAGAAAAGAGTTGACGTTTCGAGTCCTCATGACCCTTCGACAGAACTTACCTGGCATAATATAAAAACAAAATACTGCGGGTTGGAAACTTGAAATAAAAACAGAAAATCCTGGAAAAACTCAGCAGGTGGCAGCATCTGTGGAGAGGGAAACAGTTAATGTTTTGCATCTGTGTGACTCTTCAAAGGTCACCTGGTGCAGCTTGAGTGAGAAACCGGGGGAGAAACTAAGCACGTGCTTAGAGATATTGGCCGGAATCTTCCGAGGAGGGGCAATCATCGTTGGATTACAACCCTGTTCCTACTTTTCTCCCCCATGCCATTGCTCCACATTTCCAATCCTGGCTTCTCCAGAAATGCGGAGCCTAGCTGAAATGGAACAGCTTATCGTGGCACTAGATCGTCAGGAGAAGACTAGCTACACCCACTTTTTATGACACTAGCTGCTATAATCAGGTAAGTAAGTTTAAACATCACAAAGCTTCTTTGAAAAGCTACAGGCAGAAGGTAAGTTGGTAAGGGGTTAGAGTGAGTAAGGGGATATGATGGGTGAGGGGTTGGGTGGGTGAGGATCTAGGGTGATTGAGGAGGTAGAATGGGTGAGGTAAGTGGGTAGGATGGCAAGTGGCAGGGTAAACACAAGAACACAGAAATAGGACCAGGAGTAGAGCACATGTCTTGTCAAACCTGCTCCACCATTCAATACGATCATGGCTGATCTTGGGCTTCAACTCCATTTTCCCTGCCCACTCCCCATATCCCCTAATTCTCTGAGAGGCCAAAACTTTGTCTGTCTTGGCCTTAAATATATCAATGATGGAGCATCCACAACCCTCTGGGGTGGAGAATTCCAAACTCTTTGAGTGAAGTAATTTCTCCTCATCTCAGTCCGAAATGATTGGCCCCTTATCCTGAGACTGTGTCCCTATGTTTTACACTCCCCAGCAGTGGAAGCAATCTCTCAGAGTCTCCCTATCAAGACCCTTCAGAATCTTGTACATTTCAATGAGTGAGATCGCCTCATTCTTCAAAACTTCAGAGATTATAGGCCCAATTTACTCAGCCTCTCACCACAGGGCAACCCCCTCATCCCAGAGACCAATTTAGTGAAGCTTCACTGCACCGTTTCCAATGCAAGCATATCCTTTCTTAAATGTGGAGAACAAAACTGCACAGTACTCCTGGTCTGGTCTCACCAAAACCCTGTACAATTGCAGCAGGATTTCTTCATTCTTGTATGTCAATCCCCTTGCAACAAAGGCCAACATTGCCATTTGCCTTCCTAATTGCTTGCTGCACCTCCATGCTAACTTTTTATGTTCCTGTACAAGCACACCCAAGTTTTTTCAAACCTCAACACCTTTTAACAACCATTCTGCTCTTCTATTCTTATGACCAATGTAAATAATTTCACACTTTCCTACAATATATTCCATCTGCCATTTTGTTGCCCACTCACTTAACCTGTCTATGTCTCTTTGCAGCTTATCGGTGTCCTCCCCACAGCTTACTTCCTATCAAGCTTAGTATCATCAGCAAACTTCGATACATTGCTCTCTGTCTCTTCATCTAAGTCATTGATATAGATTGTAAGTAGCTGAGGCCCCAGCACTTACCCTTGTAGAACTCCACTATTCACTGCCTGCCAACTTGAAAAAGCCCTGTTTATGCATGCTCTCTGCTTTCTATCTGTTAACCAATGTATCCCTCTAACATGTTGCCCACAAATCCATAAGCCCTTATCTTGTGCATTAACCTTTTGTATGGTATTTTATCAAATGCCTTTTGGAAATCAAGATAGACTGCATCTACTGATTCCCCTTTATCTACCCTACTAATTACATCCTCAAAAATCTCTAATAAATTTGTTAAACAGGATTCCCCTTTAGTAAACCATGTTAACTTGTTCTAATCATACCATGCTTTTCTACGTGCATTGTTAAGACTTCCTTAATAATAGATTCCAGCATTTTCCCAACAACTGTTGTTACCAGGAGTCTGTAGTTCACTTTTTTCTCTCTCCCTCCTTTCTTGAAAAGTGGAGTAACATTTACCAACTTCTAATCTAATGGGACCATTCCTGAACCTAAGGGATTTTGGAAAACAATAATCACCATATCCACTATCTCTCTAGCGACCTCTTTTAGAACTCTAGGTGTAGGCCATCAGGTCCTTGGGATTTGTCAGATTTTAGTCCATTAAATTTTGCCAATATTTTTTCTCTGCTGATATTAATTTCCTCACTTTTTAGCCCCTAGGATACTGTCAATTTCTGGTATGAAACCTGTCTTCTACTTTGAAGACAGACACAAAATATTTGTTCAGTGCCTCAGCTATTTCCTCATTCCCCATGCCAATTTCTCTTGTCTCTGCTCCTAAGGGGGCAACATTTACTTTAACTACTCTCTTCCTGTTCATATACTTTAAAAAAACGCTCTTGCAATCTGTTTTGATATTTCTGGCTAGTTTACTCTCATATTCTAATTTTTCCCTTTTTATCAACTTTTCGGTGGTCCTCCCAATCCTCAGACTTGCTGATATTCTTTGCAACATTGTAAGCCTTTTAATCTAATACAATCCTTAACTTCCTAAGGGATAGATCTTTCTCACTGGAGTTTGTTTTTCAATGGAGTGTATTTTTGTTGAATATTTTGAATTGTTTCTTTAAATGTTTCCCACTGTTCATTTACCTCCATAGTTTTTAGTCTACTTATCCAATTAACCTTAGCCAGTTCTCCCCTCATTCCTGTGTAGTTGGTTTTGTTCAAGATTCTTGTTTATGATTGAAGTATGTCACTTTCAAATTTAATATGGAATTCAATGGTATTATGATCATTATTTCCCAGTGGATCTTTTACTACGACGGTACTAATCAACCCTGCATCATTGCACAATACCAGATCTAAGATAGCTTTATCCCGAGTTGGTTCCACAACATATTGTTCCAAGAAACTGTCACAAAAAACTCTACTAATTCACCTCCTAGACCATTCTTGCCAATTTGATTGTCCCAGTCTATATGAAGATTAAAGACTTCTACAATTATTACATTTCCTTTGTTACAAGCTCCAATAATTTCTTGTTTAATGCTCTGTTCCACAGTATAACCACTATATAGTACTGTTACTATAAACTACTCCCATTAGTGTTTTCTGACTCTTGATATACCTAATATCCATCCAAACTTTACTTCATGATCGCCTAAGGCCAGGTCCCTTCTTTCTAAAGTCCTTGTGTTATCTTTTACTGTCAGGGCTATCCCTCTTCCTTTGCCTTTCTGTCTGTCTTTCCGAAATACTGTGAACCCTGGAATATTTAATTCCCAACCTTGATCACCTTGTAACCATGTCTCTGTAATGACGATTAAATCTAAATAATTTAACTCTATTTGTGCTACTAGTTCATCTATCTTATTGCAGATGCTTTGTGCATTCAGATAAAGAACCTTTAATTTAAATCTTTTACTTCTATCCCCTGCCCTGTCCTTTTTGCTTCTGTACAATTTTTATTGAACTCCCTGTCACTTCCTGTCTCACTCTGCTTGTCTTTAGTCACATCACAACACTGTTCCGATACCGTGACCTTTCTCTTCGGATTTCTAAATCGCCCTTCACCCAAGCCCTCCACTCCCAACCTGTTAGTTTAAAGCCTCGTCCATAGCCCCACTTACACAATTGGCCAGGACACTGGTCCCAGCCCAGTTGAGTGGAGTTCATCCCAATGGAACAGCTTACTCTTCCCTGAGTACAGATTCCAGTGCCTCATAACCTCCTTCTTCCCATATCACTCTTCGAGCCACACATTTAATTCTCTAATCTGCTTGACCCTGTGCTAAGTGGCACATCTAACAATCTGGAGATTATTACCTTTGACATTCTGCATTTTAATTTGGTCCCCAACTCCTCAAATTATCTTAGCAGAACATCATTCCTTGTTCTACCTATGTTGCTGGTTCCCATGTGGACCATGACAACTGGATCCTCCCCCTCCTGCTCCAAATTCCTCTCCAGCCGTGAGGGGATGTCCTTAACCCTAGCAGTGGACAGGTAACGTAACCTTCGGAGCTCTGAGTTGCGGCTGCAGAGAACAGTATCTATCCCCCTGACCACACTGTCTCCTATCACTACCACATTCCTCTTCACTCCCCTCACTTGAGTGGCATCCTTCTCCATGATTCATGGCCAATTCGCTCATCCACCTTGCCATCCCTCTCCCCATCCACACAGGTAGCTAGCACCTTGTACCTGTTGGACAAAGTCAGGGGCTGAACCTTCTCCACCACTAGGCGCTGGTTCCCCATACCTGCCTATCTTGCAGTCACACCCTCCTGTACCTGACCATTAACCAACTGTAAGGTTCTGCCTAACCTAAGGAGTGTGATTTCCTCCTGTAACAAAGTGTCCAGGTAACCCCCTCACCGATGCCATGCAATGTCTGCAACTCAGACTCCAGCTCAGCAAATCTAAGCCGCAGTTGCCTAAGCTGCAGACACTTTCAGCAGGTATGCCACAGATTCCCTCATTCTGCAGCCATGGCACACCACCAGCCCTGCCATTTTGTCCAATCTTAATTATTTAATTAGTCAACTATTTAATACTTTACTCAGATAAACTAATAAAAAGTTGCACTCGCTGAGCTTGGTGGCAAGGAAGGAAACTTACCAACTACTCGAGGATGAATAAAAGTAGAAACAGGAGCACCTGTTTGCCCTTCTGCACAAAATTCCCACCCAAACCAAATTCCCAACTGCACACTCTATCTATGTCTCACGCCAGCATTGTCTCCTTTCTGTATGTCCCCTTACTTCTTGGTGGTAGGTGGGTAGGGTGGTAGGTAGGTGAGTGGATAGGTGGGTTGGGGGAGTAGACCAATCAGAGCAGAGTTGCCAACCAGTCAGCACCCCTTTCCTCATGCAGCATAAGTTGTTGCTCCTTTGAAATTTGGCATTCTAGCATCTGTCCTGATGAGTACAAGATGAAAAGCTTTGACAGCTAGTCTCTTTATTCAGCAATACTCAAGCTTTTTATTATTTTATTAGATCAGGTGTTAAATGCAATAAATATTATTTCCTTTTCTTTTAAAGACTTACCAGAAAACTTATTTGTGTGTGTCTTTTACAGATTACAGCAATTAAACAGTTAAACACTCATGGAATTAGCAAGTGAATTCTTTAAAAGAAACCTGTTGCAATTATTCGAGGAGTGGAGAAAGGGGGGAGCCATTCTACCACCTCTCACCTGAATGTGACAACTACTTTATTTCACCAATGGTTGGAAGGAGTGTAGAGGAAAGTGGCTGATCATCAACAGCAAAGGCATCTAATGCTGGCTCTTGTATTTCCTCCAGTATGCTAGTTTATGGGATTGGGCTTGGTGACACTGATGGTGTGTGTACACAGGATCTTCCAACTTCATCATACATTTGCTGCAAAGACATTTGTTTCATGTATTTTGGCTGCTTCTCTATTCATTTCTCCTGGAGATTGTGCACATGCATTATCTCTTGCTGGTTTATAAAACTGCGTCACTTTAGAAAACGAACGAAGCAGGCAGCCAGATTTATCCCCTCTTTCATAGCTATCTTCTCCTCAATAACATTGTCTTCTTCAGCACCGTTATCACTATCCACAAACTTAAGGTGTAATACTGCCTCAATTATCTCTGAATCTGTCACTTGTTGCACAGCTGGAACATCATCCTCACAATTTAGCCATGTCACAATGTCTTCCTCGTCTAAGTTAGTGCCTACGTAATTTTGCATTCGTATAACATAATGCAAGAGATCAGTTGCCTTCGCCTTAGGTTTGCCCTCAAAGTTTTCCCCTGTGTCCTCATCATTAGACACAGTTACAGGACATAACCTATGCCGCACATTTTGTAAGGTTTTCCCAGTGATACTGTCTGATTCGTTTGTCAAACACCAAATAGTTTCTTTGATAATGAAGGTCTTCTTAAAAGCATCAACACCACCAGTACTGCATCTGTTCACAAGACAAGGCAAGTGGCTTTTCATTGATCTGATAACTCTCTGGTCCATTGGCTGAATTAAAGATATACGATTGGTGGCTAAATATGTAGGGAAGACATTGTTAGTATCAAGTGTTCCATAAGATCATAAGAAATAGGAACAGGAGTAGGCCACTTGGCCCATCGAGCCTGCTACGCTATTTGATAAGATCATGGCTGATCTGGTTGTGGCCTTAATTCCACTTTCCTGCCTGTCCCCCATAACCCTTAACTTTCTTGTCAATCAAAACTCTATCTAACTCAACATTGAATACAGTCAATGATCCAGCATCCATAGCTCACTGGGGAAGAGATATCCAAAGACTAATGACCCGGATAAGTCCCCTGGGCCTGATGGTTGCATCCAAGGATATTAAAGGAAATAGCTGCAGAGATAGTGGATGCACTGGTAGTAATCTTCCAAGAATCCTAAGGTTCTGGAATGGTCCCAGAAGATTGGAAAACTGCCAATGTAATACCCTTATTCAAAAAGGGAGGACAAGGAACAGGTAACTATAGGCCAGTTTGCTTAACATCTGTCATTGGGAAAATGTTAGAGTTAGAAATGCATAATATAATTAAGCAGAGTCAGCAAGGCTTCATGAAGGGGAAATCATGCCTGACAAGTTTATTAAAATTCTTTGAGGAGATAACAAGCAGGATAGATAAAGGGGAACCAGTAGATGTAATATATTTGGATTTCCAAAAGGTGTTCAATAAGGTTCCACGCATAAGGCTATTTAATAAGATAAGAGCCCATGATGTTGGGCTCATATTAGAATGGATAGAGGACTGACTAACTAATAGAGAGTTGGGATATGGGGGGATGTTTTCAGGATGGTGACCTGTAACTAGTGGAGTGCCACAGGTATCAGTGCTGGGGCCACAATTATTTACAATATATATTAATGACTTGGATGAGGGAAATGAATATACTATCACCAAGTTTGCAGATGATACAAAAATAGGTGGGAAGGCAAGCAGTGAAGATGACAGAGTCTACAGAGGGATATAGACAGGGGTTAAGTGAGAGGGCAAAAATGTGGCAGATGGAATATAATGTGGGAAAATGTGAAGTAATGCACTTTGGAAGGAAGAACAGAGGGGCTGAATATTATTTAAATAGAGAAAGACTGCAGAAGACTGTAGCACAGAGGGATTTGGGTGTCCTTGTGCAAGAATCCCAAAAACCTAACATACAAGTTCAACAGGCAATAGGGAAGGCAAATGGAATGTTGGCCTTTATTTCAAATGGAATGGGGCATAAAAATAGGGAAGTCTTGCTAAAACTATACAAGACCACAGCTAGAATACTGTGAACAGTTTTGGTCTCCCTATCTAAGGAAAGATATACTGGCATTGGAGGCAGTCCAGAGAAGATTCACTAGGGGAAAGATTATCTCCCCAGCGACCGGGAGCGGGTATGGGCGGGCCCGCCCAGTGTGACATCCACTCGGAAGCACTATGCACTCCCTGTGCGGGCGGGCGGGGATTCCCTGAGCCAGGAGTGCACTCTTTTACGTATATGTGTGAAAGGGCGCACAGGTCTCCCTGAGGCTAAACGCTGCCTCAGGGAGATCGGCTCAGAATTAAAATTTATCATACAAATGATAAAAAAATTTCTCTGACATGTTCCCCCAGGTGACACTGTCATATGAGTTGGGACATGTCCATAACTGTCATTGAAAGATTTGATAAAAATTTACATTTTTTTTTGCAAGAATATACTTTATTCATAAATCTTCAAAAACATTTCGAACCATTTCAAAATCACCATTACAAAAATACAATCAGGTTCAACTTTTACAACATGTATCACAAGGTGTATCAGTACAAACAATGAATACTACAATCATTGGCAGACATTCATTTTAAGCTGTACAGCCTGAGGGGCTCTTTACAGTTCCCAGCCTCCCAGTGCACTATGGCAGAAAGGTCTTAGGCAGCAACCTTTCCCCATTGGCCTTTGTGGCGGCTGCCCCAAGCTTAACTGTGTCCCTCAGCACGTAGTCCTGGACCTTGGAATGTGCCAGTCTGCAACACTTGGTCGGGGACAACTCTTTGCGCTGGAAGACCAACAAGTTCTGGGCAGACCAAAGAGCGTCTTTCACCGAGTTGATGATCCTCCAGCTGCAGTTGATGTTTGTCTCGGTGTGTGTCCCTGGGAACAGCCCGTAGAGCACAGAGCCCTCTGTTACAGAACTGCTCGGGATGAACCTCAACAGAAACCACTGCATCTCTCCCCAGACTTTCTTTGCAAAGGCACAATCCACAAGGAGGTGAACAACGGTCTCTTCCCCACCACAGCCACCTTGAGGGCAATGTGCAGAGGGGGTGTGACTCCTGGCGCGTAGGAAGGATCTTACAGGGAGGGCCTTTCTCACCACCAGCCAAGCTACATCTTGGTGCTTGTTGGAAAGTTCTGGTGATGAGGCATTCTGCCAAATGACTTTGACAGTCTGCTCAGGGAACCATCCCACAGGATCCACCCTCTCCTTTTCCCTCAGGGCCTTTAAGACGTTACATGCCGACCACTACCTGATGGACTTGTGGTCAAAGGTGTTTCTCTGCATAAATTTTCCCACGAGGGACAGGTGGTACGGCACGGTCCAACTACTTGGAGCGTTCCACGGCATCGTGGCCAGACCCATCCTTCGCAACACCGGGGACAGGTAGAACCTCAGCATGTAGTGACACTTGGTGTTTGCGTACTGAGGGTCTATGCACCGCTTGATGCAGCCGCACACAAAGGTGGCCATCAGTATGAGGGCGATGTTGGGCACGTTTTTTTCCCCCTTTATCTGGAGGCTTGTACATTGTGTCCCTGCGGACACGATCCATTTTCGACCTCCAGACAAAGTGAAAGATGGCTCGGGTGATCGCCACCACACAGGAGTGTGGAATGGGCCAGACCTGCGCCACGTACAGCAACAGCGAGAGTGCCTCACACCTGATGACCAGGTTCTTACCCGCAATGGAGAGGGAGCGTCGCTCCCACATGCCCAGTTTCCTTTTCACCATAGACACTCGCTCCTTCCAGTTTCTAACGCACGCCCTGGTCCCTCCGAACCATATCCCCAGCACCTTCAGGCCATCAGCCCTGACAGTGAAGGGGATAAAGGATCGGTCAGCCCAGTTCCCAAAGAACATAGCCTTGCTCTTCCGACGATTTACCTTGGCTCCCGAGGCCAGTTCAAACTGGTCGCAGATGTGGATCAGTCTGTGCACCGACAGCGGATCCGAGCAGAAGATGGCGAATTCATCCATGTACAGGGAGACTTTGACCTGAGTGCCTCCACTGCCTGGGATCGTCACTCCTCTTATGCCCGGATCCTTCCTGATGGACTCAGCAAAGGGTTCTATGCAACACACGAAAAGAACAGGGGAGAGAGGACAGCCCTGCCTGACTCCAGATTTAATAGGAAAGCTTTCTGATTCCCACCCATTGATTGAGACTGCACTACTGATGTTAGTGTAGAGCAGTTGGATCCAATTGCAAATTCCCTCCCCAAACCCCATTTTGGAGAGCACATCCACCATGTAGGTGTGCGATATTCTGTCAAAGGCCTTCTCCTGATCCAGGCTGATGAGGCAGGTGTCCACACCCCTGTCCTGTACATAGGCAATCATATCCCTGAGCAGCGCGAGGCTGTCAGAGATCTTCCTGCCCGGCACAGTGCAGGTCTGGTCAGGGTGGATCACCAATTCCAGAGCGGATTTGACCCGATTGGCGATGACCCTGGACAGAATCTTATAGTCCACCTTCAACAGTGAAATGGGTCGCCAATTTCTAATTTCCTCCCTTTCCCCCTTGTGCTTGTAGATGAGGGTGATAATGCCTTTCCTCATGGATTCTGACGTACTGCCGGCCAGGAGCATACTCTCATACACTTCTAGCAGGTCCGGGCCGATCCAGTCCCACAGAGCTGAGTACAACTCCGCTGGCAAGCCGTCGCTTCCGGGAGTTTTACTCTTCTCGAAGGACTCAAGGGCCTTAGTCAGGAGTTAGCGCTTTGTCCAGACTCTCCCATGTACTGTCGTCTAAGACCTCCATGATAGAGGACAGGAAGGACTGGGAGGCCGTGCTGTCTGTGGGCTTCACGTCATATAATCCGGCATAGAAGGATTTGCTGATCCTCAAAATGTCGGACTGTGATGACTTTACTGAGCCGTCTTCTTCCTTCAGGCTGCTGATCACAGAGCTCTCTCTGTGTTCCTTTTGGAAGAAGAAACGTGAGCACGTCTCATCCTGCTCCACGGAGTGGACTCTGGAATGGAAGATGATCTTGGAGGCCTCCGAGGCAAAGAGCGAGGCTTGCTGGCTCTTCACCTCTTGGAGTTCCTCCTTGATATCGACCCCCATCGACTGCAGCCAGAGCAGATTCTGCATGTTTTTCTGGAGTTGGGACATTTCCCTCTGTTCCTTTCTAGCTTTCTGGGTGCCTTTGAGGATGAAAAACCTCTTTATGTTTCCCTTGATTGCTTCCCACCAGGGTGTCAGTGACTCAAAGTGGGGTTTCATGGTTCTCCAACCTTTGTAATCACTCTTGAGCTCCTCAATGTTCTCTGGGGTCAGCAGTTTCACGTTTAGCTTCCATGCCCCCCTGCCAACCCTCTGGTCTTCCTCTAAGTGACAGTCAGCCAGTAGGAGGCAGTGTTCAGAGAAGAACACCGGCTTGACGTCGGTGGATCTGACTGCGAATGCACGGGACACAAACAGGAAATCTATCCTGGAACGGATGGACCTGTCTGGCTGCAACCAGGTGTATCTACGCTGCACTCCATCTGCAGGATTGCTGAAGACGTCGTGCAGCTTGGCATCCTTAACTGTTTCCATCAGGGATCTGGACATAGCGTCCAATCTGCTGTCGGCCCTGCCGGATTGTCCAGCCGCATCGATGATGCAGTTGAAGTCACCGCCCAGAATGACCGGCCTGGAGGTCACCAGCAGCAGTGGGAGCTGTTGAAAAACCTCCAGCCGCTCAGCCCCTTGTGACGGGGTGTAGACGTTAATTACCTGGATGGAGCATTCTTATACATTACGTCTGCTACGAGGAGGCGCCTGCCCACCACCTCCTTAATCTGAGAGACGGTGAAGCTGCCTCCCTGCAGCAGAATACCCAGGCCGGAGGAATGAGAGTTGTTTCCCCCCGACCAGATCGATGGCCCATGGGACCACCATCATGACCATTGCCTGTAGGAGCTGAGATGCGGTATCGCACACTCCTGCAGAAACAACAGGTCAGCTTTGACCTTGGCAAGGTAGTCCAAGGTCGCAACACATCGCATAGTAGATTTAATGCTACGCACATTTATGGATACAATCTTTAAACCCATTTTAAAGCATTTAGTCGCTTACCAAACCTGTTGTCTCTGAGACTTCGAGACCTTTGGTCTGCTCCTTCATGCCCGTAGTGTGCTCAAATTGCTTCACTTTGGATGGGCGGAGGAAACCGTCCTGAACCTCCCCATTGGCGGTGTTCTGCTCGGGTGGCATCTGGGGGTCGGTTCCAGGATTTTGACCCAGTGACAGTAAAGGAACGGCGATATATTTCCAAGTCAGGATGGTGAGTGACTTGGAGGGCAACATGCAGGTGGTGGTGTTCCCATCTGTCCGCTGCCCTTGTCCTACGAAGTGGTAGAGGTCACAAGTTTGGAAGCCTAAGGAGCCTTGATGAGTTCCTACAGTGCATCGTGCAGACGGTACACACTGCTGCTACTGTGCGTCGGTGGTGGAGAGACTGAATGTACTAGTGGTGGATGAAGGGCCAGTCAAGTGGGCTGCTTTGTCCTGGGTGGTGTTGACTCCTTGAGTGTTGTGGGAGCTGCACTCATCCAGGCAAGTGGGGAGTATTCCATTACATTCCTGACTTTTGCCTTGTAGATGGCTTTGGAGAGTCAGGAGGTGAGCTACTCATCACAGTATTCCCAGCTTCTGACCATCTCTTGTAACCACAGTATTTAAATGGCTAGTCCAGTTCTATTTCTGGTCAATAGTAACCCCCCCACACCCATCCGCAGGATGTTGAAAAGGGGGGTAGGGGTTGGGGGAATGAGTTTCAGCAATGGTAATGCCATTGAATGTCAAGGGGAGATGGTTAGATTCTCTCTTGTTGGAGATTGTCATTGCCTGGCACTTGTGCGACATGAATGTTACTTGACACTTGTCAGCCCAAGCCTGGATATTGTCCAGGTCTTGCTGCATTTGATGGCAAGAGCAGTCACTCTTACCTCACCTCTGGAGTTCAGCTCTTATGTCCATGTTTGAACCAAGGCTGTAATGAGGTCGGGAGCTGAGTGACCCTGGTGTAATCCAAACTGAGCATCAGTGAGCAGGTTATTGCAGAGTAGGTGTCACTTGATAACACTGCTGACGACCCCTTCCATCACATGTGTAAAAGGTCACATGCCTGCTTCAGGGGTGGGTGAAAGTCACTGTTTTTGGTAGACCAGTTAGCATTCAAAAAACAGGCAGTTACATTTATAGGCCAATCTGTTGAAAACTTGGTTTTTCCACAGGATTCAGGAATTATTGATTGGGACCCAAAGCTCTGGTTGATTCTCCCCCCACCAACCAACACATCAACCCAATCCCTCACACAGTCCAGAAGCACTGAGACCAGGTGCTTCTACTTGCTCTAATGAGATATGTTAACATCAAAAGTTACACAACCTGAGGTAAAACAAGAGCATGGATATCCAAATTATATTGCACGTTGATAACCACATTATACTGCACATTGGTAACCACATTATACTGCACATTGATAACCACATTATACTGCACATTGATAACCACAGGGACAGAAAACCCACAGACAGAAATAACTGCAGAACATGCAAATTTACATACAAGTTACAAAGAGAAATTGCAAAGGGAAATGTTCAAAGTCTAAAGAGGTAATAAAAAAAGTCACAAGTTCAACTAATATGACTATTACACTCCAACCAAAATGTTTTCAAGTGTCAGCTTGCTTCAGCTGAAAGCAATCTTCCTCTGAGTCAGAAAGTCAAGAGTTCAAGTTCCACCTGAGGACATAATCTATGGGGAGGATCTTCCAGTCGGTGATCGGGGGCGGGGCCTGCTCACCGACGTGTAAAATGATGCAGGATGACGTTGGGTGGAACTCCAGACGTCACCCCGCCTCATTTCCATTTTCAGGTCGGCGGGGTCGCAGCCGAATCAGCTGTGCACCCGCCAACCTGTCAACAGCCTATTGAGGCCATTGAAAGCGTAATTAAGCTCATTAATAGACCTGTCTGTCCGACCTTAGGGTTGGCGGGCAGGCTGGGAGCCCTGGCAGGCTTCAGAAAAAGCATGAAGCCTCATCCACAGGCGGGATGAGGTTTTATGAGAGTTTTTAAATATTTAATAAAGATTTCAGTAAAATTGATGGACATGTCCCAACTCATGTGACAGTGTCTCACATGAGGGGGCATGTCAGGAAAACCTTGCTATCATTTGTTTAACATTTTAAAATTTGGAGCCGATCTCCCTGAGGCAGCACTTAGCCTCAGGTAGTTCAGTGCACTCTTTCGCGCACATGTGAGCAAGAATGTACTCTCGGCTGAGGGAACCCCCCCGCCCGCACAGGGACCACATTGAGCTTCCTGGCTGACATCACGCTGGGCGGGCCTTAATTGGCCCATCCACATAAAATGGCAACACGCCCCCAATTGAGGGTGCCGATTGGAGGCGCACCTGCCTGTGCCCGCTCCTGCACTTCCCCCACGATGAGGGGAAAATTTTTCCCTATGTTTATACTTAAGGGAAGCTACTGCAATGTTGGAGGTGCTGTCTGCATGTTCAGAAGACACTATTTTAAGAAACATTTGCACCAAACAAATGCCAAGTAATGATCATTTCCAACAAGAGAGAATTTAACCACCTCCCTTGGCCATCAGTATCAACCTCCTGGGGGTTACCATTGATCAGAAACGTTACTGAACCAGCCATATAAATACTGTGGCTACAAGATCAGAACAGAGTCTGGATATTCTGTGGCAAGAAACTCCCAACTCCTGACTCCCAAAAGTCTTTCCACTATTGACAAGGAACAAGTCAGGAGTGAGATGGAATACATTTCATTTGTATGATTGAATGCAGCTCCAACAACACTCAAGACACTCACCACCATCAGGTCAAAGCAACTCCCTGATCAGTACTCCACCCCCTACCTTAAACACTCATTTCCTCCAACACTGCTACACAGTGGCTGCTGTGTGTCCCATTTACAAAATGTACTGTAGCACTTGCCAAGGCTCCTTCAATCACACCTCTCAAAGCTGCAACCTCTACCACCTAGAAGGACTAGGGTAGCAGACACATGGGAACACCATCACCTGCAGGTCTCTGATAAGCCACTCACCACCCTGACTTGGAACTATTGCCCTTCCTTCACTTTTGCTGGGTCCAAATCCTGGAACTCCCTTCCAGCACCACTATTGGTGTACCTACACCAGATACTCCAACAGTTCAAGAAGGCGGCTCACCACCACTTTCTCAAAGACAAGTAGAGCTGGACAATAAATGCTGGCCTAGCCAGCAATGGCAAATCTTATGAAAGAATAAAGATAAAAAAGGAAGGACGTGCAAGGCTATGGGGAGCAGGCTGGGGCGAGACTCTGAGTGAACTGCTCCTTCAGAGAGCCATCACAGACATGATGGGCCAAATGGCCTCCTTCTGTGCTGTAACCATTCTATGATTCTATGAAACAGAAATTGAAATTGATATTTGTAAATAGATTAGAGAGTTGTGTGTAACAATAGTTAGAAATATGTATTATTTTAATTGATCAATAATTGGTTTGAGTTAATAAAAATGTTTGTGTTTAAAAAGAGGAAACCTTTTTGTGGTACATGCAGGAGTTTTCTCAATATGTTTCTTGTCATGCAGCTATTAATGTATATAATATTATTGGAAAATATTTTTCTTTTAAAACAGAGGTTTAGTTTGTGGGTGTGTCTTAATTGGATTGAAGCCAGCTAGTCTAGGTGCTTTGATGTGCACTAGTTTTGAGATATAAACAGAAAGGTAGAGTGCATTTGCATTTTTTGAATAAAGCATTGAAGAAGTGGGGTGAAAATTGACTCCTATCTAGCAGATACAAAGCCATATGTTTATATCACTAATAAAACTGGTACTATGAAAGGGGTTTTATTGTTAGAGAGGTTTAGTTCAGAGGTTGGTGTTACAATGAGAATTTACATTCAATGGGCATAACTTCAGCAGTTTTGTGTGGCAATGCAAAATCAAAAGGCAGCTGCAAGCCTCCAATTATCTCCACAGGAACCAAAGTGAAAAGAACCTCATTTGGATTTCGTACGGTGAAAATGCTTTGCCTGGTGCTTGGTTAGGTCTATGGGTTGCTGTTGTCTTAATGGAGATTAGTTTTGGAATTTATTAAAAGTTATGACAGTAGTAATTTGTAGCCATGTGTATATATAGATTTTAATCAGTGTAAATTAATAAAATGTTTCATTTGGTTTAATGTAAAGCCTCGAGAACTGGTGGTCTGATTCCTGAATTTAGAGTCACATCGCAAACATAACACTTAAAATTATAGGTTATGACAGTTGTTTAAAATTTCCCTCTGGGATTTTTAAATGACTCCGCTTTGCCAACTACATCAGTCATAATGTTCTGCTCCAGCAAGAACAATGCACTAGTTGAGCTGGTTCTGTATAAATTAAGTGGGGTAAGCAGGCAATCTAAACGCAGGAGAGGACATTGGAAACAGTAAACAGGAAAGAGAAGTCAGACAATGACAGTTCACTAGAAAAAGAGGAAAGTAGAGCAAAATTTAAAAAATAACCTTTAACTGATTAAATGGAAGTAAAATTGACAAGTACAATCCTGGATCAGCAATGAGAATATCTGAACAGGATGAGGGAAAGATATAAACCAAGTATGTTCCAGTGAGGAAGAGAAGTGTGTTGAAGGATGATGTTCCAAAGATGAAGAGGAAGCTCCGATCAAATTTGGAAAAAAAAGAATCATTTATTATAGAGGACAGATGAATTATGAAAGCTAGGTCAGATATAAAGAAAATAGAAACGCTACAAACAAGAAAGTGAGAATAGCTAAACGAGAATATGAGAGGAACATGTTAGAAAAATGACCTTTCTATAACAACAACTTTGCTATCATCATTGTGGTCTTAGATGAGGTTGTCCTCGATCTGGATTGATAGAGACTGCTGGAAGCAAGGTAGTTGGTAAACTCTACCATTTACTATTATTCTACTAACTATTTGCAGCACAAGGCTTAGCACAAGGCTCGACTTAGAAATATCTCAGCAAACTTTGTTGTCATGTGATCTTACATCACTGATGATGTAGACTGTCTTTTTACATATTTAACACTAACCCTTTACGTTACATCTCCCCCCAAGTCTCTATCTCTATTAAATACATTATTTACATAATCCTACATCTCCCCCCAAGTCTCTGCCCCTATTAAGTACATTATTCACATTATCCTACATCTCCCCCCAAGTCTCTGCCCCTATTAAATACATTATTTACATTATCCTACATCTTCCCCCCAAGTCTCTGTCTTTACCTCCGGTTCACAGATATAAATGTCGTGGTGGTTTCGCCAATCTCCCCGACCTTGTTCTCAGCTCTCTCAGCAGTTGTATAGGGTTCAACTTCTCCAAGTTCTCTCTATAGCTCTGTAGTGTAGTAAAAGGGTCATTAGAAACAATTGGCTCCCTGTTCATGTTTCTGCCTAATCATCTGCAGAGTTGGTCCATTCAATTGATGGTCATCTTCTTGTAGATACAAGTGCACTTCTGCTTCTTCTCACTACTCCACTTTCAGTTTCTACAAGATGGGGTCACCAATGTAATGTTTTTTTCCAAGACTTGGCCTTTGTGATTCTGGCCATGAATCCAGACTGATTCACATGTATCCTATGGCATTGATTGTAGTTTCTGGTTTGCTTTACTTGATGCCCATCCTCCCCCTCTCTTACCTGCTGCTTTGACACATGGCATAAGCTTGTGTGGAATAGCAGGAAATTGAGTCCATAGTCATCTTCCCACTGGAAGTTTGGACGGAGCCAAACCATTCTGGAGTGGTGTGGAACATTAGATCAACAGTGCCAAATGGATATTGTGGTTTTTCTTCAACAAAGCCTTTACCATCCTTACTCCTCTTTCAGCCTCTCCATTAGCTTGTGGGTATCTGGGTAAATTGGTTGTGCGGACAAATCCATAGGCTTCTGTGAACTGCTTAAAACATTCATTTGCAAACTGTGGAATGACTAGTTCTAGAATGCCATGTGTGGCAAAAATTTCTTTTAGTCATTTTATGACAGCTTCCAAGGTTGGACCACGAGATGTTCAACCTTAATCTAATTGGAGTAAGAGTCAAAAACTATGAGGAAAGTCTTCCCTTTGAGCTCGAAAAGATCCATTCTGAGACATTCCCATGGTCTGGGTGGGAATGTGGACACCATCTGTGGTTCCTTTAGTTCCTGGTGATGGATTGCACAGGTAATGCAGCTTGAAATAATTTCCTCTAATGATTTTGAGATCCCTGGCCACTAAACGGAATTTCACGCTCTAGCATGACACTTTGTAATGCCCAGGCATCCCTGCTGTATTCTCTGAAGGATCTTGAGCCTGAGGACTTTAGGTATGACCAATCTCTCACCATAAATCAACAAGTCACCAATGACACTGAGATGCCTTCGCTGTTCAAAGTATTACTTCAGGGTGAGATTGTGGAACATATTCTGGCCATCATCTTGTGCAGTATTCCTGAATTTGAGCACTTTCTTCATCTACCTTTTGTGCTTTTTGAATTTCACCTAGCCTCTGTGTTGTAGCTGGTAGAAATTTTGTGGTCATTGGGGCGTAGGACTCCACATCTTCAAAGAAATGTATGTCCTCTTGTTCAGGCTTTTCATTGGGAATGTATGGCACAGCCTCGGCTGTTGTTTTCCTCACTCAAGTTTGTCCATCTGTTTCTTGCTTGATGCAAGTTGCCTTTCCAGGTAATGGATTTGTGGTTCCTTTGCCTGCAGTTCATGAGAAAACCTCTGCTTGGTTTTCTCAAGGTTTACACATGGGTCCATTAGGCTCTGGTGCTCCCACCTCATAGCCCTTGCTTCAGTCTTCTCAGGACCCCTAACTAAGTTTGAGAATTTTGTCCTGAATTCTTTCGGTTCTCCTTGGCTTCCCAATTACTGTATACAAAAACAGAAAATGCTGGTAAAACTCAGCAGATCTGACAGCATCTGTGGAGAGAAAAATAACAGAGTTAATGTTTCGAGTCTGTATGACTCTTCTTCAGAGCTCTGCTGAGTTTTTCCAGCATTTTCTGTTTTTGTTTCAGGTTTCCAGCATCGGCAGTATTTTGCTTTTATTTTAGTGTACTGTATAGATGAGTCATAGATTTATGCAAGCTTTTCGGTGTAGCAGTGAACACTTGGGCTTTGGATCACATACAAAGTTTCTATGCTTTCTCTTCCTTTGTACTAAAGTGTAGCAGTCAACTGTCCTTCAGTTGAATGCCTCCTGGACCGTGGAGTTGTATGGTCGATGGCTAGAGGACATCTTGCTTTAGCCACTCAGTGTCTGATGGAACTGAAACTCCTGCTCCAGTGTCTAATTTGAAGTTTGTTTTATGTCTGTTGACCATAATGTCTGTGGTCCAGTAGTTCTCATAGATCCTGTAATTTCTCCCAAAATGGCACCTCATTGTCTTGTTCATCTTCAATTTCTTGAATGCTACATGTTTTAATTGATTTCTCCTTAAATTTCTGCGTTAGGAGCTTTTGGCTGTGGCATACAGAATTAAAATGTCCTCCTCTCTTACAGGAATGGCACTCTGCATTTTTGGTGGGCCATTTTTCATGCTGGTGCATCATTTACCCGCCACAGCGAGAACACTGAGTAATGGCGGCTACTGCACTCTCTTCTCTCTTTCCCTGTTTTTGAGTAGTTACTACTCAAGCTGCTACTTCTGTGTCCTACAACTGGACAGTCTCAGTAGGTTTTCTTCATGACGTCTCCCTGTGGCCTCAAATAAATATCTGATTTTGCTTTCTCACTACTGCCTGCCTTGTTAACTACATAGTCTTCAATAGCATTAAGTACTCCTTCGACTGCAGAAATCTGATAACATCTCTTCTAAGACTCCTTTAACAACACGATCTGAATTAATTAATCTTTCAGGGCCCCATATTCACAATTCAAATATAATTCAATATAAATTGTTAATGAAGGAATCTACACTCTCTCCCGGTCTTTGGCTATGTCTATTGAGCTTTGACATTTCTATGATGGTGTTCCTTCTAAGGCTGAAATATGTATCATAGGCTTTTATAACATATTGGTAAGTCACTGTCTCTTTGTTTATGCCATGTCTGACCATTATGTAGTCTGCACTACTGCCTATGGTGGAAACAAGGGTACTGACCTCATCTTTGCTAGACTTCTCTGTTAGTTCTGTACATGATAAACCTATGACACCAATTCCTTCACTTCTTGGCTTGATCCGGGCCTTCATGTAGTCTGATAAAGGTGAGATTTTCACAGAATCACAGAATTGTTACAGTTCAGAAGGAGGCCATTCAGCCCATCATATTTGCACTGGCTCTCCAAATGAGTAACTCAACTAGTGCCATTCTCCCATCTTCCCCCGTAACCCTGCACATTCTTCCTTTTCAGATAACTGATTAATTCCCTTTTGAGTGTTTCAGTTGAACATTCTTCCACCACACTCTCAGGCAGTGCATTGCAGACCTTAACCACTCACCTCCTTAAAAAGGTTTTCCTCGTATCACTTTCGTTTCTTTTACTAATTACTTTAAATCTGTGTCCTCTTGATCTCGATCCTTTCCCAAGTGGGAACGGTTTCTCCCTATCTACTGTCTCCAGACTCCTTATGATTTTGAAAACCTCTATCAAATCTCCTCTCAGCCTTCTTTTCTCTAAGGAAGAGGAACAGAGGAACATGGAGCATAGGAACCGCAGGAAGCCATCCAGCCTGCTCCACCATTCAATATGATCATGGCTGATCGAACACTTCGCTGCCTTTTACCCACACTATCCCCATAACCCTTTGCGTTATTGTTAATCAGAAATCTATCAATCTCTACCTTAAACATACTCAATGTCTGAGCTTCCACGGCCCTCTGAGTTAGAGAATTCCAAAGATTCACAACCATCTCAGTAAAGAAATTTCTCCTCATCGCGGTCCTAAGTGGCTTCCCTCTTATTTTGAAATTGTGTCCCCTGGTTCTAGCCTCCCCAACCAGGGGAAACATCTTACCTGCAACTACCCTGTCTATTCCTTTAAGTATTTTGAACGTTTCAATGCGATCACCTCTCATTCTTCGAAACTCTAGAGAATACAGGCCCAGTTTGCCCAATCCCTCTTCATATGACAGTTCCTCCATCCCTGGAACAAGTCTGCTGAACCTTCATTGCACTCCCCCTATGGTAATAATATCCTTTCTGAGGTAAGGGGACCAAAACTGCACACAGCACTCCAGATGCGGTCTAATGGAAGTTCTATACAATTGAAGCAGGACTTCACTACTCCTGTACTCATACCCTCTTGCGATAAAGAATAACATTCCGTTAAACTTCCTAATCGCCTGCTGCATCTGCATGTTAGCTTTCAATTACTTTTTTTTATTCGTTCATAGGATGAGGTTGTCACTGGCTGGGCCAGCATTTATTGCCCATCCCTAATTGCCCCTGAGAACTGAGTGGCTGGCTAGGCCATTTCAGAGGCATTTAAGAGTCAACCACATTGCTGTGGGTCTGGAGTCACATGTAGGCCAGACCAGGTAAGGATGGTAGATTACTTTGCCTAAAGAACACTAGTGAACCAGGTGGTTTTTTTTTACAACAATCGACAATGGTTTCATGATCATTATTAGACTTTTAATTCCAGATTTTTTATTGAATTCAAATTTTACCATCTGCTGTGGTGGGATTCGAACCACTAGTACTCCAAATATCCAGGGTAATGCTGGATATCTGGAGTACTAGTCCAGTGACTATACCACTATGCAACCACTTCCCGTAAATGGACTTATGGACAAGGACTCCCTTCTGTACTTTTGTACATCTATGCTTTCTAATCTCTCACTATTTAGAAAATACTCTGCACATCTGTTCCTTCTACCAAAGTGGATAACCTCATTTTTCCTCATTATATTCCATCTGTCATGTTCTTGTCCACTCACTAAGTCTGTCCAAATCCTCCTGTAGCCGCTTTACATCTTCCTCACAACACATTCCCACCTAACTTTGTATCATCCGTGAACTTGGAAATATTATATTTGGTCCCCACATCCAAATCATTGATATATACGGTGAACAGCTGGGGCCCAAGTACTGATTTTTGCGGTACCCCACTAGTCACAGCCTGCCAATGTGAGAATGACCCGTTTATTCCTACTCTCTGTTTTCTGCCTGTTGGCCAATCCTTAATCTATGTCAGTATATTACCTCCTATCCCATGTGCTTTTATTTTGCTAATCAACCTCCTGTGGGGGACTGTATCAAAAGTCTTCTGAAAATCCAAGTATACTACGTCCATCAGCTCTCCTTTATCAATTTTGTTAGTAACATCTTCAAAAAATTCCAACAAGCTCATCAAACATGATTTCCCATTTGCAAATCCATGCTGACTATGCCAATCAGATCATGATTATTCAAGTATCCATTTATCACATCTTTTATAATAGATTATAGCATTTTCCCTACTACTGATGTAAGGCTAACAGATATGTAGTTCCCTGTTTTCTCTCTACCTCCATTCTTAAATAGTGGGGTTACATTGGTGACCTTCCAACCTTCAGGAACCATTCTATAGAATTTTGGAAAATGATCACTAAGAGCAGGTGAGCGTGTGGATTTTATTTAAAACAGAGAGTGGGTGAGCATGTGGTCTTTATTTAAAACAGAGAGTGGTTGAGCATGTGGATTTTATTTCAAACAGAGAGTGGGTGAGCATGTGGTCTTTATTTAAAACAGAGAGTGGGTGAGCATGTGGATTTTATTTAAAACAGAGAGTGAGTGAGCATGTGGGTTTTATTTAAAACAGAGTGGGTGAGCGTGTGGACTTTATTTAAAACAGAGAATGGGTGAGCATGTAGATTTTATTTAAAACAGAGAGTGGGTGAGCGTGTGGACTTTATTTAAAACAGAGAGTGGGTGAGAGTGTAGATTTTATTTAAAACAGAGTGGGTGAGCATGTGGTCTTTATTTAAAACAGAGAGTGGGTGAGCATGTGGATTTTATTTAAAACAGAGAGTGAGTGAGCATGTGGGTTTTATTTAAAACAGAGTGGGTGAGCGTGTGGACTTTATTTAAAACAGAGAATGGGTGAGCATGTAGATTTTATTTAAAACAGAGAGTGGGTGAGCGTGTGGACTTTATTTAAAACAGAGTGGGTGAGCATGTGGACTTTATTTAAAACAGAGAGTGGGTGAGCGTGTGGATTTTATTTAAAACAGAGTGGGTGAGCATGTGCGTTTTATTTAAAACAGAGTGGGTAAGCGTGTGGAATTTATTTAAAACAGAGAATGGGTGAGCATGTGGACTTTATTTAAAAGAGAGTGGGTAAGCGTGTGGATTTTATTTAAAACAGAGTGGGTGAGCGTGTGGACTTTATTTAAAACAGAGAGTGGGTGAGCATGTGGATTTTATTTTAAACAGAGAGTGGGTGAGCGTGTGGACTTTATTTAAAACAGAGAGTGGGTGAGCGTGTAGACTTCATTTAAAACAGTGATGGGGAGACTTCATTTAAAAAGAGCGTGGAGGGCAGCTGATTGGTGAGTTGGATTAGCAAGTAATTCTAGGGCTGAACTTTCCCCCAGTTAGGGGCATTGTGTGGGGGCGGGCTGGAGCGAACACAAACCTGATCGGCGCCCCCCCGATCAGGTCCGCGCCGCCATTTTACATGGGCGGGCCGATTAAGGCCGATTAAGCCCAGAAGCGCTGAGTGCTCCATGTGCGGGCTGGGGCGGGGGTGGATTCCCTGAGTCGGGGCCTACGCTCTTTCACGCATGCGCGCAAAAGAGTGCAAAGATTTCCCTGAGGCATGGAGGTGTCTCAGGGAGATCAGTTCAAGGTTTTAAAATTTAAATAAAAGGAAGAAAAAAACTTTTAAAACATGTCCCCTGATGTGACAATGTCACATGAGCTGGGACCCATCAATGAATTTTGCAAATAATTTTTACTGAATTCTAAAACAGTTCATGAAACCTCATCCCACCTGTGGATGTGGTTCCATGAAAAATGCGAAGGCCGCCTGGGCTCTTTGCCTGCCCGCCAACCTTAAGGTCGGATGGGCTGCTCGTTTAACTCTTTTAATTAGTTTTTAACAGGTCTTAATAGGCCTTTGGCAGTTCGGCAGGCCGCCGGTCAAACTGAAATCTAAATGATGCGTGGTGACGTTGGGACGCCTGCCCGAGGTCACCGCGCATCATTTTACATGTTGGCGAGCGGGGCTGACCGGAAAGTGCTGCCCCTAGACTTTAGATTAAAGTTAAGGCCGATAGTTAGTGTTTAGATCTCTAGTTTTTATTTTCTCTTTAAAAAAAATAGCTTGATAAGCATAAGATTGATACTGGTGTAAATAATTAATTTCAATCAAGTGTAAAGAGCAGGGATACTAGAGTAATCAATAAATTAAATAAAATAAGATCGCGATGTTAGGGCGGGTGATGTGCTGCTGCTGCAGCTTGTGGGAGCTGCTGGGCATCAAGGTGATCCAGAGCAAACACATCTGTTCCAAGTGTTTGCAGCTCGAGGAACGTATGATCCGAGTTAAGAGCTGGAGTCCGAGCTGCAGACATTGCGCCACATCAGGGAGGGAACAAAGTTACCTGGACACTTTGCTCCAGGAGGTGGTCACACCCCTCAGAATAGGTAATTCAAATTTAGTCTGTGATCATTGACAGGAGGGTGTGACTGCAGGTGAGGCAGGTATGGGGACCCAGGGGGTACGGTTCAAGGAGCCTCGGCCCCTGCAATTGTCCAACAGTTACGCAGTTCTTGCAAGCTGGGTGGACGAGAGCGGGGACTGCAGGGAGGATGAATGGACTGACCATGGCACCGTGGTACAGGGAGCCATTCAAGTGGGAGGAGGAACTGGGACTGTAGTAGTGACAAGGGACAGTATAATTAGGGGGATAGATACTGTTCTTGGCAGCCGTGAGCATGAGTCCTGAAGGCTGTGTTGCCTGCCTGGTGCCAGGGTTAAGGACATCTCCTCAGGGCTGGAGAGGAACTTGGACTGGGAGGGAAGGGATGCGGTTGTCATCGTCCATGTTGGCAGCAATGACATTGGTAGGACTAAAAAGGAGGTTCTGCTGAAAGAATTTGAACAGTTAGGGGCTAAATTAAAAAGCAGAACCTCCAAAGTAATAATCTCAGGATTACAACCTGAGCCACGGGCAAACTGGCATAGGGTAAATAAAGTCAAGGAGTTAAATGCGTGGTTCAAAGTTTGGTATGGGAGGAATGGGTTTCAGTTCATGGGGCACTGGCACTAGTACTGGGGTAGAAGGGAGCTGTTCCAGTGGGATGGGCTTCAGTTGACCCATGCTGGGACCAGTGTCCTAACAAATCGAATAACCAGGGCTGTAGAGAGGGCTTTAAACTAAATAGAGGGGGGTAGGGTTCTGGAGAGGGGATAAGTAGGCTTATAAAGCAAAAGGATATGACAGCATTTCAGGGCAGCTACTTTGGTACTGGTACCCGTAGTGTGACAGGAAGGGACACAGTGTACAAACATTAAAAAAAGCAGCAAAGAGGGTCAAAGAAGGAAAAAATGGTAAAAAGGCAAAATTAATGGCTCTTTTCTTAAATGCACATAGTATTCGGAAGAAAATAAATGAATTAACGGCACAAATAGAGGTTAATGTGTATGATATAGCCATCATGGAGACGTGGTTGAAAGGAGATCAAGGCCGGGAACTAAATATTTAGGGGTATGTGACTTCTGGGAAGGACAGGCAGGAAGGAAAGGATGGTTGGGTAACTTTGTTAGTACGAGATGGAATAAATGTGATAGTAAGAAATAATCTTGGATTGGATGATGTAGAATCGATGTGGGTGGAGGTAAGAAATAACAAGGGGAAGAAGACACTGGTGGGAGTAGTCAATAGGACTCCTAACAGTAGCTACACTGTAGGACAGAGAATAAATTGGAAGATAATGAGGGCATGTAAAAAGGGCAGTATATTAACCATGGGTGAACTTAATCTTCCTGTACAAAAACAGAAACAGAAATACCTGGAAAAACTCAGCAGGTCTGGCAGCATCAGCGGAGAAGAGCACAGTTGACGATTCGAGTCCTCATGACCCTTCAACAGAACTGAGTAAAATGCCCCATGAACTGAAACCCATTCCTCCCACACCAACCTTTAAATTTTACTTAGTTCTGTTGAAGTGTCACGAGGACTCGAAACGTCAACTGTGCTCTTCTCCGCCGATGCTGCCAGACCTGCTGAGTTTTTCCAGGTATTCCTGTTTCTGTTTCTGTTTTGGATTTGCAGCATCCGCAGTTTTTTTGTTTTTATTTTAATCTTCCTGTAGATTGGGAAAATTGGTAGAGGTAGCCATGAACAAGAATTCATCGAGCAGAATTTTCTGGCTGACGTGCGAGTGGCGGGGCCCACACATCAGCGCTTAAAATGTCACGCCAGTGTCCTGACGTCAGCACGTGGCATCACGATACTTAGGTGGGCGGGTGTGCTATGCAGCGCAACGCACGCCCACCATTAATTAAAGGCCTCGTTAAGACCCTTAACTTGCCAATCGTCGACGATTTTGAGGGGCCCATGTGAACCTCGGCTCGGCGCACGGGCCCAACGGGCGACTGGGTAGGTGATTTTTTATTAAAACTCATGCACTGGCGAGATATGTGGACTCAGAGGTTTTGTTCACGTTTTTCATGAGGTATTTAATGCAAAAAGTGTTTTAAACTTGCCTGTGCGATTGTTACCAGTTCACATCGATTTCCAAGAGCTTTTTGTGTACTTTGAAACCAGTCTGCAGACAGTAATCTTTCTTGGGCCTGCAGCTTTCCGGAGGCCTCCATTTAGCCTGGGGATATGGGTTCTGACACCTCCACTGGAGGCAGCTCTTCTGAGGAGGAAGGGAGGGATAGAATAAGGAAGAGGCCAGGAGTGGACAATCAGCCTCCAGGAGGCTTTGAGAGGCCAGGCGCTGGCACAAGGGGTGCAGGGCCAAGAGGTTGTCCAAGGTGGAAGGGGCCGCAGAAGACGCCACTATCCTGCTGCCAGGGTATACAGGCGGCGAAGCAGCTACCTCAATATGTCTGAGGTGCAGTGCCGAAGGAGGTTCCGACTCTCAAGGGAGACAGTCAGCTATACCTGTCAGATGATTGGCCCTGAGATCTCCCCCAACTGTGTGGGTGGACACCCCATACCAGCGGCTCTGAAGCTCACAGTTGCCCTCCACTTCTATGCCTCTGGCTCCTTCCAGGGCTCGGTGGGTGATCTTTGTAGTGTTTCCCAATCAGCTGTCCACACTTGTGTCAAGCAGGTTACTGATGCTCTGTTCAGTGGGCATTGACCCTCATCCACTACCGCTGGGAAGTGGCAAGCCAGACACAGCGAGCCAGAGGCTTCGCGGCCATTGCTGGCTTCCCCCGTGTCCAGGGTGCAATCGGCTGTACACATGTGGCCAAAGTGCCAGCAAGTGAGCCCGATGCCTTTGTCAACAGGAAGGGGTTCCACTCCATGAACGTGCAGATAGTGTGTGACCACAGGATGCTGTTTCTACAAGTTTGTGCGAGGTACCCAGGCAGCTCCCACGATGCCTACATTCTCAGACACTCCCAGGTGCTGGGGCTCTTCCATGCTCTGGCTTGGCTGGATGGATGGCTGCTGGGAGACAAGGGCTATCCCCTCAGAAGGTGGTTCATGACGCCTCTCCGCCATCCAAGAACAGAAGCTGAGCAGCGGTACAATGGGAGCCATGTCTCCACAAGGGCTGTGGTTGAGAGAGCCATCGGTCTTCTCAAGATGTGCTTCCGTTGCCTGGACCACTCCAGTACCCCCACAGATCGCATCTCTGTGATAGTGGTAGCACGCTGCGCTCTGCACAATCTTGCGCCGGAAAGGGGGGATGCAGTTGATGATGAAGACCTTGACGCACTGGATGAGGCTGCACATGATGAATCCAGCAGTGGCTCAGAGGATGAGGAAGCACAGGGTGATGATGAGGGGCAGCACGCCGACCCGCTACTACACCAAGGAGGCAGGGACACCCGGGACAATTTAATCCAGCGAACCTCAAGCTAGCTCCACACACATGGATCAGCAGGACCCGCATTGCCTGGCCCTTCCACATGTGGCACTTCGGTGCTACATCTTCCACCTCATCAGCTGCAACTAAGGGCTTAGTATAGAAACATCAATGTCCACTCAGACACTCATGAGATGTCTGTGAAACATACAATTGCAGCACAAAGGAAACACCCTCAGCCATGGTCAGAAAACTGGACTTTATTCTACCCAACATCAAAGAGAAACGTCTCTCTTACAAACATAACTGTTTGTTCCCTAATCTAAGGCCAACACAAAATCACCAGTGAAAAACCCGTGGAGTGCCTCAAGTGCCTTATGCTTTTGTTTGCGGGTGCTACGTCTTGGTGCTGCCCCATCGCTGGGAGTGGCTTGTGAGACAGCCTGCTGACTCTGCTGTCCTGTTGGCCTCGATGACCTTGGTGGGCGACCTCTGGCCCGTGGAGCCTGTGCTGGCCCCGCCTGGGAGGGAGTGTCCAGCTCCAGAACTGGTACCTCCCCAGTTGTCGCAGCCTCAATGGACGCAACAGTGACTGGCAGAGGCAGAGGAGCTGCTGCCCTCATCCGGAGCACCCTGAGAGGAGCCTGCAGAGACGACAGGCAGCTGCTGCACATTGGACCTCCCTGCTCACCGCAGATGGATGGGCATCGAGCTGCGACACTTGGTGCCCAGAACATCTCCCACATTGCGAATGACCAATTGTGTCCATTAGCACTGTGAGGGCTTGCAGGTCAGAGCGTAACCCCATCAGAAGATTCTCAATCCGATTGAAGCCCCTCTCCATGAGAGTCACCAATCTGTCAGTGGAGGAAGCCTGAAGCTCTGTCCTGAGGTTCATGCCATCACTGACACTCTGCCTGGACTCCTCTACCGCAGAGACCAACTGAAGCACACACTCATGCAACCCTGTCAGATGCAAACGCAATTCCTGCCACTTGTCCTGCAGCTGTTGCATTGGTGACAACTCCAGACACACATCATCACTGCCGGACTCAGCATGTGCCTCATCCCCTGCAGCCCTCCAGCTGCTGGCGCCATCGGCACTCTCTGCCCCTACCATCTCCTCCAGTGATTGTGAAGTGCCCTCTCCACTATGACCTGGGACACTAGCCGACGTTAAATTCCCCATTGAAGTGTTTGTGGCTACGCTGGAGCCTGGGTGGCTGAAATTATGTGCTGTAAGTTGCACATCTTGACCCTCAGGTGCGGAGCGGGGGCTCCGGACTTGTTGGCTGTGGCCATGCGGTGGTGATGCTGAAATTAACAAGGACAGTGCATCAGTTAGCGTTCAGTCAGTAACATCTTTCATCCCTTTCCCCACCCCCAGCCTCATAAGTTGCTCACCCTTCAAGACCCTAAGAAAACGAACATTGGTGGGGTGGAAAAGAGTCAAGAGGAGGCCCAAACATTAGACGTGCATACAGACAGGCTGGTCAGATGGCCTAAAGAATGCCACATGGAAGGTTATGTGCCATTGGAGTGGGGAGAGTGCAGAGGTTCCTGACCTGGATGCATGCTGGCCTGGAGAGTTGGAGTGATGAGGAAACATTGCAAACACTTGCGACATTTGCTGTGGAGCACAGGAGATTGCCAGGTCACATTATTGACTTTCATATCGTTAGGAGGGGCAAAGACTGGGTGGACAGAAGGCAACATTTCCCCTTGGCGCAGGGATGAGTAACGTGTTGGTATTTATTTAAGTTGAGTGCCATGAGGTTGACAGGTGAGGTGCTCAAGACCTTTTGGACAGAGTAATGTGGGACGCACTGGCTGAAAGGGTGGTGGAGGTACAAACCCTCCTAAGATGCAATAAGTCTTTGGATGTGCAGCAGCGATGCCATAGCATGTTGGGCCATGGGATAGTGGTCACAAATGGGATAAGGCGACTTTGGAAGGTGCTGGAGACACGTCCTCAAGGGGATGAGGGACCTTTGTGTATGACCCACACGTCTGACTGTATCAGTCTGTGAATGAGCAGTGTTGCAGCATTAACGATTGCAGCAACCATCAGTGGTTTGGATGGTTGGGAGACAGAGTGAATGGGACTGTGGACCTCAAATACCTGGCCTCTGCACCCCAGCCTCGCTGACACCTGCAGCCCTGGCTGCCTGCCTCTTCCCCAGCTCCATGGCCTGCTCCTCGAAGGTGGTGAGGCGCCGGAGCAGGGCTTGCCCACCACCAGTCCACTGCTGCTCCCGCATATTGCTCTCAGTTTTTGCCTGCAGAACAGAGAAGAGCATTTATTGGGGCTGATCGCTCATGTACTCTGCACGCGCAAGCCGCACCCCACAGTGGCTCATCTGAGACCTCCAGCGACTCCTGTCCACAATACTGGTGATCGGTCCCCAGAAGATAGTACAGCTGGTCCCAACCCCCTCCCCGAATGGACACCTTGGAGACATTCAGTGTCCATCACTTTTTGAATAACACATGGGTCTTAGCACCCATGGCAAGGAGGTGCAACTATGTGCGGCGCCGAGGTCAGCAGATGGCACTTGGCCACGACACCTTGAGGCTCCCCTTCCATCATCTCATCACCATTAATAAGACACGTGTTTAAGTTCTGTGTATGTGTCTAGCTGCCTCCCCTGCAGGTTGCCCCCAGACTACTCAAGTGCGACAAACACCAACATATGCTGCGGGGAGAACCCATCTTCTCCTCAACCACTAAGGCTGATGTAAGCATGGTCACTATCTGTTTGCCCACTCAGCGTGCGCCAAATGCCCAATGCAGTAACAACACTAAGACATTGGGTGGGGGGAGGAGAGGAGGGGGGCTGCGGGCTCAAAGGCTAAGGCTACCTGCTGGGTCAAATGGCCAAGGCTGACATGGTACCCTTCCAGAGCGCAGCAAATCACTGAATCGTTTGCGGCATTGCGTTCCTGTGTGCCGCACATCATCATGTGTGCTTACTGCATCACCCACCTCCTCCCACGCCTGCCTGGAGGGCCCTCCTCCTCCCATCATCCGGATACAATATATCCTGACGGCTGGACACCTCTTGGAGGAGAACAGCAAGGCTTGCATCGGAGAATCGAGGGGCACACTGGCCCCCCGCTGGCCTATCTTGCAGCCTGCCCCCCTCCTCCTGTCCTCTGAGAGCAGCCATCGGAACCAGCGGTCTGAGCACGCCCGCCTCTGCAACGATTTTCCCGTTCTACACGGGAGTCGCTAACCAGCTGGGCGGGCCTTAATTGGCCCGCCCGGGCAAAATGGTGGCGCGGCCCGTTTTGGCGGCGGCAATCGGCTGCCCGCCCGCCCGTCAAGGGCAAAATTCTGTCCATAGAGTGTATTCAGGACAGTTTCCTAGAACAAGATGTTGCGGATCCAACCAGGGATCAGGCTATTTTGGATCTGATAATGTGTAACGAGGCAGGTTTAATAAATGATCTCAGAGTAAAAGATCCCCTAGGAAACAGTGACCTTAACATGGTGGGCTGAAGGGCATTTTTCTGTGCTGTAGACCTCTATGACTCTATGGGCAGCATCTTCCGGTTGGCGAGCTGGGGCGGGGCCCACTTGCCGATGCGGGTTGATGTCGGGCGTGCGTCCCCACGTCACCCCATGTCACTTAGATTGTAAGATCGGCGGGCACGCATCCGACTCAGACGCACGCCCGCCAACCTGTCAATGGCCTATTTAGGCCACTCAAGAAACAATTAAGCTCATTAAAGGACCTGCCTTACGGTTGGTGGGCAGGTCGGGAGCGCTGTTGGCCACCTGAAAAAGCATGAAACCTGATCCACGGGTGGGATGAGGTTTCATTGCTGAATCAAAAAATTAAGAGACTCTTTTAATTAACACTATGTCCATGTCCCAACTCTTGTGACATGGTCACAAGAGGGGATATGGATGGTGAATGAAATTTTCACTGCAGTAACTTTATTACTTTGAGAATCAATCTCCCTGAGGCAGCACTTAGTCTCAGGGAGATTGGAGCGCACTTCTGATTTCGGAAATCACGCCCCCCCCACCCCCCAACTCTCCCCCCACCCACACAGGAAGCACTTGGACTTCCCTGTGGTTGTCATGCTGGGCGGGCCTTAATTAGCCTGCCCACTAAAAATGGCAGCGGGCCCCCAATCAGGGGCGCCAATCAGAGGGCTGCCCGCCCACATCCATCTCTGCACTCCCCCCCCCGATGGGGGGAAAATTTTGCCATGTGACCCTATGGTGGAATTTAGCATTCAGTTTGAGAGTGACAAACTTAGTTCGGAAACAACTGTGCTAAACTTAAATAAGGGTAATTACAAAGGCATGAGGGCAGAGTTGGCTGGAGTGGAGTGGGAAAGGAGTTTAGCAGAAAAGACTGTTGAAGAACAATGGCAGACGTTTAAGAAAATAGTTCATGACTCACAACAAAGATATATCCCAGGAAGAAGGATTGTAGGAAGGGGATAAACCAACCATGATTAACGAAGGAAGTTGAGGAAAGTTCTAAAAACCAACAGAAGATGACCAAAAAAATTAATAAAGAGGGAGAAAATAAACTTTGAGGGTAAACTAGCAAGTAATATAAAAACGGAGAGTGAACGCTTCTTTGAGTATATAAAAAGGAAGAGAGAGGCCAAAGTGAACATAGGCCCCTTAGAGAATGAGGCTGAGGAAATAATAATGGGGAACCAGGAAATTTCAGAGTTGAATAATTACTTTGCATCAGTCTTCACGATAGAAGACACTAATCGGAGACCAAAAATACTAAATAATCATGGTGCAAAAGGAGGGGAGGAAATAAATACAATAACTATCACCAGAGAAAAAGTACGAAGGAAACTAATGGGGCTAAAGGCCGATAAGTCCTCTGGACCTGATGGGTTGCATCTGAGAATATTAAAGGAAATAGCTGCAGAGATAGTGTTTGCACTGATAGTAATCTTCCAAGAATCCTTAGATTCTGCAAAAGTCTCACACAATTGGAAAACTGCCAATTTAATGCCCTTATTCAAAAAGGGAGGGAGACAAAAAACAGGTAACTATAGGCCAGTTAGCTTAACATCTGTCATTGGGAAAATGTTGGAGTACATTATAAAGGATGTAATAGCAGAACATTTAGAAATGCATAATATAATCAAGCAGAGTCGGCATGGCTTCATGAAGGGGAAATCATGCCTGACAAATTTATTAGAATTCTTTGAGGAGGTAACAAGCAGGATACATAAAAGGGAACCAGTGGATGTAATATATTTGGATTTCTAAAAGGTGTTCGATAAGGTACCACACATAAGGCTACTTAATAAGATAAGAGCCCATGGTGTTCGGGGTAGTATATGGAAACAGGTTTGGCTAACTAGTAGGAGACAGAGATTTGGGATAAGGGGGGCATTTTCAGGATGGCAACTGTAACTAGTGAAGTGCCACAGGGATCAGTGCTGGGGCCACAATTATTTACAATATATATTAATGACTTGGATGAGGGAAATGAATGTACTATTGCCAAGTTTGCAGATGACACAAAAACAGTTGGGAAGGCAAGAGGTGAGGATGACACAAAGAGTCTACAAAGAGGCATAGACAGGTTAAGTGAGTGGGCAAAAACGTGGCAGATGGAATATAATGTGGGAAAATGTGAGATTATGCACTTTGGCAGGAGGAATAGAGGAACTGAATATTATTTAAATGGAGAAACACTGCATAAAGCTGCAGCACAGAGGGATTTGGGGGTCCTCGTGCATGAATCACAAAAAGCTGGCATGTAAGTTCAGCAGGTAATAGGGAAGACATATAAAATGTTGGCCTTTATTTCAAAGGGAATGGAGTATAAAAATAGAGAAGTTTTGCTAAAATTACATAAAATTACATTAGTTAGACCTAGAATACTGTGAACAGTTTTGGTCCCCTTATCTAAGGAAAGATATACTGGCATTGGAGGCAGTCACTAGGTTGATCCCAGGGATGGAGGGATTTTATTATGAGGAGAGATTGAGTAGGTTGGGCCTGTACACTTTGGAATTTAGAAGAATGAGAGGCGACATTATTGAAATATACACGATTCTTAGGGGGCTTGACAGGGTAAATGCTGAGAAGTTGTTTCCCCTTGTGGGAGAGTCTAGGATCAGAGGGCATAATCTCAGAGTAAGGGGGAACCCATTTAAAACAGAGATGAGGAGGAATTCCTTCTCTGAGGGTAGTGAATCTGTGGAATCCTTTACCGCATAGGGCTGTTGAGGCTGGGTCATTAAATGTATTCAGGGTTGAGATAGACAGATTTTCAGATAGACAGAATCAAGGGGTATGGGGGAAAAGGCAGGAAAGTGGAGTTGAGGATTATCAGATCAGCCATGATCTCACTGAATAACGGAGCAGACTCGATGGGCTAAATGGCCTAGTTATGCTCCTACATCTTATGATCTTATGGTCAATGCATTCACTATCTCTATAGCAACCTCCTTCAACACTCTGGGGGTCTACAATATCAGGTCTGGGGACTTACACACTTTCAGTCCCTTTAATTTCTCTAATACAACCTTCTTGCTTATACTAATTTCCTTCAACTCCTCATTCTCCCTCGTCCCTTGGATCTCTAAATCTGAGAGATTTCCTCTATCTCCCTCAGTGAAAAGAGACACAAAGTAATCATTTAACTTCTCTGCCATTTCTCTATTCCTCTTTATGAATTCTGACTCTGCCTGTAATGGATCCACATTTGTCTTAGCTAAGCGTTTCCTCTTTACATACCTATAGAAGCTTTTACAGCCCACTTTTATATTTTTTGCTAGATTTCATTCATATTCTATTCTCCTTTTCTTTATCTGTTTCTTGGCCTTCCTTTACTGTATTCTAAAAGCTCCCAATCCTCAAGTTTACTACTACATTTGGCAACTTTATAAGCCTTTACCTTTAATCTCATACAATCCTTAACTTCCTCTGTTGGCTACGGTTGACTGACTTTTTTGGGTTTTTGCACCTTGAAGGAATGTAAAGGTGTTGTAAGCTATGTAATAGTTATTTGAAGTCTATTCATTGTCTATTTACAATCATACCTTTTAATGTATTTTCCCAATTCACCTCAGCCAATTTATCCCTCATGCCTTCATAATTTCCTTTATTCAATGTTAACACCCTTGCTTCAGAGTGAACTACCTCACTTTCAAGCATAAAGTAAAATTCTATCATATTGTGGTCGCTCATCCCTAAAGGTTCTTTTACAACAAGATTATTAATTAGCCCTTTTGCATTACATAATACAAGATCTAAAATAACCTGTCCTCCAGTCGGCTCCTCAACATACTGCTCTAGAAAACCATCCCTAACACACTCTAGGAACTCATCTTCCACAGCATTAGTGCTCAATTGGTTTACCCAGTCTATATGCAGATTGAAGTCACCCATGATTACTGTATTGTCCATGCTACATGCTTCTCTCATCTCCTGGTTAATACCCCACATTACCACTACTGTTTGGTGTCTGATAAACAACTCCAACCAATATTTGCTGCCCTTTGCTGTTTCTTAGCTCCACCCAAATGGATTCCACACATTGTTCTTCTGATCTGAGATCCTTCCTTACTAATGCACTGACCCCATCCCTTATCATCAGTGCAACTCCAACTTCTTTCCCTTCTTGTCTATCCTTCTTAAACCTCAAATATCCTTGAATATCCAGTTCCCAGTCTTGGTTACAATGCAGCCATATTTCCGTTATTGTAATTATATCATACCCATTTACCTCTATTTGTGCCTTTAGCTCATCTACCTTATTGTGAATGCTGCATGCATTCAGGTAGAGTGCCCTTAACTTTGTCTTTTTGACATCATTCTGCATTCAAAGCATACTCAATGTTCTGCTTTGTTTCTCTTGCCTTCTAGTCTCACTACTACTTCCTGTTACCAACTTTACTTTCTTCCAATTTGGGCTACCCCTCAGGTTCCCACCCCCCCTGAAAAACTAGGTTAAACTCACCCCAACAGCACTCGCAAATCTCCCTGCGAGTATATCAGTCCCAGTCCTGTTAGGATGTAGCCCATCCAACTTGTACAGGTCCCACCTGCCCCAGAACTGATCCCAATGCCTCAGAAATCTGATGCCCTCCTTCCTACACCAGTTCTCCAGCCATCTATTTAATCAATCTATCCACCTATTCCTATACTCGCTAGCACGTGGCACTGGGAGTAATCCTGAGATTACTGCTCTAGAGGTCCTGCTTTTTAAATTCCTTCCTAACTCCCTGAAATCTGCTTTCAGGACCTCGTCCCTCTCCCTACCTATGTCGTTGGTACCAATGTGGACCACGACTTCCGGCTGATCCCCCTCCCCCCGAAGGGTGTTCTGCAGCCGCTCTGTGACATCCTTGACCCTGGCACAAGGGAGGCTACACACCATCCTGGAGTTACATTTACTGCCACAGAAACGTCGGTCTGATCCCCTGACTATGGAATTCCCTATCACTCATGACCTTCCATTCTTCCTCCTCCCCCATTGTACAGCTGAGCCGCCCGTGGTGCCACAGGCTTGGCTCTGGCTGCACTCCCCTGAGGGACCATCAGTATCCAAAATGGAAAACCGATTGGCAAGCAGGATAGACTCAGGGGCTCCTGCACTTCCCAGCTGGTTCTCTTAGGCTGCCTGGGGGGTTACCTATTCCCTCTCTGGCTGTACACCTGTGGTGTGACCACCTCCCTAAACGTGCTATCCATGTAGTCCCCTGCCTCGCGGACGCACAATAGTGACTCCAGCCACTGCTCAAGTTCCGAACCCGGAGCTCAAACTTGCACAGCTGGTGACACTTCCTACATGGTGCATCCACAACTTCACACATAATGCAGGATATACACTCCACTTGGCCGAGCTGACCTGCCATCCTGAATCTCTAAAAACTATTTATTACACTTAGGGCAGAATTTTCTGCCTACCAGGCGGGCGAGCCCAACCCAATCTCCAGTGGGCGGGGATGCGATCCCCGCCGGAGAAGCGGGCCCCACCACCATTTTACGTGGGTGAGCCAATTAAGGCCCGCCCAGCATGATGCCCGGCGGGAACCCCAAGCACTTCCTGTGTAGGCGGTGGGGGTGGGGATTCCCCCAATTCGAGAGTGCGCTCTTTGGCGCATTTGTACAAAAGAGCACACCTCTCCCTGAGGCTAAGTGCTGCCTCAGGGAGATCACTGACAGCTGTATAAACATTAAAAATAGAAAAAAAAATCCTTCACACGTCCCCTCATGTGGCAATGTCACACAAGATGGGACATGTTAATAAATTTCACTAAAATTTTATTAATCTTTTTAAATCCTTACATGAAACCTTTCCCCGCCGGTGGATGAGGTTTCATGTTTTTTCTATTAGCCGCCGGGACTCCTGGCCTGCCCGCCAACCTTAAGGTTGGATGGGCAGGTCCTTTAATTGTTTTAATTTTAATTTTAATGCCCTGCCCCCTGCTCGCCAAAGGCAAAATTCAGCCCTTAGAATATGTAGAATGAGTAGAATAAATTACTCGCAACTTACCTTTACTATACTTACACTAACTTTGTCTCAATTTGGTTTACTTAATTACTTTATTTCTCTTTGACTTGATTTAACTTTACTTCCCTATTGCTAGTGTTCCTTGCTGACATCCACGAAGCTACTTGCTTATAAATGGTGCATTTTTCTAGTTTTAAGCTATTTAAACACACTTCTCGCCAACCCATGAACTTACATTTTTCCTGTGATATCACTCCTGGATTTTTTTTTTTCAAATTCAGCCCACTGCCCGAGGGGAGGTGTCCCGAGGGGAGGCGTCCCGAGGGGAGGCGTCCCGAGGGGAGACGTCCCGAGGGGAGGCGGCCCGAGTAGAGGCGTCCCGAGGGGAGGCGTCCCGAGTAGAGGCGTCCCAAGGGGAGGCGTCCCGAGTAGAGGTGTCCCGAGGGGAGGCGGCCCGAGTAGAGGCGCCCACAGTGGAGGTGTCCCGAGGGGAGGCGTCCTGAGGGGAGGCGCCCCAAGTAGAGGCGTCCCGAGGTGAGGCGTCCCGAGCAGAGGCTTCCTGAGGGGAGGAGTCCCGAGTGAAGTCAGCCCGAGGGGAGGCGTCCCGAGGGGAGGAGTCCCGAGCAGTGGCGTCCCCAGCAGTGGCGTCCCGAGCAGGTCCGGCTGTCTCCACTCCAATCTATCTTCAGAACTGAAGTTCCTCATACCTGGGACCATTCTCATGAATTTTTTCTGCACTCTCTCCAATTCCTTCACATCCTTCCTAAAGTGCGGATCCCAGAACTGGACACAATCCTTCAGCTGAGGCCAAACTAGTGCCTAACACAAGATCAACATAAACTCCTTACTCTTGTACTCTATGTCCCTATTAATAAAGCTTAGGATTCTGTATACTTTATTAACCGTGGTCTCAACCTGTCCTGCCACTTTCAATGACTTATGCACATGTACCAGGTCAGTCCGCTCCTTTTTTAAAATTCATTCACAGGATGCTGGCTCGGCCAGCATTTATTGCCCATCCCTAGTTGCCCTTGAGAAGGTGGTGGTGAGCTGCCTTTTTGAACCGCTGCAGTCCCTGTGGTGTAGGTACACCCACAGTGCTGTTAGGGAGGGAGTTTCAGGATTTTAACCCAGCGACAGTGAAGGAACGGCGATATAGTTCCAAGTCGGGATGGTGAGTGACTTGGAGGGGAACTTCCAGGTGGTGGTGTTCCCATGTGTCTGCTGTCCTTTTCCTTCTAGATGGTAGTGGTTGTGGGTTTGGAAGGTGTTGTCTTGTAGATGGTACACACCGCTGCTACTATGTGTTGATGGTGAAGGGAGTGAATGTTTGTGGATGTGGTGCCAATCAAGCGGGCTGCTTTGTCCTGGACGGTGTCAAGCTTCTTGAGTGCTGTGGGAGCTGCACTCATCCAGGCAAGTGGGGAATATTCCATCACATGCCTTGTAGATGGTGGACAGGCTTTGGGGTGTCAGGAGGTGAGTTACTTGTTGCGCGAATCCTAGCCTCTGACCTGCTCTTGTAGCTACAGTATTTAAATGGCTAGTCCAGTTCAGTTTCTGGTCAATGGTAACCCCAAGGATGTTGATATTGGGGGATTCGGTGATGGTAATGCCATAGAACATCAAGGGACGATGGTTGGATTCTCTCTTGTTAGAGATGATCATTGCCTGACACTTTTGTGGCGTGAATGTTATTTGCCACTTGTCAGCCCAAGCCTGGATTCTGTCTAGGTCTTGCTGCATTTGTACATGGACTGCTTCAGTATCTGAGGAGTTGCGAATGGTGCTGAACATTGTGCAATCATCAGCGAACATCCCCACTTCTGACCTTATGATGGAAGGAAGGTCATAGATGAAGCAGCTGAAGATGGGGCCTGCATCCCCTTTAGAGTTGTACTCTTTATTTCATATTGCCTTTCCATATTCTTCCTACCAAAACGAATCATTTCACATTTCTCTACATTGAGCTTCATACACTGCCTGCCTGCCCATTCCACCAACTGGTCTATGTCCTTTTGAAGTTCTACACTACCGTCCGCACAGCTCACAATGCTTCCAAGTTTCATATCATCTACAAATTTTGAATTTGTGCCCTGTATGCCATGGTTAATATATATCAGGAAAAGCAAGGTTCCCAACACTGCACCCCTTGGGGAACTCAGTTACAAACTTTCCTCCAATCTGCGAAACAACCATTAACCACTATTCTTTGTTCCCTGTCAATCAGCCAATTCTGTACCCATGTTGCTACTGTCCCTTTTATTCCAAAAGCTATGACTTTGCTCAGAAGTCTGTTGTGCAGCCTTTTGGAAGTCCATGTACACCACAGCAACAGCATTGCCCTCATCAACCGTCTGTTACCTCTTCAAAAAACTCCAGCAAGTTAGTTAAAAACTATTTTCCCTTAAGAAATCCATGCTAGCTTTCCTTAATTAACCTGCATTTGTCCATGTGACTATTAATTTTGTCCCAGTTTATTGTTTCGACAGGTTTTCCCACCGCTGGGGTTAAACTGATCGGCCTGTAGGTGCTGGGCTTATCTTTTCATCCTTTTTTGAACGAGGGTGTTACATTTGCAATTCTCCAGCCCTCCAAGACCACCCCTGACTCTAAGGAAGACTAAAAAAATGATGGCCTGTGCCTCTGCAGTTTCCACTTTCACTTTCCTCAGTATCCTTGGATGCATCTCATCCAACCTTGGTGCCTTATCAACTTTAAATACAGATAGCCTATCCAATACCTCTTCCTTACCAATTTTACACCCTTCTAGTGTCTCAATTACCCCTCTTTCACCATGACCAGGTAGCGTCTTCTTCCTTGGTAAAAGCAAGATGCAAATACCTCAGCAAGGACCCCTGCCTCCATGTGTAAATTCCTTTTTTGGTCTCTAATCGTTCTGACTCCTCCTTTTACACCCCACCCCCCACCTTTTACTATTTGTATGCCTATAGTAAACTTTGGCATTCTCTTTTATGTTACCTGCCAACCTCTCTTCATACTTCCTCTTTGCTTTTCTTATTTGCTTCTTCACCTCTCCTTTGAATCTTCTGTATTCAGTCTGGTTCTCAATTGTATTTTCTATCTGACATCTATCATAAACACACTTTTTCTTCTTCATCTTAATTTCTATCTTCTTTGTCATGAGGAAGCTCTGGATTTGTTTGCCCTACCTTTCCCTTTTGAGGGGGTATATCTTGACTGTGCCTGAATCACCCCTCCTTTGAAGTTAGCCCATTGTTTAACTTTCATTTTTCCTGCCAGCATTTGACTCCAATTTACTCGACACAGATCAGTCCTTCCCCACTGAAATTGGCTTTTCCCCCAGTTAATTATTCTTAGTCAGGATTGTCCTTTTCCAAAGTCAGCCTAAACATTATGATGCAATGATCACTGTCACCTAAATGTTCTCCTAATGACACTTGATTCACTAGGCCCCACATCATTTCCAAGAGCCAAGCCTGCCTCCTTCCTCCTTGGACTGGAAACATACTGCTGTAGAAAATTCTCCTGAACACACTCTAGGAATTCTTGTCCTTCTCTGCCCTCTACATAACAACTTTCCCACTCTATATCTGGATAATTAAAGTTCCCTATCATAACTATTCTATAATTTTTGCAGCTCTCTGTAATTTCCCATAAATTTTGTTCCTCTACATCTTTCCCACTAGTTGGTGACCTATAGACTACACCGAGCAATGTACCTGCACCTTTTTTGTTCCTTAGCTCCAGCCAAATAGATTCTGCCCTTAACCCCTCTGGGACATCCTTTTTCTCCAGCTGTCCTTAATCAATACTACCACGCCTCACCCTTTTATTTCTTTCCTATCTTTGCTGATACAAAGAACATATCTTTTTATTTCTGTTGGACTGTGGACTAAAATTTTAATGGCTGCAGTTTGAAAGACATGGCAAATGAAATATTGTGAGGGATATATACAATATTGTTGTCCTGGAACAGATTGTGCCATGAAAGACAGGATGGTGCCATGGAGGAGACCAATCTAATGGGGGACTGCCTGGCAACAATGTTTTAATTGGCTCCTAAACAGATGACCAGGGTTTGTGTGAGAGCAGTGCAGCAGAATAGCTCCTAGCCTGAAAGGGAAAAGACTTAAAACTTCTGCCTCCTGTGTGTGTAAGGTTACAGTAATTCTACAAAAATAGCTAGCTGGCTTTTTCTCCTCATATCTCTATAACCTGCTCTCCCTCTGAAAACCACTGTCAAGCGGAAAAGGGGAAAATCACTGTTAGAGACATTGAAAAGCAAGTGCTCATCCAGTGAACTAAAGGCTGAAAGTGCTGGAAGACCAGCTCGTGTCATCAACAAAGAACTGAAAGGAATTTGGAAGACATCGGTCAAAATCAACCCATCGGATCTTGAACTCTGGAATTGGTGCTATTGAACTGTTTTATCCCATCCTTAGAATCCATGTTTTTGTGTGTTTTATGTGTCTTGTATGTGTGTGTGTATGTGTGAGTGTAGGGATTTAGGAAGGGGTAGAGTTTAGGTTATAGAGTTAGAAGTTAGCAGTTTATATTTCTTTCTTTTGCCACTGGTTAAAGACAATTTATTCAATAAACAGTTATTTACTTATTAACTTCACAAACCTAGTGCTTGTATTCTGTTAACCAAATTAAACAATTAGGTGGGTTGATCAAACTTTTTCACATCTGTCGTGGCTCAGGGAGCAGTGGACCTTGATATTGCAGCACACGATCCCCAGTGAGTCATGACAGTTTGGGCGCTCAGGTCTGGTAGAAAAGACAATGACAATTTGGGTATAGATTTAGTAAGTAATAAAAGCTAAAAGGAAGCACCAGGTTTGCACTGTCAAAAATAAGATGGATCCCAAAAGCCAGGTTAATTGAATTGACGAGTAAACTAAGAGTAGGGTTGCCAGCAAAAGTTTGGAAGGCAGAGATTATTGAAGGTATAGCACAGCAGTTAAAGTTGGAAGTGATACCTGACACCAGTGAGTCACAGCTGGAGGTAGTGAGACTTCAGTTAGAAATGAAGATTCTTGAACTTGAACAAGCAAAGGAAATGAAAAAAGCTTGAGCTAGAGGCAGCAGAAAAAGAAAAGGAAAGAGAGAGAGCATTTCAAAGGGAATTGGCAATGGAGAAACATAAACTTGAACAGGAAGAGAAAAAGAGAAAGATGGAGAATTCCAGCTTAGAATGCTGGCAGTTTAAAAAGAGACACCAGTAAGTGAGACAGGACTTATTTCAGATCAGAACCCATTGGGGAGATGTTTAGATTTGTCCAAGCTGTTCTAAAATTTGAGGAAAAGGATGTTGAAGCATTCTTTATTTCATCTCAGAAGATAGCTAAACAGATGAACTGGCAAAAGGAAAACTGGACATTGCCCATGCAGAGCAAATTGTCAGGTAGAGCGCAGGAAATTTATGCTTCACTGTCAGAGAATGTTTCCAGAGATTATGATGTGGTGCAAAAGGCCATTTTGAGTGCATATGAGTTGATCCCTGAAGCATACAGGGAAAAGTTTCAAAATTTATGGAAACAGCCTGGGCAAATTTACATTGAATTTGAAAGAGTTAAGCAAGTAGTTTTGACAGGTGGATACGAGCATTTGGAGTTGAAACCACCCATGAAGTTCTCAGAGAGATCATTCTCTTGGAAGAATTTAAAGCTCCCTACCTTCTGTAATAAGAACCCACGCTGAAGGCCAAAGGGTTGCAACTGCTAGGCAGGCAGCAGTAATGGCTGACAATTATGAGCTGATCCATTAAACTAAACCTTTCTTCCATCACCCCCATAAACTTGAAAAAGGTAGAAAGTGGGAGAGTAAAAGGAAGATAAGTAGCCAGGGTAAAGAATGGATAGCTGGGAATACCTTGAGATCTCCTCCCCAGATCAGGGACAAAGGTACTAAGGGTGGAGGTGAAACTCGAAGGCCTAAGTGTTTCCATTGTAATAAAGTGGGACACATTTGTTCAGAATGTTGGAAGGTGAGAGGGAAGCCCATGGGACTAATTGTAATTCGTAAGAATGAGTCCAAAAAGGGAACTCAGGAAGAAAATGTCATGGATCAAATCGTAGCTTTAACTACAAATAAGGGTCAGGAGGTGAACACTGCTGTGAATGCATTTGAAGTAAATAAGGTAAATGAGAGATATAAAGCCTTTTGTCAAAAGAAAAGATAACCCCATTTTCATCAAATGATGCAGCAAAACCCATAACTATATTAAGGGACACAGGAGCTACTCAAACTCTACTGCTGAAGAAGGACCTAATTTTCCCTTCAGAGAGTTTAATGGAAGCTAAAATATTGGTAAATGGGATAAGAGAAGAGTATATCCCGGTTCCATTGTACATAGTGCAATTGGAGTGTGATTTGCTGTTTGGATCGTTGGTTGTAGGATTGGTTAAGAAATTACCCATGGATGGAGTTGATTTATTCCTGGGGAATGATTTGACAGGAGTGAATGTTATAGCTTCATCCATAATTATGGAAAGTCCAAGAGAGGCTTAAGAGATAGAATAGTTACAAGAACAAGTTTTTGGTATTTTTCCATCGTTGTGCTGTCCAGAGCAATGGCTAAACAAAGTCCATCACTATACGTCAAAGTATAACCACAAGCAGATGTTAGAGTAGCTGAAACTTTCCTTAAGGTTGAGGATAATTCAAAGGAAGTGTTTGGCAGGTCTTCATTAATTGAGGCTCTGAAAGTAAATCTGGAGTTAAACAACTTAGCACAGTCAGCTCACACTGAAGCTGAGGCTGAAGGAGTTCTGGGGTGCTATTACTTTAAAAACAGAGTTCTGATGAGTAAGTGTAGACACCCTCACAAACCTGTGGACGAGGAATAGATGGTTGTTCATCAAATTGGGTGGTACCGCCCAAATATCGTTAGGAGATATTGCGAGTAGCACATTAAATTCCTATGGCAGAATATATAGGAATATGGAAAACCCAAGCATCGATAAACAGGCGTTTTACCTGGCCAAGACTTCATAAGGACTTAGTGCAATTTTGTAAATGTGTCATACATGTCAGGTAATAGGTAAACCTCAAAATGTAGTCAAACCAGCACTTTTAATACCTGCCAGATTTTGAAGAACCATTCAGTCAGATATTAGTAGATTGTGTAGGACCATTACCCAAAACGAAAGCAGGACATCAGTATATCCTTACAATCATGGATATGACAATCTGATTTCCAGAAGCTATTCCTTTAGGGACAATTACCATTAGGGTGGTAGTGGAAAAGTTAACTCAATTTTTCACTCGTTATGGCCTACCAATTGAAATACAATCTGACCAAGGTTCTAACTTCAGATCTAAAATATTCCAGGACATAATCAGCAATTTGGGTATCAAACAACTAAAGTCTATCGCCTATCGCCCACAGACACAGGGAGATTTACAGAGATACTATCAGACTTTCAAAACCATGATTAAGACCTATTGCCATGAATACCCAAAGGATTGGACAAAGGATTAGATTTCTTATTATTTGCTACAAGAGATTCTCCAAATTAATCTACTGGGTTTAGTCCATTCGAATTACCTATGGTCATGAAATAAGAGCTCCATTAAAAGTGATTAAGGAAAAGCTCCTACAACAGAAAGATGAACCTTCCATGTTGGTTTACATGTGCATGTTTCTAGAAACATCCACAGGAGCATGTAAAGTAGCACGAGTGCACTTAAAAATTTCCCAAGCCAGAATGAAAGAATAGACAGGCACACATGCAACAACTAGAATGTTCCAAGCAGGAGATGAGGTATTGGTATCATTACCTTTGCAGGGTGAACTCCTGAAAGTGAAATTCAGTGGCTCCTACAAGATTGTTAGGTGAGTTAGTAAAGTGACTTATCTGATAGATGTTCTTGAGCATATGAAGAAGAAACGGTTATGTCACATAAACATGCTGAAGCAATATCATCACAGGGAAGATGCTTGGAAAGAGCAAGTATGCCAGGTGGTAGGAGTAACAGAGGATGACAGAGACAGTAATAGTAAGGTAGAGGGAGAAGTAGACAGTGCCCAAAGCGAACCTCCTACAATTCAATCAGCCAATACTATAATACTGGGACAGTTAGATACTGTGTTCTCATATTTAGGGGAAGGACCAAGGGAAGATCCAATAAGGTTACTTAGGAAGCATAAGGGAATTTTTAGGGATATACCTGGATGTACTATGTTAGCTAGACATGATGTGAATATATAAAACAACATCCTTATCAGCTGAGCCCAGATAAACAAGCTCAGGTAGAAACAGAGATCCAAAATATGCTAGAAAATCAATTGATTGAGCCCAGCTGAAGCAGCTGGAGCTCACCGGTAGTATTGGTTCCTAAGCCGGATGGATCCACTAGATTTCGTATAGACTGCAGGAAAGTGAATGTAGTAACGAGGGCAGATTCGTACCCGATTCCTTGATTAGAAGATTGTATCGATAGGGTTGGCAGTGCCTCATTTCTTTCGAAAATTGACCTATTGAAGGGATACTGGCAAGTGCCATTAACATCAAGGGCTAAAGAAATATCCACTTTTGTTACACCAAGTGGGCTTGGTGTCTATTCTAGTCATACCACTTGGGTTTAAAAATACCCCAGCGACATTCCAGAGACTTATGAATAAAGTTGTGGCTGAAGTACATAACTGTGTGGTTAATTTAGATGATGTGGTAATATATAGTAACAGATTGGAAGAAGATGTAAAGCAATTAGAGGGCCTGTTTAAGCAATTGCAGTTGGCTGGCTTAGTCATAAATCTGGCCAAAAGTGAATTTGCAAAAGCAAGGGTAAGAACAAGCAAAGAACAAAGAAAAGTACAGTACAGGAACAGGCCCTTCGGCCTTCCAAGCCTGCGCTGATCATATTGCCTGTCAAACTAAAACATTTTGCACTTCCGGGATCCGTATCCCTCTATTCCCATCCTATTCGTGTATTTGTCAAGCTGCCTCTTAAACATCACAATTGTACCTGCTTCCACCACCTCCTCTGGCAGCGATTTCCAGACACTCACTACCCTCTGCATAAAAAACTTGCCCTGCACATCTCCTCTAAGTTTTCTCCTCTCACCTTAAATCTATGTCCCCTAGTAATTGACTCTTCCACCCTGGGAAAAAGCTTCTGACTATCTACTCTGTCCATGCCACTCATAATTTTGTAAACTTCTATCAAGTCGCCCCTCAATCTCCGACTCTCTAGTGAGAACAATCTGAGTTTCTCCAAGCTCTCCTCATAGCTAATAACCTCCAGACCAGGCAGCATCCTGGTAAACCTCCTCTGCACCCTCTCCCATGCCTCCATATCCTTCTGGTAATGTGGCAACCAGAATTGCACGCAATATTCCTAGGTAACTTACCTAGGTTACATCATAGGACGCAGGCAAGTGTTGCCAAGAACAGCAAAAGTGAATGCTCTAATAGAATTCCACATTCCTAAAACTAAATGAGAAATCATGATGTTTTTGCAAATGTGTGGCTTTTATAGGAAGTTTGTGCCTAGGACCAAATGGTCTTTCTGTGCAGTATATCCTATAGAGGTGAATACTGAAAGGGGTGTTTGAGATGGTTGGATGTGAATGAGGTGGGATTGGGGAGGTTGTAAGTTTGAAGGAGGTTGAGGAGAAGTATTTCCATGCAGAGGGTGGTGGGGGTCTGGAATGGACTGCCTGAAAGGATGGTAAAGTGGAAACATTCATCATATTTAAAAAATACTTGGATATGCACTTGAGATGCTGTAACTTTCAAAGCTATGGGCCAAGACCAAGAGCTGGAATGTGGTGTTAGGTTTGGTAGTTCGTTACTGGTCAGTACAGACACAATCAATGTAATAGTCTCCTTCTGTGCTGTAAATTAGACAGGGAGGGGTAAGACCATGAAATTATTTGAACATGAGGGTGAGAACTTGAAATTTGAGATATTGTTGTGCAGGATCCATTGTAGCTCAGCATGGGCTGGGGTAATTGGTGAATGGGATTTTGTGTACCATACGAGGGATGCGATCGTGTCATGGTATTGTCGCTGGACTAGTAATCCAGAGACCCAGGGTAATGCTCTGGGAACACAGGTTCAAATCCTGCCATGGCAGATGGTGGAATTTAAATTCAATAAAAATCTGGAATTAAAAAAGGCTTATGATGACCTTGAAACCATTGTCAATTGTTGTAAAAACCCATCTGGTTCGCCAATGCCCATTAGGGAAGGAAATCTGGTCTGGCCTACACGTGACTCCAGGCTCACAATGTGGTTGAGAGTTGTAAAACCACTACAAAGTCACAAAAAAGGAATTGAAACCAGATGGGCCACCTGGCATCTACCTAGGCACTGGAAATGACAATAGCTAACTCAGCCCTGTCAACTCTGCAAAGTCCTCCTTACTAACATCTAGGGGCTATTGCCAAACTTGGGAAAGCTATCTCACAGACTAGTCAAACAGCAGCCTGACATAGCCATCCTCACAGAATCATACATTACAGCCAAAGTCACAGACACTACCAACATCATCACTAGGTGTGTCCTCCCTGGGTATGTCCTGCCCCACCAGCAGGACAGGCCCAGCAGAGCTGGAGGTACAGTGGTATACAGTCAGGAGGGAGTTGCCCTGAGAGTTGTCAACTACCCCCCCCGCCCCTCAGCTGATGAATCAGTGCTCCTCCATGATGAACACCACTTGGAGGAAGCACTGAGGGTGGCAAGGGCGCAGAATGTACTCTGGGTGGGGGACTTCAATGTCCATCACCAAGAGTTGCTTGGTAGCACCACTTCTGACTGAGCTGGCTGAGTCCTAAATGACATAACTGCTAGACTGGGTCTGCAGCAGGTGGTGAGGGAAAAACATACTTGACCTCATCCTCATCAACCTAACTGCTGCAGATGCATCTGTCCATGACAGTATCGGTAGGAGTAACCACTGCACAGTCATTGTGGAGATGAATTCCCACCTTTACATTGAGGATACCCTCCATCGTGTTGTGTGGCACCACCACCATGCTAAATGGGATCGATTTCGAACAAATCCAGCAGCTCAAGACTGGGCATCCATGAGGTGTTGCGGGCCATCATCAGCAGCAGAATTGCACTCAAACACAATCTGTAACCTCATGGCCTGGTATATCCCCCACTCTACCATTACCATCAAGCCAGGGGATCAACCCTGGTTCAATGAAGAGTGCAGGAGGGCATGCCAGGAGCAGCATCAGGCATACCTTAAAATGAGGTGTCAGCCTGGTGAAGCTATTACACAGGACCATTTGCATGCCAAAAAGCATAAGCAGCAAGTGATAGACAGAGCTAAGCGATCCCACAACCAACGGATCAGATCTAAGCTCTACAGTACTGGTAAATCCAGTCAGGAATGGTGGTGGACAATTAAACAACTCACTGGAGGAGGAGGTTCCACAAATATCCCCACCTTCAACGATGGGGGAGCCCAGCACATCAGTGCAAAAGATAAGGCTGAAGCATTTGCTACAACCTTCAGCCAGAAGTGCCAAGTGGTTGATCCATCTCGGCCTCCTCCGGAGGGCTCCAGCATCACAGATGCCAGCCTTCAGCCAATTCAATTCATTCCTCGTGATATCAAGAAACAGCTGAAGGCACCAGATACTGCAAAGGCTATGGGCCCTGACAATATTCCAGCAATAGTACTGAAGACTTGTGCTCCAGAACTAGCCACACCCCTAGCTAAGCTGTTCCAGTACAGCTACAACATTGGCATCAACCTGGCTGTGTGGAAAATCTCCCAGGTATGTCCTATACACAAAAAGCAGGACAAATCCAACCCGGCCAATTACAGCCCCATCAGTCTACTCTCCATCATCAGTAAAGTAATGAAAGGGGTCATCAACAGTGCTGTCAAGCAGTACTTGCTTAGCAATAAACTGCTCACCGAAGCCCGGTTTGCGTTCCGCCTGGACCATTCAGCTCCTGACCTCATTACAGCCTTGGTTCAAACATGGATAAGAGAGATGAACTACCAAGGTGAGGTGAGAGTACCTGCCCTTGGCATCAAAGCCGCCTTTGACAGAGTGTGGCATCAAGGAGCCCTAGCAAAACTGGAGTCAATGGGAATCAGAGGGGAAGCTCTCCACTGGTCGGAGCCATACCTAGAACAAAGGAAGATGGGTGTGGTTGTTGGAGGTCAGTCATCTCAGCTCCAGAACATCACCGCAGGAGTTCCTCAGGGTAGTGTCTTTGGCCCAACCATCTTCAACTGCTTCATCAATGACTTTCCTTCCATCATAAGGTCAAAAGTGGGGATGTTCGCTGATGATTGCACAATGTTCAGCACCATTCGCGACTCCTCAGAGACTGAAGCAGTGCATGTCCAAATGCAGCAAGACCTGGACAATATCCAGGCTTGGGCTGACAAGTGGCAAGTAACATTCGCGCCACAGAAGTGTCAGGTAATGACCATCTCCATCAAGAGAGAATCCAGCCATCGCCCCTTGATGTTCAATGGCATTACAATCACTGAATCTCACACTATCAACATCCTGGGGGTCACCATTGACCAGAAACTGAACTGGACTAACCATATAAATACTGTAGCTACAACAGGGATACTGTGACTCACCTCCTAACTCCCCATAGCCTGTCCACCAACTACAAGACACAAGTCAGGAGTGTGATGGAATACTCCCCACTTGCCTGGATGAGTGCATCTCCCACAACACTCAAGAAGCTTGACACCATCCAGGACAAAGCAGCCCACTTGATTGTCACCACATCCACAAACATTCAGTCCCTCCACCACCGACACACACTAGCAACAGTGTTTACTATCTACAAGATGCACTGCAGGAATTCACCAAGGCTCCTTTGACAGCAGCTTCCAAACCCACGACCACTACCATCTAGAAGGACAAGGGCAGCAGATAGATGGGAACACCACCACTTGGAAGTTCCCCTCCAAGTCACTCACCATCCTGACTTGGAAATATATCACCATTCCTTCACTGTTACTGGGTCAAAACCCTGGAACCCCCTCTCTAACAGCACTTTGGGTGTATCTGCACCACAGGGACTGCAGCAGTTCAAGAAGGCAGTTCACTACCACCTTCTCAAGGGCAATTAGGGATGGGCAATAAATGCTGGCCCAGGCAGCGAAGCACATATCCCATGAATGAGCTTTTAAAAACCCACACGCTCGAGCACAGAGTTTTGCATGGCTGAAATAGTTTCTTGCAGCAGAACTCTGGATAGCTTTAGAGAAAATGGAGACTGTTGACTGGCTAGAAGAGCAAGGAAACAGTTAAATCTGAGGTAACGTCATCATGGATGAGGGTTTCAATGACAGATGGACTAAAGTGGAAATAAGAGAGCTGAAAGTAAACAGTCATTCTGGTGGAGAGAGGATTGGAAACTTCCCTTGGGGTTCAATAGAATGCTATGGTTGCAAACAGACTTGTTCAGCCTAAATAGTAGTCAGGGAGGGAATTAGTAGGCAGGTACAGAGTATGTAGCAGGCCAGAATAAAACAGCATGACTCTTCATAAGTTTCAGTACCTGTGTAAACTGACCCCATGTTTACAGACGTTGTTACTTAAAAAAATAGCATGTTAATGAGGAAAAGAATCAGACAAACGATACATCTTTATATCTTTCTGGGCATGATGTGCAAGAGTGGGAAGGGAAGCAGGTGATAGAGAATCTCTGCCTCCAATTTGATAGACATGGGTAGTATCATGTTCCAGAATATTATGAACTTTCAGTCAATCATTTGTGTTTTTAGAAACCACAAAATTGTTACAAACAGATGGCTGCCCGAGAATTACCTGACTTCTCTTGTAGATTGAAACACTCTACTGTCTCAAGTGGGAACAAAAGGAATTTTCCAGACTGATGTTGACTCAGTGCCTTTTCCCTGAAATTAATTCAAAAGGGTAATTTCAAATTGAATGGGCCAGTCAAATACACAAGCTCTCTCAAACTCTCAACGTGTGAAAATCATCACACAGGATCTATAATCGACTTGGCCATCCACCTTATTTGGAGAAGGACTTTGGACTTGTAACAGGGCACATGGGTAAAGAAAAAAGAACAGCTCAAAATTTTCAAACCCCAGTAAAAATGGGTAATACTGGCACCAGTAATACTGGAGTTCCATTTTGAGGTGTACAAGACCGGTTCAAACAAGTTTTAATGGTACTCTTTATTTCCAAATGTTACTGTTTTTTTTCCCTTTTAACCAGCTATACTTGTTTCCTGCTTTTAAAGCAGCTAGAATAAGCTCTGCAGAGAGAGACCATCAGGAAGCCAATGAACCAGCTGCAGTCAACTAAGCAGCGAGGTAATAAAGATCAAGACCTTGAGAGTGGAAGGAGGACTCTCTTCAATCTGTTCCAACTTCACATTCACCTGGGAACCAACCTCCTAGAAATTCAACTACAAGAAGATTCACAGCTTCCTGAGAAATCTTCAACTAAAAGCATCAACTCATCTAAGAAACCACATGCTTGCCACAAACAGAGAATGAGACGAATATACTTTGTAATCATATTTTTTTCTTCATCTGTATTTAGTCTTGGTGCATGATAGTATGAGTGAGTTGAGTGAATGAAACACTGTGTTGTTTTAAACCTCCAGGGTGAGTTTTTTAATTCATTCATGGGATGTGGGCTTTGCTGGCTGGGCCAGAATTTATTGCCCATCCCTAATTGCCCTTGAGAAGGTGTTGGTGAGCTGCCTTCTTGAACTGCTGCAGTCCACATGGTGTAGGTACACCCACAGTGTTGTTAGGGAGGGAGTTCTAGGATTTTGACACTGAAGGAACGGCGATATATTTCCAAGTCAGGATGGTGAGTGGCTTGGAGGGGATCTTCCAGGTGTTGGTGTTCCCATTTGTCGGCTGCCCTTTTCCTTCTAGATGGTGGAGGTCATGGGTTTGGAAGGTGCTGTCTAAGGAACCTTGGCGTGTTCCTGTAGTGCATCTTGTAGATAATACATACTGCTGCCACTGTGCATCGGTGGTGGAGGGAGTGAATATTTGTGGATGGGGTGCCAATCAAGCAGGCTGCTTTGTCCTGGATGGTATCAAGCTTCTTGAGTGTTTTTGGAGCTGGACTCATCCAGGCAAGTGAGGAGTATTCCATCACACTCCTTACCTTGTAGATGATGGACAGGCTTTACAGAGTCAAGAGGTGGGTTACTCACCTCAGAATTCCCAACCTCTGACTTGCTCTGATAGCCATAGTATATATATGGTTGGTCCAGTTTCTGGTCAATGTTACCCCAGGATGTTGATAGTAATGGATTCAGCAATTGTAATGCTATTGAATGTCAAGGGGAGATGATCAGATTCTCTCTTGTTGGAGCTGGTCATTGCCTGGAACTTGTGTGGCATGAATGTTACTTGCCACTCTAACAACTGCCCTTGGTATTAGGGATGACTCCAACCATTGAAGAGTGTTATGAGTGTTATACTTGACTCACTGTTGGTAGGCTGGGAACTACAATGCCCAGCATGTCCCTGAAGTTTCTGTGCATCTGTGGACCGGAATTGGGCTGTGCATCTGCAATACTGCATTTGAAGTTCTTAGGGCAGAGGACAGGCCCATTGTAGCCATCTGGCAGTCTCCATTGCCTTAAGAGGATTTCAGTTTATTTTTTAAAAATCCTGCCAGGGAAAGAAAAATTAGAAATTGTGTCTTTAACAAGAAAGCACATCCTCATAACAAGAGGGCTCAGGAGAAGCCCTGGCAATTGAAAATGGTTCTGGAGAAGCCCTGGTGATTGAAGAAGGCAGCTGAAGGTTAGTGATTCCATGCTGCCAGTCATCGGGGCAAAGGTATCCCTTTGGAGCAGTAGTATTCTGCTCAGTGTGGCCAACGAACTGAAGTTGTGCTTGTGAGTTGGCGCTGGAGTGCAAACTCTGGAGTCCAAGGGAATGGAGTCTCAGGAGATGAGATTGAACCCTGGCGAATTTGGCCATTGTTGAGGCCATCTGAGTTGGAACAAATTTTTGGAGAGAATTCCAAGGCCAGGTCTTCGAAAGTGGAGACTGGAATTCCTCGTGAGAGGGACAAAGTTTCAATGAGATTGGTTGACTTGCAGTGTTTACTGATGTCTGGGTGTAATGTTGAGAAATCTGTGGACTTTGTCTTGGTTACATTTGCCATTTATTGTGCAGTGTGGTGTGTTTGACCACAGTTTGCCTGTTAATTCATGTGTGCCTTTATATTAACGCTGAATGTTGGAGTATAAGATAGATATTGTAAATTGTTTTATCTTTCTGACTTGGTATAGTAAAGTTTATTTTTGTTTGTTCAAAACCCATGGGACCTTGTGGCTTTATTTTCTTAGCAAGTGTCTTGTATCTCAAACTTTGTCTATTTTAAACAAAGGGTTATTGGTTCCTAATTGGATCTTACCAAAAATTTGGGGGTCTGGTCCAGGATCATAACAAGAGTTTTCCCTCTGATTCGCATTGATTCCAATTTTGCCAGAGCTCCTTGGTGCCACACTTAGCCAAATGCGGCCTTGGTGTCAAGGGCAGTCACCCTCGCCTCACCTCTTGAGTTCTGCTCTTTTGTCCATGTTTGGACAAAGTCTATAATGCGGTCAGGAACTGAATGGCCCTGGCGGAACCCAAACTGAGCATTGGTGAGCAGGTTATTGCTGTGTAAGTGCTGCTTGATAGCACTTTCAATGATGCCTTCCACTGCCTGGGTGGCGGCAGATGGTAGATTGTAAAGTGGTAGGGTCAATTTTGACGTTTGGGCCACTGACTAGGGAGCATGCTGGCTAACCACCCATTCAAATGGTAAGTAGGATTTTGAAGCACTGGGCTCATTAACTTGAGCCAGTGAGTGCAGGACATCAAATGGTCCCACTGGTCTCAGGCTCCCCAACGTGGGACTGCTCTACTCACCAGCAATGTAGGTTTAGTGGAGCTCCCGATCAAAAATAATTCCAAATGTTCCTTTGCCAGGTTGCTTCAGCTTCAGCACTTTTGGAACAGGTCAGACAATCCAACACAGTTCCAACTAAAAATGGCAACTAGATCTTATTTCCATATTAAATGGTGCTTTTCAAATATAACAGGCAGGAGCTCTAGATTCCCAATAGTAGACCTGTCTCAAAAGGTCACCACCTCTTTGACATTGTTAATGACCCCATTTTGAGACCATTACCCAATGTGTTAACGCTAGGTAATAGAAGTGATAACTGACACCAATGGTGTTTCATTTCAGGAGGAGGGTAATGATGACAGTTTTGAAAATGAGGGGGGACTATTCCCTTGGGATTGAGAAGGGAGGTGTGGCAGTCAGCAGTATAATGGTAATGATGTCAAGGCAGCAGAAAGTGGTTCTCATGGGTTTGATGAACTTGGAATGGCACAGAGGGAGATAGCACATTAATTGTCAAAGCATAACTAGGGCAGGATAAGGGAAGAAGTAGCTAATTTGCAGTGGAGAGTATTAGAACTGTGGAAATGTCAAATAAGTATTTTGCCTCAGTTTTCATGCAGTAGTTGGATATTGAGTTGTTGAACCACAAGTGATGTTATTATTTGAAGAGAAGTGACAATAAGAAATAATTAAACCAGAGGTAGACAAATTACTGGATCTAATTCTTTTGCTGAACTAAGGCCGCCTAGTTCCACCTTCGTAACATTGCCTGACTTCGCCCCTATCTCAGCTCATCTGCTGCTGAAACCCTCATTTGTGCTTTCATTACCTCGAGACTTGACTATTCCAATGCATTCCTGGCTGGTCTCCCACATTCTACCCTCTGTAAAATTGAGGTCTTCCAAAGCTCTGCTGATGTCTTAACTCACAGCATTTCTCTATCACCCCTGTGCTTGCTGACCTACTGGCTCCCAGTCAAGCAATGTCTCGATTTTAAAATTCTCACTCTTGTTTTCAAATTCTTCCTTGGCATTTCCACCACTGTGCACCCATCCCTGCTCTCTCTCTGTAATCTCCCCCAGCCCTAATACCTTCCAATCTCCTCTTCTCTAATTGTGGCCTCTTGTGCGTCCCCAATTATGATCACTCCACCACTGATGGCTGCGCCTTCAGCTGTCCATGCTCCAAGCTCTGGAATTTTCTCCTTACACCTCCCCGCCTCTCTATCTCACTCTCCTCCCTGAAGGCACTGCTTAAAACCTACCTCTTTAACTAAGCTTTTGGTCATCTGACCTAATATCTCCTTATGTGGCTTTGTGTCATACTTTTACAATGTTCCTTTGAAGTGACTTGGAACTTTTTTCTCTGAGGGTCGAGAATCTTTGGAACTCTCTTCTCCAGAGATTGGTGGAGGCAGGGTCATTGAATATTTTTAAGGCAGACTTAGGTAGATTCTTGACTAACAAGGGAGTCAAAGGTCATCAGGGGTAAGCAGGAATGTGGAGTTGCGGCCAAAGTCAGATCAGCCACGGTCTTATTGAGTAGTGGAGCAGGATCAAAGGGTAGAATGACCTACTCCTGTTGCTAATTTGAGATAGAGAGGCAGAGAGGTGTAGGGAGAGAATTCCAGAGCTTGGAGCATGGGCAACTGAAGGCACAGCCATCAGTGGTGGAGTGATTATAATTTGGGAATGCACAAGAGGCTACAATTAGAGAAGAGCAGATTGGAAGGTTTTAGGGCTGAGTGAGATTACAGAGAGGGGGAGGCATATAAAGAGCACTATATAAATATAACTTGTTGTTGCTGCTGTGTCTCAGTCAGCTCTCTTACTCGCAGGCAGTTTTTGTGACATTTCCAATCAAGATTATTCTCCTAATTGTCTACATTTGATCATCCAGTTCACAAGTGCTTTCCAGAATCAGATTCCCACAGCCTCTTTTGTCACTCATTGTAAGCCTCAGTCTCTGTGATCCAAGTTTTAATCATCTGCACTCTTGTCTCAAAGATCCAATGTCACCTCTAATATAATCTATTCATTTACTATTGCAAAGATTTGTATTTTCTACTATTGAATCAGCATTTTTAAAAAATTCATTCGTAGGATGTGGGCTTCGCTGGCTGGGCCAGTATTTATTGCCCATCCCTAATTGCCCTCGAGAAGGTGATGGTGAGCTGCCTTTTTGAACCACTTTTACCATATACTAATTCTACCAAGTGAAATCTGCTATTGCTCCTTGCTGCAGAGTGCTAGTGAAGGTGTATTAACTTTAGTCTTCATCCTTATTCAGAGATGTTTGCAAAGCTCCCTTGATAGCCCTCAATGAAACCAAGTCACATGAACAAGAAGCTCCCAGTTCTGATCTCAGGCTGTGCTGACTCAGCTGACCTAAGCAGGGGTTGCAGCAAGGGTACTACATTTGGCCTAGACACCTGTGGTAGGGAAGAGAGAAATCTAATGTTCCCACTCCTTATTTCTGCCATGTGAATCCTTTCGGAAAGGGTCGGCGTGTGAAGATCAGTTCAGGATGGGATCAAGCTGAGCTGTAATCCCCTACACCGTTGAATAAAATGCAAACACTTATTTTCTAGTTGAATTTGAAGAATCATTGCTAAGGAGTGGTTGCTGGCACTGAAACAATGTTCCAGTGTGAAGCATAGCTTTCAGGACAAGATGGAAATAAAAATATTTCCTACTCCTGGCAGCACCGTTACAGTAACACTATTCTAGTAGAAGGCTGAGGATTAGGTGAGTCATGCAATCATTGTCCAGTGCAACATTGGCTGTGTATCAAATTATATGAAAGTATATTTTGTGGCAGTTAATTCCTTCAACCTTTGGTTAGGAAAGTCTCTTTGTATTAATGACTTGCTTTGTAGTTCAACATTTCGGACTTGCAGGAATGTGTCAGAGCTGGCGGTTTGCTATTAGGTGCAGATATGTTTTTTCCTTATTCTTTCATGCTTCAAGTCAAAAATGTGAAAGATGTGCAACAATCAAAATGTTCAATAATGAAAATGTTGGAAATATTCAGCCTGTCTGGTAGCATCTGTGAAGAGAGATACATACTTTTTTTTATCAGAATTGCTCACTTGTTTCCAGCTCACCTTCTCAACCTCATGTCTGCAATTAATTATCGGTTTCCTTTTTTTGGTTAATTAATTGCCGGACAACTGAATAGACAACACTTAATGAGCAAGTATTCATTATTGAGCCTAGGGTTGCCAACTGTGATTAAATATATAAGTTAAAAGCAAAATACTGCAGATGCTGGAAATCTGAAACAAAAACAAAAATAGCTGGAAAAACTCAGCAGGTCTGACAGAATCTGCGGAGAGGAATACAATTAATGTTTCAAGTCGAAACGTTAACTGTATTCCTCTCCGCAGATGCCGTCAGACCTGCTGAGTTTTTCCAGCTATTTTTATGATTAAATATGTAACTGGAAGTTTCATCATGTGACTTGCCTCATGCTCCAGCCATTGGTCAGCTAACACATCCATCCTTGTGGTGCACTACAACAAAAACAGAAACAGAAATACCTGGAAAAACTCAGCAGGTCTGGCAGCATCGGCAGGGAAGAGCACAGTTGATGTTTCGAGTCCTCATGACCCTTCAACAGAACTAAGTAAAAATAGGAAAGGGGTGAAATATAAGCTGGTTTAAGGGGGGGAGGTGTGGTTTGTTTGGGACAAGCAGCCAGTGACAGGTGGAGATAACCAAAAGCTGTCACAGACAAAAGAACAAAGAGGTGTTGAAGGTGGTGATATTATCTAAAGGAATGTGCTAATTAAGAGTAGAAGACAGGACAGATAAGGCACAGATAGCTCTAGTGGGGGTGGGGGAATACTAAAAGGTAGAAATAAACAATGGGTGGAAATACATTTAAAAATAATGGAAATAAGTGGGAAAAAAAATCTATATAAATTATTGGAAAAAACAAAGAGAGGGAAGAAACGGGAAGAGGGTGGGGATGGAGGAGAGAGTTCAAGATCTAAAATTGTTGAACTCAATATTCAGTCCAGAAGGCTGTAAAGTGCCTAGTCAGAAGATGAGATGCTGTTCCTCCAGTTTGCGTTGAGCTTCACTGGAACAATGCAGCAAGCCAAGGACAGACATGTGGGCAAGAGAGCAAGGTGGATTGTTGAAATGGCAAGCGACAGGGAGATCTGGGTCATGCTTGCGGACAGACCGAAGGTGTTCTGCAAAGCGGTCACCCAGTCTACGTTTGGTCTCTCCAATTTAGAGGAAACCGCATTGGGAGCAACGAATGCAGTAGACCAAGTTGAGGGAAGTGCAAGTGAAATGCTGCTTCAATTGAAAGGAGTGTTTGGGCTCTTGGACGGTGAGGAGAGAGGAAGTGAAGGGGCAGGTGTTCTGTCTTCTGCGTTTGCATGGGGAGGTGCCATGGGAGGGGATTGAGGAGTAGGGGGTGATGGAGGAGTGGACCAGGGTGTCATGGAGAGAACGATCTCTACAGAATGCCATGGGGGGTGGGGGGGGGGGGGGGGGGGGGGGGGGGGGGGGGGGGGGGGGGGGGGGGGGGTGGGTGGTGGTGGTGGTGGTGGTGGTGGTGAAGGGAAGATGGGTTTTGTGGTGGCATCATGCTGGAGTTGGCGGAAATGGCGGAGGATGATCCTTTGAATGCGGAAGCTGGTGGAGTGATAAATAAGAACAAGGGGGACCCTATCATGTTTCTGGGAGGGAGAGGAAGGTGTGAGGGCGGATGCGCGGGAGATGGGCCAGACATGGTTGAGGGCCCTGTCAACTACCGTGGGTGGAAAACCTCAGTTAAGGAAGAAGGAGGACATGTCAGAGGAACTGTTTTTGAAAGTAGCATCATTGGAACAGATGCGACGGAGGCGAAGGAACTGAGAGAACGGGATGGGGTCCTTACAGGACTCCAGTTTCTCTTACCCCTCGTGGTGCACTGCCTTTCTATGCCAATTGAAAGACAAAATGACTCAACCCAATTGGATGATGCTTGACTACCAGCCAAACAGCCTTTCCCCCATCCATTTTCAATATTTTTATACCTGGTAAAGAGAAATGTTCAAGGAAAATTTAAAAAAAAACTATCTCTTTTAATGTCCCTGTGATTTTTTTCCCATGATTTCACACAGCAGTGTCTTGGAGATTGATCTTCAATTCCTGGAGATGCCAGGCCAATCCTGGAGGGTTGGCAACCCTAAATGAATCCACCATATGGACACCTTCTTGTGTGAATGGGAATCCCTCACTTCCCTGTTTGCCCCCTGCAGGGCTGAAACATCACCACCACCCCCCAGCATCCTCCCACCCCCAATTAAAACTCCTCGTCATGTTTCTTTGTCTATGCTGGACTTTCATTGTAAGTTTTACATCGGAAGAATGTTCTGATAAGGAATCTGCACCTTTTCTCCATCCTCCACTTATAAAAGACCTAAAGACCTGACCTCAATAAAACTGTTAGTATCATAGACTCATGACAATGTGAGTCTGCACATCTGTCAGATTAAGAGCTTTCTGTAGCACTCCACTTAAACATCTGGCCAGGCAGTGATATTTATTCATGTCAAAATGCCTATGAACTTTCTAATTGTGTAAATACAAATCATAATAGGTTATTAGATATCAGATTAAATAATAATGCATTTTAATCATTTTGGAACAAGCCTGAACTTCAGTGAAACACAGTTATCAACAATGGAAACATGAGCAAAGCTAGGCCTCCTTCAAATTGAAGTTAGAAGCTGTATTCTATTACATTGCAATTGGAGACCAGTAGTATCAGAGACTAGCACTTAGTAAGAAACACCATTCAGGGGACCAGAAAACAATAGCAAAGAAAACCAGTAAGAAAGATATGGAAATTCCTAAGATATCACATCTGGACTTTTGGATTACCAACTGCACTTTTCCAGTACTTTGTGCCTTACTTTCATCCTGTATTTCCTAGTTCTTGCATTACAACACAAAATCAACATGCATTTATTGAGCATCTTTTACATAGTAAAACATCCCAAGGTGCTTCACAGGAGCGATAACAAACAAATTCAATCAAACGTTGACACACAAAAAGATATTAGGACAAAGCTTGGTCAAAAATGCATATTCTAAGGTGCATCTTAAAGGAGACGTGAAAAGGGTTGAAAAGGAAATTTCATACAATGGGACCTGGGTAGCGAAAGGTACGGCTACCAATGGTGGAGTGAAGGAAAGTATGGATGTGGTGGCTGTCCCTTGATTCGAGGATGATATCTACCCAGGATCGCAGGTTTCTGCCATGAGTCTTCGTGTGACTGAACAGGTGATTCTTGACCCACAGATCTTTGGGTACTAGGCACATGATGTCCCATGAGGTAGTGGGATCCAGAGTGCAGGATTTTCTTCCTTTTTTTTCCTTTTCTGATTCATCACTAAGACCTTGTGATTCAGCTTGAGGGACAAGTTGTTAGCATTTCGTACAGCTGGCAGCAAACTCCTCATTAATGTCAATGCTGCCACATTTCAAGGAGAGCTTCAGAGTGTCTTTGGATTGTTTTCTTTGCCCTTCCTGGAACTTTGGCCAGTTTACAGCTGAGAAAACTGGACCTGCTGGGGGAGATGCTATTCGGCCATCTGGACACAGTGTGCAGATTTGCCTGAATGCTTGTGGAGCTTGCTTCAAGAAAGACATTAGTGTTTCTTCGACAGTCCTCCCATTGAATTCAAAGGATGCAGCAGAGGCATTTCTCAAGGAATTTCTCTACTGCTCTTATGTGTCACTGATACACAGTCCAGGTCTCACTGCAGTGCAGGAGTGTGGCGATGATAACTGCCGTGTACATTCAGAGTTTTGTTGGCTTGCGGAGGTCTTTGTTGTCAAACTCTCGTTGCCGTAATTGTGGAAGATTGAGCTGGCACAGTTGACCTGGTGTAGGATCTCCTCATCAATGATGGCCTTTCGAGACAGGCCAAGGTATAGGAAGTGCTCAATATATTCCAGATTCTCTCCTTCAACATATATGGGAGGTGGAATATTTGGCTGACCAGGTGTGGGTTGATATGAGTTTTGTTTTGGCAACATTCAAGGATGGGCTGAATTTCTTGTATGTAGAATTGAAGAGAACAAGAGCAGCTTGCAGGTATTGTGCAGAGCAGGCAATGACACTGCTGCTATCTGCACACTGTAGATCATGTATTTCTATGGTGGTCAGCTTAGTTTTTAGAGGTGACTGAAGTTAAAGAATTTTCCATCCAGGTGGTATTTAATACTGAAGGCAGTTGATCTTTGATGAGGTAAATAGCCACTGTCAGGTAGATTGTGGATATATGGGGGCTACCACACAGCCTTACAGTCTGGATTTTGAAGGCGCCTGTTTCAGATCTTCCACTTAAGACAGCTGCAGTCATATCATCATGAAGCAACTGCAGGATTGTGATGGAGTTTCTTGGGCAGCTAAATCTTTGGAGCACAATCAACAGAGATGAACAAGTGGCCAAAATTAGAAGAATGCAGAGGTATTGGAGGGGTGTGGAGCTGAGGGATGCTACCAAGATAGGGAGGAGCAAGATAATGGAGAGATTTGAATGAAAGAATGAAAATTTAAATTTGGACCAGGAGCAAATATTTGGATAAATAGTTAGGACCAAACAGGAAAAAAACACATTGCGGGAGGGGTTCCTCACCTCACCAATAAAAAGAATGGAGAAAAGCAGAATTTTTATTTTTAAAAGCTGAGAGAATAATATGCAGAGGAATTTGGGTGTCCTTGTACACAAAGTACAGAAAGCTAACATACCAGAATAGCATGCAATTAGGAAAGTAAATGGTATGTTAGCCTTTATTGCAAGGGGGTTGGAATACAAGAGGAATAGAGTCTTGCTGCATTTATATTGGGTTTTGGTGTGACCACACCTGAAGAACTGTGTGTAATTCTGGTCTCCTTACCCAAGGAAGGCTATACTTGTCTTAGAGGAGTTGTATTGGGGAGATGATGGCATAGTGGTAATGTCCCTGGGCTATTAATCCAGAGATCCCGCCTAATGTTCTGGGGCCAGGAGTTCAAATCCCACCAAGTATAATGAGGCAGATTTGATAAGGGAGCTTAAGGTGAAGGAACCCTTAGGAGGAAGTGACCATAATATGATAGAATTTACCCTGCAATTTGAGAGGAAAAACTGGAATCAGATGTAATGGTATTACAGTTGAATAAAGGCAACTACAGAGGCATGAGGGAGGAGCTGGCCAGAATTGACTGGGAGATGAGCCTAGCAGGAAAGACAGTGGAACAGCAATGGCAGGAGTGTTTGGGAGACACAGCAAAAATCCTTCCCTAGGAAGAAGAAGCATACTAAAGGGAGGACGAGGCAATCATGGCTGACAAGGGAAGTCAGGGACAGCATAAAAGCTAAAGAAAAAGCATACAATGTGGCAAAGAGCAGTGGGAAACCAGGGGATTGGGAAGCCTAAAAAAAAGAAATAAGGAGGGAGAAGATTAAATATGAGGGTAAACTAGCCAGTAATATAAAAGAAGATTGCAAGAAGATTTTTTTTAGATATATAAAGGGTAAGAGAGAGGCAAAAGTGGACATCGGGCCACTGGAAAATGACGCTGGAGAAGTAGTAGTGGGGAACAAAGAAATGGCGGAGGAACTGAATAGGTACTTTGCATCAGTCTTCTTGGTGGAAGACACGAGTAACATCCCCAAAGTTCAAGAGAGTCGGTGGGTAGAGGTGAGTATGGTGGCCATTACCAAGGAGAAGGTGCTAAGAAAACTGAAAGATCTGAAGGTGGATAAATCACCTGGACCAGATGGATTACACCCCAGAGTTCTGAAGGAGATAGCTGAAGAGATAGTGGAGGCATTAGTGGTGATCTTTCAGGAATCACTGGAGTCAGGGAGGGTCCCAGAGGACTGGAAAATCGCTAATGTAACCCCTGTGTTTAAGAAGGGAGTGAGGCAAAAGACGGGAAATTACAGGCCGATTAGCCTGACCTTGGTCATTGGTAAGATTTTAGAGTCCATTATTAAGGATGAGATTTCAGAATACTTGGAAGTGCATGGTAAAATAGGGCAAAGTCAGCATGGTTTCATCAAGGGGAGGTCATGCCTGACAAATCTGTTTGAATTCTTTGAGGAGGAAATGAGCAGGGTACACAAAGGAGAGCCAATGGATGTTATCTACTTGGACTTCCAGAAGGTCTTTTGACAAGGTGCCGCACAGGAGGCTGCTTAGTAAGATAAGAGCCCATGGTGTTAGAGGCAAGATACTAGAATGGATAGAAGATTGGCTGTCTGGCAGGAGGCAGAGAGTGGGGAAAAGGGGTTCCTTCTCAGGATGGCGGCCGGTGACTAGTGGAGTTCTGCAGGGACCACAACTTTTCACTTTATACATTAATGATCTAGATGAAGGAACTGAGGGCATCCTGGCTACGTTTGCAGATAATACAAAGATAGGTGGAGGGACAGGTAGTATTGAGGAGGCGGGGAGGCTACAGAAGGATTTGGACAGGTTAGGAGAATGGGCAAAGATGTGGCAGATGGAATACAACGTGGGGAAGTGTGAGATCATGCACTTTGGTAGGAAGAAGAGAGGCATAGACTATTTTCTAAAAGGGGAGAGAATTCAGAAATCTGGAGTGCAAAGAGACTTGAGAGTTCTAGTCCAGGATTCTCTTAAGGTTAACTTGCAGGTTGAGTCAGTAGTTAGGAAGGCAAATGCAATGTTGGCATTTATTTTGAGAGGACTAGAATATTAAAGCAGGGATGTGCTGCTGAGGCTTTATAAGGCTCTGGTCAGGCCACACTTAGAATATTGTGAGCAATTTTGGGCCCCGTATCTCAGGAAGGATGTTCTGGCCCTGGAGAGGGTCCAGAGGAGGTTCACGAGAACGATCCCAGGAATGAAAGGCTTAACATATGAGGAATGTTTGAGGACTCTGGGTCTATACTCGATGGAGTTTAGAAGGAAGAGGGGGGATTTGATTGAAACTTACAGAATACTGAAAGGCCTGGATAGAGCAGACATGGGGAAGATGTTTCCATTTGTAGGAGAGATTAGGACCCGAGGGCACAGCCTCAGAGTAAAGGGAAGACCTTTTAGAACAGAGATGAGGAGAAACTTCTTTAGCCAGAGAGTGGTGAATCTATGGAATTCATTGCCACAGAAGGCTGTGGAGGCCAGGTCATTGAGTGTATTTAAGACCGAGATAGATAGGTTCTTGATTGGTAAGGGGATCAAAGGTTACGGAGAGAAGGTGGGAGAATGAGGTTGAGAAACTTATCAGCCATGATTGAATGGCAGAGCAGACTCGATGGGCTGTAGGGCCTAATTTCTGCTCCGATGTCTTATGGCCTAAGTTAGTCTCAGTAGTAGTAACCATGAAACTATCATTAATTGTTGTAAATTTAGGGAAGGAAATCTGCTGTCCTTACCTGGTCTGGTCTATGTGTGATTCCAGACCCACAGCCATATTGTTAACTCTTAAATGCCCTCTGCAGTGGCCTAGGAAGCCACTCAATTCAAGGGCAATTAGGGGTGGGCAAAAAATGCTGGCCCACATCCCATGAAAGAATAAAGCAAAGGTTCACTAGACTGATTTCTGGGCTGAGATGGTTGTCCTCTCTGGAGATATTGAGTAGTATTCAGTTTAGAAGAATGAAAAGGAATGATCTCATTGCACTGAGTTCTTAGAGGCTTTGATGGGTTAGTTGCCCTGGATGGAGTGCCTACAACTAGGGGCCATGGTCTCAGGATAGGGGTTGGCCATTTAGGACTGAGATGAAGACAGTTATGCTCAAAGGGTTGTTAATCTATAGAATTCTCTACCCCAGAGAGTTTGAGTGCTCACTTTTTAAATATATTAAAAGCTGAGATTAATAAATCTTTGGACAATAATGGATGGGGAAGTGGGGTTCAGGTGGATCAGCCAAGATATTGAATGGTGGAGAAGACAAGAGGGACTGAATGGCCTTCTCCTGCTCCTGTTGTTTATGATCTTACAAAAGACTTATCAATTTGTTGGGGTGTCTCTCCACACTTCCTCTAACTTTTCACCCTATCTTTTCCTCCTCCTTGAAGGGTGATGGCCCATATTGTGAGCACATGACAGGTGCTCGTGGTGATCCTCTGGTCGCTGTCCATGTGTCCATTCTCCACTGGTGAAGTTAGAGAGAGAGAGAGTTTCAGTGGGATATCCCATTAAGATGACACTGAAGGGAGGGAAGGAGAGAGGAAAATATGATTGCTGAGGCCACCCTTGTCCTCAACTGGTACCTTTTCCAGTTGGTGGTGGGGCGGCAGGGTAAATGAACAGCAGTTTATTCCATGCTGAATTTGGTTTCAAACCCAGATGGCGACAAGGGGTAGTGGTGGTGGTGTGGGGGCGGGGGGTTATTGAGGGGAGGCTAGGTAAATGCTCACTAACAGCTGGAGTGGAGGCTAGGTAAATGCTCACTAACAGCTGGAGTGGTCTGGTACAGCAACATGACTGGAGCTGGGGGACGGTGGATGCAGAAGCTGCACAGGTCGCCACGCCCATGATTGTGATAGACAATCGGGGTAACCAATAAGGGGGAGGAGGAGGGCGATGGAAGTGTCCAATTGGTAGGAGGCTGCTGGGGGGGAGTCCCGCCCAGGAGTTGTAACCATTTAAAATGGACCAAAGCTTGGGTGATATGCAGTGGGGACAGTGTAACAATGTAATCAGGGGAGATTTAAAGTTTACAGTGTGTGGCTCTCAGTCTGTTATTTTAATTTAACAGCACAAACACAGGAAGTTAGCATTTATTTTATTATTTTTTCGTTGAAGGAGGAAAACAAAGAGTGAGCTTTGTGTTGGGGCGGGTGAGGGCAGGAGAGACAGCCGGATGATCTTTGATCTGCAGACGGGACGCTCCTGAGAGAGAGATGACAGCAAAGGGCCTGAGTGCCGAGGACGACGACCCTCTGGCGGTAGGGCCACGGCAGCAGGAGCCGCAGGAACAGGAACAGCAGCAGGAGCAGGAGGAGGAAGAGGGAGAGCCTGGCAGCTCCAACCCGACCACCCAGCCACTCGCCAGCTACAAGGAGCCGCTCAACGGGGAGGCGAGTGTGGCTGCGGAGGAGTCCAGGCTGCAGGTGAGGGTAGGAGATGGTGGCCACCCGTCTGACAATCCCGACAGCGCCTCCTGCCCCCAGCCTGTGCCTTTCGTGCCCCCCGAGGGGGGCTGGGGCTGGGTGGTGATGTTCGCCTCCATGTGGTGTAACGGCTCGGTGTTTGGCATCCAGAACGCTTTCGGGCTCCTCTACCTTTCCCTGCTGGAGAACTTCGGCGACGCAGACGACAAGCATCTGCGCTTTAAGACAGGTAAGCAAAGGCTGCAAGCAGATGGTACATTGAAGGCTTAGCTGCAATCACAACTAGGCCTATTCCAAGCTTCCAATAATGTCCACCCACCCCCAGCCAAGTGACTTTATGTTGTTGCAACTTGAAACTTTTTACTACATTTGTAAATCAGTTTAAATGGCCAGGAGTATGTTTCTGATTTCCTGCCAGTCTTTCTCCCTGCCTTCCTTTTCAATTCCCTGCCAGGTTACATTTCCACTGCTGGTCCATCTTTTGGATGAGCAGGGGAGTTATCCCTGGTGTCCTGCCCAAAGTTAGTCCCTCCAGTCAACATCACAAGAAAAAAAGTGTTTCTGGTTATTAACACGTTGCTGTTTATTGGAGCTTGCTGTGTCCAAATTGGCTGCCTCGTTTCCTACATTACAACAGTGACCACACTTCGAAAATACTTACTTAATTGTCTGCAAGTCCTTTAGAAGGTCCTGTGCACCTTGAACGATGCTATATAAATGCATTTCTTTTATTTTATTTTGCATCCTTTGATGCATTGCCCAAGTGGCTAGCAGGTGAGTGTTAAGGATGTTTGCATAAGCTGGACGGCACGCAAGCAAGTGGTATCATAATTTGCTGCCATTGATACACCATGTTACTGGATGTGAATCGGGAGTGTCAACTCTGCCTGATTCCCTGCTGCTTAGGGTAAAAATTACAATCCAACTTGTCCAGTAAACAAAGGAACAGGAGTAAGCCATTCAGTTCCTTAACTCTCTCTCTCTTACTCCATTCAATTTGATATGCACCTTAATTCCATTTACCTGCCTTCTCTCTAAATCCTTACCTAACAGAAACTTATTGACAATCAATCTTGAAATCTTCAATTCACCCAGTATGCACAGCCTTTTTGGGTAAGTTTCCCCTACCCTTTGTTTGGGAAGAAGTGTTCTTGATTTCACTCCTAATAGCTTAGCTCTAATTTTAACATGAATTTTAAACTAATTTTAAACCTCCTGGGTCTGGATCCCCCTCTTTCTCCCCCCCCCCCCCCCCCCCCCCCCCCCCACCCCACCCCCCCACCGTTCCTGCAATCAGAGGAAATAATTTATCTGTATCTACCTACTGAATCCCTTTATCATTTTAAAGACCTTGACTAAATCACCCATTAAAGCTCAACTCAAGGAATTAGCAGCCATGATTTTGAAGTGCTTAACATGTTAACATTATCTTGCTTCTCCCGATATATATTAATGACCTAGACCGTGGTGTACAGGGCACAATTTCAAAATTTGTGGATGATATGAAACTTGAAGCATTGTGAACTATGAGAAGGGTAGTGTAGAACTTCGAAAGGACATAAAGTTGGTGGAGTGGGTGGACGGGTAGCAGGTGAAGTTCAATGTGGAGAAATGTGAAGTGACTAATTTTGGTAGTAAGAATATGGATAGACAATATAAAATAAAGGGTACAACTCTAATGGGGGTCCAGGAACAGAAGCATCTGCATGTATATGTGCATAACTCATTGAAGGTGGCAGGTCAGGTTCGTGAAGCACACAGTATTCTAGGGTTTGTTAATTGAGGTATAGAGTACAAGAGCAAGGAGGTTATGTTGAACTTGTATAAGACACTAATTCAGCCTCAGCTGGAGTTTTGCGTCCACCACCCTTTAAGAAGGATGAGAAGGCGTTGGAGAGAGTTCAGAAAAGATTCACAAGAATGGTTCCAGGGATCAGGAACTTCAGTTATGAAAATAGATTGGAGAAGTTGGCGTTGTTTTCCTTGGAGAAGGGAAGCTGAGAGGAGATTTGATTGAGGGACAGAGTGAATAGGGGGAGAAACTGTTCCCGCTTGTGAATGGATTGAGACACTGATTTTAAACTAATTGGCCAAAGAAGCAAAAGCGACATGAGGAAAAAGTTTTTAATGCAGCGAGTAGTTAAGGTCTGGAATGCACTGCATGACAGTGCGGTGAAGATATATTCAATTGAAGCATTCAAAGGGAATTAAATAGTTATCTGAAAAGGAAGAATGTGTAGGGTTATGGCAAGAAGGTGGGGTCCTGCCTTAAGGTGTCTTAATATAATATCTTTCATGCCCCAGCTGAGCTCTGCTAACTCAGCCTCAACTGGGAATACAGTCTGGAACTTTGCTAAATCATGACTAGTCATGGCTTCATGACTAGCTGGACAAACTCAAAGGAGCACCAGCAGTGTTGATTTTAATGCCTATTTTTAAAGTACACAATCCTTTTTAAGCTTGCAAGTAAATAGAATATGGCCAGGGTTATTTGGATGCAGTGACAGTAATCATGCTAATACAGATAGATCAAACCTATTGCCTGCCATGGCATTCTTAAAATCCCAAAATCTTACAGAAGAGAAGGAGGCCATTTGGCACCATTTTTCTTGTGCCAGTTCTTTGAAGGAGCTATCAATTAGTCACAATACCCTGTTCCTCCCACATAACTGCAATTTTGCTTTTCTAGTATTTATCCAATTCCCTTTTGAAAAGCATTGAATCCGCTTCCACCACCCGCTTCGGGGACTGCAATCTTAACTGCTGACTGTATATTTAAAAACAGAAGTCTTATCTCTCCTCTGGTGCTATTGCCAATTACCTTAAATCTGTGTCCTCTGGCTACCAGCCCTCCTATCAGCTGAAACTGTTTCTCTTTATTCACTCAATCAAAACCCTTTTGTAACTTTGAACACCTCTATTAGATCATAACAGTATTTGTCAATATTTTTTATGTACACAATCCTTTTCAAGAAACTTGCCTGAAAACAGGAGTATGGTCCCTGTTAACATGGTAAAATATGCATCTCATAATTAATTTAACATCCATTGCCTTTGATAATCAGTGAATATGTAAACAACAAAAATTGTTTAATAGTTCGAATTTACACTCGTGTCTTCTGTTATAGCCTAGTAACTATTGATGACCATGATATTTGTCCTCATTCGATGGAATGATCAGTTAAACCTAACCATTCTCATAAGCCTGTTAGATCTAAGCATTCTGGAATTAAGTCTAATGATGACCATGAAACCATTGTCGATTTGTTGTTTAAAAACCCATCTGGTTCACTAATGTCCTTTAGGGAAGGAAATCTGTCGTCCTTAACTGATCTGGCCTACATGTCACTCCAGACCCACAGCAAGACGGTTGACTCTTAAATGCTCTCTGAAATGGCCTAGCAAACAAACTGCTACAAAGTCATAAAAAAATAATGAAACCATCCGGCATCGACCTAGGCACTGGAAATGACAATGGCAATCGCAGCCCTGTTGACCCTGCAAAGTCCTCCTTAATAACATCTGGGGACTAGTACCAAAATTGGGAGAGCTGTCTCACAGACTAGTCAAGCAACAGCCTGACATAGTCATCCTCATGGAATCATACCTTACAGATAATGTCCCAGACTCCATCATCACCATTCCTGGGTATGTACTGTCCCATCGGTAGGAGTGACCACTGCACAGTCATTGTGGAGACGAAGTCCCGTCTTCACATTGAGGATACCCTCCATCGTGTTGTGTGGCACAGTGGTATACAGTCGGGAGGGAGTTGCCCAGGGAGTCCTGAACATCGACTCTGGACCCCATGACGTCTCATCGCATCAGGTCAAACATGGGCAAGGAAGCCTCCTGCTAATTACCATGTATCGTCATCCCTCAGCTGAAGAATCAGTGCTTCTCCATGTTGAACATCATTTGGGGGAAGCACTGAGGGTGGCAAGGGTGCAGAATGTACTCTGGGTGGGGGACTTCAATGTCCAATACCAAGAGTGGCTCGGTAGCACCACTACTAATCGAGCTGGCCAAGTCCTAAATGACATAGCTGCAAGACTGGATCTGTGGCCAGTGGTGAGGGAACCGACAATAGGGAAAAACACACTTGACCTCATCCTCACCAACCTGCCTGCCGCAGATGCATCTGTCCATGACAGTATCGGTAAGAGTGACCACTGCACAGTCATTGTGGAGACGAAGTCCCATCTTCACATTGAGGATACCCTCCACCGTGTTGTGTGGCACTACCACCATGCTAAATGGGGTAGATTTCAAACAGATCTAGCAACTCAAGACGGGGCATCCGTCAACAGCAGCAGAATTGTACTCGAACACAATCTGTAACCTCATGGCCCAGCATATCCCCCACTCTACCATTAGCATCAAGCCTGGGGATCAGCCTGGTTCAATGAAGAGTGCAGGAGGGCATGCCAGGAGCAGCACCAAGCATATCTAAAAATGAGGTGTCACCCTGGTGAAGGAATAACATTTGTGTGCCAAACAGCATAAGCAGCAAGTGATAGACAGAGCAAAGTGATCCCACAACCAACGGATCAGATCTAAGCTCTGCAGTCCTGCCACATCCAGTTGTGAATGGTGGTGGACAATTAATCAACTCACTGGAAGAGGAGGCTCTACAAATATCCCCATCCGCAATGATGGGGGAACCCTGCACATCAGTGCAAAAGATAAGGCTGAAGCATTTGCAACAAACTTAAGTCAGAAGTGCCAAATGGAGATCCATCTCGGCCTCCGGATGTCCCCAGGATCACAGATGCCAGTCTTCAGCCAATTCTATTCACTCCACGTGATATCAAGAAACAGCTGAAGGCACTGGATACTGCAAAAACTATGGGTCCTGACAATATTCCAGCAATAGTACTGAAGACTTGTGCTCCTGAACTTGCCGTGCCCCTAACCAAGCTGTTCCAGTACAGCTACAACACTGGCATCTACCCGCTGTGTGGAAAATTGCCCTGGTATGTCTTACACACAAAAAACAGGACAAATACAACCCAGCCAATACAGCCCCATCAGTCTACTCTCGATCATCAGTAAAGTAATGGAAGGGGTCATCAACAGTGCTATCAAGTGGCACTTGCTTAGCAACAACCTGCTCACTGATGCCCAGTTTGGGTACCGCCAGGGCCACTCAGCTCCTGCTCTCATTACAACCTTGGTTCAAACATGGACAAAAGAGCTGAACTCCTGAGGTGAGGTGAGAGTGACTGCCCTTGACATCAAGGCAGCCTTTGACTGTGGCATCAAGGAGCCCTAGCAAAACTGGAGTCAATGGGAATTAGGGGGGAAACTCTCTGCTGGTTGGAGTCATACCTAGCACAAAGGAAGATGGTCGTGTTTGTTGGTGGTCAGTCATCTCAGCTCCAGGGCATCACTGCAGGAGTTCCTCAGGGTAGTGTCCTAGGCCCAACCATCTTCAGCTGCTTCATCAATGACCTTCCTTCCATTGTGGGGTCAGAAATGATGATTGCACAATGTTCAGCACAATTGCGACTCCTCAGATACTGAAGCAGTCCATGTGCAAATGCAGCAAGACCTGGACAAGGGCAAGACCTGGACAAGGGCAAGACCTGGACAAGGGCAAGACCTGGACAAGGGCAAGACCTGGACAAGGGCAAGACCTGGACAAGGGCAAGACCTGGACAAGGGCAAGACCTGGACAAGGGCAAGACCTGGACAAGGGCAAGACCTGGACAAGGGCAAGACCAACAAGACTTGGGCTGACCAGTGGCAAGTAACATTTGTGCCACACAAGTGCTAGGCAATGTCCATCTCCATCAAGAGAGAATCCACCCATCCCCCCTTGATGTTCAATGGCATTACCATCATTGAATCCCCTACTATCAACATCCTGGGGGTTACCAATAACCAGAGCCTGAACTGGACTAGCCATATAAATACTGTGGCTACAAGAGCAGGTCAAAGGCTATGAATCGTGTGATGAATAACTCCCTTCCTAATTCCCCAAAGCCTGTCCACCATCTACAAGGCACAAGTCAGGAGTGTGATGGAATACTCCCCACTTTCCTGGATGAGTGCAGCTCCCACTACACTCAAGAAGCTAGACACCGTCCAGGACAAAGCAGTCTGCTTGATTGGCACCACATCCACAGACCTTCACTCCCTCCATCACCGACGCACAGTAGCAGCAGTGTGTACCATCTACAAGATGTAGTGCAGGTTCCTTTAGTGAACCTTTGGAATTTTCTACCCCAGAGAGCAGTGTGTGCTGAGTCATTGAGCATATTCAAGTCAAGATTTTGACAGATTTTTGCATACTAAGCAAATTAAGGGAAAAGATCAGCCACAAGCCAATCAAATGGCAGAGCAGGATTGAGATGCTGAATGGCCTACTTCTATTTCACGCATTCTTATGTGTCAATTATTTTTGGTGGCACTCTTGTGAAGCAGCTTGGGAAGTTCTACAATGTTTATAGGTGCTATATAAATACAAGTTGTTGAAAGAGATTGGGTGGGGGGTGGAAATAGCCTTTTTTCAAAAGCTTGGTGAACTTTTTCCTGGGATTGCTGCCAGCACTGTGGAGGAGATGAATGTTAGAGAGTGTATGGCAGTGGTGGAGAGTTCTGAGGTTTACGTAGAGCTGGTAGTTTGTGTGTTTGTTGCTGAATAGCAAGGGCAAGATGAAAATATGTAGATCAGTTGAGTTTATTGAAGGGTGGACAGGCTTGAGATGCTGATGGCCATTTCCTGCTCCTAATTCTTATATGTTTTTATAACCATGATTGTTCCTGGGATTTTTTTTTTTTGCACGTCCACCTGACAGCCATTGATTTAACATTTCATCCCTGCAACAGCACCTTTGACAGTGCAGCACTTATTCCTTCAGTGCTGCAGTTAATTTTTTTTTAGCCTGGATTATGTGCTCAAGTCCTGGAGCAGCGCTTGGGGCCATGATGTTCTGACTCTTTATCTCAATTGCTGTGGTCTGAGTTTGTAATAGCTCAAAACTAGCCTTGAGTTTTCTGTGATCTCCTGTGATCAGATTAATTCTAGTGGATGGTCTGAAAGTATTCACTTGTCTGTTTCTTTTCAGTTTACGAATTTGTATAAATACTACTAATATTGTCCCCATGCATTCTAATTAAGAAGTGAGTATTGTGTCCTGATTTATTGTAGGATGATGTACAGTTTGGAATGTGCTTTGGGACTATGAAGTGTTAAAGGCTTAATATAAAACTGGAATGGTTTATTGAAGTTGGAATCATTAATGTCAGCTTGAATTTTAGTTCTTGTCAGAGTATATTCTGCAGGATAACAATGATTTTTTTTTTTTACATTATTGTGCCTTTTTTAGGTTATCATGACAGGTGGTCCACTCCTTTTTGAATATGTTAGTGTGGTGTACCATATGATTAGAAAGAATTGACATTATGGGCAATTTTACTTACTGTTTATGAAGAAAAACAATTTTTACGTATCTATGATATAAAAGTCTTGGTAACATTATGACCTCATCACATCCTGCTCCTCTCACATTAACATGTTTTGTCTAAAGCATCATCTGGTTAACCATGAGCAGTTCCACAGGAGATCTGCTAGTATATTAAAATATACCATAAGTATTATTATGGCCTTGTGTGCTGTAACAATTCTGTGATTCTGTTTACGCTTCTTATTTGCAAATGTTATTTCCTGGAATACTTCATGTCAGCATTTAGAATGCAATCTTGCTATATAAAATTTTATTATGGGGTTTTGCACGTAAGGGTTGATGTAAATTCTTATCCTTGTTTTCAAATCTGTTACTGCCCCTCTCTTTCTCCCTCTCAACACTGAGATACCTGCGGTCCTGTAATACGAACATACCAATTAGGAACAAGGGTTGGCCATCCAGCCCCTCGAGCCTGCCCCGCCATACAACAAGATCATAGCTGATCTGACTGTGGCCCCAGCTCCACGTTCCGCCTACTCCCAATAACCTTTGAGTCCCTTGTTAGTCAAGAATCTATCTACCTCTGCCTTAAAAATATTCATTGACCCTCTCTTTGGGGAAGAGTTCCAAAGGTACCTGACCTTCAGAGAAAAATTTCTTCTCATCTCCGTCTTAAATGGGAGACCCCTTTTATTTTTTTAAAAACTGTCCTGGCTGCTTGAGCACCCCTAATACCTTAGCTCTGGAATTCCCTCCCTAAACCTCTGCATCTCTCCCTCTCTCTCTCCCTCTCTCTCTCCCTCTCTCTCTCCCTTTCTCTCTCTCTCTTCCTTTAAGACTATTCCTTAAAACCTACCTCTTTGACCAAGCATTTGGTACAAACCGCTGTACTGTTTTAAAACCGAGTATCCTCTGCCTAATATGGGAAATCTACCGTAGTACAATAATTACAGTCTAAACTGTGATTGGAAACAATTAACAACATATTATAAAAACAAAAAAACTGTGGATGCTGGAAATCCAAAACAAAAACAGAATTACCTGGAAAAACTCAGCAGGTCTGGCAGCATCGGCGGAGAAGAAAAGAGTTGACGTTTCGAGTCCTCATGACCCTTGGACAGAACTTGAGCTTGAGTCCAAGAAAGAGTTGAAATATAAGTTGGTTTAAGGTGTGTGGGGGGGGGGGGGGGGGGGGGGGGGGGGGGGGGGGGGGGGGGGGCGGAGAGAGAGAGAGAGAGAAGTGGAGGGGGTTGGTGTGGTTGTAGGGACAAACAAGCAGTGATAGAAGCAGATCATCAAAAGATGTCACCAACAATAGAACAAAAGAACACATAGGTGTTCACCAACTTTAACACCTATGTGTTCTTTTGTTCTATTGTTGGTGACATCTTTTGATGATCTGCTTCTATCACTGCTTGTTTGTCCCTACAACCACACCAACCCCCTCCACTTCTCTCTCTCTCTCTCTCTCTCTCTCTCTCTCTCTCTCCCCCCCCCCCCCCCCCCCCCCCCCCCCCCCCCCCCCCCCCCCCCCCCCACACACACACACACCTTAAACCAACTTATATTTCAACTCTTTCTTGGACTCGAACTCAAGTTCTGTCGAAGGGTCATGAGGACTCGAAACGTCAACTCTTTTCTTCTCCGCCGATGCTGCCAGACCTGCTGAGTTTTTCCAGGTAATTCTGTTTTTGTTTAACAACATATTATTCCTTAATCAGCTACTGGAATGTTTGTTATATTTTTACTACGTTATTTATTTTGCTACTTTGAGCAGCAAAGGTCGTCTTTTTGGAGGTTTTGTTCACCTGCCTTTTTAAAAAAAAATAAATAAATCTGAAGCTGAAACTACTCTGAAGCTGCTAACACCAGAATCTCTCTTCAGCATGTCTGAAGCTAGGACCATATTAAGACTAATATTCCTCTTTGTTTTTTTTAAATTTTGGTGTTTATTGTTTGAACAGCATGAATGTGGGAGTGATTGTAAAGTCACTGTACAGACGTGTGTACATTGCCAGGATGTTTGGGACTCCAGCTGTTTTGCTACATAAACTAGATCAGAGTTCAACCCCAAAGTGAAGGTCTGAACTTCGTTTAAATAGGTGGTAGAGGAATCTAAAGTTCATCTAAATTGTGAAATTTCTTATTGATAACTCCCTTTCATGTTTTAAAGGTCAAGGCTATTGACCCTGTACCTGTGTGTTTTCTTTTCCCTGATTTTTTTTTTTCTCTCTCTTTGCCATTCATTTTTTTTCTTTCCAACTTCTTGCCCTGAGGTAATGATGGCCAGGATAGGATTTCCTGGGTACCTTAGCCAAATGATCATTTTTTTACATACAAACTTGGAGGTTCAGTTACACAACTAAAGCCATGTATGCCCCCTCCAGTGTGCGTTTTAAAAAGGTCCCATGACACTAGTATGAACTAGAGCAAGCGAATTCTCCCTGGCCAGTGTACATCCCTCATCCAACGTCATTAAAAACTAACAGATTATCTGGTCATTATCACAGTGCTGCTCGTTGGACCTTGTTTTTCATGACTTAGCTCCCATGCTTCTTACATTACAACAGTGACTACACTTTAAAAGTACCCGTAAAGTGCTGAGTTCTGAGGTTGAGAACGGTGCTATATAAATGTAAATCTTTCCACTTTACGTTCCCATGGGCCCTATGGAACCTTGCCATGTGGGTGAAATCTGGTATTCTCTCACCTGGTTTTCCCCTGTCTGTAGGGAAAGGAATGAAGGCATTCCCTTCTCAGTAAAGAGCTGCATTGGCCTTGCTGATATCGTGGTGGAGTGGGAGATGATGCCGGCACTGCCTGCTCCAGCCTGAAAGGAGCAAGTTTTAGACACGGGCGGTGTTGTCGATGCCCTGGTTTGAGGCTGATTGGCGGCTTAGCTCAGTTTTTGCCTCCCTTGTGAAACATGTGCTCCTGAAGCATTGTTCTTCCAAGATGTCCGCATAGAAGATGCGGTCTTTGAAGACCCACTATGGGTGTGCCCTCTGTACAGTGTCGCCATCCTCCTCCCTGCTTCATGCCCCAATCCATTATTCTTCACTGTTCCAATTAGCCTTCCGCCTCAAAGGCAGCCCAACCAGACACGTCAACGGCTGCAGTAAAAGTTTCAAAAGCAGCCAAAGGTATTCCAGCACCAGCTAAAACCTCTTCTCGGGAGTCGAGAATCAGTTATAGAAGTGAGAAAGTTGGCCACAAAATGCCCAGCTGTTAACCAGCAGCCTAAAGAGTAAACCAGAAGATAACCGGTATGTAGAGGATATGACGAATAAAATTGCACTGGTCAGAGGTCCTTCACTGCCTGTTAGTGCCATGTGTTGTTGAGTAAGTTTACCACAGGGTGAGTCAGGTGCTGGGGAAGCTCAATTTCCCAAGAGATTGAGAACAAGCATTGGACCCTTTTAAACATTTTAATTACTGTTTTGAATACTTCCTCTGAATACATTTATTGCACAGACCACAAGATAATTTGGCAAGATCCCACTATCGTATGTATTCAGCCTAACATTTGAAATTCTTTACTCCAAATTCATGCAGTACTTTCTCTTCAGAATTATTTAAAGCAAAGCTAGAGGGCAAATCTTAAGAACATTATTGAAGTAACTCACTTTTGAACAGAGGGCCACTGGGCTGGATTTTATGCTCCCCTGCCAGTGGGTTTGAGGGGTGTGGAGGCATGTAAACTCCAATGGGTGGCCTTCCCACCTGCTACCGGGGATGAGCCTGGCCGAAGACAAAGGCCTGCAATTTTTTTAAACAACGAACTATGTAATTATAGCACTTCTTGTGATCTGTAGTGAACACAAACGCTTCTAGGCCACTTCAAATAGGTGTAATTATTAGACTTCAAGTGGGTGGAAACAGTAGTCTTCCCTTTGTTTACAACATTGACTGTGGACCAAAGTGACTTCAACATTTCCGCATTCAGTGCAGTTAATGCATGTAGTATAGGGTGAAGTCCATACTAACAACAGAACATAACCTTAAACTTATGAATCTTTTAGTGTCAAAGTATTACAAACACTGGAAACAAAGCAAACTGGAGGAACAGCACCTCATCTTCCGACTAGGCACTTTACAGCCTTCCGGACAGAATATTGAGTTCAACAATTTTAGATCATGAACTCTCTCCTCCATCCCCACCCCTTTTCCTATCCCCCTTTTTTCCAATAATTTAAATAGATTTTTCTTTTCCCACCTATTTCCATTATTTTTAAATGTATTTCCATCCATTATTTTATCTCTACCTTTTAGCCTATTTCGATTCCTTCACCCCACCCCCACTAGGGCTATCTGTACCTTTGCTCGTCCTGCTTTCTACCCTTAATTAGCACATTCCTTAGATAATATCACCACCTTCAACACCTCTTTGTCCTTTTGTCTGTGACATCTTTTGGTTATCTCCACCTATCACTGGCCCTCTATCCAGCTCTACCTGTCCCACCCCCCACCTTTAAACCATCTTATATTTCACCTTTTTTTTCCTATTTTTCCTTAGTTCTGTTGAAGAGTCATACGGATTCGAAACATTAACTGTGTTCCTCTCCGCAGATGCTGCCAGACCTGCTGAGTTTTTCCAGGTATTTTTATTTTTATTTTGGATTTCCAGCATCTACAGTTTTTTTTGCTTTTATTACAAACACTGCTCTGACTTACTGGTTTGTCCCTTTAGCAGCTGCTAAGGATAAATGGAGCAACTCCAATTCATCATGCCACTCGACGACAACAACTTGCATCTGTGGCTGGGATTTTCTGGTCCCACCCATGGTGGGAATCATCATGGGCGGCGTCGGAAAATTTGACAGACCAGCCAAAGATTGGTTGACTTTGAGCAGGAGTTTCTGGCACCGTGACGGGTGAGGTTTCGGGAAAGTCCCAGCCTGTGTCTTTTTACATAGAAAAATGTGCTTGACAGAGATGTGCAGTTTTTCTCCTTTTACTTTGTGTTGGTTGTGAGCAACTGCAACCAATGGCACACTCTTTATATAAATAACTGAACCGACGCTTATTTTCAATTGCAGGCAGATTGGGGTGACACCAATTTAAATCTTTTTAAAAATTACAGAGCATGACTACAAAATTAGTAACCACTATCACACTAAGCATTTGATACTGTGTCAGAGTCATAGAGTTTTACAGCAGGGAAAGAAGCTCTTCGGCCCTATCTGCTCCTAATCCTATTTTCCAGCACTTGGCCCATAGCCATGTATGCAGTGGTGTTTCAAGTGTTCATCTAAATACTACTTAAATGTTGTGAGTTCCTGCTTCTACCAGCCTTTCAAGCAGTGAGTTCTAGATACCCCCACCCTCTGGGTGAAAAAATCTTTCCTCAAATCCCCTCTAAACCTCTGCCCCTTACCTTAAATCTATGTGAAATCCCTAAAATCTATATCCATGGACAGTAGCGATTTCCTTATTTTCATTTGCAATATTGCCCATGTCTGCTTTTAAAGGATCTGACATTACCCTTCTTCTGATCTACCTGTAAGAACGTTTTTGTTTTAACCTGGTTAACCCTCTCAAGTTTCTTTGTTTTCTTCTTGCATTCCCTTTTTGCAGCTCTTACTCCCTTTTTCGTCCTTCTTTACTGTTCTTTAATCTCTCTCAATCCCCAGAATTTACACTGTTACGTTATCTCTCGCTTGTTTTATTTTGTAAGTAGAGCCCCTGCCTCCTTAGGCATGTCAATTGGTCCTATTTTTTTTCATCACCTCCCACTGTTGATCTGCAGTTTTACCTGATAACAATTTTGACCAATTTGTTCCCCCTCTCGCTCCCCCTCTCGCTCTTTCCTCCCATTAAAGTTCCTTTTCATTAACATTGAATTTTCAATTAACTTCTTTTGATAAACTGTAAGGTCAGATTGTCAGCAATAAAAATAATGACACAGATGAGCAAATGCAATGCGAAATATGCTGCAGGGGGACAAAGATGAGTGACATGTGGAATGCAGATTGTCATAGTTGATAAATTGGGTTAAAATGTTGGATTCACAATTTTTGGAAGCTGGAAAGTAATTTCAGGGAAAAATCAAAAGCAACTGCTATGTTGTCTGGATGTGTTTTTCTTGCAAGTCTTGCTTTCTTTTGTGTTTACTTTAATAGCAGGACAAATTAGCAATTGCGTTATCCTTAAATGCATCAAAACTATCTGCGTTGTGGTAATGCTGATAAGAGCACACTAATGCTGCTCAGGCTGTACATCATTTACAGGAATGACGCAAGATTGCCAAATAGAAATTTGTGTAGCAAACTGGAACAACCGGCGAATCAGGATGAACAGGAAAAGTGAAATGAGGGCAAATCAAATTACATAATAGGAACACCTTGCAGGTGATTGCAGAACCTGGTGAGCAGCGGCACACCTTCTGAGAATCATGTTACTTACCTGAAAAATAAATAGTGATCTTGCAGGAGAGCTCGGCTCTCATTTGGAGATTTTATTGCTTTGCACGTTATCAGATCAGAAAACACAAAGTAAGGTCCAAAAGGAAACAGGCAGATCTGATGATTCAGATGCAAGACCCTCCCACGTAACCAACACCATTAATGGTGTCAAACTTGACTGAAGATCATCAGATTTGGAAATAAAAAATTATTCTAATGTCAAGTGCCCAAAATCCAAATAACAATTGTCAAGATATCAACTGTACCCAGCAAGAGCCCAGACAATGAGAAAAATCATAGAACTGTTTGAGCTTCTCCAGACCAGCAGCCCTCGGGGCTCTTTCACTCTTGATTGAAGCTGTTTACTGGATGGAGGATCCATTATGGGGATTGTTATGACTGATGCAGTTGGTAAAGCTGAGTTAGTTAAAAATCCCAGAGGGAAACATTAAATGACTGTTATAACCAAGGTTTTACATTAAACTATATGAAACATCTTTTATTAATTTACACAGGTTAAAACATATATACACATGGCTAAAAATTACTACTTTCATAACTTGTAACAAATTCCCAAACTAATCTCCATCAAGGCAACAGCAATGCATAGACTTGACCAGACACCAGACAAAGGGCAGAATCTTGCCCTTGGATGGCGGGCGGGCCCCACCGGCTTGGAGGCGGACGGACAGCCGCCCCTCGCCACTGAAACGGAGCCCGCCGCCATTTTGAGTGGGCGGGCCAATTAAGGCCCTCCCAGCGGCATCCCCGATAGCGCTTTCTGTGCGGTGGGTGGTGGGGGGGGGGATTCCCCATCTGTCAAAGTGCGCTCTTTCGCGCATGCACCTTAAGGTTGGTCGGGCAGGTCTTTAATTACTTTAACTAGCCTGTCAATGACCTCAATTGTCCCAATGTTATCCTGCATCATTTTCCCCTTGGCAACTGGGCCCCGCCCCCAAATCGCTGAGGGGAAAGTCCTGGCCAAAGTGTTTTCATCTTGCGAATTCAAAATGAGGTTCTTTTCACTTTGATTCCTGTGGAGTCAGTTGGAGGCTTACAGCTGCCTTTTGATCTCACATTGCCTCTGCTCGGCGCGCACAACACTGCTGAAGTTATATCTCACCCAGCCCATTGATGCAAATTCTCATTGTATCAACAACCCCTGAACTAAACCTCTCTAACAATAAAACCCTTTTCATAGTGCCAGTTTTATTAATAATATAAACAAATGGCTTGGTATCTGCTAGATAGGTGTCAGTTTTCACCTCACTTGAATGCTTTAATCAAAAAATACAAATGCACGCTGTCTTATACAGATCAAATCTAGTATGTACCAAAGCACCTAGACCAGCTGGCTTCAACCCAGTTAAGACACACCCACAGACTAAACCTCTATTTTAAAAGAAAAATCTTTTCCAATAATATTATATACATTAATAGTTTCATGACAGGGATCCAGAACCCATTCCGTTAACAATGGCTCTTTTTATGCGTGCTTTCTCTCGCACGCTCACTGCTCCTCTAATCGCAACACTGCAGTCAGTTTCTGCTGTCACTGACTGTCTGTCTGTAAATTAGACTAGCCCCAAAGGTTGGAACTTACATTTAAATTGGTGGATTTCTGAGATGCCAGTGTCAAATCCACCTAACAGCAGAAAGATCTTACCCCTGGCTCTAACTGAGCACAGGCAGGAGAGCCTCAGGTGGCCTACCCACCTTTGTGTTTATTGAGGTCCTTAACAGGCCAATTAATAATCACCACCTTAAGAGCCTCATCCCATCTCTGCCCAGTATTGAGCCCGCAGTGGGTTGACGTCCATTCTATGCATGTAGCTCCAGCAGTTTTAACAGCATGAACGAGAGTGGGAAAGGAATGGGGGCTCCCATTTGGAGCTCAGTGATCTCATCGGAGGCAATGCCCCCCCCCCCCCCACCCGGCCTCTTGAACCCAGCCCCTACACCCCTCCGCTTACCCCAACCTCATACATATCTGTCAGCCTGTGCTCCTTGGCATTGGGTACTGCCTGTAGTTCCAGCAGTGATTCCTGGTGGTGCTACTGGGTCTACAGAGTTGCGGGCTAATCCAACTGGCTGGCAGCTCTCTAAGGCAGACTTCCAAGAGAGGGGAAAATGTCTCACCTTAAAGCAATTAACACGGCTTCCAGCTTTAAAATTCTGTGGGGCAGCCATTAAGATTGTGGGCAGGCTCGCTCTTTTCTCCACCCTTTTAGCTGGGGTCAAGGATTGCGGCACCCTGTAAAACCCAGCCTAATGTGTGTATACAAAATCACCTCAGACATGAAAGAGATTAAACATCTGTTGCAGCTGTTGTTTATGTCCAAAGCTTTTTTTTTGGAGTAAGAAATGAAATGTGTCTATAGCTATGTTTCAGTTTGTGCATTTATACAAATAATTTGAATGCAACTTGGAAATTGAATTTGACTAGCTTTTCACTAAGTTTTTAAATAAAAAGCTATCCACTTTTCACTTCAGCAAGTGAATCAGATTGACAGCAGCTATGGTTTTGAAGAAGAAACATGCATATTTACCTAATTGCAAAATGTATTTTTGCTCAAGGAAGTTTACTTCTGAGGTATTTTTAAATAGCATTTCACAGAATCACACAGGGCCCATCGAGTCTGCACCGACACGTGAGAAACACCTGACCTACCTACCTAATCCCATTTACCAGCACTTGGCCCGTTGCCTTGGATGTTATGATGTGCCAAGTGCTCATCCAGGTACATTTTAAAAGATGTGAGGCAACCCACCACCACCACCCTCCCAGGCAGCGCATTCCAGACCATCACCACCCTCTGGGTGATAAAGGTTTTCCTCACATCCTCCCTGTTGCCCCTTACCTTGAACTTATGTCCACTCGTGACTGAAATTCATGGTTTAAAACTTTTCAGTTAAACATAGCATAAGCTACTTCTGTCACCTATGTCTGTTATATTTAATCGTTCTTTGAGAAAATCATTAAATCAATTGTCATCCAATTGTAAACATTCTAGTTAATTGCAATTACGTTTATATAACTGTACAGTTACTTATGGTCAGCAATTATAGTATTAAAGTGCTTCTTGCATTTAAATCCAGCCTCACTTGGAACTGAACTGATAGTACATTAGACAGTCCCGGGCTAATAGAGTAATGGGTGGATCAGAGCTGATTGGACTGAGCCTGCTTTCAGGTGTTAGTGCTGCCATATCCTAGCTCAGGTGACCACTGTTCCTGGTCCTCAGTGCTCACAAACCCCAGGTTTTCTATCCCAATAGCCTCAGATTCTACAACTGTTCCTGTCAGCTCCCCTGCCCCAATATATGAACATATGAGCATGAGTGAGCCACTCGGCCCCTTGAGCCTGCTCTGACATTCAGTTAGATCGTGGCTGATCTGAATGTAACCTCAACCCCACATTCCTGCCTACCCCCAATTAACCTTTCATCCCCTTGTTAACCAAGAATCCATTTAGCTCTGCCTTAAAAATATTCAAAGACTCTGCTTCCACCACCTTTTGAGGAAGAAAATTCCAAAGACTCACGACCCTCAGAGAAAATTTCTCTTCATCTGTCTTAAATGGGCGACCCCTTATTTTTAAACAGTGACTCCTAGTTCTAGATTCTTAGATCCAGGAACTCCCCCTGTTTACCAATATCCTGAGACCCAGGACCTTAGTGGTAATACTGATTTGGACTCATCTCCAATGTTACTTTAGTACAGCCACCCACCTCTCTGTCAATACTCAAAGACAGAGATTCTGCTGTTGACACCCCCCATTCTGCCAGAACCTGAAATCTGCCCTATTGGATCTCAAGACCACCTGTCCCCCAGCTATTGCCAAAACCTGGGTTCCAAATTTTGTGTTAGACTTGAGTTGTTTCAGGTTAAGTACTTGAAAGCACTGCCTTACACGTTCTAATAGTGACTATTCGGTATTAGTCAGTCAGTATAACGAGCGTTACTTGATACAGCTGCATAGGATTATGTTTCTAAAGCATTTTAAATCGTAGGGACACAAGGCTTAAAAGACAGGAAAAACACTGCACAGATTTTAACGCCATCCAATTAGTATCACCTCGTTCCACATTCACTCATTGTAAAAACTGTGACCATCCGGATGATTAATGTGGATGGAATTGGGAAGCTGCAATAGCAACTCTAGTTTGTCTGCATTCTTTTTGTTCACTGAGGAGTATAAGTGAATTATATTGGAACTAAGCAGTGTATAATTGCACGGTTGTCAAGCTGTCTCAGAATGAACACATCAGCCAATGCATCAGCCTTGCTGCCAATGTCAGGTCCCTCAAACACTCAACAGTTTGAATGCTGCATTAGGTTTCTATACATCAAAATAAACATCAATCATTTTTCGGCCGTGAGTGGGATAGAATGATTTACTTTCGGAGAGCAGAATTTGGCTCTTTTCTTTATTTGCCAAACAGGTCTTATATACTCCGATCATTAGAAATAGGAGCAAGGGTAGGCCATTCTGCCACTCAGTAAAGATCAAGGCTGATGTGATTGCGGTCCACCTTTCTGCCTGCCTTTCCCATAATCCTTGACTTCCCTTGTAGATCAGAAATCTGTCTGCACCTCTGTCAGTCCCCCAATAGCTCTCCAGTGGACTAGTGGAAGAAGCAACAAATAATTTGGTTGTAATTGTATTTAAGGCAGCCACTTTCCCCCTTCTGAAACATACCCCTCTGGTTTTGAGTAGGTGGCCTGAAAACTTCTCAAGTTCCCAAGATACTGAACTGAATGTGTGAAGGGATGATTCCTGGCTATTTTAATTGAAGGTAACATATTTATAGCAGGAGTATTTGCCATAAAATTAATTCTACATGAACTACACCCACCCCCACCACCAGCCCCACAATTTCCTTGGTCCTTCATTTGGTCCTTCCCAGGTTATACCCACTGAATCCCAAGGGACCATATTTGAATATTTTGTAATAACCACTAGCATTACATCTCCCAGTTTTCTGTATTTAAATTCACAATGGCCTGTTTTCATACCATTACAACTTTACAATTTAGGAGAGTTATAAGGCCTGGTAGTTACGTACATCAGCTGAGACAAGCAGAATTGAAGAATTTCTCTACCTGATGAGTCTGAAGTGTTTGGACAGCAATTTCGGCAGCCAGATGTATCTCTGTTCACCATTTGTGACTCCTCAGATTCTGAAGCAGTGCATGTCCAAATGCAGCAAGACCTGGACAATATCCAGGCTTGGGCTGACAAGTGGCAAGTAACATTCGTGCCATACAAATGCCAGGCAATGACCATCTCCAGCAAGAGAGAATCTAACCGTCGCCCCTTGGTGTTCAATGACATGACCATCACTGAAATCCTCACTATCAACATCCTGGGGGTTACTATTGACCAGAAACTGAACTGGAGTAGTCATATAAATACGGTGGCTACAAGAGCAGGTCAGAGGTTAGGAATACTTCAATGAGTAACTCCCCACCTGGCTCCCCAAAGCCTATCCACCATCTACAAGGCACAAGCCAGGAGTGTGATGGACTACTCTCCATCTGCCTGGATGAGTGCAGCTCCCACAATCCTCAAGAAGTTTGACACCATCCGAGATGAAGCAGCCTGCTTGATTGGTACCCCTTCCACAAACGTTTACTCCCTCCTCCACCACCGACGCACAGTGGCAGCAGTGTGTACCTTCTACAAGATGCACTGCAGAAACTCACTAAGGGTCCTTAGGCAGGACCTTTCAAACCCACGACCACTACCATCTAGAAGAACAAGGGCAGCAGATACATGGGGACACCACCACCTGGAAGTTCCCCTCCAAGCCACACACCATCCTGACTTGGAAATATATCACTGTTCTTTCACTGCCACTGGGTCAAAATCCTGGAACTCCCTTCCTAACAGCACTGTGGGTGTACCTACACCACATGGACTGCAGCGGTTCAAGAGGGCAGCTCACCACCTTCTCAAGGGCAACTAGGGATGGGCAATAAATGCTGGCCCAGCCAGTGAACCCACATTGTGAATGAATTTTTTAAAAAAAGGCTGTCCGGTCTTGAGATGCTAGATCTGTTCGAAATCTATCCCTTTTAGCATGGTGGTAGGGTCACAATATGATGGAGGGTATCCTCAAAGTGAAGGTGGGACTTTGTCTCCACAAAGAATGTGCGGTGGTCAATCCTGCCGGTACTGTGATGGTGTAGTCATCCACCACGATGTCGTGGTGCTGCCATTGGTCTTGACTAAAATTAAGAATTGTTCAATAATCTTGCCCTCTAACATTTTTTTAATATGTCCACTCAATGGTGATGCAGGATGGCAATGACTAGGAATGTGTGAATTACTTTTGGTATTCAGTGTCATTTTGCAATGGACTTGGGGTCCCGTCCTGGGTGTACCCCACCTAGCGCACGTTGCCTGTCAGGATAGGCTCCGACTCCCCGTGAACCTGAATTGAATGGAGTGGTTCTGGAAAAGTGAGTGAGAGTGGGTGTCATTTTGCATAAGGAAGCAGCTCCAAGACTGATATGTTCTGCTGCCATTTTGTCTGTAGGCACTTGGATAGTTTTTAAAAAATTCTTTCATGTGGGCTTCGCTGGCAAGGCCAGCATTTGTTGCTCGTCCCTAATTGTCCTTGAGCTTGCTAGGTCATTCAGAGGGCAGTTAAGAGTCAGCCACATTGCTGGAGTCACATGCAGACCAGACCAGGAAAGGATGGCAAATTTCCTTCAAGGACGTTAGTGAACCAGAGGGGTTTTTGCAACAATTGAAGATAGGCCACGATCACCGAGACTAGCTTTCTATTTTGGATTTATTAACTGAATTCAAATTCCACCAGCTGCCCGTGGTGAGATTTGAACCCATGCCCCCAGGACTTTAGCCTGGGTCTCTGGATTACTAGTCCAGCAATATTACCACTACGCCATGGTGGTTTCAGGTCTATGAGTCAGCCTCCTCTTTATGTAGATGAGTGGCGAAATAACCAACATTCCCTGTATAATTGCTCGGCTGTCAAGTTCTCTAAGAATAGACATAGCCAATGCCAGCAAACGTCAGGTCATAGGAGCGTATGAATTAGGAGCAGGAGCAGGCCATTCAACCCCTCGAGCCTGTGCCACGATTCAATAAGAGAATGGCTGATCTAATTTTAATGTCAACTCCACATTCCTGCTGACCCCTGATAACCCGCCCACTTGCTTATCAGGAGTCTATCTACTTTTCCCTTAAAAGATATTCAAAGACTCTGCCTCTGCCACCGTTTGAGGAGAGGAATTCTGCAAAATCTGAACACCGAGGGGAAAAAATTTCCCTCGTCTCTGTCTTAAATGGATGATCCCTCTCAAACACTGAACAATTTGAAGGTGTGAACATGTGTGTTCTCCTTACAGTTACTGACAAAATGGTTATTATGGTGTGCATTATTTTGAACGTTTCTACGTACGCTTGTTTAAAATTATGATTAGCTGCCTTATATTTGATCACAAATTGGGGCCTGCCTTTTGGTGATTCTTTATCAAGTAAACTGGTTATTGAGCAATGTCATGTATGATTTTCAGTGCCAGAGTGATACCAGGTACATAAAAGCAAAATACTGCGGATGCTGGAAATCTGAAATAAAAACACAAAATGCTGAAAAAACTCAGGCCTGGTGGCATCTGTGGAGAGAGAAACGAGGTTAATGCTAAACAAAACAATTGACAGAGGGCCCTGTGGGGGGAACTGGGGAGAAAGAACAATAATTGGATTTTAAAAAAGGTTTAAAGATGGAGGAGAGAGTTCATGGTCTGAAGTTGTTAAACTCTAAATGTTAAGCCCGGGAGGCTGTAAAGTGCCTAATCGGAAGATGAGGTGCTGTTTCTCCAGTTTGTGTTGGGCTTCACCAGAACATTGCAGCAGGCCAAGGACGGACGTGTGGGCATGAGAGCAGGGTGGTGTGTTCAAATGGCAAGTGACTGGGAAGTCATGTGGACAGACCAGAGGTGTTCTGCAAAGCGGTCACCCAGTGACATTGGGAGCAGCGAATACAGTAAAGTAAATTGAAGGAGGTGCAAGTGAAGCGCTGCTTCACCCGAAAGGAATGTTTGAGTGGTGAGGAGGTAAAGGGACAGTTGTTGCACCTCCTATGATTTGTATGGGAAAGTGCCATGGGAAAGGGATGGAGAGTTGGGGGTAATGGAGGAGTGGACCGGTGTGTCCAGGAGGGAACGGTCCCTGTGGAATGCTGATAGTGAGGGTGAGGGGAAGATGTGTTTGGTGGTGGCATCATACTGGAGTTGATGGAAATAGCAGAGGATGATCCTTTGAATGCGGAGGCTGGTGGGGTGATAAGTGAGGACAAGGGGGACCCTATCATATTTCTGGGAGGGAGGAGAAGGCGTGAGGGCGGATGCGCGGGAGATGGGCCAGACACGGTTGAGGGCCCTGTCAACGACCGTGGGTGGAAAACCTCGGTTAAGGAAGAAGGAGGACATGTGAGAGGAACTGTTTTTGAAGGTAGCATCATCGGAACAGATGCGACGGAGGCGAAGGAACTGAGAGAATGAGATGGAGTCCTTACAGGAAGCGGGGTGTGAGGAGCTGTAGTCGAGGTAGCTGTGGGAGTCGATAGGCTTGTAATGGATATTGGTGGACAATCTATCACCAGAGATTGAGACAGAGAGGTCAAGTAAGGGAAGGGAAGTGCCAGAGATGGACCACGTGAAAATGATGGATGGGTGGAGATTGGAAGCAAAATTAATAAATTTTTCCAAGTCCAGACAAGACCATGAAGCAGCACCAAAGTAATCATCGATGTACCGGAGGAAGAGTTGTGGAAGGGGGCCGGAGTAGGGCTGGAACAAGGAATGTTCCACATACCCCATAAAGAGACAGGCATAGCTGGGGCCCATGCGGGTACCCATAGCCACACCTTTTATTTGGAGGAAGTGAAAGGAGTTGAAGGAGAAATTGTTCAACGTGAGAACAAGTTCAGCCAGACGGAGGAGAGTAGTGGTGGATGGGGATTGTTCGGGCCTCTGTTTGAGGAAGAAGCTAAGGGCCCTCAGACCATCCTGGTGGGGGATGGAGGGGTAGAGGGATTGGACGTCCATGGTGAAGAGAAGCGGTTGGGGCTAGGGAACTGGAAATTGTTGATGTGACGTAATCACATCCGTGATTCCTCTGACACCTTACGTCACATCAACAATTTCCAGTTCCCTGGCCCCAACCGCTTCCTCTTCACCATGGATGTCCAATCCCTCTACACCTCCATTCCCCCCCCCAGGATGGTCTGAGGGCCCTTAGCTTCTTCCTCAGAGGCCCGAACAATCCCCATCCACCACTACTCTCCTCCGTCTGGCTGAACTTGTTCTCACGCTGAACAATTTCTCCTTCAACTCCTCTCACTTCCTCCAAATAAAAGGTGTGGCTATGGGTACCCACATGGGCCCCAGCTATGCCAGTCTCTTTATGGGGTATGTGGAACATTCCTTGTTCCAATCCTACTCCGGCCCCTTTCCACAACTCTTTCTCCGGTACATCGATGATTACTTTGGTGCTGCTTCGTGCTCTCGTTGGGACTTAGAAAAATTTATTAATTTTGCTTCCAATCTCTACCCCTCCATCATTTTGACGTGGTCCATCTCTGACACTTCCCTTCCCTTACTTGACCTCTCTGTCTCAATCTCTGGTGATAGACTGTCCACCAATATCCATTACAAGCCTATCGACTCCCACAGCTACCTTGACTACAGCTCCTCACACCCCACTTTCTGTAAGGGCTCCATCCCATTCTCTCAGTTCCTTCGCCTCCGTCGCATCTGTTCCGATGATGCTACCTTCAAAAACAGTTCCTCTGACATGTCCTCCTTCTTCCTTAACCGAGGTTTTCCACCACGGTCGTTGACAGGGCCCTCAATCGTACCTGGCCCATCTCCCGCGCATCCACCCTCATGCTTCTCCTCCCTCCCAGAAACATGATAGGGTCCCCTTTGTCCTCACTTATCACCCCACCAGCCTCCGCATTCAAAGGATTATCCTCCGCCATTTCCACCAACTCCAGCATGATGCCACCACCAAACACATCTTCCCCGTCGGCATTCTGTAGGGATCGTTCCCTCCGGGACACCCTGGTCCACTCCTCCATCACCCCCTACTCCTCAACCCCCACCTATGGCACCTCCCCATGCCCACGCAAAAGATGTAACACCTGCCCCTTCACTTCCTCTCTCCTCACCGTCCAAGGGCCCAAACACTCCTTTCAAGTGAAGCAGCATTTCACTTGCATTTCCCCCAACTTAGTCTACTGTATTCATTGCTCCCAATGCGGTCTCCTCTACATTGGAGAGACCAAATGTAAACTGGGCGACCGCTTTACAGAACATCTGCGGTCTGTCCGCAAGAATGACCCAAACCTCCCTGTCGCTTGCCATTTTAACACTCCACCCTGCTCTCTTGCCCACATGTCTGTCCTTGGCCTGATGCATTGTTCCACTGAAGCCCAACCCAAACTGGAGGAACAGCACCTCATCTTCCGACTAGGCACTTTACAGCCTTCCGGACTGAATATTGAATTCAACAACTTTAGGTCTTGAGCTCCCTCCTTCATCCCCACCCCCTTTCTGTTTCTTCCCCCTTCCTTCTTTTTTTCCCAATAATTTATATAGATTTTTCTTTTCCCACCTATTTCCATTATTTTTAAATCTTTTATGCCCCCCACCCCCACTAGAGCTGTACCTTGAGTGCCCTACCATCCATTCTTAATTAGCACATTCGTTTAGATAATATCACCAACTTCAACACCTCTGTGTTCTTTTGTTTGTGACATCCTTTGATGATCTGCTCCTATCACTGCTTGCTTGTCCCTACAACAACACCCCCCCTCCACTTCTCTCCCCCACCCCCCACCTTAAACCAGCTTATATTTCACCCCTCTCCTTGTAAAGAAAAACCAGTTCTGTTGAAGGGTCATGAGGACTCGAAACATCAACTCTTTTCTTCTCCGCCGATGCTGCCAGACTTGCTGAGTTTTTCCAGGATATTTGGGTATATCATTAAACTGGCACAGCAAAACACTGCAGAATTTTGATTTTTAAATGAATAGATCTTTTAATACTGAGTTATTGGCAGTTTTCTTCCACATGGAACCCTCCTACATTTCAATTGCTTCCTTCACACCACACTACATTCTATAATTCGGACCTTTGCTGAATCATGAGCTGTTCGTTGGTGCTACTTTTAAAATATTTTATCGACAGCTGTGTGGATTGGATCTGTGCATCCCATTTCTCACCTTATTGCTGAGCTTTTGTGCACGAGACAACTGGCACCTCGAATGATGCATGCACATGAAGCTGATTTCTATTATTAACATGCGGCTCCTCATGAGTTACAGAACAACAGACCTTTGCACTTTGGACTGGGGTTGGGAGTGAGGGTGGAGGTGCTGAGCTGGATTCTAATACTATTGGGATTATAATTGTGCTTTTGCTCCTGTGAAGTGTAAACCTTACCTATAATTAACTTTACCAATTAGCTGAGTCAGTGAAAGCCAGTCAGAAGTGATTTCTTGCTGAGTTCAGCAGTTTGTTTCCAAGCCAAGATCTGGCTGCCGTCTCCTGTAACTCAACCCCACATTACCAACACGCGATGACATTGGGTTAGTCGCTCGGTTTTGACACCTTCTTACGAAAACAACACCATTCTTCTCCTATAATAAGTATAAAAGCAAAATACTGTGGATGCTGGAAATCTGAAATAAAAACAGAATCTGCTGGAAAAACTCAGCAGGTCTGACAGCATCTGTGGAGAGAGAAAGAGTTAACATTTTGAGTCTGTATGACACTTCTTCAGACCCTTCTCTAAAGAAGGGTCACACAGACTTGAAACATTAACACCCTTCTTCTCCTGGCAGGCTACATCATTATTATTCTCAAACCTTAGCCTGTTTTGTATACAGGAGTGATGAGTCTGAGATTGGTAGTGATTGGTAGTGTTTTGAAGCTGTTACTCTGGCTGTAAATTAGACTCTGTTAGTCAATGGTCAGGGTTGGGGGTGGAGTGGAGTTGTGTTCATTTATCCAGTCATTCTGTGTGTTCTGAAGAAGTTATGCTAGTGCAGCTCGCTGGGTCTGAGCCCATTCAATAGCGGATGACGTGGATGCCAAGCTAGCCTGAAGTAGGTCTTGGGGTGGTGGGGGAGGGAAAGAGGTGAACACTGGTGGGTGGGAATGATTGGGGGTTGTGTGGGGGCTGGCTTGGTTAACCCAGGATTGGCCTCCTGTAGATGCACAAACCGTGAAGGCTAGCAGACATCACCATCCTTTCCAAGGACTGAAGGCAATGACAGATGGTAAGTAGAACCGAGAGGAACAGATTTCATTACTGAAATGACACTCCATTCCAAGTGAGTGCTTTGAAATGAAATAGGAATTCAGATTGAAAAGTGTTGGGTGAATAGAGCTGATTGTGGTGTGTGGGAAGGGGATTCTTGGCCTTGTTACAGCTGGTTAAATGCTGATCAGTTGGTTCTTCAAGATTATCCCTTATTTTACAGTATATACAATAACCACTTTGAAACTAAGAATACTGTTTCTTGCTCCTCCCAACTTTTGTCCTTTTTGCCCTCCTGGAGATGCACTTTTTGGAATTTGGTTCCTGGAGGAATCCAGGAGGCCAATGCCTGCTTGCTCAAAGTATCCATCCTTCAGATGAGTAATGACAGGCTTATTCATAAGAGCAGAAGAAATAGGAGCAGGAGTAGACCATATGGGCACTCAAGCCTGTTCTGTCATTCAGTACGATCACGACTGATCATCAGCATTGATTCCACTTTCCCTTCCATCCCCCAATTATCTCCTGGGGAGAATTTTTGGCCCGGTGAGTGGGGGTGTGGCCCGCTTGCCGAGGTGTAAAATGACGCTGGTGGTGTCAGGCGTGTGTCCTGATGTCATCGCGCGTCATTTAGCTGAGTTGGCTGCGCGCCCGCCGAACTGTCAAAGGCCTGTTAAGACCATTAATTAACTAATTAAAACAAAAATACCTGGAAAAACTCAGCAGGTCTGACAGCGGGAGAGGAGCACAGTTAACGTTTCGAGTCTGTATGACTCTTCAATAGAACTAAAGAAAAATAGAAAAGAGGTGAAATATAAGCTGGTTTAAGGGGGGGGGTGGGACAGGTAGAGCTGGATAGAGGGCCAGTGATAGGTGGAGATAACCAAAAGATGTCATAGACAAAAGGACAAAGAGGTGTTGAAGGTGGTGATATTATCTAAAGGAATGTTCTAATTAAGGGTAGAAAGCAGGACGAGCAAGGTACAGATAGCCCTAGTGGGGGTGGGGCGGGGTGAAGGAATTGAAAAAGGCTAAAAGGCAAAGATAAAACAATGGATGGAAATACATTTAAAAATAATGGAAATAGGTGGGAAAAGAAAAATCTATATAAATTATTGGGGAAAAAAAGGGGATCGGAAAGGGGGTGGGGATGGAGGAGAGAGTTCATGATCTAAAATTGTTGAACTCGGTATTCAGTCCGGAAGGCTGTAAAGTGCCTAGTCGGAAGATGAGGTGCTGTTCCTCCAGTTTGCGTTGAGCTTCACTGGAACAATGCAGCAGGCCAAGGACGGACATGTGGGCATGAGAGCAGGGTGGATTGATGAAATGGCAAGCGACAGGGAGGTCTGGGTCATGATTGCGGACACACTGAAGGTGTTCCGCAAAGCGGTCACCCAGTCTGTGTTTGGTCTCTCCAATGTAGAGGAAACCGCATTGGGAGCAACGGATGCAGTAGACTAAATTGAGGGAAGTGCGAGTGAAATGCTGCTTCACTTGAAAGGAGTGTTTGGGCCCTTGGACGGTGAGGAGAGAGGAAGTGAAGGGGCAGGTGTTGCACCTTCTGCGGTTGCATGGGAAGGTGCTGTGGGAGGGGGTTGAGGTGTAGGGGGGTGATGGAGGAGTGGACCAGGGTGTCCCGGAGGGAAGGATCCCTGCGGAATGCCGCCGGTGGTGGGGGGGGGGGGGCGCGGGGCGGTGAAGGGAAGATGTGTTTGGTGGTGGCATCGTGCTGGAGTTGGCGGAAATGGCGGAGGATGATCCTTTGAATGCGGAGGCTGGTGGGGTGATAAGTGAGGACAAGGGGGACCCTATCATGTTTCTATTAACTAATTAATGCTATTGAGAAAGCTGCCTGTCTAACCTTAAGGTTGGCGGGCAGGCGAAGAGCCCAGGCAGCCTTCGCATTTTTCATGGAACCTCATCCACGGGCGGGATGAAGTTTCATGAAGGGTTAATAAATTAAATATTTTTTTCACTAAAGTTCATTGACATGTCCCAGCTCATGTGACACTGTCACATGAGGGGACATGTCTTAATATTTTCTTTATTAAAATTTTTAAAACTTAGAACTTATCTCCCTCTCAACATTGAAGGGTCATTCGAACTCGAAACGTTAACTGTGTTCCTCTCCACATGCTGCCAGACCTGCTGAGTTTTTCCAGGTATTTTTGTTTTTGTGTTGGATTTTCAGCATCTGCAGTTTTTTGCTTTTGTCTCTAAACTTCACCTGGCTGGGTGACACACTTCATCCCTCTTTTGAAAACAATCTAGTCTGGTTTATTTCACAATGCAAATGTTCCCTTGATGCCTATGTTTTTAAATTTCCCCATGTTTATCTAATTAATATTTCAAACCTAACCTCTCAGGTCAAAGCACTCGACTAATTCAATTAAGTCTCTCTCTCACACACACAGACACATCCCACTATTACTCAAATTTACAATAAATTCCAATAACATTGAGAATTATTATATCATCTTGATAGTTGACACCTTATCCCGAGACTGTGCCCCCAGTGTTGTAGATTCCTCAACCACCAAAAACAATCTCTGTGTCCACCTGTCGAGCCCCTTCAGAATCTTGCATGTTTCAATAAGATCACCTCTCATTCTTCTAAACTCCAAATAGTATTTACCACGTTTATTCAACCTCTCATCATAGGGCAACTCTCTCATCCCAGGAATTAATCTAGCGAACATTCACTATACCCCTTCCAGTGCAGTATATCCTTCCATGAATATGGAGACCAAAACTGCAGATAGTCCAAGTCCCTCTGAATGTTAGCATTTGCAAGTTTTACATCTTTTTCAAAAAATATTCAACTGTGAGGACATCATCACTGTTTGCATCCGGCATTCGCCCAAGTACACGTTACACTAGTCACTAGCTTAATGATCAGGAACAGAAACTCGAGCTGACTTTTTTTGGGTTCCATCTCCATTGCTGAGCCCAGACCAACTGCTTAGCTACTGATTTCAGCTGGTTGGTAAATATCAAAGACTGGCACTCCAACCTTGGCATTGATCAGTACTTTCTTTGCTCATCCACTGGTAAGCTAAAGTGTGGTCTTCTGAGATGGGGTCTGGAAGAACATTTTTGGTCAATGTAGAGGAGGGTGACCATGGCTTGTGCCCAAAAGAGGATATGGATGGCACAAACACAGCTGGGATGTTCTGGAAATGTGCGTGTGATGCAGTAGCTGACCAGTCAAGTCCTAGGGTGGACATTGAACCCAGAGCTCTGACTCAGATGCTGGGATGTGTTCCTCTGCACCACAAGATCTCTCAGCACAAGTTATTGATCTTGTCTCCATTTCCAACATTATACCTGCCTGGTATTTATACCTCGGCCAAAACCGCTTTTTTAAAAAAAAAGATTGTCTGATCTCTATTGTGTTGCTGTTTTTGGGACCTTGCTATGCACAAATTGATTGCTATGTTATCTACATTACCTGTAAACCTACATTACCCATAGTTGCTGCACTTCAAATGCATTTCATTGGTTTTGGGTTGAACTTTGAGAAGCATAACAGTATATCTATATGTAGCTGATGGGATTTGATGCATTTAATTTAAGCAGCTTCAAACTGCTTCTACTTTTTCCATTCCCAAAAATGCCTGTCAAATCACCTAGAATCAACTTGAATTAATTGTGCAATAGATTTGATTTGTCAGTAATCCGTGTTGTGGTTTAATTTGTATGGTCTCCAAGGGAGTTGAGAGCCTTAATGTCTGGAATAGAATCCTGTAAATTGGATCTGTGATGTGATTGAGAATTTTGATTTGTTAGCACTCTGAAGATTTTGAGAGACTCCATCAGAGATATTAAAAGGTTGGTTTTAACACTGCCCACCCAATGTATGCAGTTAAAGTAGCCCAGTGTGACTTGCCTAGATCAATCTCCCTGCCTTTCTACGTGTTACAACCTTGTCCTTTTGTCCTGAACAATTGAGGGGGTTGCAGAGGGTAGGTGGATCCTCCTTTTTGAATAAACAGCTCTGCTTCTGGCAAAAACACCAGGGACCGACTGCAATTTTAACCAAAGCCCTGCTTGGAGAAGTTAGGTTGGTAGAAAATTCGGAAAAACTAGTGGGAGCATGCATGGCATGTGTCCTGCTCAATCTTTGAATATTGGAGAAGTATCTTGAAAAAGGTGTAGCACCCTCCTTTGCACATTCTAAATTGGGCTAAAATTGCTTTCAGGCAACTGCCAGGAATGCCCCAAACACAAAAGGTTAACCCAGCGGAAGCGATGCTGGTGGCACACATCGGGCCCACTGCTGTGGAATTCAGAAATTGGTAAAAGTTTGCACCCATTTTACAGCTGTAAGGAAGTGCAGTTTTATCAATTGGACCAACGCTAAAGCCAAGACTGAAGGGTAAAAAAGGGCCACGTGAAATTGTTCCTCTTACACCAGCAGGACATGACCGTCGTGTTGGGAGACGGGGGGGGGGGGGCGGGGGGGCGCATATCACCAGTTTCACCCCAAGAAACAAAATATTGGTCCTGAGGAGGATGCAAATCGGCCAGTGGGGACTGAGCCCTGAGTGGTGGGGGTGGGGGGGGGGGGGGGAGGGAATTTATCTCTCTCTCTAAACCTGAGGTCATCCAAAATCTGCCTGTGTCTTAAATTGCACCAAATCCCATTCATCTATCACCCCTGCGCTCGATCTTACATTGGCCTCCAGTTAAGCAATACCTAGATTCTAAAAATTCTCATCTTTAGTTTCAATTTCCTCTCAATCCTTCCTATCTCTGTAATCTCCCTCACCTGCATAAACCCTCAAATATCAGCGCTTCTCTAATTCTGGTCTTTTGAGCATCCCAGCTGATTGCTCCACCACTGGGCGGCTGTGCTGTCAGCTGCTGAGGCCCCAAGGTCTGACACTTCCTCCCTCCCTAAATCTCTCTGCCTCTCTACCCCTCTTCCCCCCACCTTTGGATTCTCCTTTGCACCCTGTTTTTATTTTAAACTGCCTTATGTGGCCTCGTGTCAAATTTTGTCTTAAAATATATCGTGGCACATCACAAATATTATAATGTTAAAGGCACAGTATACATACAAGTTGTTGTTGTTGTCAGGTGCGCGCGCGCGGCAGGCCTCTGTGTGTGTGTGTGTGTGTGTGTGTGTGTGCGCGTGCGCGCGCGCGCGCGGCGGGCCGGTGCATGTGCGCGCGCGGCGGACTTGTCATTGCTGTGAGGCCCCGGTAATTGATCTAATGCTGGTTTCCAGCGCACGCCCTGGGATGGTTCGTTCTTCAGGCACCTGAAACCACAGTTTTGACATGCGGATCCTCCAATGTCCTTTTCACCTGCCCAAGAGTGATCGCTGAGCCGTCCCATTTCTAGGCAGATAGGCGACGCAGGAGCTGGACCTGCCAAAAACCGTTCTGTTGTTATGGCTTTTTTCTGCCCTCACTCAGCCTGTGCACTTACTGATTTTTCGAAATTGTATGAGTGACGGGTTGGCTGTTCTTTTGAAAGGGATCGCATTACATTTGTATGTGAGGAAAAGCACATTTCTGCGGGCAAAGGTGTATTATTATCAGCTATGAATTTTCAGACTCTGCACTGCAATGTTTTTTTTTTCTGTTTACCTTTTAGATTACAGAATTGTCTATCAAACAAAATCTGTATCCAGCAGAGTTTGACATTGTTCCTTTTAACACGAGCTGTATGGCGGAGAATAAATTGCAGAAGGGAATTGTTCACTCCCCTGTGTCAGTCAGCCCTTCCCCATCTGGCTAAGGATGATTTTAGCTCTTATATTTCATTTGTAACTAGGAACAAATTTCTGTTGTTTACCACTTTCTGGAGGTGTGAAAACTTTTGCATGGTTACATAACTTTAGCACATCCTGATATCTTGCTGACCTTTGTTAAGCTTGCTTTTCTTAGGCAGAAACGTGAGAATGTAGATACCCTTCCGGGCAGGATTTACATGGTAATGAACTCATAAATCCAAAGTTATCCAACCCTCTTATTTGTATGGCTTTCTATTCTTTGGGAACCCTAATAACTATATAGTGACATCATAACATTCCTAGAATTATAGTATGATTACAGCACAGGAGGAGGCCATTTGGCCCATCATGTCAGTGCTAGCTCTCTGCAAGAGAGCAACTCGGCTGGTGCCGCTCCCCTGTACTTTTTCTTTCTCCCCTACCCCAATCAAATTTTACATAGGAACATAAGAAATGAGAGCTGGAGAAGGGCATTTGGCCCTTTTGAGTCTGCTGTACCATTCAGTACAATCGAGGCTGAGTTTCTAAGTGTTTCTCACGTGTTGGTGCAGACTCGATGGGCTGAAGGCCCTCTTCTGCACTGTGATTCTGTGATTCTAACTAACCTCTACCTTCCCATACTTTCCCCATATCCCTTAATGCCCAAGATTCTGCTGTTCTCTATCTTGAATATATTCAACTGATATACCCAACGACAGAGAATTCCAAAGGTTCACAATCCTTTTGAGTGAAGAAATTTCTCCTTGCCTCAGACTTAATTGGCCGAACTCTTATTCTGAGACCTTTACTTCATCAATTCATTTGTTAAATAATTTCTCAGTTGGTCAACATTCATTTGCTATGTTCAGAACTCATACTTCGTATTTTGTGGAAGTGTTTAATCAATCTTCAAGATCTCTAGTGGTGGACAAATGATTCTGTCTGTGTTAGAGCACATGTATGGCTGTCAGCCATACCTTGCTGTGTATTGTGGTTCCATGTATTTGTAATGACATGCTAGGACTGCAGGCAGGAATCTGAGGACAGATTACATAAATGCAGAGATAAAAACAAAAAACTGCAGATGCTGGAAATCCAAAACAAAAACAGAAATACCTGGAAAAACTCAGCAGGTCTGGCAGCATCGGCGGAGAAGAGCCAAGTTGACGTTTCGTGTCCTCATGACCCTTCAACAGTTCTGGGTCATGAGGACTCGAAACGTCAACTTTGCTCTTCTCCGCTGATGCTACCAGACCTGCTGAGTTTTTCCAGGTATTTCTGGTTTTGTTTTACGTAAATGCGTAAGTGTGTATCCCCTTGAGTACAGAAGGCTGAGTGCTGATCTCTTAGAGAATTTGATAGGGTAGATAAAGAGGGCAATTTCTGTTGTGGAGTGATCAAGATCAAGAGAGCATAAAGTTAAAATTAGTTAATTCATTCAGGAGTGGATTTGGGGAGCACTTTTTTTTAACACAGAAGATGATAGGAATATGTGGTTTGGCTGGTTGCCCTTTACTTGTATTGTCATCTGGCTTGATGAGGGTTCTCTTGTTCTGAGTGACTTGGAGATAAGTTATTATTTAGTTTTTCTTGAAACTATTTGTGTAGAATTATTTACATCAGACACCTCATGGTAAGTACAATGTTCCCTGGATACAGACTGTTCTGCCTGTTGCTCCCTTGGAATCTCTTGGTCTGTCTTGATGTCATGCTTACATCCCCATTAACATCATTGCCTAACTAACATCATCAACCTTTTACTCTGGAGCTTGCTTTCCAAAGACTGTAGATGCTGGGTCAATTGGTGCTTCAAAGACTGGGATGCATGGACAGGTTTTCATTAAGATATACAGAATGGCGGCAAGAAAATGGATTTGAGACACAAATCAACCGGGATCTAATTGAATGGTTTGAACTGCAAATAGCCTACTCCTATTCTTTGTTTCTCAAAGATTCTCTCAAAACATGCAGGTCTTGCAGTTAGCTATGTTGGGTTCTGCTAACTTAGTAAATGGCTACTTGAAGTTGTGCTCATGTGCCATGGTTCTATCTTTGCTCCTTTTGGTCCTGTAGAATACATTTACACATCATCACTATTGCAATGTAGGAAATGTGGCAACCTATTTGTGAACAAGCAAAGTGGTGTTGGCAAGGACATCGGGGTTAAGTCTCCGCTTATTTTCAACGTGGGAGCTTTTACTCCCATCTCAATCTGAGAGACCTGAAATTCTCACCTGAAACAATGTACCTCCAGCAGTGCAGCACGCAGTCAATACTGCATATGGTGAAGCTCATAGTATAAGCAGATCTGAAAATTACTACTTGTGGCACCAGTTTGGACTGGCCATGAAGGCCTTTGAGGGCTTGAAGTTGATCTGGATGTGTTCCATATAATGCTAGTTTCAGCAGTTTTCTGCAGATGTTGGGGCAGATCTTGACTTTCTAGTATCTTTTGCACTGTTGCATTGTGGCGTAGCAGTTTGTTTTACAGCTTGTTTTATTTAGACTGTCACATGCAAAGCCAAAATTGACCCCAGTGTAGTTAGGGAATGCTTGGACAAAATGGCATCACACAATCTCACTTTGCATTCCTTCTCTACTAGTGTAACCCTGTGTCCATCCACAGTAAGAAGCGTCTTATGGAGGACAGATGAGAGTAGAACAAAATGGAGTATACACTTCAAACAGAAAAATGTTGCTTGTTAGTTTTCAATTTTAGTAGAATTAAAGTTTCTGAATATGCAGAGAAAACTTATTACTTGTGCTAATTTTTTTTAGGCTCTTTGTCTAGGGAATCTTATCACAGGGTCCAGTAACTGGTTGTTATTTTAAAACTTAAAAAATGCAGTTCCTCCACCCTCCCTGCCCTCCCACCCTGCCCTGCACCACAATCTGTGCGATGCTCATATTTTAGTTCGTATCGGTTAAAAGTACACACTTGTTTGTTTCACTTGCTCTGGGGAAGTGACAGCTGGTCCTGTTTGCACACAGCTGCTGCAGTGCTCAGGTCAGTGAACTATTGTACAGTAATGTTAAGCAGCGCAGTGCATTCAGCAAGAGATATCTTGTCGTTTGAATTGGTTATTTGTAAAAAGTGCCTTGTGTTATCACATGCACACAAGCAGAAGTCACCTTTGCCTAGCAGGGGCTTTGTTGAAGATTTGGTTTGAGTCAGCTGAGTTTTGTTAGGCAATGATGCCTACACTGCCTTATTATTGTCAAATATGTATGCAGGATCATTGAAAATGCATGTTTGCAATAGGAAACACAAAAATAGCTAGCCAGACGATCAAGAATCATCTGTAACGATTGTGAAAATGTCTGGAACAAAAACAAAAATACCTGGGAAAAACTCAGCAGGTCTGGCAGCATCTGCGGAGAGGAACACAGTTAACGTTTCGAGTCCGAATGACCCTTCAACAGAACTAAGTAAAAATAGAAGAGGGATGAAATATAAGCTGGTTTAAGGGGGGGGGGGGGGGGGGTGGGACAAGAAGAGCTGGATAAAGGGCCAGTGATAGGTGGAGATAACCAAAATATGTCACAGACAAAAGGACAAAGAGGTGTTGAAGGTGGTGATATTATCTAAGGAATGTGCTAATTAAGGGTAGAAAGCAGGACAAGCAAGGTGTACAGATACCCCTAGTGGGGGTGGGGTGAAGGAATTGAAATAGGCCAAAAGACAAAGATAAAAGAATGGATGGAAGTACATTTAAAAATAATGGAAATAGGTGGGAAAAGAAAAATCTATTTAAATTATTGGAAAAAACAGGGAATCAGAAAGGGGGTGAGGATGGAGGAGAGAGTTCATGATCTAAAATTGTTGACTCAATATTCAGTCTGTAAAGTGCCTAGTTGGAAGATGAGGTGCTGTTCCTCCAGTTTGCGTTGAGCTTCACTGGAACATTGCAGCAGGCCAAGGACAGACATGTGGGCAAGAGAGCAGGGTGGAGTGTTGAAATGGCAAGCGACAGGGAGGTCTGGGTAATGCTTGCGGACAGACTGAAGGTTCTGCAAGCAGTCACCCAGTCTGCATTTGGTCTCTCCATTGTAGAGGAAACCACATTGGGAGCAACGAATGCAGTAGACTAAGTTAAGGGAAGTGCAAGTGAAATGCTGCTTCACTTGAAAGGAGTGTTTGGGCCCTTGGACACTGAGGAGAGGGGAAGTAAAGGGGCAGGTGTTGCACCTTCTGCGGTTGCATGGGAAGGTGCTGTGGGAGGGGGTTGAGGTGTAGGGGCTGATGGAGGAATGGCTAGGGTGTCCTGGTGGGAACGATCCCTGTGGAATGCCGCCGGGGGGGTGAAGGGAAGATGTGTTTGGTGGTGGCATCATGCTGGAATTGGCGGAAATGGCGGAGGTTGATCCTTTGGATGCGGAGGCTGGTGGGGTGATAAGTGAGGACAAGGGGGACCCTATCATGTTTCTGGGAAGGAGAGGAAGGTGTGAGGATTGATGTGCGGGAGATGGGCCGGACACGGTTGAGGGCCCTTTCAACCACTGTGGGTGGAAAACCTCGGTTAAGGAAGAAGGAAGACACGTCAGAGGAACTGTTTTTGAAGGTAGCATCATCAGAACAGATGCGACGGAGGCGAAGGAACTGAGAGAATGGGATGGAGTCCTTACAGGAAGCGGGGTGTGAGGAGCTGTAGTCGAGGTAGCTGTAGGAGTCGGTAGGCTTGTAATGGATATTGGTAGACAGTCTATCACCAGAAATTGAGACAGAGAGTCAAAGAAGGGAAGGGAAGTGTCAGACATGGACCATGTGAAAGTGATGGAGAGGTGGAAATTGGAAGCAAAATTAATAAATTTTTCCAGGTCCAGACGAGAGCATGAAGCAGCACCGAAGTAATCATCGATGTACTGGAGAAAGAGTTGTGGGAGGGGGCCGGAGTAGGACTGGAACAATGAATGTTCCACATACCCCATAAAGAGACAGGCATAGCTGGGGCCCATGCGGGTACCCATAGCCACACCTTTTATTTGGAGGAACTGAGAGGAGTTTAAGGAGAAATTGTTCAGCGTGAGAACAAGTTCAGCCAGACGGAGGAGAGTAGTGGTGGATGGGGATTGTTTGGGCCTCTGTTCGAGGAAGAAGCGGAGAGCCACCAGACCATCCCAGTGGGGGATGGAGGTGTAGAGGGATTGGACGTTCATGGTGAAGAGGAGGTGGTTGGGACCAGGGAACTGGAAATTGTTGATATAATATAGGGTGTCAGAGGAATCACGGATGTGGGTGGGAAGGGACTGGACAAGTGAAGAGAGAATGGAGTCAAGATAGCAAAGAATTAATTCCGTGGGGCAGGAACAGGCTGACACGATTGGTCTGCTGGGACAGTCCTGTTTGTGGATTTTGGGTAGGAGATAGAAGCGGGCCGTCTGAGGTTGGGAGACTATCAGGTTGGAAGCTGTGGAAGGAAGATCTCCAGGGGAGTTGAGTTCAGTAACAGTCCTGGAAACAATGGCTTGATGTTCAGTGGTGTGGTCATGGTCCAGGGGGAGGTAGGAGGAAGTGTCTGCGAGTTGACGCTCAGCCTCTGAGCTAGAGGTCAGTGCGTCAGACAACAACAGCACCATCCTTGTCAGGGGGTTTGATGGCAATGTCAGGGTTGGACCTGAGAGAACAGAGTGCAGCAAGTTCAGAGAGAGACAGGTTAGAGTGGGTGAGAGGAGCAGAGAAATTGAGACGACTAATGTCACGCCGCCAGTTCTCAATGAAAAGATCAAAAGAAGGTAAGAATCCAGAGGGAGGGGTCCAAGTAAGGAGAGAATATTGGAGGTGGGTGAAAGGATCTGTTGAATGGGGAGAGGACTCCTGCCCGCAGAAGTGAGCACAGAGACGAAAGCGGCGAAAGAAGAGTTCAGCATTGTGCCGAGCCCGAAATTCGTTGAGATGAGGGCGTAAGAGTATGAAACTAAGTCCTTTGCTGAGCACTGAACGTTCAGCGTCAGAGAGGGGAAGGTCAGGGGGTATGGTGAATACACGGCCGGGGCTGTGATTGGAAGACTGAATGGGGACAGAGGGACAGGCAAGGGTGGAGGGTCCTGGATGGGCGTTGGTGTCGAAGAGTTGTTGGAGCTTGCGTTCCTTTGCACCTGAAAGAAAGACAAAGTTTCTGGTTGAGGCATCGGATGAGACAAAGAATAAAATGAAACTGGGGGCACGTGCAGCTTTGAAAAAGGGTGCGGCGGTGCTGCTGGAGGGAGATGTCGAGTGTGTTCATATGGCGGTGCATGGCACTGAGTGTGGATCTCAGAATGTGACAGGAACAGCAGTCCGAGGAGCGTTGTATGTCCCGGAGATATCTATAATCCTGGGTGGGTTTGAAACATGAGGGATGGAACTTCAGTTGAAATCCACATGGGGTAAGTCGGAGACGGAGATAGTCACTGAGGAAGGAAATATGGCTGTGAAAGCGGGTTTTAGTAAACACCTTATCAAACACCAGGAGAGAAATGGAAAGCACTGAAGGTGAACAAGGCAAAAGAGAGATTTGAAAATCCTGGATGTCTGGACTTGATTGACCTGCACAGTCCTAACCTTGCCACTGCACATGAGAAGTCACAAGGTGCTGCAGAGTTCAATCACAATACTGTGGTTTTTCCACGCATTAAAAGTGTTGAGCCAATAGCTTCTCATGCATATGACAGACTATGATCAGCACTATCCCCAGCTCTGTGTGCTTGTGTGTGGTTTCTAACATTTTCTGCTTTTATTTCACATTCACAGCATCTACAGTATTTTACTTTTGAACTCCCCCTGGGTTCTTAGTCCAGTAAGCATAATAATTCTGCTGAATTGCAGAATTATTCTGTTCCATTTTTGTTATTTTCTTCTATTATCTGCTCCCATTTTACTTAGAGTTGCCACAATGCTGGTTGATCTCCTGTCAGTCACCCATTCCTCTTCCAATCACGCTGTGTTTAAGTCTCTTGTCACTGCATCCTTCCATCTGGCCTTGCACCTTCCTCTTCTCCTTCCTGACAGTCCCATCTGCATCACTCGCTTCATCACATACCCTTGCTCCACAACATAGGACCATACCATTTCAGTTTCTTCTTGACTACTTTCTCTGATGCTTCCACAATCTTCACTGACCCCTGATATGCTGGTTCCTGACTTTGTCCTTTCTCATTGCTCTATATGTCCATCTGAGCAACTGCATCTCATTAGTATCTAGCCGCTATTCCTCTCCTCTTGATGTTGCCCAAGTTTCTACACTATTGAACAAGGATGGTCTCAAAACTGTCTTGTGGATTCTTTCTTTAAGTTTCTGTAGTACTTTTCAGTCACACTGCACTTCGTCCAACTACTCCAACCAGAGCTAGTCTGTTGCTTAACTTCCATTTCCATACTTCCATCTTCTGTCACCACTGACCCCAGGTATTTGAAACCACTCACTTTCTCCAAGTCTTCGCCTATAATCTTTGCACCTTCACTCTGATCCTCTTTCCTATGCCCAAACTTTCAGTCCACATATTTGGCCTACTGATCTTCATACACCTATGCTTTTGCCCAGTTCTGCAGGTACTCGGTCATGTTCCCATTATCCCCACCACATAGCTCAATATCATCAGCAAACCTCATTGACCATGGCACTTGCTGTCTCACTTGCTTAGTTAGAACATCAATGACAATCACGAAAGAGGAAGGGCCACAGTGCTGACCCTTGGTGTAATTAACCTTTGACTTTGAAAGTCTTACTTTTCCACACTGCTTCTTACTGTTGTCTGGCACTCCTTTTACATGTCCGTTACATATCCATGAATTCTAGCACATCTCCAGACTTCTTCACTGGGCGCACAATCATAAGCCTTCTCTAGATTGATGAATGCAGTCTTCACGTTGGATTGTCTTTCCCGATATTTCTCCATCATTTGACCGAGTGTGGCACCTAGCAAAACTGGAGTCATTGAAAATAAGGGAGAAAACTCTGCTGGTTGGAGTCATACCTACCACAAAGGAAGATGGTTATTGTTATTGGAGGTCAGTCATCCTAGCTCCAGGACATCACTGCATGAGTTCCTCAGGATAGTGTCCTCAGCCCAACTATCTTCAGCTGCTTCATCAATGACCTTCTTTCCATCATAAGGTCAGAAGTGGGGATATTTGCTGATCTTTGCACAATGTTCAGAACCACTTGCAACTCCTCAGATACTGAAGCAGACCATGTCCAAATGCAGCAAGACCTGGACAATATCCAGGCCTGGGCTGATAAGTAACATTCATGCCACACAGGTGCCAGGCAATGACCATCTCCAACAAGAGAGAATCTAACCATCGCTCCTTGACATTTGTGGCATTACCATTGCTGAATTTTTCCCCTATCAGCATCGGGATTATCATTGACCAGAAATTGAGCAAGACTAGCCATATAAATACTGTGACTTCAAAGAGCAGGTCTGAGGCTAGGAATCCTGCGGCAAGTAACTCATTTCCTGACTCCCCAAAGCCTGTCCTCCATCCACAAGTCAGGAGTGTGATGGAATACTCCCCACTTGTCTGGATGAGTGCAGCTCCAATAACACTCAAGAAACTTGCCATATCCAGGACAAAGCAGTCCACTTGATTGGCACCCCTTCCACAAACATTCACTCCCTCCACCACTGACACACAGTAGCAGCAGTGTATACCATTTAAAAGATGAATTGCAGAAACACACCAAGACTTCTTCGACAGCACCTTCCAAATCTACGACCACTACCATCTAGAAGGACAAGGGCAACAGATAAATAGAAACACCACCACCTGGAAATTCCCCTCCAAGCCACTCACCACCTGACTTGGAAATATATCACCATTCCTTCACTGTCACTGGGTCAAAATCCTGGAACTCCCTAACAGCACCGTGGGCATACCTACACCACGTGGGCTGCAGCAGTTAAAGAAGGCAGCTCACTACCATCTTAAGGGCAATTGGGGATGGACAATAAATGTAGGCCCAGAATGAATAAAAAAAAAACTTGTCTCAAAACAAAAATGGCATTGATAGTGCTTCTTCCAGGCATGAATCTGAACAGACCTTCATGCATTTCACAGCCTCTGGTCCATGACTCTCTCCCATAACTTGAAGATATGTGGTAGGAGTTTAATTCCTCAGTTTTTGCAATATTGAGTGACCCCCTTTCCTTTGAATATTGGTACCAGAATATTTTGCCTCCACGTCATTGGGATTTACTCTCTTATCATAACACAACTGAATAGCTAATTCAGGACCTAGATTCCATATTCACCTAGGCAGATCCATACTTTTGCTGCATCTTATTGGTCCTACTACTTTGCCATTTCTTCATTTCTTTCAGTGTTGTTTTGATTTTGTTTAGATCGATTCCTTGATTTGCAGCTACCTCTTCTGTCCTTGTTCCCAGGTTTTCTTCATTCATAAAGCCAGGTGAAGTATTGGACCCACCTCGCTTTGATTTCATCCTCTTTCACTAAAGTTAATCCACCTGCATCCTTGATTGTACGTACCTTTTCCACATCTGCTAGTAGCTGCTATCCTGAAGATATCTTTTTGCCCCTTTTTTGGTATCAAGACTTTCATATTTTTTTTGATACCCAAGGATCTTTTTCTAGCAGTCACCACCTTTGCATTCCTCTTTGTACTGTTCTTTTAGCTCCTTTTCTTTGACTGCACTTTGTTTTCATTCCACCGCCGTGTTTCTTTCGTGGCCTTTCTTCTCCCCGCTGATCTTTCACGCACTCCTTCATCAGTTTTCCTGATCAAGTCTGCCACCAAGCTTCACCAGTCTTCTCATAACTTCTGTTTCTCTCGCCTATCTCTCCACCTGCTCTCTGAATTCTTCCTCCTTTTGTGGATCTTTGGGCTTCCACCACCTGATGATCTGTCTACCTCTTGTCTTTTACCATTTTGTTTTCTTTGCAATCAATTCTGGCATCAGCACTCTTATGTTGGAGGGTCAGTGCCTGGGAAGACTGCTGTCCTTTTTTTTTCTCTGCACGTTCTTTTCTAATGACGATAGATTCTAGCTGTGCATTCTACCATTGTTGTAGGTTATAAGGTGGTTCCTGAGTGATCTGTTGAAAATTTGTTATCCCCTGCCTAAATTATGTGGAGTACTTTACATTTTTTCCAACAAAAAAGCTCTGTTCTCCTCTTTACCTTCTATGTAACATTGTTCAGATGAGAAGATGGCTAGACAACCTGTCAGTTTCATCTGTGAATAAGTGTTAAATCCTTCCTAACAGCTGAAAAAAAACATTGTTCTTTGTACCTCCTCCTGGCCTTTCATTGCCACCGCTGGGTTGCAGGAAGGGGAGTACCATGTAAAAATCCACCCGTGGCCTTACCCCTCCATTTGCACATTCCTAGTTTTATTTGCTCTGCTATAGGCCTGATCACAACATTCCTACATTTATTTGCTCTGCTATAGGCAGTAATGCCTTCAGCTGCCAAGGCCCAAAGCTTTGAAATTCACTTCCTATACTTCTGACTCTCTACCCCTCTCTCTCTCCTCCTATAAGGTTCTCATTATAATCTACCTCTTGGATTAAGCTATTGGTCATCTTCTCTAATATCTCCTTATGTAGCTTAGTGTCAGATTTTGTTTGATAATGCTCTTAGGATGATTTTATAATGTTTAAAGGTACTTATAAAGGCAAATTTTAATTCAGTTAAATTCTTGAACTGATCATATGACATGAATTTGCATCCTAGATCTGCCCATCATTGTATCACTGTGAAATATAATTTTCAAGCCTTCTCTGCTTCTACTTTGTCATTTGATTACTGTGTTGTTTAAAGACAATTTCAAAAAGGGGGTGAGAAAAAACTTCAAATGTGATCGATTGCATACCGTTTTCCATGTGGCTTTTTAAAAACTACCCTGGGCAGCGCTGCTGCACAATTTACACATTCTACAGTATGTTTTCCAAAAATAATATTGCTGCCATTTGAATCCTTGGCCAAGCTGCTGTCGGTTCTTTCCCTTGCTTCATTACTTTCCACTTTCTGCCTCCCAACCAAAAAAATACACTTCAGATTTACGGGCCAAGTAATACTTCTTTAAAATTTCAAGTGCGAGATCACTATTATAGTTTTATGGCTGGCAGAGAGTGTTAAGGCAGTGATGTTTGTCCTTTTAGAATAAACTTCATAATGAGTTTCATAGAGTTCAAACTGTGAAACTCCTATGGTTTTTGCCAATGATGGCTTTATTGGAAGTTTTCCACTCGACAGGAATATCCTGTTGGGGTTCAGTTTCAAGTTTAGAAAGTTAATATTTAATTTTTGGGGGTGGAACTACTTCTATAACATTGCCTTTTGATATACTGAGGCCAATTGATGGCTAACAGTTTGATAGCATTCTTATCTCATGAGTCGTTGAGTTGAATTGTGGTCTTGCTAATTAACAGTGTAGTTAAGATGTCCCACCGTGCAGCCTTTGTTCATTCAGTCACCTGCTTCCTTGCTGAAGTTGCTCCTATTAATCCATTAGTTCAAAGCCAACTTGTCACCATTACTTCAGTGCTCTTGCCAATATGGAGACTTAAGTCCTACTGACGAGCAAAAAGTCTGTCTGATTAGCTTACACAGCACTGTAAAATGTAATCCACATTCCTGTTAAAGTTGCATCCATCTTCGAAGTTAAAAATATGATCTAGGGAGTGGCTGGAACCTCTGGGACTGTCTAGCAGCGTATCTCAACACTTTCAAAAGCAGAGGGTAGAAAGCGAAATGTGGGAAAATCCTTGTGTCAATAAAAACACAAGACCCTGAGTCCCTTAAAATGACATCAAAACTGCATTCTTTTAATGCTTTTCCCCCATCAACTTCAGTAAATCTACATTAACCTTAACTCTCTTTAAAATACATCATAAGTGAGCTTCTGGCACAACGTGGATAAATTTCACACACACTTTGGGGGGGGGGGGGTGACAATTAAAACAACGAGTAGGTCACCCATGTGAGGGAGAACCTGCTCTGATACTCAACTCCTTTGCTTTTAATGGGTTCTGAAAGAGCTGTGCAGGTTTGCCACCCAAGCAGTGACTGTGAGCTAATGGCTAGTGTTTTATTAGGGAAGTGAATAAGGAAATGAATAAAAGTGAATTAGAATGAATTTAAAAACAGGTCACTTGTTCTCAAGATCAAAGAGTATATAGCGGGAGGGGTGATTATTTTCAAATGGCCCACCTTGGTGGTAACTTGACTGTCTTCTGTAGGTCCCACCCTGTTGTCTATTGAAACCAACAGTACAAATATGGGACACCTTCTATAACAGGTTTCAGCCAAGGGGCAAAGAGAGAGAAACAGAATCAAATATGACTGTACTGGGGTTCCTAAGAAGAATCCTATTCAACTCAATGTTAACTCTGTTTCTCCAGAAATGCTGCCAGACCAGCTGAGTTTTTAAGCACGTTCTGTTTTATTTCATATTTCCAGTATCCAGAGCTTTTGCTTTCAACTAAATGCTGAGTTTGATTACTAATCAATTTGTATCAAGTTTCAGAATCCAATTTGTCAATGCCGCTTGGAAACATAGGAGCTCCGGCCCCAATTCCCAAAGCATTTGCTGAGTAACTACAAACCTGCTGATGTCACTTTTTTTTTTCATTTACAGGATGTGGGCTTTGCTGGTTGGGCCAGCATTTATTGCCCATCCCTGATTGCCCTTGAGAAGGTGGCGCTGAGCTGCCACCTTGAACTGCTGAAGTCCTTGTGGTGTAAGTACACCCATAGTGCTATTTGGCAGGGAGTTCCAGGATTTTGACCCAGCGACAGTGAAGGAACAATTATATATTTCCAAGTCAGGATGGTGGGGAAGTTGGAGGGGGAAGTTCCAGGTGGTGGTGTTCCCATGTGTCTGCTGCTCTTGTCCTTCTAGATGGTAGTGATCGTGGGTTTGGAAGGTGCTGCCTAAGGAGTCTTGGTGAGTTCCTACAGTGCATCTTGTAGGTAGTACACATTGCTGCTACTGTGCAGCAGTGGTGGAGGGAGTGAATGTTTGTGAATGGACTGCCAATCAAATGGACTTCTTTGTCCTGAATGGTGTCGAGCTTCTTGATCGTTGTTGGAGCTGCACTCATTAAAAACAAAGAAAACAGGAGTAGGTCATTTGGCCCTTTGAGCCTGCTCCGTCATTCAATATGATCATCACTGATCCTCCATCTCAACACTCAACTCCCGCGCTCTCCCCATACCCCTTGACATCTTTAGTCTAGAAATCTACTTCTTCCTTCAATATATTCAGTGACATAGCCTTCACAGCCTCCTGTGGTAGAAAATTCCACAGATTCAGCACCCTCTGAGTGGAGAAGTTTCTTCTCATCTCAGTCCTAAATGGCCTACTCCGTATGATGAGTCTGTGACCCCTTGTTCTAGACGTCACAGCCAGAAGAAACATCATCCCTGCATCCAGTCTGTCCAGTCCTTTCAGAATTTTGTTTCAATGTCCCTCTCCTTCTAAACTCTAGTGAATACAGGCCTAGTTGGCCCAATCTCCCCTCGTATGACAATCCTGCCATCCCAGGAATCAGACTGGGGAACCTTTGCTGCACTCCCTCTATGGCAACTTTATCCCATCCGTCTTGGGTAAGGAGACCAAAACTGCACACAATACTCTGGGTGTGGTCTCACTGAGGCTCTGTACAGCTGTAGTTAGACATCCTTGCTCCTGTACTCAAATCATCTTGCAGTGAAGACCAACTTACCATTTGCTGCCTTAACTGCTTGCTGCGCCTGCATGCTTGCTTTCAGTGACCAGTGTACATGGACACCAAGGTCCCTTTGTACATCAACATTTCCCAATCTATCACCATTTAAATAATACTCTGCCATTCTGTTTTACCTACCAAAGTGGATAACTCCACACTTTGCTTATATATTGTGAATGGCTGGGGCCCAAGCACTGATCCTTGCAGTTCCCCACTAATCACCGCCTGCCACTCTGAAAATGACACATTTATCCCTACTCTATTTCCTGTTTGTTAACCAATTCTCAATTGATGCCAATATATTAACACCCATCCCATGTGCTTTAATTTTGCACTCTAACCTCTTATGTGGGACTTGATCAAAAGCTTTCTGAAAATCCAAATACACAATATCTACTGTTTCTCCATCTATTGTGCTAGTTACATCTCCAAAAAACTCCCTTCCAAAAATCCATGTTGAATTTGTCTAATCCGTTGATATCTTTAAGTGTCCTGTTATCACATCCTTTATAAGAGACTCTAGCATTTTCCTTGCTACTGATGTTAGGCTAACTGGTCTGTAATTCCCTGTTTTCTCCCTCCCCTTTTTTAAAATAGTGGGATTACATTTGCCACCTTCCAATCTCCTGGGACTGTTCCAGAATCTATAGACTTTTGGAAGATGACAACCAACACACCCACTGTTTGCATGGCCGCCTCCTTTTGTATCCTGGGATGTAGATTATCAGGCCCTGGGGATTTGTATCCTGGGATGTAGATTATCGGGCCCTGGGGATTTGTATCCTGGGATGTAGATTATCGGGCCCTGGGGATTTGTATCCTGGGATGTAGATTATCGGGCCCTGGGGATTTGTATCCTGGGATGTAGATTATCGGGCCCTGGGGATTTGTATCCTGGGATGTAGATTATCGGGCCCTGGGGATTTGTATCCTGGGATGTAGATTATCGGGCCCTGGGGATTTGTATCCTGGGATGTAGATTATCGGGCCCTGGGGATTTGTATCCTGGGATGTAGATTATCGGGCCCTGGGGATTTGTATCCTGGGATGTAGATTATCGGGCCCTGGGGATTTGTATCCTGGGATGTAGATTATCGGGCCCTGGGGATTTGTATCCTGGGATGTAGATTATCGGGCCCTGGGGATTTGTATCCTGGGATGTAGATTATCGGGCCCTGGGGATTTGTATCCTGGGATGTAGATTATCGGGCCCTGGGGATTTGTGTCCTGGGATGTAGATTATCGGGCCCTGGGGATTTGTGTCCTGGGATGTAGATTATCGGGCCCTGGGGATTTGTGTCCTGGGATGTAGATTATCGGGCCCTGGGGATTTGTGTCCTGGGATGTAGATTATCGGGCCCTGGGGATTTGTGTCCTGGGATGTAGATTATCGGGCCCTGGGGATTTGTACCCTGGGATGTAGATTATCGGGCCCTGGGGATTTGTACCCTGGGATGTAGATTATCGGGCCCTGGGGATTTGTACCCTGGGATGTAGATTATCGGGCCCTGGGGATTTGTACCCTGGGATGTAGATTATCGGGCCCTGGGGATTTGTACCCTGGGATGTAGATTATCGGGCCCTGGGGATTTGTACCCTGGGATGTAGATTATCGGGCCCTGGGGATTTGTACCCTGGGATGTAGATTATCGGGCCCTGGGGATTTGTACCCTGGGATGTAGATTATCGGGCCCTGGGGATTTACCAGCTTTCAGCCCCATTATTTTCTCCAGCACTTTTTTTTTAAATAATACTAATTTCCTTCAATTCCTCCTTCTCACTAGACCCTTGGTTCCCTAGCATTTCTGTGAAGTCATTTGTGTCTTCCTCTGTGAAGACAGAACTAAAGTAGTTGTTTAATTGCTCTGCCATTTCCTTGTTCTCTTATTATAAATCCCCCTGTTTCAGACTGTAAGGGACCTACATTTGTCTTCACTAATCTTTTTTCTTTTTACCTACATATAGAAGCTTTTACAGTCCACTTTCATGTTCCTTGCAAGTTTGCTCCCACGCGCTGTCTTTCCTCTCCTTAATCAATCTCCTTTGCTGAATTCTAAACTGCTCCCAATCCTCAGGCTTGCTACTTTTTCTAGCAATTTTGTATGACTTCTCTTTGGATCCAATTCTATCCTTAATTTCTTTTGTTAGCTATGGTTGGGCTGCTTTTCCTGTTGTGTTTTTGCGCCAGAAAGGAATGTATAACTGTTGCAATGCCTGCATTCATTCCTTAAATATTAGCCTTTATTTACCCACCATCATGCCTTTTAATGAAGTTCCCCAATCTATCTTCGCCAATTCACCCTCATACCTTCGCAGTTTCCTTTGTTTAGATTTAGGACCCTAGTTTTGGATTGGACTACTTCACTTCCCATCCTAATGGAGAATTCCAGCATGTTATGGTCACTGTTCCCTAAAGGACCCTGCACAACAAGATTATTAATTAACCCCTTTTCTCATTGCACAATACCTAATCTAGGATGGCCTGTTCCCTAGTTGGTTTTTCAACAAACTGGTCCGAAGAAACCATCTCGTACGCAGGCCAGGAATTCATCCATCATTATATTATTGCTAATTTGGTTTGCCCAGTTTATATGTAGATTAAAGTCACCCATGATTACTTAGAGATGCATGTAACAAGGTTACTAATTTCCTGTTTAATACCATCCTCTACCTTACCACTACTGTTTGGAGGCAACTCCCACTAATACTTCCACCCCTTGTTGCATCTTAGCCCCACCCAGATTGATTCTACATCTAAATTTTCTGAGCCAATATCCCCTCTCAATATGGCATTGATTTCATCCTTCACTAACAACACCACCCCATCTTTTTTTGCCTGTCCTCCCCAAATATTGAATACCCTTGGCTATTCAGTTCCAAGCCTTGGTCACCCTGCAGCCATGTTTCCGTAATCGCAATCACATCGTTACCATTTACATCCATTTGAGCTGTTAATTCATCTACCTTATTGCGAATGCTCCATGCATTTCAGATACAGTGCATTTAGACTTGCCTTTTTAACATTTTTTTTGTACTGTGGCTCTATTTGCTGCTAGCCCTTGTTTCCTTTGCCTTCCACTTTTGCTTCCTACTTTTCTGTCTTTTCATTCCTATCTTTGTTTCCCTCTCTTGTGTTACCTGTTCAGGTTTCCTGCCATTCTAGTTTAAGCCCTCCTCCACAATACTAACGAATACCTCTGCGAGGATATTGGTTCCGTCCAGTTTGTACAGGTCCCGTCTTTCTCAGAATCGGTTCCAATGCCGCAGGAATCTAAAATCCCTCCTTCCTAAACTACCTCTCCAGCCAAGCATTCATCTGGTCTATTCCTGATCTCACTAGCACGTGGCACTGGGAGCAATCCTGAGATTACTACCTTTTGAGGTCCTGCTTTTTAATTTATTTCCTAGTTCCCTATATTCTGCTTTCAGGACCTCATCCCTCTTTTCACCAATGTTATTGATTCTGATATAAACCATGACCTCTGGCTGTTCACCCTTCCCCTTCAGAACGTCCTGCTCAGTGACATCCTTCACCCTGGCACCAGGGAGGCAACATACTATCCTGCCTGTGGCCACAGAAACATCTATCTGTTCCCCTTATGATTATAATCCCCTATCACTATTGCTCTACCGGCCTAGTGCTTTTACTCTGTCTGGCAGTCACCCACTCCCTTTCTGCTTGTACACTCTTTACCTATGGTGTGACCACCTCACTGTGCATGCTATTCATGAAGGTCTCAGCCTTGTGGATGCTCCACAGTGACTCCAGCTGCAGCTCCATCTCCAAAACGTGGATCTTGAGAAGCTGCAACTGGGGACACTTACTGGAAGTGCCCCCGGTTTCCCAGGTCAGGAGGAGCATTCCACGTGGCCGAGCTGCCCTGCCATGACTTACTCTTAAATTACTTCCTTTACTTTTACTTCCTCTATTTTGAAGGAATATTAAATATATACTAGGGACTTTACTTATACTTTAAATGCTACTTAATCTAAACTAAGACCAATTTTTACTTTAAAGACTAGACAGTAAAAATTCTCACCAGGTCCAACTTACCAAAGCTGCCACTCCTATCGTGTTGGCTCTGGTCCTGGTCTGGTCTGGTCTCGGGCTTGGTTCCCCTTGCTCTTTAAGGCCGCCACACCTCCCACATTATCAAATGACAAAAGCAAAGGAGCACCTCTTTCCCTTCTTGCCCTGACTCCATTAATCACCCAACTCCCAGCACTCTGTTCCAGTTGGCTGGCTTTATATGTTCCTAAGACAAAGGTTAGCTGACCCAGTCACACAGGAACCAGTTTCAGCTGCTGCTTTAATTAACTAGCTGAAACTGGTGAGTGCACTCTCAAGCCATGAAAGAATAAAGCAAAAGTCAGGCAAGTGGAGAGTGTTCCATCACACTCCTGACTTGTGCCTTGTAGATAGTGAACAGGTTTTGGGGAGTCAGGAGGTGAGTTACTTGCCACATGATTCCTCGTCTCTGACCTGCTCTTGTAGCCACAGTATTTATATGGCTAGTCCAGTTCAGTTTCTGGCCAATGGTAGCCCCCAGGAAGTTGATAGTGGGGGATTCCGTGATGGTAATGCCATTGAATGTCAAGGGGCGATGGTTCAATTCTCTATTGTTGGAGATGGTTATTGCCTGACACCTGTGTGGCGCAAATGTTACTTGCCCCTGTCAGCCCAAGGTCCAGGTCTTGCTGCAGTTGAACATGGACTGTTTCAGTAGCTGAGGAGTTGCGAATGGTGCTGAACATTGTGCAATCATCAGCGAACATTCCCACATCTGATCTTATGATGGAAGGAAGGTCATTGATGAAGCAGCTGAAGATGGTTGGGCCGAGGGCAATACCCTGAGGAACTCAAAGGGGACCTTATAGAAGTATGATTTCAATGATACAGCTACAAGAAATTCACTGGAAGTAGGACAAGTCAGAAAGGGTTAAAACTATGAAAGTCTAGTTCAAGATTTGCCGGGAAGTTTTCATGTGAAGAAAGATTAATAGGTTCATGGAATAGTTAATAATTAATAGGATAGGTTTCTGTGTAGACCTATGGCAGAAATATCTTGGAATTGTTTAAGAGGATGGTGTGGTGGTAGATCTACATATTTCTCTAGATGGTTTAGCTGAGTTAGGCTGAATGTTTTTCCTCATCTGCATATATTCTGTGATCTTGCAGTCTGCAGTGACAACGGCAACTTGTGTTAAATGTATGAAATAAATACAATGAAACGTCCTAAGATTCTTCACAGGTGCATTGTAAAACAAAATGCATTGGAATAGTAGAATCTAGAGGTAATGAAAGCATGATTGAGCATTTCAGCTGCAGATGAGCTGAGATAGGTGATATCGGCTGACGTTAATGGAGGTGGAGATAGGTGGTCTTTAGTGATGGCATAGGTGTGAGTTCAGAAGCTCACCTCTGGATCAATTGTGACACCAAGGTTGGGAGCAGATTGGTTTATTTAGAGATTGTTGCCAGGGAGAGGGATGGAGTCAGTGGCTAGGCAACCAAAATATTGGAGCAAGGACTGAAAACAATGGCTTCAGCCTTCCCATTAATTGGAAGAAACCTCTGCTCATCCGGTATTGGATGTGAAGTAAGCAGTCTGATAACTTAGCAAGAGTGGAGGAATCAAGAAAAGTGGTGGTGAGACGGTATTTCAAGCAATGCAACACCATCCTTGATCCTTGATGATGGATAATTGTATAAATGTACAAGTAATTTTGTTTTGACAATAACTTAATCTGTTGTTATTGAGGATGGAAATTATCTGGATGGTGGCTACTGTGAGACGACTGATATTTGATCTCTTATTCCCTTGCCCTGTAATTAGGGTTTCTTTCCATTTCTCTGAAGGTGCTGACTTGTGCTCAGATGTGATCTCCCCCCTGTTCTTGGAGCAAGGAGGCATGTGTAAAGGGTGCCCACAATGATTCTTTTTCCAAAATATTGTCTGCAGTTTACCCCACCCCCACTGCTGTAATATTGTTACCTACTGAAGCTGGATTTTTGTATGACCAGAATAATAACTTAACCACAATTAAATTAATCAGAACTTTTTAATCTCAACATTTTTTTTAATAGGGCACATCACCCATTTGAGTTGAAAATATTGTAAGTTGCAAAAACCAAACCTGGGAGGAGTAGGCATGCTGTTTCTAAAGCAGTGAGATCAAAAATGCAATTGAAGCCGATGGGTCTCTTTTTTAAATTTGACTCCCCAGTGTGAGTGCTCCTTTCTCCCACCCTGTATACTTGACTAACATTAAGATTGACACCTATTCAAAGCTAAGTCTTGATTTTTTTTTTTCTCTGTGGTTGACCACCTTCTCTTTTCCAGCATCTGTTTTAAAGAGCATGGTATCACAATAGGTTCTTAGCATTAATTGTTGTTTGTGGATGCCTAGGCTGGAACAGGTGCAGCTGGGTTGCCTCTCCTTGTAGAAGCATTTAACCTTTATGAAGCTGAAATGTTTGTACAGCTACCCATCACCCAGGACTCCACCTTTCATCTCTGTAAATCTCACCTGTATCTCTGCCCTTGTAATCTAATTTTAGATGCCTTTCGTAAAACCAGCAGGTGATAAGTCTTGTATAAATGCTGGAATAGGAAGTCTAATTGATTTCTAGTTAAAAGTAATGCAAGCTTGGCTTCAGAGCAAGCTGTGACCTTTCTGCATCCTTCCCAGGTTACAAACTCCTTATTCTGCATTACTAGCCAAACACAGAGGGCTGGATTTAGGGTGGAACTTTTGCAGTTACCATGCCATAGAAGGGAGCCAAGCAGTGCCAGGATGATGCATTTTACAGCTTTCATAAGGTACCCTGCATTATGGAAATAACAGCACAAGTGCATATCACTTGTGCATTGTGTGGCACAAGAAAACATCACACTCCAGTGTTGAGGGCCAAGGGTATGGTGCGGAAACCCCAGTGGGTTGGAATAGGGGCCTAGGCAGATGAAAGCATAGCTGTCAACATTGGCGAGAGGTGAGGGTGGGGGGTAGGAGGAGGATACTGAAATCAGGAATGTGCAAGAGGCTAGAATTGAAGGAGTAGAGAGGTCAGGACTAATAGCAGTGTGCATGGTGGATGTGCTCTCCAAAATGGGGTTTGGGGAGGGAATTTGCAATTAGATCCAACGACACTAACACCAGTAGCGCAGTCTCAATCAATGGGTGGGAATCAGATAACTTTCCTATTAAATCTGGAGTCAGGCAGGGCTGTCCTCTCTCCCCTGTCCTTTTTCGTGTGTTGCATAGAACTCTTTGCTGAGTTCATCAGGAAGGATCCGGGCATAAGAGGAGTGACGATCCCAGGCAGTGGAGGCACTCAGGTCAAAGCCTCCCTGTACATGGACGATGTCGCCGTGCTCTGCTTGGATCCGCTGTCGGTGCACAGACTGATCCACATCTGCGACCAGTTTGAACTGGCCTTGGGAGCCAAGGTAAATCGTGGCAAGAGCAAGGCCATGTTCTTTGGGAACTGGGCTGACTGATCCTTTATCCCCTTCACCGTCAGGGCTGAGGGCCTGAAGGTGCTGGGGAAATGGTTCGGAGGGACCAGGGCACGCGTTAGAAACTGGAAGGAGCGAGTATCTATGGTGGAAAGAAAACTGGGCATGTGGGAGCGACGCTCCCTCTCTATTGCAGGTAAGAACCTGGTCATCAGGTGTGAGGCACTCTCGCTGTTGCTGTACGTGGCACAGGTCTGGCCCATTCCAGACTCCTGCGTGATGGCGATCACCCGAGCCATCTTCCGCTTTATCTGGAGGTTGAAAATGGATCGTGTCCGCAGGGACGCGATGTACAAGCCTCTAGATAAAGGGGGAAAAAACGTGCCCAACATCACCCTCATACACCCACCTTTGTGTGCGGCTGCATCAAGCTGTGCGTAGACCCTCAGTACGCAAACACCAAGTGTCACTACGTGCTGAGGTTCTACTTGTCCCCAGTGTTACAAAGGATGGGTCTGGCCACGATGCCGCGGAACGCTCCAAGTAGTTGTTCCGTGCCGTACCACCTGTCCCTCGTGGAAAAATTTATGCAGAGAAACACCTTTGACCACAAGTCCATCAGGCAGTGGTCGGCACGTAACATCTTAGAGGCCCTGCGGGAAAAGGAAAGGGTGGATCCTGTGGGATGGTTCCCCGAGCAGACTGTCAAAGTCATTTGGCAGAATGACTCATCCCAACAAGCACCAAGATGTAGCTGGTGGTGAGAAAGGCCCTCCCCGTCAGATCCTTCCAACACGCCAGGAGTCTCACCCACTCTGCACGTTGCCCTCAAGGTGGCTGTGGCGGGGACGAGACTGTTGTTCATCTCCTTGTGGAATGTGCCTTTGCAAAGAAGGTCTGGAGAGAGATGCAGTAGTTTCTGTCGAGGTTCACGCTGAGCAGTTCTGTGACACAGGACTCTGTGCTCTACGGGCTGTTCCCAGGGACACACACCGAGACAAACATCAACTGCAGCTGGAGGATCATCAACTCAGTGAAAGACGCTCTTTGGTCTGCCCGAAACTTGATGGTCTTCCAACGGGAAGAGTTGTCCCCGACCGAGTGTTGCAGACTGGCACATTCCAAGGTCCAGGACTACGTGCTGAGGGACGCACTAAAGCTTGGGGCAGCCGCCGCAAAGGCACAATGGGGAAAGGTTGCTGTCTAAGACCTTTCAGCCACAGTGCATAGAGGGGCTAAGAACTGTTGAGAGCCCCTCGGACTGTACAGCTCCAAATGAATGTCTGCAGTGAATACTAAGTGTATTATAAATGTATTGAAGCACCTCAGAGTGCAACATGATGTATGTTGATAACTCCAATACCATTGTCTGATTGTCTGCATTGACCATATTGAAATGATTGTAATATTCATTGATTGTATTGATGCACCTTGTGATCCATATGTAAGAGTTGAATCTGATTGTACTTATGTGATGGTGATTTTGAAATGGTTTAGAATGTTTTTCCAGGTATTTTATGAATAAAGTATATTTAAAAAAAAAACAGCAGTGTGCAGTACATGTTTAGTTCCAACTTGTTATGTAAAATACATTTTATTTCAACCCCACAACCCTCCACTAATTCTGGCCTCTTATACATTCCCAATTATAATTGCTCCACCATCTGTGGCTGTGCCTAGGCCCCAAGCCATGGAATTCTGCCCCCTGCACATCTCCACCTTGTTTTCCACCTTTTTAAGGCCACTCCTTAAAGCCTACCTCTTTGACCAAGCTTTTGGCCATCTGACCTAATATGTTCTTTTGTGGTTCAGTGCCGTACTTTGTTTTATAATGTTGGCATGTTTTATTGCGTTAAGAAGCTTTATAAATATGTTATTTTTAGATGCAGTAACTATCCTAATTTATCAAAAAAATACTGTAACAACCTGCAGCATGATTCTCATTCTGGGTATGTTAGACTCTGACTGGGAGAAGAGCGGAACCAATTGACTAGCCTAGTGTCATTTAGACCCCAGAGCCCTGCAAATAAGTACCAGTCCATCTTGCACTCTGTGTACCAATGTGTTCTGTGTGCATATGGGACCCTGCCCAGTACTGTGCAAACACGATGTGTTACTTTTAAGAGTTATTGGAAGAAGAGATGTACAGTGCAAACATGCTGCTTCCTTCCAACTAAACGCAATTTGGCTTTGAGTACCAGGGCTAGTTTTCAATGGAAATATCCGTTTTGGTTGAGTTCTGTCAAGTTGTTCTAGATGACAAGGTGTTCCATTCATTGGCAGAGAATATGACTATACATAACTGTTGTACCTTCTTGAATAGTATCTCCGGTTGGCTGTTGAAAGTGTTACTGTAACAACTGAAACATTGTTCTTTGTGTAGCCTGAGGTGGCAATGTGGAAAGTTAATTGAGGTGGTATGAAAAATCTGTGGAAATATTTAATATTGCTCGCTCGCTCTCATATATTTAGCTGCTGTTCCACTAAAATTTTCCTCTGTTCTTTGAAGGAGTGTGTGTGCTGGGTAATTCAACTGCAGAAAGAACAGTATTTTAGAGACTCAGCTGTTGTGCTACTTTGAAATATGTTTAGGCCTGGGAAGTACCAGATCACTCCAAAGGGAAAAATCCAGCACATCAGGACCACTCCCATAGCTGTTGCGCATAATTTTTAAAATACAAAATACTTAATTTGTATAACACCTTATTACATCCTCATGACCATTCAAAGCATGTTAAAACCAGAACGTTTGAAGTGCAAATGTTACTTTTTCTCACACTATGAAGGCAAATCTTCCTTCCTTTACTTTCAGGAAGGTTCTACAGAAAAGCATCTTTTACAATCTCAGAACATCCCAAAGTGCCTTACAGCCAATGAGGTACTTTGAAGTGTATGTAGGAAGAACAGCAGCCAATTTACACACAGCACGTTCCCATGAACAGCAATGAAATAATGACCTGTTTTTAGTTGTTGGTTGTGGCCTACATATTGATCAAGATACTGGGGAGAAGTCCCCCTACTCTTCTAAATAGATAGTGTCTTGGGATTTTTCACATCTACCAGAGAGAACTTTTTGCTGGCAGTGCACTTTTTTTACTTGCTCTATGGCAAATGAATCAATTCTAATAGTAGGACAAAGATTCTGTCAATGTTATATATAGAATGCTGGCACATGTTTCTTTTTTTCTTTAGTCAGAAACCACTAGACAGATTTATTGAACAGTAAAAGGATAAATAAATGGCATGGTGAATAAACAATATATTTACTATAATTATATACTTGCTTATCCCTCAGCTAACATCACTAAACCTGGTCATTATCACCTTGTTGTTTGTGGGTTCATCCTGTCTGTAAATTAGCTGCTGTGTTTCCAGCAGTGACCACACTGCAAAAGTATTTCATTGGTTGTGAACACCCTTCGGCAACTCCTGAGGTTATGAAAGGCAAATCTGTTTGTCTTAATTTGTGGCTCTATGGGATTTAAAATCGCAGAGTTATTGTTCCTACAGCAACACTGAATAGAAAACAATTTTGGAATGCAGCCCCTTATGCAGTAGTTTGCTGTTGACCAACCGTCTTTGATGGCTCTATTCTGTCCCTCCATTCACTTTGATGGCTTAAGAATGGGCAAAGGCTGCCAACTGTAAATGCACATCTGGCTACAGAATTGTCTGTCAGATGGACTACAAAGAACTGTAGTTCCCTGTTCTCTAGCACAGAAATGATGAGGCAAATCCATTGATTGCCAGGACAAAGGTGATTTCAAAACAGTGTTTGCCTACGCAAGCTCAAGCCCCTGATCTTGGTTTTATTCCTTATCTAGGAAACACAACACTTTGTCCTGCCAACTTACATCAGCAGCAACCTACTTGAATTTTAATGGGAACATTTCAACAAAACAAACCAGGCATCTGTTGCAATTTACGTATGCTGTCTGATGTAAATATGCTACAGAGATAGCACCTGACTGCTATTTTGTCCTTGTGAGCCTAATTTTAACGTTGTGTGCGCAGTGATCATCGAGACCTCAATCTAACCTGCTACAGATCAAACCGCATGTAATTGTTGCATCAGCTACCTGGGCCTTAAGCTTTTGATTTCCCTCCCTAAACCTTTCTGCCTCTTTCTTTTCCTTTTAAAATGCTCCTTAAAACTTATCTCTTTGAATAAGTCTTTGGGCACACCAGTCCTCGTGTGATTCGGTGTCAAATTTTGTTTGATATTGCTTTGGACAGTTTACTGCTTTAGTAAAGGTTGCTAACTAATTACAAATTGTTGTTGTCATTGTTACATAAGCAAATATTTGCAGATAGCAGTTTGCACATTGCAGGGCTCCAAAACAGCAAGTAAGACTAACAACCAGATAAAAGCAAAAAACTGCGGATGCTGGAAATCCAAAACAAAACAAAAATATCTGGAAAAATTCAGCAGGTCTGACAGCATCTGCGGGAGCGGAGCACAGTTAACGTTTCGAGTCTGTATGACTCTTCAACAGAACTACAGAAAAATAGAAAAGAGGTGAAATATAAGCTGGTTTAAGGTGGGGGGTGGGACAGGTAGAGCTGGATAGAGGGCCAGTGATAGGTGGAGAGAACCAAAAGCTGTCACAAACAAAAGGACAAAGAGGTGTTGAAGCTGGTGATATTATCTAAGGAACGTGATAATAAAAAGGTACAAATAGCCCTAGTGGGGTTGGGGTGGGGGGAAGGGATCGAGATAGACTAAAAGGCAGAAATAAAACAATGATGGAAATACATTTAAAAATAATGGAAATAGGTTGGGAAAGAAAAATCTATATAAATTATTGGGGAAAAGGGGGGGATCGGAAAGTGGGTGGGGATGGAGGACTAACAACCAATTGTTCTGTATTGAATTGTGTTGGAGACTTTTTGCTTTTCCTTTGAGTGCTGCCATGGGGTGTTGCTGCATCCTACTGAACAAGCAGATGGGGTTTCAACGGAAAGGTAGCACCTCTGCAAATTCCCTCAGTGCTGCACTGGAGTGTTAGCCTGGGTTACGTGTTGTATGACTTTATGGGAGACCTTGCCACTGTGTGCGGCCCCGCCAGGAGGAAAGAGCTTCTGAAAGCAACGCTCAAGGGATCGACTGAGCATGAAAGCCTCCACACCACGTCAAGGTGGCGATCCATGTAGGGATCCATCAACTTGTCCATCAAGCTGCTTCACGCTTTGAGCCACAACATTTTGACGATGAGGCAAAGTGGCGACAGAGAAGGAAAGAAAAGGTAATCAATCCTGCATGCTGGAACCCACTACCTCATGGGACATATGCTCATAAATCTGCAGGTCGAAAATCGGCTTGATCAGTCACATGACAACCCACGGCAGAAGCTCATGACGGTAAGTAGGTATCACCCTCTAGTTGAGGGGCAGGCGATGGTGATGATCAGAGTGAGTCTTAACCTCTGCTTTTACGCCTAGAAATTTGAATGTGCCAACAAATGGGCTTGCAGGGGGTGCAGGGAACCATTTCTGTTGCTGCTGGAATGGACCTGCAGCACACTAATATGTTTTGAGGTTCATCATCCAACACCTAGAGACATTTACCAGGCAGCTTGACAGAGAGAAAACCTGGGGAAAATCCAGCTGCAAGAAAGACAGTCCAACAACAATGTCCTCTCCCAAGTCAACATGCCCATCATCATCCAGGCACTTCTCCTCACTCAAAAAAAAGTCAGCTTGGCTGGCCAGGATGTGTCGCATGTACACCAGACACCTGAAGCAATTGTTGCACTTGGAACTCGGTTTGTTTGGGCAGGAGACTCGCAGGGGGACAATAAGAAATACTTTAAGGATGTCCTCGGAGCATCCCTGAAGAGGTGAAACATTCACCCACTGCACCCCACCCCTGCCCAACTCATGGGAGTTCCTCGCTTGTGATCGACTCAAGTGAGGAAGGTTTACGCGGGAAGGCACTGAACACATCAAGAGGCTTTGTTGGGAACACGCAGAAGCGTGTAAATTGCCTTTTCTTGCTGAGTAATCACCTGGCTGGACTGTAAGCATTTTGCTGTGCTTAGCAAAGGGGGTTCAGATAACAGTCATACACCATTGTGTCAAATCTTTTGATCATCTTGCCAAGTCATCATTATTTTACTACTTTACTAGGTATTAGGTGAACCAGCTGCAAATTTATCACCCTAGTGCTCTGTGTGCAAGCAAGGAAGGATAGTAACTGGAAAAACCTTGGCATGTTTGTGAGTGACTCGTTTTGTAACCCAAAGAATTGTGTTTATTTGCCTTTTTAGGCAAATTTAAAAAAAAGTAAATCCATTGCCACACAACCTTTTGTTGACATGAATGGGCTGCGTTTCCTAAGGAAATGCAGACAAGTTCAGATACGGATTTATTTAGCTGATAAAGGGATCTGAAGTAAGTTCCGTTGACACACCAATAAAAACAGCGGCATCTTATCAGGTCAGTTTTACTAATTGCCCCTTTAGCAGTTTATTTTTGATGGCAGTTATTTCTGTTATGTACTTTGTAACCCAAAGTGCGTGTATGATGATAAAGGTAATCTTGAACTAGAAGCTCTGTATGAAATTAAAGGTGCAGATACTCTAAGATTACACTAGATTTATTTCTTTGAAATTAAATCCTAAATGCTTTTACCAAAGCTGTTTAAATTACAGTTTAATATATTTGCTTTCGTGTTGGTTGATAGTTGAGTTGTGGAGCAGTAAAATGGGTGAAAGGACTGTGATCGATCTAAAAAGAACGAGGAAGATTTGCATTTAGATTGCACCTATTTTAATCACAGCTCAAAAACCAAGGCAGCAGTAACATAATTGTAAGCCACCATGTGTTTCTCACCAGCCCCCACCCCCAGTGTACAGCATCTCAAAGAATAGCTTATCTTCCATAAAATTGGAATAAAGAGAGCCCATTTAAGCCACCCTGTCAACACAATCCACTGAGGCTATTTACATCATCCCTTCTGTGGCTCAGTTGGTAGCACTCTCGGCCACGTTGGAAGGTGTAGGTTCAAGCCCCAGTCTAGAGGCTTGAGCAGAACTCTGAGCTCTGAGGCACTCCAGTGCAGTACTGAAGGAGTGCTGCACTATCAGAGTTGCTGATGTGACAGTAAACTGATGCCCCCTCAGCTGGCCATCAACAGATCTAAAGATACTATTTTTGAAAAAGAGCGGAAGAGGTTTTCCTTGTGTCCTGGTCAATATGTGTCGCTGAATTAATATTACAGGAACAGATTTGCTTTTGTAAGCACCTTCTGTGTGAAAATTGGCTGCCGTGTTTTCTAGGTTACAAAAATGATTATCCTTCAAAAGTACTTCGTTGGCTGTCAAGTACTTCAGGGTATCCTGAGAAAGGCACTGTATAAATGCAAGTGCCTCTTCTTACTGACTAACTGCAATATCTATTATAATGCTACAGTTGAATCCCCAGATGAACAGACTAACATATGGATATTTCTTTTCTTGTATAAATCTTGGCCACGAACACTGACAGTTCCAGTCCACTGCAATAATACCGGGACTGTGATGGAATAGTGCTGACCAGTGCCTATCTGAATTCCCAGGATCAGGTTATTTACACAGAGCTCAATGCTCTCATGTTCCCAGTCACTCCAGGAACACAATGTCTGTCTCATTGGCTTGGAAATTGGATAGTGGCTCAATCTGGGCACAACACATTACACTCACTGAATGAGGCCAGTCACCTGCTGGTTTAATTTGTGTAGCGCTGCCGTTGCCAATTGAAGCCCCAAAGGCAGAATGCCAGTGTTGGCCAGGGGTTGGAGGAGGGAACTGAATTCGGCTGGTTGAGACTCTGCTCAAGTTTAGGTGTTGGCAGCAAGCCTTTAAAGGCACATTTATCCCACGTTTTCCTGAACATGGGTGGCTCAGCATTGGCTGTGCTCCAGGAAGCCTAATTTTGCATAGGAGGCCTCAAATGGATATTAGGTCCCTACCATATATGTAAAAAAGGCCTAATACGTGGTTTTATATTTTCTCTTTCTTCATCAGTATTGCGGATGGTGCTTTTCTGGCATGTAATGAGTGCTTTCCCTGCCTTCCATTGGAAGTTTAAACAGCACTTCAGCTCAGGAGGTCCTCACAATCTCCAATGATAGATTGAGGAAACTGGATCAGTATTCTCTAGAGTTTCAAAGAATGAGGGGTAAAGTAATCGAAACTTAAAAATTCCTACAAGGCGTGACAGGGTAGATGTGGATAGGATATTTCCCCCTGGCTGGTGAATCTAGGACCAGGGGACACAGTCTCAGAATAAGGGGCAGGACATTTAAGACTCAGATGAGCAGGAATTTCTTGAGGATGATGAATCTTTCAGATTCTTTACCCCAGATGGCTGTGGAGGCCCAATCACCGAGCATTTTCAAGGCAGAAATCGATAGATTTATGGATACTAAGTGACATCAAGGGATGTGGGGATAGGGTTAGGGTAATTGATCAACCATGATCTAATTGAATGGTGGAGCATACTTGATGGGCCAAATGGCCTACTCCTCCTTTTGTACTTATTTTCATCTTAAATGCTGCATAGATACCCATATTGCAATGGAGACACGGGAACATTGCCATTGTATGCCTACATCTCCATGTCCTAATGACGCTCTGCATAAGTTTGGAGATTAGGTGGGTGTTTGAAGCAAAATCAGGGGCTAGCTCTTTCTCCAGAGATAGAGAGTCAATGTTTGAAGCAGTTAAGATGGTGGTTGTTGAGAGAAATAAAGAAGAGCTCAGATAGCTTTGTCTAAGAGATGTCAGTGGTGGTGAGTGTGGGTAGCTGTGGATGAGGTCAGGAGTTCAGAGGAAGTAGAACAGAGAGGGTGACGGAAAGTGACTGCGGATAGGAGTTGTAGAGAGGAGGGAGGACGTTTTAACTAGGAAGTTGCGAAAAGACTTGGGAGAGCAGTAGGCAAGAAGGAATTTGAAGGAAAAATAGGAATGGTAGAGCGTGAGATGCTTAAAGGAGGATGAGGTACCAGAGAAATAACAGATCAAAATCGGACTTACTTCACCGTGATGGTTAGCGTGAATGCTGTAATACAACGTATATCTGCATGGGAAAATATATCTAGATCTTCACGCACGCTCCCTCACTGCAGTGAAGCAGTGTTCTTATGCTGCTCTTAGCTTGTTACGAGTTACCCTAGTAACACAAGGTCTCTGTGAGGCACTCCGTGCTGCTGCTGTGTGGCTTGTGCTGCAGTTTTAAAAGTCATTCCTGAGCACAAATCTCATTACAATGATTCTTGTAATGAGAGAGATTTTTATTTAGTTGTGTGTTCCGTGTATATTAATAGTTCTGGCAGTGATTGTGCTGCAGTCAGGCCAGTGAACTAACATTTCAATGTAAAATTTTGATTTTTACTTTGAGCTTTTAGAATATATTGTCTCGGTTGGTGATATATAATTAATTGTGTCAACTTGGTAATCTTGATCAACCTTGTGTACAAACCATTGAAATTTCTGCACTGAGGGCATGTTATGTCCCCTATGCCTATGTTACCCTACATTACAACAGTGACTACACTTTTTGTTCAATGGCTGTAATGTAGTTTGGGATATTCTGAGGTCACGCAAGGAGCTATAGAGATGCAGGTGCTTTTATCCTTCATTCTTAGTACTAGCTCCACAACGAAGCAATGTGTTCTAATGTCATTGCTTCACTCCTCCTTCCCCTTTTCCCACCGCCCACATCTGTAACCCATATTTGCAAATTCAAATGCATGGTGGGTGGGAGGAATTTAAGAATGAATGCATTTGTTGTACCTCGGGGTGGCTGGCTTAACAGTAGGATTGAATGGTGTGTGAATGGAGCCTCTGATCTTAGTTTTGGGGAATGTTGGGACACCAAGGAATTACATCAAATAGCGGTGGGAATGCGAGCTTCTTTGAGTTTTGATAAGCCAACTTCTGCCTGGTGTTACTGGGCAAGAACAAGCTGGAAGTGGCAGTGCGTCACTTACCACTTCTACTCTTGCTCTACAACTGCTGCCAATTTCTTCAGGGCCCATACAGCAAGGAGGTCCAGACACCCACCCTGTTTCGGGTGGGTTCCCAGTTATCGTATGCAAATTGAGGTTCTACATTGATTTGTGGGACCCTGAATGTTGAGGTGTTAGATGGGCGGTGTGCACTAGATTAGTGTTAGGAGTTGAGTGATAGGGACTGCAGCAGGTCACTCCAGAAAAGATAGTCTTTTTTGAATTGTATAGAAATTTTTGTGGGCCTAGACTCCACAGAAACTTTCGGTCACATCATCTTCCCCACTCTGCCACAGCAACACCACCCGCCACCCCAAGGAGAAACATCATATTGTCTGTGCGGCGATTCCTCTGGAATTTCCATCTCCACCTCAACAGGTGAGCTGCCTGTGAACACCCAAAGAGCGCTCACATTTTGGGATTAAAAAATGCAACTCGGTTAGCTCAGCAGGGCTCTTGAAATGGGAAGTCTGCTGCCCGCTGGAAGTCCAACCATAGTTAATGATCGATCCCCCTCCCCCTCCCCCTCCCACTCCACTATTTCTGTATGTAAAGAATTGTTCAGTGAATTTCACCTGAGGTGTGAAAAGAACAGCATATAATTTATTCTCCATAATAACGTGGTGCACCAAGTGACATGTTTTTGGGCGTCTTTGATGCCTGCAGTACGTTCTCAGCATCACAGGATGGAAGGCAGGTGCATTCCCAAGATTATTCTTTGTGGGAAGGTAGCTGGAACGAGATCAGTTAGATGCTTTCAAGTGTGACATGAGGCCCTAAACATTGATTCTTACACATGGGAGATGCTAGTCAGCAACAGAGGGAAATGGTGACATTACTTGTGGGCTGGCATGCACCAGAGTGGCTACAGCAGGTTGACAACTGGCACCAATGCTGAAAATAGCAATCCCAGTGACACCTAATAACCACCTCATATGGGGCACTTGTGGCAGAACCTGGCTCCTTTTTTGGATTGGTCTGTTCAGGCAAGCATAAATGCATCATGTGAAACTATCCCCTCGACAATGGATTTGCTGCACATCCATCATCTCGTAGATGGAAGTATGTCAACGGCACACAATATTGGCCCAGATTTTTCAGTCGGTGGCTGCATTTGCTGCTGATCACGTTGATAAATGCAACTTACCTGGTTCATTGGCTGTGGTGTGATCTTCAACTTCTCGCTGCACCATGGCCCACCGACAGAAGGAACAGTGAGGCCTTTGTGTGTGTGTGTGTGTGTGTGTGTGTGTGTGTTGGGGTGTATGTGTGTGTTTGATTATGGGTGCCTATGTAGATTTGCAAAAATAACTTCCTGAGCAAAATATTTTATCCCATCTCTTTACTGCCACAAAATTCAATAGATTACATTTTCTTTGTTGTTTTTATTTCACTTTGAACATGAATGTTAAGTGGTGTAAATTTTAATCATTGATTTAAATGCATTGTGCATTATTTTTAAGGGAAGGAATTCAAGAGCCATCGATGATGGAACAGTGAAAGTCTGGGGACGCGCAACAGGTCAGAGTTCAAGGAGCACTATAGGGCAGAAGGAAGTTATAAAAAGGATGAGTGAGTGTTTTGAATATGTTTGGGTTTACAGAATGTGTAAGTCGTGAGGCTGGCCAGGAGAACATTAAAATAATCTAGTCTAGAGGTAATGAAACGGATGAGGGTTTCAGCAGCGGATGAGCTGATGCAGGATCAGACCTGGGCGATGTTATGGAGTTGGAAGTAGGCAGTCTTGTTGATGACTCGGATTGGAATTCAGAAGCTCAGCTCAGCCACGTAGCAGGCCAAGTTTGTGAGCAGTCTGCTTCACCGTCAGAAAACGCTCAGGGAGGTGGATGAAGTCAGTGGCTGGGGAACTGAATTTTTGGTGGGAACTGAAGAGGGAGATTTTAGACTTAGCAGTACGTAATTGGAGGTAATTTTTGATCACATTTGCCTTTGGTGAAAGATGGTCTATCACCGTCTTGTTCACTCTTCACCTTGATAGTGTTTCCATTTGATACAATTTATTTGGATGAGTGAGGAGGGTTGCCGTACAATTTGTGCTCCCTATTCAGTGACGGTTTGAAGCAATAAGTCACTGTTCCAATGATCTTTTGAACGCAACAAAGGCTTTTACTGGGACAGGATCTCCAAGCCATGGGGAGGAGTTCAGGTCAGCAGAATGCTGTGGAGTTTTCACTCCACAATATGAATGTTTGTTTATTTTTTTTTAACTGATTCGCTATCTTGGAAGCCAGCCTGCAAAGGTGAGGTCCACTCTAGAAGAGACCTTAGCACCGTGGGTGTGCCTACACCACATAGACTGCAGCAGTTCAAGAAGGCAGCTCACCACCACCATCTTAAGAGCAGCTAGGGATGGGCAATAAATGCTGGCCCAGCCAGCGAAGCCCACATCCCGTGAATGAATTTTTTTAAAAAAACACATTAGTTTTTTGCTTCTCAGGGCAGAGCCACCTGGCAATAAGTACAGCATGGTTTGGAGTGGTCAGGGAGTCAGATTGTGGCAGAAATGGGGATTGGCGTGGGTGGTCCAATCGCATGGAGTAAGAAGCCTTTTTCTTGGTGAGCAAGTTTGTGGGTGGCAGCAGGGAGTGGGGGCAGTACTCGTGGCCCACAAGCGGCGCTGAAAAAGCACGTACCTCTTCCACACAGCTGTCCTCGCCTCCCTTTAGCTGCTAGCTTTTCTGAGGCCCAGGAAACCTGGCCAGCTAACGTTAAACCTGAAGCGTATATAAAATTTGAGGCGCACAGCCTCCATTTACATGAGCAACCCCTCTCTTGAGAGCAGGTTGGCTGCTTGCATCAGTTAAAACCAGAAGTGGGTGGTTCAAGGCGGGTTGGGTACCATTTTGAGATTTTTAAAAAAAAATTTGAATGTCCTACCAACCCAAATCCAACTGTTTCTGGGGGTTAAAATTACCTGAGTTTTGCATTTACATAGCACCTTTCACAATTTTTGGACAACCAGCAAAATGCTTTTACTGCCAGTGAATTGTTTTTTGAAGTGTAGTCATTGTGGGCATGAGGAAAAAGAAAGAAGGCATTTTCTACACTTTCTTTTTAAAGTTGCAATTCTGTGCAGCATCTGATTTAATCTAAGGCTATCATTTGGTTTTTGAGCCCAGTCCTTCCAACAAAATAGCCCAACAATTTGGAAGAAAAGAAGAGCTTTGCTTTAGCACTGTGAACAATATCCGGAGAGTGAATTTTGCAAGTATTTGCTGCAAGCGTGTGGACCAACTGCCTTGAAACTACAAGTTGCTGCTTTTTTATAAAAAAAGAGAGATCTGAATTGGAAGAGTCCATGAGGGTCAATGGGATTTTGAGCTTGTTTCACAGCATCCATAAAATGAGAAACCAGGAGGAAGCAGTAGAAGAGAAATGGATAAAGTTGGATGAGAATGAACTGATGTACTTTAAAATTAGAAGGCTTCTTTTTTTGTAGAAATGTAACTCTCCAAAGCAAATAGAAATTCATGACTAAAGATTGACTGACTAATTCATTGCGCAGTAACTCCAACAATGTGGAAATACACTGAGTGAATTCAGTGAACACCTGAATAGGTGGGATGGAATGTTGAACAAGACCAGCAAAGGTGCAAGGAATTTTTTTGATAAGATTATCCTGTCAGCAGTGCTCCCCCTCCCATCTCTGTCATAGAAGCTGAGTCCGTGTGACTGCTGATGGGGTGGATTTACAGCAAGTAAGGGTCACCAATTCTGTAACATTACCATGGGGTGCAGAGCCCCACAGCTATTGATCATGCCATTATTCATAATTTGGCATGGTCTTTGTTTTTCAATTGCGTGAGGGACTAAGACCTCACTTTTTTTTATAAATTATCCTCATTGCTAGTTCTAAAATTTTGAAAACCGAACAAAGATCCCTAAAATGGCTGAACCTGTGTCGGTCTGTGACCCCTAAACAAAAGTTTCAGGAAAACTTGCACCTCTTTACCTCTGAGGAGCCACCAATGACCACCTGTGAACTGCACAGCCCAACTTCAAAGAGAGCTATACAAAGGCCAGCTACATTTAATGACCCAGACTGGCCAGAAGGTGACTGATGGTCTGCTAAGACAAAAGGCCCCACAAACTTTCTTTCAATTCATAATGGCTGAGACATTTAACAATCTTCAAAAACCAGCCACATTCCAAACAATGGATACGCATCCTTTGTTGGAGACCGGTTGGAGAGGTGGGGGGCCATGTGACATAGACCTTTGGCTTGTTGGACAAGTTAATATTGCCTTGCTGCACAGAATAGCTCAGTCTGCTCTTTATCGTCTGATTAGTAGCCTCACAGACAAGGAGCTCTGCCCAGTTGGAACACCTGGCCCCATTTACACTGCTTCTGCTGGAAATCCTGTACCATTGCCTACAAGACAGACAGAGATCAATCAATTTCTTCTTGTGAAATCGGCACCACTGGAAAAATGAATTATACAGCATTGGTTTTCAGCCAACTGAACTCCATGAAGGAATACCTCATTAGGCTTTTATTCTGGACTCCTGGAAGTGATAAGAAACAATATTTATTTACTCTGTGGCCTCTGTACTGTAAAACCACCTTCTCTCTACCCTTTTACTATATGAATGCGAGGGGGTGATGTTGTGACCCTCCTTTCGAGTGTGCAAATAAACTAACCCTTTGAGTTCATCCTATCTTGAACTTGCTGTGGGGTTATCAATAGGAATTGAATCACATCAAAGCTGAGGGGTTGGGAAATACACCACTGCCTGTAAAGGAGGAAGCAAGTGAAAACACCTCTCTGTTATATGGACAGGGAGTGAGAGGAGACAGTTTAAATTAAACCCTCCTCCTACCTGTAATAATTGTGGTGTTGAATGTCACTGGCAGGTTACTTTCACTGTTGGGAGGTCAGCTTAAACTATTGTCAACAAGGCATTGACCTTGAGGCAGAGACCGCGGGCCAAGTTGGCTTATCTGTCACAGACTGTATATTTGATGATAATTCCTTAACAGGCTCAAAGGTAGATTTTATGACTAATGCCTTTATTAGCCTTGGAGACTGAAGTCATAAATAATCCGAAGTGAGAACCTGCAATCTGCTCATGCATTAAGCAACATTCTCCTTTTTAATTTTGTTCTTGGGATGTGGGTGGTTGCCAAAGTTGCCAATTATTGATTTTCCTGAGTTGCCCTGATAGTCTGGTGGGTTCTGCCCTTTGTGTTCCTCTGAAACGAGTCCCCAGTGTTTTCAGTTTGGGAGGTGGAAGGCTGCCCAGCTTCCACCAAGGATACTTCAGATCACCGTGTTGGTCGACCTTGTGCTGGGTCTTGAGGGCCCGACTGTCGCCTGTAGGATCTCTTGAGTAGTCTGGGTCAATCTGGCCTGGTGTGGCACTATTGATGACACTGGCAGAGTGGGTGGTGAAACAGCAGGCATCGATCCGAGAATGCTCTCCAGGGGCGTTGCATCTGCAGGTCCTGTCACTCTGTGCCAGACCAGAGCGGCCAAATGGAGTGGCTGTCATCTGAGCTTCAGAGTTGTCAGAAGAGGTGCCACTGTCCTTTTGATGGAGCTGACCACTTAGTCCATGTTAGACAAAATGGTGTGTGAATCCCTGACACAGGTTGTTCACCATTGGTAGCCTGAGTGCTCTATTAATACCTGGATCTTCTATAGCCCTCCAGTGAGCAGACACCTGGCTTATCCTAACCCCGCCGCACCCCCCACCCTCCTGCACTAACTTCTGCAAATTTGTGGGCAGTGATTCACCACGTGCAAAATGCCTTCTCTTAGCCTAGCCCCCAAAGCACGCACGGTGGGTGGTATTTGAGTTGGTGCTTGAGGGTGAGATTATGTAATGCACATTCAGGAATACTGGCTGTCTTCTCTTGAAGTGCCTGAGGTATTGCCAGATCTTCAGCCCCTTACAGTATTGGGAGGGACAAACATCATCTTTCAGTGTGAAGTGAAAGCGGAGAGCAAAAGCTGGTGAAAGCAGCTGCACTTTATCATGCAGCATGCACAGTGCCACAGAAGTATTAAGGGAAAGAAGGGGCTAGAATCACAGAACCTGTACGGTGCAGAAAGAGGCCACTCGGCCCATTGAGTCTGCAGTGGCTCTCTGAAAGAGCATTCTACCTAATCCCACTCACCTGTTTTATCCTGAATTCTTTCTTTTCAGATAGCAATCCAATTCGCTTTTGACCTTGATCAAACCTGCCTCCACCACCCTCATGAAGTTCATTCCAGACCCCAACCACCCTCTGGATGAGATTTTTTTAAATCACATTTACTCCTTTTGTCAATTATTTTGAAACTGTGCCCTCTAGTTCTTAATGCTCTCTTGAGTGGGAACAGTTTCTCACTATTTACCCTGTCCATACCCCTCAGGATTTTGAATATCTCTATCAAGTCTCCTCTCAGCCTTCTTTTCTCCAAGGAAAAGTGTCCCAACCTCTCCAATCTATTCATAGCTACAGTTCTTTATCCCTGGAATCATTCTTGTGAATCTCCTCTGTACTCCTAATGTCTTCACACCCTTCCTCAAATATGATTCCCAGAACTGGATGCAGTACTCTAGATGAAGGCCTATCTAGTGTCTAATGCAAGTTCAACATGATTTCTTCACTCTTGTACTTAATGTAGTAATAACAATGTAATAATAAATAATGTCAAAGGACCTAGGCCAGAATTTTCCCGTTGGCGATTTGGGGGCGGGGCCCACTCACCGATGGGAAAATGACGCAGGATAATGTCAGGAGGAACCCCCGGCGTCATCCCGGTCCATTTAAATCTTTAGGAAGGTGGGCAGACAGCGAAATCAGCTGTGCGCCCACCGACCTGTCAATGGCCAATTGAGGCTATTGACAGGATCATTAAGCTCATTGAAAGACCTGCCCATCCAACCTTAAGGCTGATGGACAGACCAGGAGCCCCAGCGGGCTTCTGAAAAATGATAAAACCTCACCCACTGGTGGGATGAGGTTTCATCTCAGTTTTTTAAAAGCTTATTAACGTTTCACTCATATTTATTAACATGTCCCATCTTGTGTGACATTATCACATGAGGGGGACATGTTAATGTTTTTCTTTGGATGGGTTTGGCCTCCACCACTTGCGATCTGTTGGTTGAACTTATGTGCAACTTCTGCAAGAATGAGGGGAATGTGCTAGTGACAGTCCTGTGAGTCATAGAGAACACACACAGTGGAATAGTTCATGCAGAGTCTCGGATGTGAGTTGTAGATTGCATGAGGAAAAGGTGGTGTGAAGTATGCTGCACTAACTTGAAAGAGAGTGAAGGAGGAGTAGAGGTCAGTGGAGCTGGAGGTATTGTTACCTTGACAACACTGGTGAGGTCGTTGAATTTCTTTCAGCGCTGCAATCATGTCCTGGGAACCACCCTCCAGGCATTGACTTCCTCTGCAATATCTTGTCACTGGCATGCTGGAGGGCTTTTGGTGACTGAGAGGGAGTGGAGAACAAGGTCTCCCTTTTCTGTCCACTACCTGGACTAGGACCTCCAAAGCAGCATCTGCAGGCCTGGCAGCCATTTCTCTCCTTCCTTCCTTGAAGCCTGTCTCCCTTTTAATAGGTGCTGCTTACCTTTTTCTAGTGGCATCTGAGAGGTCTGATTTCTAACCCTCCTGCACCCCACTCTCAAACAATCATTTAGCCAGTGTATAGTGTCTGGTGTATTGCTGACTCATAATGAGCATGCAGCATAGCTAGAACGTTTTGTGCCTGTGTCAACATGTGTGTACAGCCGACATATATTTTGGCACTTCTAGCCTATTGTCTTCAATAAAGTAATAGAGAGATTTTGGACTAGGTATCCAACAGTGTCATTTTAAGACCATAATCCTAAATTTGTACTTATTTTTGGATACTGTAGTAGAAATTACTGTTATCCTTAAGATAAAAGTAAAATACTACGGATGCTGAAAATCTGAAACAAAACAGAAATAGCTGGAAAAACTCAGCAGTTCTGACAGCATCTGTGGAGAGGAAGACAGAGTTAACGTTTCGAGTCCCAATGACTCTTCATCAGAACTACATGAAGTGCAATGATTTCAAAGATCTCTATATCGTATCCTGAGTGGGAGTAAATATAAGTGTTTCAGAGTAACTGAAATTAAGGTGGAAGCTGTGTGGCCATATTAAACTATGTATAAAGTCTGCAAAAGACCCGATTTTAATTTCTGTTCACAATTTTAAAAACCGATAAGCAAATGTTCAAGTACCTATTCTTTGTATATCGTCCACTTAGATTGAAAATGAATGTCAGCTGTGGTTCAGTGGCAGCATTTGCCTCTGATGGGTTCATTTCCTCATCTGGTGACATGAGCACATAATCTAAGCATGTTCTTCACTGCAGTACTGAGGCACCATCAGAAATGTCGACTTTGGGAGGAGATGCTAAACTTGAGAAAAAAACTTGTTGACACAACGGGCGGTTGAGGTCTGGAATGCCTTGACTGCCTGCAAGTGTGGCAGGTTCAATCGAGGCATTCAAGAGGGGGTCCGATGATTATTTGAATAGAAACAATGTGCAGGGCTACGGGGGGAAAAGGCAGGGCAATGCCACTAGGTCATAATGCTTATTTGGAGAGCCGGTGCAGACATGATGGGCCGAATGGCCTCCTTCTGTGTCATTACAGTTTTGTGATTTTGATTGAGACCCCATCTACCCTCTTGGTGGGTGTAAAAGTTCCCATTGAACTACTTGAAAAAGAGGGATTCTCCTGATGATCAGGCCAATGCTTCTTTCACAATCAATGCCCAAAACAGATGACCTTGTCATTTACATCATTGCTGTTTTTGGGACCATGCTCTGTACAAATTGATTTGTGATTCTTACATTATACTAGTAATTAGACTTCAAAAGTACTTCATAGAATCTTTTTATTCATTCATGGGATGTGGGCATTGCTGGGTGGGCCAGCATTTATTGCCCATCCCTAATTGTCCTTGAGAAGGTAGTGGTGAGCTGCCTTCTTGAAACACTGCAGTCCTTGTGGTGTAGGCACACTGAAAATGCTGTTAGGGAGGGAGTTCCAGGATTTTAACCCAGCAACAGTGAAGGAATGGTGATATATTTCCAAGTCAGGATGGTGAGTGGCTTGGAGGGGAACTTCCAGGTGGTGGAGTTCCCATCGAACTGCTGCCCTTGTCCTTCTAGACGGTAGTGGTCGTGGGTTTGGAAGGATGTTAAGTTATGAAAGGGAATACAAAAACTCTCTTGTAACATTTGCAATTTTTCTGTGTATTAAATCTTGACAAATGCAGAAATGTTCCACGCTCTTCGCATCACCAAATAAACCTTTTACATTTCACCCTTTTTACTTGTTATGTCTTATTCAAATGATAAAAATGAAGCGTTTGTTTATTTTAGCCAGATATACTCAAGATTATTAAATAGAATTTGATTCAATTCATCAAACCTGATGAGTGGGTATTGTGAGGGTCATATCAGTTAAACTTTGGGAAAACTTGATCTGCTGTGGGGCCAGCATTACCATTTTCTGTTCTCTACTGAACTGTTTTCCAGTTCTCCCATTGTGAGGAATAAAAGTAATCCTTCTCTTGGCTGCTTTCAACAGTCTCTCCTGACTGAAGGCTAATGGTTTTGATCCAGCCAGCTTTGCTATTTAAAGAGATTTTTTCTTGAGTTTCCTTGCTGCCCTTTTAATTTATGGCTTTTGCCTAATTCCATTTCTTTGTGTGCGTGTGTGGCAAAGTTAAAGGAAGGACTTTAAGGATTTTGTGTGGAGCTGGCAGCATAGTGGTATTGTCACTGGATGAGTATTCCAGAGACCCAAGATGACGTTCTGGGGGATCACATTCTAATCCCACCACAGCAGATGCATAAATTTGAATTCAATAAAAATCCGGATTTAAAAGTCTGACGATGACTAGGCCACCTGGAGCACTTTGTCCTTTCAACAATCATGCCAAGAATAGGGGCCAGGATTTTTCCTATGACGGGGCAGGCAGGGCGGGAACAGGCAGGGGCAGGCGAGCAGCCGATTGGCTCCGTGCCGCCATGTTACATGGGTGGGCCAATTAAGGCCTACCCAGCATGATATGTGGCTGGTAGCAGCGCTACCAGTGCAGGCTGGTGGGGTGGGGGGAAGGAGGAGGAGGGAGAGTTGGGGCCAGTGCTCTTTTGCGCATGCAATCATCTTGAGGCATGGAGCTGTCTTGGAGATTGAATGGATATGAAAATAATTAAAGCATCGATTTTTAAAACATTTATTCAAACATGTCCTCTCATGTGACAGTGTCACATGAGTGGGGACACGTTTTTATACTTTTAAATAATTAATCTAATAAAAGGTTCAGGAAACCTTTCCCGCCCGTGGATGAGGTCTCCTGAAAAAAGCGAAGCCCGCTTAGGCTTTTCATCTGCCTGCCAACCTTAAGTTTGGACGGACGGCGCTCTTAAGTACTTTAATTAATTCCTTAATGGCCTTAATAGGCCATTGATATTTTGGTGGATGCACAGCCGACTGGTGCGCGCCCGTCCAACGAAATATTGTAGTGGCGCGCGATGATGTTGGGACGCACACCCGATGTCATCGCGCATCATTTTACATGGAGGACCCGCCCCTGCACGCCCACCGGAAAATTCTGCCCAGGGCCCAATTCCCATTGAAATAACCTGGAGTCGCTTGCTTGTTACTCATCTATTCTCACACTCCCTTGCCTCAACACCATTGTGCAGAAAAGCATTGGGCCTGAGTTTTTATCTATTAAACACAGTCCTATCCAACAATGCGCCCTCATATCAACATCTCAAACAAATTATCCAATCACTTTATCTCATTAAGTAAAATGCTGCAGCCACTGGCATTCCAAGTTGAAAACAGAAAAATACTGAAAAAGCACTCAGCCAAGTTAGCCAGCGTTTCAGGTGAATGGTTGGTAGGGTTATTATTTCAGGTTGAGGACCTTTCTGGATGGTATTACAGAGGTGGAGCAGAACTGTGGGAAAGGGGTGGGGGGGAGGTGGGAAAGTGGGGGGAAAATTGGGCCTGTGTCACATGAACATCATTTGTCAACTTTTAAAACTAAATTTGTGGGATGTGAGCCCAGTTGACAAGACCGGTATTTATTGCCCATTCCTAGTGGCTTGGTACAACCGAATGGCTTCCTAGGCCACCTCATAGGGCAGTTAGGAATCAGGTGCATTGGCGCGGGACTGGAGTCACATACAGATAAAGGACAGCAGGTTCCCTCCTCTAAAAGAAAAGTAGTTGAGCTTTCACAACAATCGACAACTTTGTCATCACTTTTGCTGATAATTCCAGTTTTGCTTTCAGATTTCCGTCAGCACCTTCCATGGTGAAATTCATTGGACAATTATATACGCTTTCGGCAAGTTTATTACAGGGCAGTGCTACTCAACATTAGTGCCTCCAATGTTTTAAATTCTAAAACCATGAATGAGGGTTTTATTGGAACTGTAGCTAGTGAAAATTGATGAGCACTGGAACTTGACTTTCACTGAAAAACGTAAGGTTAGATTGAATTCAGTTTAGAATGATCAGGCCCTTGGCGCTATGGCACTGCATATGGCAGATGAGAATGGTCTTTGTTTAGGTGGGGAACAAGAGAGGATTAAAGATGATTACTGTGTATTGGTTATGCTTCAGAACTAATAATCATGGGAATAAGTTCAAAACCCACTATGGCAGATTGACACTTTGAACTCTGTTTTTAAAAGATAAATAAATCACAACAGAGGAAAATGGTGACATTAGCTGGGTGCCGCTATGATGATCAGTGGCTATAGCGGTTTGGCAGCAGGTGCCAACACCGAAAGCAACAACTCTCAACGACACCCGATTACCACTTCATTTCATATGCAGCATTTTGGGCAGAACCTGCTTCTCACAGATTAGTCTCTTCAGCCATCAGCAAAAGTTTACCACATGAAGCCACCCCATCCCCAACAGATGCTGCAAGTCCATCATCCAATGTAGATGGAAGGTGCTGATGGAAATCGGGAAACAAAACTGGAATTATCAGCAAAAGTGATGACAAAGTTGTCGATTGTTGTGAAAGCTCAACTACTTTTCTTTTAGAGGAGAAAACCTGCTGTCCTTTATCTGTATGTGACTCCAGTTCCGCGCCAATGCACCTGATTCCTAACTGCCCTATGAGGTGGCCTAGGAAGCCATTCGGTTGTATCAAACCACTAGGAATGGGCAATAAATATCGATCTTGTCAACTGGGCTCACATCCCACAAATTTAAATATTTTAAAAGTTGACAAATGATGTTCCTGTGACACAGGCTCAATTTTCCCCCCACTTTCCCACCTCCCCCCACCCCTTTCCCACAGTTCTGCTCCTCCTAAAAAATTGGCCACCTGTAAAGTCATCCAGAAAGGTCCTCAACCTGAAATAATAACCCTACCAGCCATTCACCTGAAACGCTGGCTAACTTGGCTGAGTGCTTTTTCAGTATTTTTCTGTTTTCAACTCAGAATGCCAGTGGCTGCAGCATTTTACTTAGTGAGATAAAGTGATTGGATAATTTGTGTGAGATGTTGATATGAGGGCGTATGGTTGGATAGGACTGTGTTTAATAGATAAAAACTCAGGCCCAATGCTTTTCTGCACAATGATGTTGAGGCAAGGGAGTGTGAGAATAGATGAGTAACAAGCAAGCGACTCCAGGTTATTTCAATGGGAATTAGGCTCTGTTCTTGGCATGATCCCCAAATTGACGATTTGCCTCTGCCTCCCTCCCTTTGCCTGGTCAGCAGGAGGTAAAAGGGAGGGTAGGACCTGCAGGATGGGAGAAGATTCTTCACACGAGCATTCTGGTAATTCAGTAAAAAAGGAAAGAACTTGCATTTATATAGTACCTTTCATAACCACATGATGACCCAATGCACTTTGCAGCCAATTAAATACTTCTGAAATATAGTCACTGTCATAATGTAAAATTTGTGGTGGTCAATTTGCTCTCTGCAAGATGCCATGAACATTTGCGATAATGACTAGATGATGTGTGTTTTAATGATGTTGCTTAGGGTAGTAATATTTGCCAGGACACTGGATCACTTGCTCTTCTTTGAAATAGTACCATGGGACCTTTTATGCTCTCTTGAAAGGGTGGATGGGGACCTCCGTTTGACCCCTCATCTGAGAGATGGCACCTCTGATAGCACAGCACTCCCTCAGCACTACACCGGAGTGTCATCTTTTGCCCATTAATCAATTGGAAGCATAAGTTGCTTAGCCTGTCAGGATGGCAATGGAAAACAGAAGTGGGTGTTCTTATTTGCACTGTGAAAATATTTGCAGTTGATTACCAGAAAATTCTACAAATAGTGTTTTATAAATTATTAATCTGATGTCCCAATCGAGATGGAAAAGCAAACATTTAGTACTATTTACGCATGGAATTGGCCTTTCATAGATAACTAATATTTGTTGTTCTCCTGCATTCTAATGGTATTGCAAAGAGCAGATCAAGTGCAGTAGACTTTTCCCAATGACTTCTTGCAAGTGTCTCCAGTTGATGGACATGTTTTGTTTTCTTCACTCTCCTGTCTTCACTTTGCCTCGGGTTGAATAATCCTCCGTCTGTTTTTGGGTTTGCTTTTGAAAGTTGGGCTTCCTTAAATTGCCAACATTTCTGGGATAACGCCAAGAGGCGTAGGAACGATTGATATGAAAACAACCCAGGGCCACTTGCTTGTTTCCCGTCTTTCACCCCCACACCCTCAGCTTGCCAAAATCATATAGCCTGGTTTTACTTAGTAAAAGTAAATCAGCCCTGATCTTTGAAGCAGGGTGTGCACAGAAGCCTGAGTGATCTGTGAACTCCTGGAGAAAGAGGCCCAAAAGATCTTAACTTGTTTGCAATATGCTGACACTGACTCTCTGCTCCTCCTGGCTATGCAAGCCATCTCAATTTGGACATGGAGATTACAGCCACTGTACTTTGGGGTGGACAGCCTTGCCATCAGACAAGTTAAGATGGTGAGGGAGGGAATACATCAGAAAACGGCTCAAACTAAGCGGCTGCCACCACCCACCCACCCCCGACATGTTAACGCTATCATCTGACTGTTCCTAATTTTAAAAATAATGCCAAAGCGTCCTAGCCAAGCCCCCTCTCAATGAAGCACCAGCCAAAACAAATTCTCTAATTACTGTTTCTGTGAAGCGCGCTGGCACAGAATGGCCGACTTGTTTGGGATGTAACCGTTACTACACTTCATTAATGATCATTGCCTGAACGGCGCTGAGACGGTGCTATATGACTTCAAATCATCTTTGTCATAAATCATAAACTTACCTGGACTTGAATAATCTCCCTATATGTCAATATGATGAAAACCTGCCACAAACTTTTGAATTGGTTTAGTTGAAAGTCTTTCCGAAGTAACTTATGAAAATCTAGAAAGTTGTCATTTATGCACGGCCAATAAGGTCAAAGATTAGTGACAATCTTAGCACAACCTATAATTTGGATTTTGCCAACGGAATGAGGGTACATTTTGTTTTGGAAGTCCCATATTTGTGTTGTACATACTGTGTTCACATAATTGCATGTATTCTTTGCTTGTACATTCTGTTTGCACATTTTCTAGGGGGCTAGGAGGTGCCTTGAACTGTTTCTCACATGGGGCAGCCACACACATTCTGTTCAGAAGAAGCTATTGCCAGAGGCCAGTGAAATCTTGCTGCAAAGCAGAAGGCTGTGACTCTCATTTAGTCGGCACACCATGCTGAAATGTGCCCTACCTATTACATGCCTCATGTTGTAGCCCCAGTACTCATCTGGGCTGGGAGTTTGGGGATCAGTGGGAGAGGCTAGGACTGTAACAGTGTCAGTGTGAGGCCTGGCCTATCTTAACTTCTGGGTCTGGTTTAAATTTGCTAACCGTGGCTCCTGCCAAAAGCCAAGGAGGTTGGTGGTTAGGGTGGTGGGTGACGGTGGGATTTTGGGAGGCAGGAGTCAGCTGCTAGGGACCAGAGGGAATTTTAGTCAATTGGTGTAACTGGTGTAGGGGAGGGAGGTTGGGATTGGGAATTCTTTGTGTTGCTGGGGGCAGTTGTGATGATGTGAGAAGCCCTGGATAGAAAAGACCCAAGTTTCCCTTGATTGGTCCAGAGGAATTCCGTGGAGAGTAAAATTGGACAGGTGTAAAACTGGTATTCCACTTGATCCCGTAAGTTCCCACTCTCGGTGAATTGGGTGACCCCTCCCACCCCTGCCAGTCCCCCTACCCCTGTCTTCCACAGCATAAATTCAAAATCCTCATCTTTGTCCACAAATATCACCATTGCCTCACCTCAACCTATCTCTGTAACTTTCTCCTGTCTTGCAAAACTGCTCGTACCCCTTTTCCTTTAACTCGGCATCATTCCTTAATCCTTCAGTGGTTGAGTCTTGTTCAAGTTGGGACTTGTTCTCTGGAACTCCTTCAGTAAACCTCTTCACTTCTCAATGGTGCATCTGCTAATTTCTCTTAATATTTTTAACAATTGGTGCCCGCACTCTTCCGCATGAAGCTGCTTGATAATGTTTATGGTCGTAAAGGCAAGACGTAAGTTTTAGGTTAATGGTGGCGATCGCATTGAGCTTATCTTCATTTTTGGGGTACTGCTGTAATCATAAATGTCTTACCAAAATTTGGGAGAATTGAATAGCCTAGAACATGTTGGGTATCCCTTTGCTGATACCAGATATTGGGTGCTCGGAGATGGAAACAATAGAAGCCACAGATAGAAAAACGTTGCTTAATGCCTAGAATGTTATTAATGTGTGTTCCCTCTCTCTTTGCAGCATGGGTAGGTTCGCTGTCCATGGGAATGATTTTCTTCTGCTCTCCCATCGTGAGTGTTTTCACAGACTTATATGGATGCAGGAAAACTGCAACATTTGGGGCTGCTGTGGCCTTCATCGGGCTCATTGCAAGTTCATTTGTCAAGTGAGTTTTGAACTGCATGTTTCAAATGTTTTGTAGCTTTGATTTATGGTAACTTTTTGTTCCCTGCAGTGCTCCTACAGTTACTTTAATTAAACAAATGCTTTTAGGAGCATTTTTAAAATTGGCTGCTCGCCTGTGTATTACAAGTTGAAGTAAAAATCTTTTGGGAAACATTGGGCAGAATCTTGTTAAGGCTTTGGCGGGGTGGTGGGTGGGGGGAGGGTGGTCTCGCCTGCCGGCTGGAGAGCTGGCGAGAGATGCACGCTGCCTCTTTTCGGGAAGGCCCGCCAAACCACAAGCCGATCAGGCAGTGGTGAGGCCAGCAGCAGGCCTTCCCCTGGAATCAAGACCCCCGCGGACGAAAGTCTCACCTGCCGCGAGCTGCCAGCCAATCAGAGGCTGACAGGTCTTACACTCAGCAGCGCTGCAGGGGAGGTGGTGGCTGCTGCAGGAAAAACAGCTATTGGAGTCCCAGGATTGTGGAGTGACCCAGGTCACAGGTAAGGAATGTCAGGGCGGTGGTGGGGTTTAGTTTGTGGGGTAGGGAGTGGGGGCCCCACCACACACGCACGCACACACACACACACACACACACACACACACACACACACACACACACACAAACAGACGCACACAGACAGACGCACACAGACAGACGCACACAGACAGACGCACACAGACACACACACACACACACACACACACACACACAGATACAGACACACACACCCACACAGATACAGACACAAACATACTCACAGACGCACAAACACGTGCGCACACACACACACATATACACACACACACACACACAGACGCACACATGCACACACACACACACAGACACACACAGACACACACAGACACACACAGACACACACATACACACACATACACACAGACGCACACGCACACACACACACACACACATACACACAGACGCACACACACACACAGACGCACACGCACACACGCACACACACACGCACACACACGCACACACACAGACGCACACACAGACACACACACACACCCCACGTGATTTCACTGTCTTAGGTTTGGGTTAGAATGGGGTTGTAATAATGTCCCATGGAAGGATACCTTGAAGCATTCTCCCCCACAAATCCAAGACATTGGCTCTTTTACATTGTACAGGAATCATCTGTGTTTTTAAATTTAATTTGTAGCTTTCAAGGCTGACCCTAATAAAACAGAAAATGAACTGAAAAGGGAATGGAAATGGGACAGGCAAACATGGAAAGGAACTCCCAGATTTTAAGGAAACAAAAACAAACTGTGGTTTGGAAACCAAAACGCCTGACAAACTGAACCTGTTTAAAAGATATAAAAGGACACAGATCAGTCCAAGCTAGACTGTAGCAGTTGGCTAGTCCACTGGGACGGTATAGACAAGCTGACGAAGACTGAAGAAGGCATTATCCGGATCCAGGAGCCGAGAATAAGTTGCTGCAGCTGTTTCAGTTACTGGAAGTTAACATTGGTGGGTCGACCCCATCCAGACCAAGTGGAGCAGGTTCTGCAGACGTGCCTGCCACTCGTGGTAAAGACAGTTCCCGTGGAACTCAAGTTGGTGGTGCACTGTTGTCGGCTGGGGATCAGGCTAAATCCTGGAAGAAGAACAGCTGAGATTCTTCATGAGAAAGACAGTTTGAGGGACTTTGTGATTTGTGTGTGATCACCGAGGTCCGAGAGGACTGCTGAGCCAATTCGTAAGATCCATCTCCGCTGTATCTGCAATTTATAGTTTATATTTGACAGTTTGCCTCTTAATTCAAGTTTAACATCCAGAATTAACATGAGTTAGAGTATAAAAATATAATATTTAGTGTTTACTTTGACAGTTGTATAGTAAAAAAAATTCCTGTTTTAAACCATGGAAACTTGGAGCGTTATTCTTTTGGTAAATAACTGGGATTTTGAATTTTGTCTACTTTAATAAAAAATATACTGGTCTCTAGGGAGATCATAATATTAAAAACAAAATGCTAGAAATAATCACAAACAAAAACAGAAAATGCTGGAAAAACTAGCATCTGTGGAGAGAAAAACAGTTAACATTTCGAGTCTGTATGACTCTTCAGATCTCGCCACAGATGCTGTCAGACCTGCTGAGACTTTCCAACACTTTCTGTTTTGTTTCAGATTTCCAGCATCCACAGTATTTTGCTTTTATGCTAGAAATAGTTAGCAGGTCATGTAGTATCTGAGGAGAGAGAAACAGAGCCGGAATTTTCCATGCCTGTTGGTGACAGGTGTGAGCGGACAATGTGGCGGGAAGACCAACAATTGGTTACATGCTGTGGTGAAACCTGTTTGCAATCGTCCATTCCACCCGTCAGTGGTGGGCTGCTGTCCCACCACCAGATGTTGGAACTTCATTTTAATCAATCTATATGCCCTGCAGATTTATAAGCCCTGCAGATTGGAATCGCCTCCCATGTCAAATATACCGCCCACGTCGGGACAGAAGAACATGCCGGTGCAGAACATTTTTTAAAAATTATTCCTTTATGGGGTGTGAGCATCGCTGGCGAGAGCAGCATTTATTGCCCATCCCTAATTGCCCTTGAGAAGGTGGTGGTACTTGCCAGCTCAAGCCTGGATATTGTCCAGATCTTGCTGCATTTGGACATGGACTGCTTCAGTATCTGAGGAGACACGAGTGGTGCTGAATATTATGCAATCATCAGTGAACATCCCCACTTCTGACCTTATGATGGGAGGAAGGTTACTGATGAAGCAGCTGAAGATGGTTGGGCCTAGGACTCTACCCTGAGGAACTCCTGCAGTGATGTCCTAGAGCTGAGATGACTGACCTCCAACAACCACAACCATCTTCCTTTGTGCTAGGTATGACTCCAACCAGTGGGAGTTTTCCCCCTGATTTCCATTGACTCCAGTTTTGCTAGGGCTCCTTGATGCCACACTCGTTCAAATGCTGCCTTGATGTCAAGGGCAGTCACTCTCGCCTCATCTCTGGACTTCAGCTCTTTTGTTCATGTTTGAACGAAGCCTGTAATGAGGTCAAAAGCTGAGTAACCCTGGCAGAATCCAAACTGGGCATCAGTGAGCAGGTTATTGCTAAGCAATTGTTGCTTGATAGCGCTGCTGATGACCCCTTCAATCGCTTTACTGATGATCAAGAGTAGACTGATGGATCGGTACTTGCCCGGGTTGGATTTGTCCTGCTTTTAGTGTACAGGACATAACTGGGCAATTTTCCACATAACCAGTTAGATTTCAGTGTTATGGCTGTACTGGAACAACTTGGCTAGGGGCACAGCAAGTTCTTGAGCACAAGTCTTCAGTACTATTGCCGGAATATTGTCAGGGCCCATAGCCTTTCCAGTATCCAGTGCCTTCAGCAGCTTCTCTATCATGTGGATTGAACCGAACTGGCTGAACACTGGCATCTGTGATACTGGGGACCTCTGGAGAAGTCGTGACTTACTGTCAGGGCCTTGCTCACATTGCAGACATCCGAGGAGCAAAAGATGCTGGAGCCCTACATCAACTGGACCTTGGAGGAACATGTGCATTGCATTTTGGGAGGATGTATGTGGACATAGCTGTGCCGTGAAGCGGTTTGCGGAAAGTGGAAGGTCACTGTTGAGAGTCTGCTTCGGGACACCAGTGTCTTGGCAATGGTCTGCTACAGATGATTGTCGAGGGGCTGAGAGTGGGAGAGGAAGGTCTACATTTGACTGGGAGAGGAAGTTGTACTGAATGGGGGGGGTGGGGTGTGTGGTGAGGTTGGGAGGGGTGATTTATGCTTTAGGAGGGGGTGAGGTTGGGTGGGAAGGCAGTGAGTCTGGGGGTGAAGAGGGTGTAACGGGGGAGAATGTGGCAACAGGGGAGGAAGATGTAAGAGAAGGACTTTGGGTGGGGGAAGGAGTCCAGCAGAGGGGGGCTGGGGGGAATGAATCCGGCAGAGGTGGGGGGTGGAAGTCCAAGTGAATGAGCAAGGGAGAGTTCTGTGGAGTCGATGACTGCCTCCTGGGAGCGAAATGCGTGTGGGTGTTGGTAGTAGGGTATGGTGAGAATGAGAGGGGGCAGAGTGAGCCAGTAGGGTGGGAGGGAGAGGGTGCGACAGTAGCGGTAGTAGGGATGGTGAGGGTGGTTAGTGGGGACTCTGAGGCAGACGCGGACCCTGGAGTTGGCAAGAAGAAGGTCGGTGTGGTCAATGTGGATGGGAGTGGATTCTCAGGAAGGTAAGGAACATGCAAGTTCACCTGGACATCCCGGAAAGAAAAGGGTGCTAGCTGGCAGTTGACGGTGGGGAGATGGAAAATGATGCCGGGGGGGTCAACAGTGATGGGGGGGAATGAACATGTGACTGGGGAGGGAAAAGGATGGGGAGTTAAAGACATACTTTACAAGAACCAAGCTTCTAAAATCGAAAGTGAGCTGAGCCTTGTGTTGGGCGGACACAGGTACTGCATGGGAGTGTGATCAGTGGGTGGGCGGAGATGCAGCTCAGGTCAGATGGCAAAGAGAACCCCAGCAGGCAGCATTGAAAATGCTCAGGACATTGAGATGAGTGTGATATGGGGAGGGTCCGTGTGTGTGGGGGAGTGCTTGCACGAGGCTCCGAAAGGCCCTGCACATACACTTCTCCCTCCAGAATCACTTGTGGGCCAGCTGCTTGCAGCTGAACTGGGGTCGTGGGGATGCAGAGGGAGGACTCGCAAAGCCTGTAAATGAAGCTGAAAGACACCATTACAGATTATTCAGTGAAAGTCAATATATTTTCAGATTATAAAGTGACAAAATATACTGACAAGTGACAAGATATACTAGCATTAGAGGCAGTCCAGAGAAGGTTCACTAGATTGATCCCGGGTGTAGAGGGATTTTCTTATGGGGAGAGGTTGAGTAAGTTGGGCCTGTACTCATTGGAGTTTAGAAGAATGAGAGGCGACCTTATTGAAACATGTAAGATTCTTAGGGGGCTTGACAGGGTAGATGCTGAGAGGTTGTTTCCCTTTGTGGAAGAGTCTTGGACCAGAGGGCATAATCTCAGAGTAAGGGGGCGCCCATTTAAAACAGAGATGAGGAGGGATTTCTCCTCTGAGGGTAGTTAATTCATTACCACAGAGGGCTGTAGAGGCTGGGTCATTAAGTATATTCAAGGCAGTGATAGACAGATTTTTAATCAGTAAGGGAATTAAGGGTTATGGGGATTGTGAGTTGAGGATTATCAGATCAGCCACAATCTCACTGAATGATGGAGCAGACTCGATTGGCCCAATGGCCTACTTCTGCTCCTACATCTTATGGTCTTAAAATATGTTCGTCCATGCAACCACAAGTGATCAGAATTTCTTAACTTTTCTCGGTCTACCACTTCTTCTAGGTGTTGCCCTGCCATCAGCAGGGATGGAGACAGCCTGTGCAATGGGTTGGCTCTGTTATCTCCGATGACTTCGGCGTGGGTCCTCTGGAAAGCTGAGGCTTTGAGGGCCCTGGCTTGCTTCAGCTGTCCTCCTGTGGACCAGCTGCTCCCTCTGCGGTGACAGAGGACGAGGTTGAGCGGGTCACAGGCAAAGGGTCTCTGAGGGATCGCACAGACTCTGAGGTTCCTGAGTGGATGACCCGGGGGTGTCCAGCAGCTGCTCCTCCTTCCTTCTGGTGCCCAAGGGCCTGGCCTGACTCCTTGAGGAGAAAGAGCACCTGGAGGGATGCCGAGGTGCCCCGTTCTCTCTTCACATTGCCACTGGTGGAACTCACCCATGGCTACTGCGATGGAGTGCAGGTCTGTGAACATCTCCATATTCTGCTCCACCAGGGTCTCCATGGCGTCCATCATCCTTCCAATGGAGACCTCTATATGCGGGCACCACTTCATCAGAGAGCAGGTGGATGCACTCCTCTGACTTGCTTGCCACTCTGAGGGTTTCCCAACAGCACTGTGTGATATTCCCCCATCTTCTGCTGATTCTCCGGGATGAGTTGGAAGGCCGAATCCAGAGGCTCATCATCTGACTCGGACCTCACAGATGCCTCTTCCCCAACTGTCCTCCCAGTGCTGGGGAGCTCGGCTGAATCTGCCTCCTCCTGCTGCAGACATATGTCCGTGCGGTGATCACCAGATTGTAAACCTGAGCCTGCTCTAGAGGTGTGTGTCTCGGCGCTGGTGGAGGGTGTGGGTAAGCACTGTGACAGGTCTTCCAGGCTGCTTATTTCCAGCTCTTCAATGGAGGGGGTGTCCTCTTGGCTGGAGGTGAGGACATGGATGGAGCTGAGGGACTGGCTGGCTGAGGGTGTTGGTTGCTTGGCAGAGCTCCCAGTGAACCAAAGTAGAGAATTAATGCATGGCAGTAGAGTCAAAAACAGGGGAAAGCGCTCACTCACAATTGTGTTGATAAAAGGATGATGTGCAGGATCCTTGTGGGAGTTTGCTGCCGACCTCAGTTGCTGTAGGCACATGGTCCACATCCTCACCAGTCAGTGTGATGGCACGCTCCTCAAAGTGAGTGAGGAGCCTAATGTGGGCCACTCCACCCCCGGTCTGGGACCTCTCCCTGCTGATGTGAGCCGCCCTCTCCGACATGAAAACAGGTGGAGAGTGTGAGCGGGACACATGGCACCCTGTGAAATGTTTGTGTGGTGAGCATAGCCCTGGGCAGGATGAGGACGTGAGCTCCAGAGGATATGAGCCTGATGGTGATGTGAGGGTGGGTGTGAGAGTTAATGGTGTTGTCCCTTGAGGTGTGAGATCCCTGTGGATGTGTGATGGGTTTGTGAGTGTGAGAGTTGAGAGTGATGAGAAGAGTGAGTTACCCTGGCGGAATGGATGAGACCGTTCATCCTCTTCCTGCACTGGGTGGCTGAACTCTTTTGCAGGGTGTTGGCGCTGACCACCGATGCCACCGCCTCCCATGCAGCTCGCTTGCTGGTCTTCGCCCAGAGTGGGTTTAGATGACATCACAGCGAGCCTCCATGGCATCTGGAAGGTGCTTGAGGGACACGTCAAGAAACCGGGGTGGGGGAAGTGGTGCTGCAGTCATCTTGCCTTTCGGGGCCACATCTTCTATGCAGTAGCCCTGGGCTGGAAACGGAGGCGTGTACACGGCTGCAGTTTAAATATGGAGCTCAGCATGAGGAAGTGGCGAGGTGACGATGTGTTGGGCAAATCGGAGACCACCACCGGGATTGGGACGATATGGCATGAAAAGATGTCATTGCAGCTGGCGGATAAAACATCCTTTTTCCCACCCACTACCACACTTAGTGCAAATCTGGGACGATTCTGCCCAGAGTTAATGTCTTTGGTCGATGGAGTTCTGATGAGCAGCTGAAATGTTAACTCTGTTTCTCTCTCCACAGATGCTGCCAGACCTGCAGAGTTTTTCCAGCATTTTCTGTTTTTATTTCCGGTTTCCATAATCTATGGTATTTTGCTTCTGTGCCACTATCTTTTTTCTGTCTTTCTGAGGCTATGGAAACATTATTTCTCGTTATTGAGAGATAAAAAGAAAAAAGATTGATGCAGGAGCTCTTGTGAGGGTCTTTGGGAACATCCACTCCAGCTGCTCCCTCCTCACAACCTTAAAACAGTCCTAACCAAAATCCTAGACAGCATCGTTTGACAGTAACCATGATGGCGCATTATTGCTCCTCATCTTCTTTAGAGTCTTTAAAAGAGTTAACCACAACATCCTTCTTTAATACCTCCCCCCTCCATTGTCCAGCTCAGTGGTCCACCCTTCATGACCCAACCCAAGTATTGATATCAGTTGCAAAGTGTAGACGTTGTGAATCATTAGCTGCTTTGAATTCATAGTGGTGTTGAGTTGCATCCATCCCCATGAAGAAAAGAAGCAAGAAGAAGCCCCCTCCTTAGGCTGTTCCCATAGAACTGAATGATTGGTTGAGCTTCTCCTAGGCCTATATTAACGCTGCTGCACCAGGCACCTGCCTCTCAGCTGTGGGAAGCTTAGTACTTAGACCAAAATGAGAGGAGAGCCACGGAGCTCGGGTTGGAATCAGAGTGCAGGAACTCTCAAAAGTGCTTGAGATTTGTTTTGAAATGTGTGATCTTTAACAATGCTTTCATACCCAGCTGATCACATGGTATTGGAGTATTTTTCTTAAGCAAAAGCTTAACCTTTTATTCAGCTGCTAAGTTATCAGCAGCTAATGTACATCCCTGATGTATTGTCTCTGATTTTTTAAAGTTGTATGAATGCCATGGTATAAGCCACAGAATACAGTGCATTGTATGTTTGTGTAGTTTTGCTTGAAACTTCAAAGCTCACTTACAACTTACATTTTTTCCACTCTTTTCCCCCCCACCCCCGACCCCTCACACCCCCAACAACTGCCCACCACTCCACTTTGTGTCAAATGCAGGTCTCTCGAGCCCATGTATTTCACATATGGAATCGTATTTGGCTGTGGTTCTTCATTTGCCTATCAACCATCTCTAGTGATTCTCGGACATTACTTCAAACAGCGCTTGGGCCTGGTGAACGGGATCGTCACAGCTGGCAGCAGTGTCTTCACCATTGTCTTACCCTTGCTCTTGAAACAGTTGCTGCCAAAGATTGGACTCAGCCATACGTTGCGTATCCTCAGTGCCTTCATGTTTGTGCTATTTCTGGTTGGATTTACTTATAAACCCCTCATCCCAGAGGGCAGCCACAGTAACTCTTCAAGACAAAAACTCAATGTAAAAAAAATTTTCAATGTGAAGATATGGAAATTCCTAGGATATCGCATCTGGGCTTTTGGAATCCCAGCTGCACTCTTTGGATACTTTGTGCCTTATGTGCATCTTGTAAGTATTTCCTATTTCCTTACAACAAAAAATCAACTTGCATTTATGTGTCACCTTTAACGTTTCACAGGAGTGTTCACAAACAAATTCAATCAAAATTTGACCCGCAAGAAGATGTTAGGACAAAAGCTTGTTCGAAGATGCATGTTCCAAGATGCATCCTAAAGGAGAGGAGGGGTGAAAAGGTCCCACACCATGGGACTGAGGTAGCTAAAGGCGTGGCTGCCAATTGTAGTGTGAAGAAAATCAAAAGGTTATGGAGGGATTTGAATGCAGGGATGAAAATTTAAATTTGAAGTACTGCGGGGCCGGGTTTGGGTTCCACCAGGGCCACTCAGCTCTTGACCTCATTACAGCCTAGGTTCAAACATCGATGAAAGAGCTGGACTCCTGAGGTGAGGTGAGAGTGACTGCCCTTAACATCATGGCCTCATTTGACAGAGTGTGGTATCAAGGAGCCCTAGCAAAACTGGAGTCAAAGGGAATCGGGGGAAAACTCTCCGCTGGTCGGAGCCATACCTAGCACAAAGGAAGATGGTTATGGTTATTGGAGATCAGTCATCTCAGCTCCAGGACATCACTGCAGGAGTTCCTCAGGGTAGTGTCCTCAGCCCAGCCGTCTTCAGCTGCTTCATCAATGATCTTCCTCCCATCATAAGGTCAGAAGTGGAGCTGTTCACTGATGATTGCACAATGTTCAGCACCATTCGTGACTCCTCAGATACTGTAGCAGTCCATGTTCAAATACAACAAGACCTGGACAATATCCAGGCTTGGGCTGACAAGTGGCAAGTAACTTTTACGCCACACAAGTGTCAGGCAATGACCAGCTCCAACAAGAGACAATCTAATATCGCCCCTTGATGTTCAATGGCATACTGAATTCCCCCACTATCAAAATCCTGGGGGTTACCATTGACCAGAAACTGAACTGGACTAGCCATATAAATACTGTGGCTACATGAGCATGTCAAAGGCTAGGAATCGTGTGACAAGTAACTCACCTTCTGACTCCCCAAAGCCTGCCCACCATCTACAAGGCACAAGTCAGAAGTGTGATGGAATATTTCCTACTTGCCCGGATGAGTTCAGCTCCCACAGCACTCAAGAAGCTTGACACCATCCAGGACAAAGCAGCCTGCTTGACTGGCACCACATCCATAAACATTCACTCCCTCCTCCACCGACGCACAGTAGCAGCAGTGTGTACCATCTACAAGATGCACTGCAGGAATTCACCAAGCCCCCTTAGACAGCACCTTCCAAACCCACGACCACTACCATCTGGAAGGACGAGTGCAGTAGATAGATGGGAACGCCACCACCTGGAAATTCCTCTCCAAATCACTCACCATCCTGCCTTGGAAATATATTGCCACTCCTTCACTGTCGCTGGGTGAAAATCCTGGAACTCCCTCCATAACAGCCCTGTGGATGTACCTACACCACATGGACTGCAGTGGTACAAGAAGACAGCTCACCACCACCTTCTCAAGGGCAGCTAGGGATGGGCAATAAATGCTGGCCCAGCCAGCGAACCCCACATCCCTTGAATGAATTAAAAAAAAATGCTTGCATAGATAGCAAACAGAAAAGAAACACATTGCTTGGTGGGTTCCTCACCTGACCAGTAGAAAGAATAGAAAAGCAGAATGTTTATTTTGAAAAGATGAAAGACCAGAGTGCATATGGCTATCCAATCTAAGGTGGGAGCAGGCTGGGAAGGAATCCCTCCAGGTTGCAGTCTTCATGCCGCCTGTCGAGATTCCAAAAGGCAGGAACTCTTCTGTGTCCAAACAAGATATTTTGATTAGAGGGGCCTGAGTTTAGTTAAGATATTTAAGTAGAACAAAAGAAGGCCCGCTTTAATAACGTGGTCAAGAAAAATTTATCTTTTTTCCAACAACATCTGCACCCGACCGTTTGGGTATTTTGCTGAATTATATCACAGAAAAGTGTTGCAAATGCTAGCACCTGGTTCCTTTGCATATTATCTAGTGGACAGAGGCAATAATTGGAGATGTTAACAATATTGTTGGGGACAAGGGCATCTAAGGGAGAGATGAAAGTTGAGCAAATGAACAGCTGAAGAAGTATCGTGACCATCAGAAGACCACAGGCAAAGCAGTTGGGGGTTTAAAATTGAGGTTGTAAGAGACTGGGGGGTGGTGGATTCCCAGGGCTAGGGGCAGACTGAAATGGGTTGGTCAAACCCGTTCAGCTGTAACTGGTACCAGAATGATATTTCAAGCCCTAATACTTCCAGTGATGCCCATAAACTGCATTCATGGCATATTGGCTTGTCATGTGGCGTCAGTTGTGTTGTTAATGGTGTTACTGGTGCAAATAGGAACTTGAGCTAATGGAACAGTGAAAAGATCGGTGCTTGCTGAATAGTTCTGTTGATGAGCGCTTGGGCAGCATGGTGACTAATGCCAGATTAAGACCAGGACCTGAAGGGGTAAATGTTGGAAATTTTAAATAAAAACAAACTACTGGAAGCCACAGCAGATCTGTCAGCATCTGAACAGAATGAGGCACCAACAAAGGTTAACCTATCTTACAGGACAACAGGAGGCCATTCAGCCCATCATGTCTGTGCCAACTGAAAAGGAGTAATCCGGTTGAATCCCAGCTTCCAACTCTTGGTCAGTAGCCCTGTAGTTACAGCATTTCAAGTGTATGTCAAAGTTTTTTTTTTATCTTTGAGGGCTTCTGCCTTTCAAACAGAGTTCCAGATCCCCACCACACACTGGGTGCAAAAATTACTCCTCAGCTTTCTTCTAATCCTTCCACAAATTACATTAAAACCATGTGCCTGGTTATTGGCACAATGTTCATGGAAATAGGTTCCTTCTCTCCACTGTGTTTAGACTCCTCATCATTATATGCACCTCCATTAAATCTCCCTCAGGAATATAGGAAAATGAGAAGACCATTCAGCCCATCAAGCCAGCTCTGCCATTCAATACGATCATGGCTGATCAAATACGTCAATGCCTTTTACCCACACTATCCCATAACATTTTACGTTATTGTATCAGAAATCTATTGACCTCTACCTTGAACATACTCAATAACTGAGCTTCCACGGCCCTCTGAGGTAGCGAATTCCAAAGATTCACAACGCTCTGAGTAAAAGAAATTTCTCCACATCTCGGTCCTAGGTGGCTTCCTTCTCATTTTGAAATTGTGTCCCCTGGTCCTAGACTCCCCAGCCAGGGGGAACATCTTACCTGCATCTACCCTGTCTATTCCTTTAAGTATTTTGTAGGTTTCAGTAAGATCATCTCTCATTCTTCGAAACTCTGTAGAACACAGGCCCAGTTTCCTCAATCTCTCTTCATAAGACAGTCCCTCCATCCCCGGAATAAGTCTGGTGAACCTTCATTGCACTTCCTCTATGGTAATAATATCCTTTCTGAGGTAAGGGGACCAAAACTGCACACAGTACTCCAGGTGCGGTCTGAGCAAACTTCTATACACTTGAAGCAAGACTTCACTACTCCTGTACTCAAACCCTCTTTTGATAAAGACTAACATTCCATTAGCCTTCCGAATTGCCTGCTGCACCTGCATGTTAGCTTTCAGTAACTTATGGACAAGGACACCCAGGTCCCTTTGTACATCTATACTTTCTAATTTCTTACCATTTAGAAAATACTCTGCACATCTGTTTATTTTACCAAAGTGGATAAGCTCACATTTTTCCTCATTATATTCCATCTGCCATGTTCTTGCCCACTCACTAAGTCTGTCCAAATCCTCTTGTAGCCGCTTTACATCTTCCTCACAACACACATTCCCACCTAACTTTGTATCATCCGCGAACTTGGAAATATTATATCCAAATCATTGATATATATTGTGAACAGCTGGGCCCAAGTACTGATCCTTGTGGTACCCCACTAGTCACAGCCTGCCAAGATGAGAATGACCCATTTATTCCTACTCTTTGTTTTCTGCCTGTTAACCAATCCTTAATCCATGCCAGTATACTGCCTCCTATCCCATGTGCTTTTATTTCGCTAATCAACCTCCTGTAGGGGACTTTATCAAAAGTCTTCTGAAAATCCAAGTATACTACGTCCATCGACTCTCCTTTATCAATCCTCAACAAACTCCAAGTTCGTCAAACATGATTTCCCATTCACAAATCCATGCTGACTATACCCAATCAGATCATGATTATCCAAGTACCCATTTATCACATCCTTTCTAATAGATTCTAGCATTTTCCATACTACTGATGTAAGGCTAAAAGGCGTTTAGTTCCCTGTTCTCTCTCTCGCTCCCTTCTTAGATAATGGGGTGACATTTGTTACCTTCCAATCTTCAGGAACCATTCCAGAATTTTTAGAATTTTGGAAAATGATCACCAGTGCATCCACTATCTCCTATAGCAACTGCTTTCAACACTCGGATGCAGAATATCAGGTCCTGGGGACCCACCAACTTTCAGTCCCATTAACTTCTCCAATACAACCTTCTTACTTATACCAATTTGCTTCCTCAGCCCTCTCTGTTCCGAAGTAAACAGCCCCAGTCTATCCAATCTTTCCTTGTAGCTGAAATTCTCTACTCCTTACAATATCCTTGTCAATCTCATCTGTACCCTCTCTAGAATGATCACTCCCTTCCTGTCATGCGGTGACTAGAACTGTACACAATACTGTAGCTGCTGTGGACAGATGAAACCTCCCGTTTCTTATACTCTGTTCCTCAGACCAATCAAAGGAAGCATCCTGCACACCTTCTTAATCAGCTAATCTACCTGTCTTGCTGCCTTCAATGACACTCCAAAATTCCTTTGTTCCTCTACACTCTTTAGAATGCTACTATTCATTGAGTATTTCTTTGCCTTGTTTGCCCTCCCCAAATGCATTACCTCACACTTTTTCCTAGTTTGAATTCCATTTGCCACTTCTGTGCTGACCTGACCAGTCCATTGATATCTTCCTGCAGCCTATAGTTTGTGTATATCTTGGACAGCAAAAGACCCATTACTCAACCCTGCGGAACATCATTGGAAACAGTCTCCCAAATGCAAGAACACCCATCAATCATAACATAGGGACCTAAGAAATAAGAGCAAGAGTAGACCATATAGCTTTTATGATCATGGCTGATCTTGGGCATCAACTCCACTTTCCCAGACACTCCCTTGATTCCTCGAGAGACCAGAAATCTCAGCCTTCAATGTATTCAATGATGGTGTATTCAGAACTCTGTGGGGTAGAGGATCCCAAGGTTCACAATGCTTTGAATGAAGATGTTTCTCCTCATCTCAGTCCTAACTGATCAACCTTTATCCTGGAATTGTGCCCTAATGTTTTAGATTCCCCAGCCAGGAGAAACGATGTCTCAGTGCCCGCCCTGTCAAGCCCCTTCAGAATCTTGAATGTTTCAGTGAGACTGCCTCTCATTCTTCTAAACTCCATAGAATATAGACCCAATTTACCCAGCCTCTCATTTTGGGACAACCCTCTCATCCCAAGGATCAATCTACTGAAGCATATCCTTCCTAAATATTGAGACCAAAATTGGACACCGTATTCCAGGTGTGGACTTACCAAAGCCCCACACAACTGTAGCAAGATTTATTTATTCATGTACTCCAATCCCCGTGCAGTGAAGGCCAGCACGCCATTTACTTTCCTAATTGCTTGCTGTACCGGCATGCTTACTTTTTGTGTTCCTCGTACCAGTATACCCAAGTCTCCCTGAACATCAACATTTACAAGTTTCATGCCTTTTAAAAATAATTCTGCTTTCCTATTCTTACAGCTAAAGTGCATAACCTCGCACTTCCCCACATTATACTCTATCCGTCACCTTCTTGCCCACTCAATTAACCTGTCTATATCTCTTTGCAGTCTCTTATTGTCCTCCTCACAGCTTGTATTCTTGCCTAGCTTTGTATTGTCAGCAAACCCTTTGCTTCTGCCACTGAGCCAATTTTGGATCCAACTTGCCATTTTCACTTGGATGCTCTGAACTTTTAATTTGCTGACAAATCTGTCATGTGGGACCTTGCCAAACCCTTGCTAAAATCCATGTAGACTACAGCAAGCACGTTACCCTCATTGACACGCCTTGTTATTTCCTCAACTTTAATCAACCTTCCCTTAACAAATCCATGCTGACTGTCCTTAACTAATCTATACATCTCTAAATGGGAATTTATAATGCATCTCCGAATTTTTTTCCCAGTAATTTTCCCAGGACCGAAGTTAGGCTGACTGGCCTTAAATTACTCTAGTTATCCCTTCCTTTTTAAACAATGGTAAATAAAGCATCAGCAGTCCTCCAGCACCACACCGGTGAGAGGATTGGAAAATGGAGGTCAGAGCCTCAGTTATTTCATCCCTTGCTTTCCTTAGCTGCCTGGGATACATTTCATCTGGGTCTGTTGATTTATTCACTTTCAAGGGTGCTGAATCCCTTGACATTTCCTCTCTCACTATGTTTATCCCATCCATTATTTCATGTTCCTCCTCCCTATCTATGATGTCTACTTCGTCACCCTGCCTTATTTGAAAACAGATGCACTAAAAACTATGCAGATATCTTCCGCCTCCATACACAACTTTAACTTTTGGGTCTCTAAGTAGACCAACATTTCCCTTGGTTGTCCTCTTGCTCTTTATGCAGTTACAAAACATCTTTGGGTTTTCCTTGATTTACTTTCCAATACTTTATACGCCTCTAGGTTTTTGCAATATTGAACTCTTGGCATCTGCCATAAGCTATTTTATCCTTTTTCTACCTTGTTTGGTCTTTGACACCCAGAGGAAGGAGTGAGGGTCTAGATTTGAGTCCCATCCCGTTTCTTTATGAGAGAATATTTGTTCTGAATCCTCTTTCACTTCTCTTTAAACGCCTCCCACTGCAAACAAGCAGTCGTTTCTGGTCCAATTGCCAAATCTCATCTCAGCCTAGTAAAACTGGCCCTTCCCTTATTTAAAACTTTTATTCTTGGTCCATCATTATCCTTTTCCATAATTACTCTAGATCTAACTGAATTATGATCACTACCACTAAAATGCTCTCCCATTGAGACCCCTTCCACCTGCCCAGATTCATTTCCTAAAACTAAGTCCAAAACTGCCCCTTGTCTTATTGGCCTTAGCAAGTATCAGCTTAAAAAAAAAATTTCTCTGAACATGTTTTTCAAATTGTGCCCCTCTGTACCTGTTACACTGAATATTTCCCAGTTAACCTTACAGAAGTTGAAATCCCCTTTCGGGTTTTTGCACTTACAAGCAATACATACTTGCTCCTCTTTCTCATTCTGCCTGATCGGGAGTCTATGCTACACTCCCAGCACTATGATTTCCCCTTTTTCTTGTTCCTCAGTTCAACCCACATGGCTAATTCGATGCTCTCCCAAGCATATCATCCTTCCTCACGAATGTAATTGTTTCCTTAAGCAATATAACCCCCCCCCCATTTTTTTCTTATCCCCCTCTCTGTTCTCCTCACCTGTGCAAAGCAGTGTTTCTTTGAAATTTTAATCCTATTTTAGAATTTTTATCTGACCTACACATAGAATAAATTGCACTGCCCAGCAAAGTCCACCTGGTATTGCACGTGACTAAGTTTCCTCATGCATTTGCAATGTCTCAGTTTCAGCTTTTGCAGGTGTACATCTGTTTCAGCAGTTGCTTCCCCCCTCCATTTCCTTGTTGGACGGCTGTTATTGTGTGTTAATGGTAGGTTTTGGCATTGCCTTGGCCGTTAAGGTTGCTGCTGTCGTATGCATTTTCACATGAAATGTTTCCTACGAGTCCTTTTTTCCGCAGGGTACAGGGTGGTCTGATTGCGTGCTATTTAAAGATGATTACTTCTGTATATGCATTTTGAAAGGGCATGTTTGGGGGGCTCTGCACTTCAGCTTTGAAACTGAATTTGATAGAGATCGGAAAAAGATCCGACTCCACACTGTGGTTGATTCTCAGAGGATGGGAAATGAAATCTGAAAATGCTCAGCAGGTCAGATAGCATCTGTGGAGAGAGAAACTATGTTAATGTTTCCAGTTAATGACCTTATGACAGAAGTAATACTTGTATGTGTTGCCAAGACTAAAGTTTTTAAAATGCTGCCTTTGGCAATAAAGTGTGAATAAGAGCTGTTTTTGGGCTTGCATTTGTCATCCTTGATATGTTGGTGATATATCAAGTTCTTGGCAGGTTGGAAATTGAGGAACTTGTGCATCCTTTATCGATAGAATGTAAGAGGGATATAAACAACGCAGGAATCTATTTTTTCTTTTACATGGGTTAAATTGATCCTTAAATGTAGAAGCCAACATAAAACTGTATGTGGAAACATGAAAATTCAACAGCGTTTTAGAAAAAAAGAAATTTCTGATCAATTTTCTCCCTTCCTCCCCGTTCCTTATCGTAGTGACGAGGAGGATCACACCCTGGCTAATTCAGGTGCTTTGAGAGGTTCTTTTCACTGTCGCTGGGTCAAAATCCTGGAACTCCCTCCCTAACAGCACTGTGGGTGTACTGACACCACATGGACTGCAGCGGTTCAAGAAGGCAGCTCACCACCACTTTCTCAAGGTTAATGCTGGCCTAGCCAACGACACCAGCATCCCATGAATGAATTTTTTTTAAAAAAAGTACACTTTTTTTGTTCGGCACAAGCATCAGAATGGTAGTCCTCGTCCATAGTTCCCTGTGGGTACAACCTATCACTTGTACTCAATGAATGCCTAAAGGAACATACAGTACTTGGCGTGGGCCTACTGTTCCCTCCACATCAGGGGCAGTCATTGAACCATCAGGCCGCTACTTCTACAGCCACTGTGCCTTTGACTTTTGGAATACCTTCCCTCCACCTTGTCACCCTTGCCTTGCCTTTGAAAGCCTCTCCCCTCCATTCATGCTTTTACCTACCCACAAACACTTCCTTCCTTTTCATCCTGCCCTATTGTCCAGTTGTTGTCTGGCACCTGAAAAGTGCCCAAGGCGCTTCTCTGTCTGTGAGGCGCACTGCAGAAGTGTTGGATAATGTTGCTAAATGAACGCACCATCCACACGAATTGGAGATCTAAACAATACAGGGAGGCGGGGTGGAACCTGCCCCCCACCCCACGTATCATGGGAGTGAGTGGGAAGGTGGTGGGTGCACAGCCCCCTATTTTATATAGCACCCCCCCCCCCCTGCTGAAAACACGCCCAGCGGGCATGTAAAATGCAACCCAGCAGCGCCCCTCCAACTGCATGGAAGAACACTAGACCCAAAACCAAACATCCCCCCGTTACTCTTTAAAATCTCAGACAGAGCAGTTAGAGTCACCGAGGCGCACTCCATATCTGTAGCTAACATTTGCTTTATCTGTCTCAGTGCTTCCCCAATTAAGTTAAACCACTTTGAACACGCGAGTTTCACATTAGTCTAAACTTCCTTTGGGGTGCTGTTTCTTCTCCAGCCCTTCCTGCTAATTTGCTGATGCCTATTGTTCTCTCCGGTGCTGCTGCTGCTGAATCAGCACAGTGGTTGCTGTTGCAACAAAGAAATACATTTTGGGAAATTCTGAAAGCTCTGCATTTTGGTTTGGCTTATGAATAATGAAACCTGCTTCGGCGCTTGTACTAAATAGCATCCGAACTTTAAAGTATCCAAGGGCGGAATCACCCCAGGTTTGCACTAAGTGCAGTTACCAACAGGCAGGTAGAACGATGTCATACCCCGCAGCTTCTCACGCCGTATCCTCCCAAACCCACCGCATTAGTTATGCATTCCTGGGAAACGTGCTGCTTCCTCGTTGGGCGGGCTCTCATTCACCCGCCCCGCTGTCACCTCGCTGCTTCATCACGCCGGGCGCCACACTTAAAGTACAGCCGACCGCACACCTCTCAGTGCTTCCAGCCCAGGGCTGCTGCAAGTAAGACATGGCCCCGAAAGGCAGACTGCAGACTCAGGTTTACTGACACATCCCTCGAGCGCCTTTTGGACGGGGTGGAGGCTCACTGTGATGTCCTCTACCCCTGCTCTGGCTACAGGAAGGGCAGCAACAATACCACTCTGGCTTGGTGGGCAGTGGCAGTGGTGATCAGTGCCAGTGTTGCACAGAAGACGTTGGCCATCCAATGCACATAGAGGATGAATGATCTCATCCTTGCCGCCCATCACACATTCACTAGCATCTCACTCACTTCCAGCTCAAGGGACATCACTCACGCTTTCACACACACTTTCACATCTCCATCTGGCCTCCTTTGCTCTTGGGACTACCTCCTCAGCCCTCACTACCTTGAGGCCACTTGCACAGATCAACATGTGCCCCCATACACTGGAATACCCTCCTTCCCCAGTACAGTCCTCGCCTTGCAGCCTCTCTGCTTGCCTGAGGCCACTTCCCCCCCTTCCCCTAACCAGCCTTAGCCCTGCAGCTGCACAAAGTCACCCCTGCATTATGGTTGGTCTGGTAGGTAGGGACCTGCCAATGAGCCCCCCCCTAAAAGTGATGTGGCACTGCCTGCAAAGCCTGGCGCTGATGACTGTGAGTGCTGACTGAAGCAAGGTGGGCAAACAAACCTTGAAGTCCCGAGCGAAATGCAGTTCAACAGGCGCACATCACCTATGAACAGTTGGGACGCAGGTCGATGTGTTGAGTGGACGATCCAGCGTGGGCGGATGAGTCCGTCGGGCTAGCCTTATAATGATACACAGATGTATTACAATGAGGCTCCCAATATCCAATGGTGGGAAATGCGGCATGTCATCAACAAGCTGAGTGGATGATCACAAACTGGTTTCACGATGTCGTGAAACCGATTTTTGGCATTCTCACTTTATTGTCCTCTCACACCGCCGAGCACACCCGATGCCAGCGGGCATGGACAATTCCGCCCCAAGTGTGGTTGGCCAATTACCATTCATGCATTCTGCTCTCTCGCAATTGTGCAGATGGTTTTTTTTTTTGTTTCCCAGTGGCAATCGTTCGTAGCTGTTTGATCCCATATCCAACAGTGCTCATACAGTCTAAGTCCATTAATTTGAAGGGTCTGTTCATTTGAATTGAAATTTCAGGGAAAGAAAACACTTCCTGTTGAAACTTGATTCCTTAATTTGAGCATCTCAACTTGAACTGTTAGTTTGAATAACCACTGAACAATGATGTGGATTGTTTGATGGGATCTTGCTTCTAGCCCTTTTGCCGCCACTCCACAGATGGCTGTGGTGCTGCTTGGTTAAGGTTTCTGACCAACTGATGGAAGGTGAACTCCAGCTAAGCATATCATTTTCGTCCCCCTGTACAATCCATCATTTTTAGCTTCAGCCTCCATATAGTGCTCCGTTTACTGCAAGGAGCCTGAGCTTGAGGATTATCATCTGTGTGCCACTAGGTCACGACAAATGATTTTGCTTCAGTAAACCTTCCTCCGGAGGTCCCCAGCATCACACATGCCAGTCATCTGCCAATTCTATTCACTCAGTTTGATATCAAGAAACGGCTGAAGGCACTGGATGCTGGAAAGCCTATGGGCCCTGACAATATACCGGCAATAGTACTGAAGACTTGTGCTCCAGAACTTGCCGCGCCCCTAACAAAGCTGTTCCAGTACAGCTACAACACTAGCATCTACCTGGCTATGTGGAAAATTGCCCAGGTATGTCCTGTACACAAAAAGCAGGACAAATCCAACCTGGCCAATTATTGTCCCATCAGTCTAATCTCCATCATCAGTAAAGTAATGGAAGGGGTCATCAACAGTGCTATCAAGCGGCACTTGCTTAAGCAATAACCTGCTCACTGATGCCCAGTTTGGGTTCCGCCAGGGTCACTCAACTTCTGACCTCATTACAGCCTTGGTTCAAACATGGACAAAAGAGCTGAACTCCAGAGGTGAAGTGAGAATGATCACCCTTGACATCAAGGCAGCATTTGACTGAATGTAGCATCAAGGAGCCCTAACAAATCTGGAGTCAATGGGAATCACTTTGCTAGTTGGACTCATAACTAGCACAAAGGAAAATGGTTGTGATTTTTGGAGGTCAATCATCTCGGCTCTAGGACATCACTGCAGGAGTTCCTCAGGTTAGTGTCCTAGGCCCAACCATCTTCAGCTGCTTCATCAATGACCTTCCTTCCATCATAAGGTCAGAAGTGAGGATGTTCGCTGATGATTGCACAATGTTCAGCACCATTCACGACTCCTCAGATACTGAAGCAGTTCATCTCCAAATGCAGCAAGACCTGGACAATATCCAGGCTTGGGCTGACAAGTGGCAAGGAGCGTTCATGCCACACAAGTGCCAGGCAATGACCATCTCCAACAAGAGAGAATCTAACCATTGCTCTTTGACATTTAATGGCATTACCATCACTGCATCCCTCACTATCAACATCCTGGGGGTTACCATTGACCAGAAATTTAACTGGACTAGCCATATATGTACTGTGGCCACAAGAACAGGTCAGAGACTAGGAACCCTGTGGCAAGTAATTCACCACCTGCCTTCCCAAAGCCTGTCCACCATCTACAAGGCACAAGTCAGGAATGTGATGGAATACTCCCCACTTACCTGGATGAGTGCAGCTCCTACAACACTGGAGAAGCTCAACACCATCCAGGACAAAGCAGCCCACTTGATTGGCACCCCATCCACAAACATTCACTCCCTCCACACCAACTCACAGTAGCAGCGGTGTGTACCATCTACAAGATGCACTGCAGGAATTCACCAAGGCTCATTAGACAACACCTTCCAAACCCACGACCACTACCGTCTAGAAGGCCAAGGGCAGCAGATAGATAGTAATACCACCACCTGGAAGTTCCCCTCCAAGTCACTCACCATCCTGACTTGGAAATATATCGCTGTTCCTTCACTGTCGCCTGGTCAAAATCCTGGAACTCCCTTCCTAACAGCGCTGTGGGTGTACCTCAGGGACTGAGGCAGGTCAAGAAGGCAGCTCACCACCACCACCTCAGGGGGGATTGGCAACAAAAATGCTGGCCTAGCTAGTGATGCCCACATCTCATAAATTAATTTTTAAAATTCCTTCACTGGGAATTAGCGTATTATTACAAATGCCTCTTTGGTCATTTGATGTTAAATTACTTCAAATATAGCATTTTATTTGCTTTTCTGCTTTTGCTTTGGCTGCTGAGTCATTCCATTGCGAAGGCTTCACAGACTGTGAGCTTGAGCCAGCAGATTATTACCAAAGAATGTTAATTGATCATAAGCAACTGCTGCTTTAAGTCAGCCCATGTATTGTGTTTCACCAAAACAACTATCCTTCAAATCATTTTCTGGTCTGGTGCTGGGCATTACAAAGTGGGAACATACAGCTGGCCCCTCCAGCATAAAAGGCAAATCCTTTGAGGACTGAAAGCATCACTTTGCATGAGCAGTTGTGTGGAAGCAGTATTAGATTGATTGAGTGTCTTAAAGGACTATAGGTTCTTCTTTATTTTCTTGTTTAGAACCTATTGATTTGCTTGAAATATTGTTTGTCAGCCTCCTAGCTGGGGACCTTAGAATCAAATCCAGTTAAATTAAGAAACAGAACAACAATAAGTCTATATTCATCCGGATGGTGTCATTTTTGCAGGTGTCAGTTGTAAAATAGCGGATTTGGGGCTAATATTCTCTAGGGTGGTATTCGATGCCAAGCTCTATTTGACAATTTTTTTTTATTTGCTCATGGGATGCGAGCATCATTGGCAAGGCCAGCATTTTAATTTAATGCCCATGCCTAATTGCCCTTTAGGAGATGGTGGTGGGGAGCTGTCTTCTTGAATCGCTGCAGTTCTTGTGGTTTAGATATTCCCACAATGCTGTTAGGGAGGGAGTTTCAGGATTTTGACCCAGCAACCGTGACACATTTCCAAGTCAGATGGTGTGTGACTTGGAGGGGAGCTTTGAGTTGAAGTTGTTCCCATGCACTTGCTGCCTTTGTTCCTCTAACCGGTAGAGGTTGCAGACTTGAGCCCTAATGAAGGTCATTTTTACTCCAATTTTTTAAAGCATAGATGAGGCTAGATGATTTCTTTTGTATCGGATTTAAACTTCAGAAATTGGTAAGAATCTAATTTTACCTAGTGATTAATAACCCACTCTTAAAATGGCAGGGACATGTAGCTCTGAAATATGTGATTTCTGAGCTTGGAATTAATGCATCATTAACTACAAAAGTTGGGCACTCTTCAGTTTTCAATTGGGAGAAGCATAACCCTAGTAACAGTACCAGAAAGTTATTGCAGTCTTTCTGTCAAATTTGTTACATTCCTGTAAGTTTCTCAATGAATACTGTGCGATAGTTTGACATTGCAATATTGTTGCAAAAAAGTTGCAACATGTCAATGTAACAAAATCTAACCTACTGTCTGCCTGAATCCTTTTTATGAAGGAGGTTTGACAGGATAAAATGGTGCAACATGTGACAGAATATTTCCAGAAGTCTTGGTTTTGTGACTTGAGTAGCTGAAGGGATCAGAAGTGCCTGCTTCAACCTTCCAATCTAATTGTGAAATAGAACGAAGGACGAGCATGCATAAGCAGGCAATAAAGTAGACTAGATTCTGAAGTGAATTTTAAAAGCTAGACCCTGGATACAGGGAAGTTAATGTGGGTGCTGGTTTGGTAGTATGTGTTTTGCTACAGAAAATAATTCAGGCTCCTTGAGCACAGCTGATTATCCATTCTAGGCCTATCCACTTCTACAGATGTCACTGACCACACACACTTCCAAGAGAAACTGCAAGATAATGTTCAAGAACTTTGTGTCTTTAACCTAAGGGGCGTTGAAATACATTATCAGCATTTCTAATTACGACCCTTCCTTAAATCTGCCCACTTAGCACAGGACTGAGCATTGAAACAGACCTTGTCTCACCGTACCAACTGCCTTAACCAGCTGAGTCATCGTGTCTATATCTATGTTAGTGTGACATTTCACTCTTGCTCAAGTTTGGCTCAGCCTTAATGTGCTCATGTGATGTTGATAAGTTGTCGGCTGCCTGGAAATGATTACATCTGCTGTACTTAGATGATAAATACATTAGCGTCTGTCTCTTCTGTACTTTTTGTCCAATGTTTTCCACTTTTAATAGTCATAAATTAATAGTCAGGGCATCTGCATAAGTACATTTATGTAAGGTCAAGTAACATCTGAGTAGGCAACTCAAATTCCTATTGTCCCACTAAATAAAACCAATGAAACTGACAACTTGTGCCAGAGCCAAGCAAATTGCCTCATGGGTTGCCAACCCTCCAGGATTGCCCTGGATTTCTTGAAATCTCCAGGACTCTGCTGTGAGCAATTCGGTAGAAAATTCATAGGGCCACTTAGAAATGAAAATTTTTTTTTTTTTTAAATTATGTACACTCTTATTATGAAAATATTGGAAGTGAGTCAAACAGCTTTTTAACTGATAGTCAAGAAACCAGCCAGATAATAAGTCAATTTGCTAATTGGTGTAGGAAGACAGTGTGGCAGGATGAATTTCTCAAACAGCCAATAGCAGAACGTGGGCCGGTTGGGAGCAGGAGGTAATGTGAGGAAATACATGTAACCAGAGTTGGCAACCCTACAGTAGCCTGTAGTTGATAATGCCATCTAGTCCAACAATACTTTGGAAAATACCTTTACTTATAGCTTAGAGCATAAATTAAAGTTGGGAAGGAAGGTTTCAAGTTCAAAAGTGCCAACAGCAGCCACCCCTTGGCAATAGGGTGTCAGAATTTGTGCAAAGCATTTATGGTTCTTTTAATGTTCGCTTATCAGATGAGCAACCATCTCGATTTTTATCCCTCCTTAGTTTTAGTTTTAGTCTCAGCTCTCCTATATATTTAAATGTGTGAGCCGCCATGGGATGTTAAAGGCATGTGCCTGATCATGTTCCACACCCCCCCCCCCCACCCCACCCCACCCCACCCCCCCCCCCCCCCCCCCCCCCCCACGCCCCCCGCTTCCAATCTACTGTCATCACCCCCTTCAACTTCAAAAAAACAATAGCCCCTGACCCCTCCATCCTTGCAAATTCTTAATGCCCTTGAACATGTTACCTCCCAATTCCACGTCTGTTTCTGCCGTGGCACCTGAAACATAGAATTGGCAGAAGGGAGCTAGTGGGGCTGGGTACTCTTTAACAAGTGGCTCACCTCCTGCCTGCTTAAAGCCTTTCCAACATCTATCTGACTCAAGTCAGAAGTATAGAAATACCAGTCACCTGGATCATCATCTAGGGCAGAGCAGTCTACAGGATGCAGTGCAGCAGCACACCCAAGCTTAATGGCTCTTCACTCTCCTCTGACCTCTACCCCTAGGAAGAGAATGAGCAGCAGCATCATGGGAATACCATCTCAAATCCACCTCCAAACTGCAGGCTATCCTGACTTCATGTATTGCCATTCATTCATCATTGCTCAAATATCTTGAAATTTCCTACCAGGTATCATTTGTGGGCTCACCGTCACCAGTATCTTCAATTAGGGAGGGACAATAAATACACCTCATTAATGCTACCTCAATCCAGAGTTCTCATTGAAACAAAGTATGGTTCAAGCACCACTCCAAGATGTGAACACTTAAGGACCAATTTTAGCCTTGCTTTCTGGGCTGTGCACCAGATCTCCGAATGAGCAATTCCCTTCATGCCTTTGACCAACTTTCTCCCTATAACCTGGCACATTCTTCCTTTTCAGATGACAATCTAATTCCCTTTTGAATTCTTCGATTGAACTTGTCTCCACCACGCTCTCAGGCAATGCATTCCACTCGCTGCATGAAAAAGTTTTTTTTCTCATATTGCTTTTGCTTCTTTTGCCAATTATTTTTAATCTGTGTCCTCTCATTCTCAATCTTTTCATAGTGGCAACAGTTTGTCCCCATCTACCCCATCCATTCTTTGCCCCTCGTCATTTTGAATACCTCTATCAAATCTCCTCTCAGCCGCCTGTTCTCTAATGGAAACAGTCACAACTTCTCCAATCTATCCTCATAACTGAAGTTCCTCACCACTGCAACCATTCTTGTGAATCTTTTCCACATTCTGTCCAATGCCTTCACATCCTTCCTAAATTGCAACATCCAGAACTGGGCGCAATGTTCCAGCTGTGGCTGAACGAGTGCCTTTACACAAGTTCAACAGAACCTCCTTTCTCTTGTACTCTATGTCCCTATTAATAAATCGCAGGATTCTGTAAGCTTTATTAACTGCGCCCTCAACCTGTCCTGCAACCTTCAATGACTTATGCACATATACACCCGGTCCCTCTGCTCCTGCACCCCCTTTAGAGTTGTACCCTTAATATTGTCTCTACATGTTCTTCTTACCAAAATGAATCACTTCACATTTTCCTAGATTGAACATCATCTGCCGCCTGTCGGCCCATTCCACCAACCTGGCTATGTCCTTTTGAAGTTCTGAACTATCCTGCTCACAGTTCACAAAGCTTCTAAGTTTCATACCATCCACAAATATTGAAATTGTTCTCTGTATGCCACGGTCAGGAAAAGCTACGGTGCCAACACTGATCCCTTGGGGAACTACATGACAAACATTCCTTCAGCCCGAAAAGCATCCATTAATCACGACTCTCCTGTCACGCAGTCAATTCCGTATACATGTTGCTACTGTTCCTTTTAGCAGGACAAAACCAACCCGGCCAATTACCACCCCTTTAGTCTACTGTCCATCACAAGTGAAGTAATGAAAGGGATCATCAACAATGCTATCAAGCGGCACTTGCTTAGCAATAACCTGTTCACTAATGCCCAGTTTGGGTTCCTCAGCCCCTGACCTCATTACAGCCTTGGTTCAAACATGGACAAAAGAGCTGAACTCCAAAGGTGAAGTGAGAATGACTGCCCTTGACATCAAGGCAGCATTTGACTGAGTGTGGCATCAAGGAGCCCTAGCAAAACTGGAGTCAATGGGAATCGGGGAAAACTCTCTGCTCTTTGGAGTCATACCTAGCACAAAGGAAGATGGTTGTGGTTGTTGGAGGTCAGTCATCTCAGCTCCAGGACATCACTGCAGGAGTTCCTCAGGGTAGTGTCCTAGGCCCAACCATGTTCAGCTGCTTCATCAATGACCTTCCTTCCATCATAAGGTCAGAAGTGGGGATGTTCGCTGATGATTGCACAATGTTTGCCATTCGTGACTCCTCAGATACTGAAGCAGTTTATGTCCAAATGCAGCAAGACCTGGACAATATCCTGACTTGGGCTGACAAGTGGTAAGTAATGTTCATGCCACATAAGTGTCAGGCAATGATCATCTCCAACAAGAGAGAATCTAACCATCACCCCTTGATGTTCGATTGCATTACCATAGCTGAATTCCCCACTATCAACATCTTGGGGGGTTACCATTGACCAGAAACTGAACTGGACTAGCCATATAAATACTGTGGCTACAAGAGCAGGTTAGAGGCTAGGAATCCTGCGATGAGTAACTCGCCTCCTGACTCTCCAAAGCCTGTCCACCATCTACAAGACAAAAGTCAAGAGTGTGATGGAATACTCTCCACTTGCCTGGATGAGTGCAGCTCCTACGACACTGAAGAAGCATGACACCATCCAGGACAAAGCAGCTCTCTTGATTGGCACCACATCCACAAACACTCACTCCCTCCACCACTGATGCACACTAGCAGCAGTGTGTACCATCTACAAGGTGCACTGCAGAAATTCACCAAGGCTCCTTTGATAGCACCTTCCAAACCCACGACCACTACCATCTAGTAGGCCATGGGTAGCAAATAGATGGGAACACCACCACCTGGAAGTTCCACTCCAACTCGCTCACCATCCTGACTTGGAAATATATTGCTGTTCCTTCACTGTCGCTGGGTGATAATCCTGGAACTCCCTTCCTAACAGCACTGTGGATGTTCTTACACCACACGGACTGCAGCAGTTCAAGAAGGCAGATCACCATCACCTTCTCAAGGACAACTAGGAATGGGCAATAAATGCTGTCCCAGCCAGCAAAGCCCACATCCCGTGAATGAATAAAAAAAAATTCCATGAGCTATAACACATCATGTATGTATACCACATCAAAAGCATTGCCCTCATCAACCCTCTCTGTAATCTCATCAATAGACTCCAGTAAGTAAACACTATTCTCCCTGAAGAAATCCATGCTGGCTTTCCTTAATTAACCCACATTTGTCCATGTGACTATTAACTTTGTTCTGAATTATTGCTTTCAGAAGTTTCCCCACCACCGAAGTTAAACTGACCGGCCTGTAGTTGCTGGGCTTCTCTTTGCATCCTTTTTGAACAAGAGTATAACGTTTGCAATTTTCTAGTCCTCTGGCACCACCCCAAGTCTAAGGAAGACTGATAAATTATGGCCAGTGCCTCCACAATTTTCACACTCATTTCCCTTAATATCTTTGGGTGCATCATCCAGCCTTGGTACCTCACCAACTTTAAGTGCAGAGAACCAACAAATACTTCCTCCTTATTAATTTTAAACCCTTCTGGTGTCTCAATTACCCCCTCTTTCATCATGGCTTGGGTAGCATCATCTTCCTTGGTAAAGGCAGGTGCAAAGTATTTATTTTATACCTCAGCTATTCCCTCTGCCTCCATGTGTAAATCCCCTTTTTGGTCCCTCATCATCCCTACTCTTCCTTTTACCACCGTTTTACTATTTATGTGCCAATGGAAGACTTTGGGATTCCCTTTTATGTTGGCTGCCGGTCTCCTTTCATATTCCCTCTTTGCTTCTCTTACTTTAAAATAAAATATCCAGTGGCATTCTTAACCTGCACTGATCACACTGCCTTTCCATGAATTGCATTCCTAACCTCCTCTGACTGAGCGAGAGTTGCACCTGCCGGAAGGCACAAGGTTGTTCTTTTAACCTGTGAGCTGAACTTTGATGATGTCATTGAGACCCAGAGCTATTTTAAGCACCAGCCCTGCACCTGCAATTGCCAACCTGGTGGTAAGAGGAACCGGGGCCAGGAAAAGCTCAGAAAATTAAGTGGATTTATTTCCTTTCACTTTTCTTGTGGGGCCAGGAGGGGGAGAAGTGCTCTGCCAGGCCCCACAAGGAAACATTCTGGGCATTTGCTTCCCCAACCACAAGGGCCCCCACCTCACCCCAGCCACCTATGTGAGTGACAGGAAAGGTTCCTGCTAGAAGAAACCTGCCACCCATGATTTTGTTCCTGTCTACTGATGAGCTGCTGTCTGCCACAGAGTTTGACCTGGGATTGAAGGAGGCCTGGACTATTTTCTGTCCTCCTCAGCCCCTGCCCACACGACTTCTGCTGGGATTCAAAATCATCCGTACGTTCTCATCTGCTGCTTCAGTACAGTATTGAGGTTCCATTTTTCAGATAAGATATTAAGGTGAGTTGAGGTTGATGTGAAAGGTCCTGACGGTCCAGGCTAATGTTCATCACTCAAACAACATCATTAAGAACAAATTAACTGGCCACTTGCCTGATTGTTTCTTGTGAGACCTCGCTGCGGGCAAATTAGTTGTCACATTCACCTACAACCCAGGGAATGCATTTAAAAAGTAATTCATTGGCTAACTGGTCATGAAAAGTGCTATAAAAATGCTGCTGCTTTCTTATTAGTTCTCCAATTGTTCTTTAATGTTACAACTGTATGGCTTTGTGCACACTTAATGTGTTTGCATCAAATGCCTCTGCTGTTTAAACAGAAGTATGAACAGATTAAAAATAAAATAAACAGGTTAGCTTCAGCATTTTTTTAAAAAGCAGGCAGCATTTAAAAAAAAAAGCAACAGAGAATTAATTTATTCACTTATACTGAGAGTAACCGCTATGTCCTAAGTAGCATATTCTAATTTTGTTTGTTTCTTTCTTAACAGATGAAGTATGTGGAAGAAACTCTTCAATCGGCAAATGAAGAGGTTCTTCTGATGTGCATTGGGATCTCATCAGGGGTTGGGCGATTGATTTTTGGCAGGGTTGCTGACTACTTACCTGGTTCATATAAGGTTTTCCTTCAGGTAAGGCAGGATTAGTGTCACAAGCGGTAGGTGGCTGCTGGGAGGGAGGGATCAGGTCTGTAGTGGTCTGTCACTGAGTGACCTGGTGGGCTGGGAGGATGGTGGTAATGGCAGTGAGGAGTCAGCTTCATCGTGAGCAATCCTCTTTGCCAAAACTGCGCGTGCATTTGAAGTAGGCTGCTGCTGATTGGCATGTGAATTGTACGATGATGGACTGGAACATCCAGCACATCGTGAGGATGCAAGTTGTGCAAAACAGCTCTCATTGCTGTCTCCTGACACCACTCTCAGTAATCATATTGGTGGCACAAGTTTTTGATTAAATGCAACTGGTACGCTAACATATCTTACTTTGTGCCACTGAAAGAGAAATCAAAATAAAATCTCCACTTGAAAGGCTGGTTCTTGTCCGCATCATCTTGCAGGCAGTGAGGAAGCACTGAGTCTCGGGATAGCAACTGCTGGAAAGTGTTAACTGGAGGCTGGGCATTAGAACTTATGCTCATCTATACAGGATTTGGTGCTTGCCATGCTTGAAGTAACTAGCTCCTGCCTGAAGTTTGGCACCTCCAACTGATGCAACATAGTTACATAAATCACTGGGATATGGTATGTGTCCACTCAGTGGTTGTTAGGATGATGTGGTCAAGAGGATGATGGTAGTGAACTCGCATATATTGTGGTGATCTCGTGCTGTTTGTGAGGTGCTTTTGGTACCTATTGTCGTTTATTCGGTGGACAACTCGTGGCTCTCTTCCCTGGGTGAGTGGTAAGAGGTTATTGCTTTGTGTGTTTGATGACAGGTATCTTGGAACCAAGTCCACCCTCTTAGGCAGATTCAGTAATCTGATACTTGAACTAGGCAGGTCCACCGTACTCCAGGGTACTGTTTGTGGCTGACCAGAGCTAGGAATCTTCCCACTTGGGTCCAGGTAGCTTTGTGCTCTGAGGGCTCCAATTTGTGTTAAAATACGAACAGTTTGTGTGGAGGAGTCCTTTTTAGATTGCTCAAGCTATTTTCTCATAGCATACATCTGGAAGGGAGTTTGATTCAGGTATAGAAATGAAAGGTGAGTGAGATTAACCCACTACATCATACCCAGATCTTCAAGTAGAGATTTTATTTTGATTTTTCTTTCAGTGGCAAGAACAAAGATATCTGGTGTACCAGTTACATTTAATCAATATGATTACTGAGAGCGATGTCAGGAGACAGCAATAAGAACATAAGAAATTTGAGCAGGAGTAAGCGATATGGCTCTTGAGCCTATTGTGCCATTCAGTAAAATTATTGCTGATCTTTGACTCCTCTTTCCTGCCCTGTCCCCATATCCCTTGATTCCCTTGTGGATTAGGAACAGAAGTTGGAGAGGTAGCCATATCACCAGAGGCTCCACATTTCCCTACACTCTTGACTAAGGTTTCCATTACTTACAGATGTCGAGAGAATGAGCAAAGCAGAATTTCCAACTTGCATATTTACTTGTTCACAGCTCCACTCACTGATCTCCAATTGTTTGAACTTGGGGGTAGCCACTCCAAGGGTGGCACATTAGACCACTTGAGTACTTCCCTACATCTTAAAGAGCCAGCTCTGCACCAGCTAGTAGTGGAATATTAATACTGCGCATTGGTGCAGTGCAGTGCATGAAACCATGCTGTGTTGATACCCCAAATATGATATAATTGACTTATCTTATTACTTAGTATAGTGGAGGTAGCATTGGCCTATATTCTGAGAACTACTCAAATAAAATTACTAAACATTCAGACTTCACATAAATAGGAGCAGATGAAGAGGATTGAGTGGTTTTTTTTGTCATTTTAGGTGGCATCGTTCTTTGTTATTGGCCTAATGTCCATGATGATTCCACTATGCCAAAACTTTGGCAGTCTCATTGCAGTCTGCCTTTTCATGGGTTTATTTGACGGATGCTTCATCTCAATCATGGCCCCCGTTGCTTTTGAGCTTGTGGGCTCAGAGAATGTATCCCAGGCTATAGGATTCCTCCTTGGATTGATGTCCATTCCAATGACAGCCGGTCCCCCAATTGCAGGTAAGGGGTGTTGTTATACAATTGCATATCTGGATGGCTCAAGACTGAAACTGTCCTTCGAATAATGAAATCTTTGACTACTTAAATAACTTTAAAATGTTAAAATTCTGATGGTTAAAGTCAAATAATCAATAATAATGGGAGAGGCATCATGCCATGTATAAGAGACCTAGGCCAGTGCTGTTGACCATTCAAATGGTGAAGAATAAATTGGAAGCTACCACTTTGGTTTGTGCAAGTAACAACAACATGTATTTATATTGCACCTTTAACCTAGCAAAACTTCTCAAGCTGCTTTTGTTTATCAAATGAAATTTGACACCAAGCCACATAAGGGGATACTAGGACAGGTAACACAAAAACTTGGTCACCAAGGTAGGTTTAAAGGAGCTTCAGAAAGGAGGAAATTGAGGTAGAGAGGCAGATACATTTAGGGAGGAAATTTTGGAGTTCAGGGCAGAGCCTTCAGTGGCGGAGTTATGAAAATCAGGGATGCTCAAGAAGCTAGAATTAGAGGAGTGCGGATATCTCAGGGTTGTAATGCTTGAGATTACAGAGAAAGGGAGGCCATGGAGGGATTTGCAGACAAAAATGAGAGTTGTAAAATACATGATTCACAGGTCTCGTTTTGTCTTTATGGTGCTAAATCAGTTTTGCAGTGTAGAGTCTATTGCTGGGAAAAAAAAGACCTGCAGTGGAAGCTTTTCATCTTGCACTCATCAGGACAGGTACAAGAATGCCAAACTTCAAAGGAGCAGCAATTATGTTGCGTGAGAAATGGGTGCTGATTGATTGGCAAGTCAACTCTGGGCGAGGTACTGCCATGGCGAATGCACCAGCAAACAGTTGTCCCCCAGCCTTTTGTTTGATCAAAAAAAGTCCGGACATGTTCCTTTTTCCTGCAGAGGACAGGTCCCTGCATATGAATACATGGAGCTTCGATAGGGTTGCCAACACTCCAGGATTGGTATGGAGTCTCCAAGAATTGAAGATCAATCTCTAGGACACTGCTGTGTGCTAGAACTGTATAAAACAGTAATTGGACTGCATTTAGGCTACCGCACAGGGGAGGTGGTGGCACAGTGGTATTATCACTGGATGAGTATTCCAAAGACCCAGGGTAATGCTCTGGGGACCTGGTTTCAAATCCCACCACAGCAGGTGGTGAAATTTGAGTTAAAAGTCTGATGATGACCACGAAACCATTGCCATTTCCACCATCCTTGCCTGCTCTGGCCTACATGTGACTCCAGAATGCCCCCTGAACAAGGGCAATTGGGGATGGGCAATAAATGCCGGCCAGCAAAAAAAAAGAGATTTATTTTGGAAAAAGATTTTTTTAAAATTCTCTTCGATCATTTCTCTTTGTCAGATATAAAAATATTGAAAAATGGGCCCAAAAAAAGCCTGTTTGGCTGACAGTCAAGCATCATCCAATTGAGTCTTTTTGCTTTCCAATTGATGTTGGAAGGCAGTGCTTCACAAGGATGGATGTGTTGGCCAACTAATGGCTGGGACGGGGCGGGGTATGTCGTCTGATGTAACGTGTAATGAATGTGAGGGTATGTCAACTCCAGGATTGCATTTGATCACTGTTGGCAACTTTAAGCTTCCAGCAAGTGTGAGTGAGCCATGTTGCAAAAAGCTGGTGGAACAACACTGAGTTGTCCAATTCTCGTTGCCAAAGTGTGAGATGCAGAAAATATGTCCGGTGTCCTCCAACCTCCTGTGCGATACTAATGTTGTCTTCAGCCCGAGGGACTCTTGTTGATGAAGGTTACAAGGGAATTTGTATAATTTTAAAGGAGGCTCAAGAAAACAGAAGCCTAGGGCTGTGTGTTCTCAAATGTTTAAAGGTGAAAAGACAGGTTAGTAAAGCAGCTAATAAAATTTTCAAAATCATGAGGGGTCTGGACAGAGTAGAGAGGGAGAAACTGTTCCTGCTCATAAACTGATCGAGAACCAGAGGGCACAGCTTTAAAGTGTTTTGCAAAAGAGGCAAATGCGAGGTGAGAAAAAACTTTTTCACACAATGAGTGGTTAGGGTTTGGAATGCATTGCCTGGAAGGCAGTGGAGGCAGGTTCAGTTGAGGCATTCAGGAGGGCATTAGATGATTATTTAAATAGAAACAATGTGCAGGGTTATGAGGAAAAGGCAGGAGATTGGCACTAAGTTAAAATGCTCAGAGAGCCAGTGCAGGCACAATGGGATGAATGGCCTCCTTCTACACTGTCACAATCCTGTGATTCTAAATGAGGCATATGGATCCTGAGGTCCATTCCAAAGAAAACAACCCTGGCCTATCCAATCCTTCCTCATAACCAAAATTCTCCATTCCTGGCCACGTCTTTGTGAATCTCTTCTGTACCCTCTCTCTAGTGTAATCACATCCATTTTGTAATGCGGTGACCAGAACTATGTACAGTATACTAAATGCAGCCTAATTACTGATTTATACAGTTATAGCATAACCTCCCTGTTCTTATATTCTAGGCTTCAGCCAATAAAGGAAAGTATTCACTATGCCTTCTTGATCATCTTACCTACCTGTCCTGCTACCTCTGTAGAGATACATTCTAATGTCCTACTGCTCCTATACCTTTCAGAATCCTACTATTGTATTTTGTGTTTCCTTGCCTTGTTTGTCCTCCCCAAATGCATTAGTCCATACTTTGCTGGATTAAATTCCATTTGACCCTTATCTGCCCACCATCCCTTCCTACATTCAACAGATTTCTTCCTCACGTGGACAGTTTTTTTTGTATCAACCGGAAAGTTAATCATACCCCCCTATATTCAAATCTAAATAATAGACATTTACCACAAACAGCAAGGGAACCGGTGTGAGTCTTGCACTAGGTCAGCCCTATTTAGAGTATCGTGCCCAATTAGGAACATAGGAATGGGAGTCAGCCATTCAGCCTGTCAAGCCTACTCTTGTCATTCAATACAATCATGGCTAACCATTCACTTCAATGCCTTTTTCCCACACTGTCTCCATATCCCTTTACGCATGGGAATTTAGAAAGCTGTCAATCTCTCCTTTTAAACATACTGAGTGACTGAGCTCCCACAATCCTCTGGGGTAGAAAATTCCAAAGATTCACGACCCTCTGAGTAAAAAAAAAATTTTCCTCATCTCACTCTTAAGTGGCTTCCCCCTTATTTTGAATTGTGTCCCCTGGTTCTAGACTCTCCAACCAGGGGAAACGACGTTTACATCTACCCTGTCTATCCCTTTTAGTAGGTTTCAATGAGATTATCTCTCATTCTTTGAAACTCTGGAAAATACAGCCCCAGCTTCCCCTGTCTCTCTTTATAGGACAGTCTTGCCCTCCTGGGAAGAAGCCTGATGAACCTTCCTTGCACTCCATCCATAACAATAATATCCTCCCTAAAGTAAGGGCACCAAAACTGCACACGGTACTCCAGGTGCGGTCTATTCGAGCTTCTATATAATTCTAGACTTTGCTACTCCTGTACTCAAACCCTCTTGCGATAAAGGCTAACATTCCTTCCGAATTGCCTGCTGCACCTGCATGTTAGCTTTCAGTGACTTATGGACAAGGACACCCAGGTCCCTTTGTACATCTACACTTTCTGATCTCTTACCATTTAAGAAATACTCTGCACATCTGTTCCTTCTACCAAAGTGGATGACCTCACATTTTTCCACATTATATTCCATCTGCCATGTTTTTGCCCACTCACTAAGTCTGTCCAAATCCTCCTGTAGCCGCTTTACATCTTCCTCACAACAGACATTCCCGCCTAACTTTGTATCATCCGCGAACTTGGAAATATTACATTTGGTCCCCACATCCAAATCATTATATATTATATATTGTGAACAGCTGGGGCCCAAGTACTGATCTTTGCGGTACCCCACTAGTCACAGCCTGCCAACGCGAGAATGACCCGTTTATTTCCACTCTGTTTTCTGCCTGTTGGCCAATCCTTAATCCATGCCAGTATATTACCTCCTATCCCATGTGTTTTTATTTTGCTAATCAGCCTCCTGGGGATTTTATCAAAAGCCTTCTGAAAATCAAAGTACACTACATGCACCAACTCCCCTTTATCAATTCTGTTAGTAACATCTTCAAAAAAAACTGAATGGTTTGTCAAACATGATTTCTATTCATAAATCCGTGCTGACTAAGCCCAGTCTGATCATGATTATCCTAGTGTCCATTTATCACATCCTTTCTAATAGATTCTAGCATTTTCCCTGCTACTGATGTAGTCTGTAGTTCCCTGTTTTCTCTCTCCCTCCCTCCCTTAAATAGTGGGGCAACATTTGCTACCTTCCCAATCTTTGGGAACCATTCCAGGATCTATGGAATTAATGAAGATGATCACCAATGCATCCACTATCTATATAGCTACCTCTTTCAACACTCTGGGATGCAGGATATCAGGTCCTGGGGACTTATCAGCCTTCAGCCCCATTAATTTCTCCAATACAACCTTCTTACTTATACTGATTTCCTTCAATTCATTGTTCTCTGTAGTCCCTTGGATCTCTAATTCTGAAAGATTTCTTGTCCCTGTCTTCACTGAGAAAGATACAAAGTAATCTTTAGCTTCTCTGCCATTTCTCTGTTCCCCATTATAAATTCTCCTGACTCTGCCTGTAATGGACCCACATTTGTCTTAGCCAAATGTTTCTTTTTTACATACCTACAGAAGCTTTTACAGTCGGTTTTTATGTTTTTTGCTAGATTGTATTCATATTCTATTCTCCTTTTCTTTTTCAGTTTCTTGACCCTCCTTTGATGTATTCTTAAAAACCTCCAATCCTCAGGTTTACTACTACCGCTGGCAACTTTATAGGCCTTTTCTTTTAATCTTATACAATCCTTAACTTCCTTTGGTCACGACTGACAGACTGTTTTGGGGGGTTTTGTGCCTTGAAGGAATGTACAGTTGCTGTAAACTGTGATAATTCTTTAAAAGGTACATAGGCAATGGATAGCTGTTAATGTAATTTCCCAATCCACCTCAGCCAATTTGCCCCTCGTACCTCATAATTTCCTTTGTTCAAATTTAAGACCCTGGCTTCAAATTGAACTACCTCACTTTCAAACGTAAAGTAAAATTCTATCAGATTATCATCACTCATCCCCAAAGGTTCTTCTACAACGAGATATTAACTAGCCCTTTTTTGTTACGTAACACTAGATCTAAAATAGCCTGTTCTCTAATTGGTTCCTCAACATACTGCTTTAGAAAACCATCCCTAACACACTCCAGAAACTCGCCCTCCACAGCATTAGTGCTCATTAGGTTTACTCAGTCTATATGCAGGCTGAAGTCACCCATCATTACTGTATTGCTCATGCTACATGCATCTCTCATCTCCTGATTAATAACCCCACATTACCACTACTGTTTGGTGGCCTATAAACAACTCTTGCTGCACCTTGCAGCTTCTTAGCTCCACCCAGACAGATTCCACATTTTGTTCCTCTGATCTGAGATCCGTCCTTACTAATGTACTGATCCTATCCCTTATTATCAGCGCAACTCCACCTCCTTTGTCATTTTTTTGCTTGTCCTTCCTAAATGTTGAATATCCTTGAATATTCAGTTCCCAGTCTTGGTCTCCCTGCAGCCATATTTCTGTAATGGCAATTAGATCATACCCATTTATCTCTATTTGTGCCTTTAAATCATCTACCTTGTTGCAAAAGCTGCATATGTTCGAGTAGTCTGCCTTTAAATTTGTCTTTTTGACATTATTCTGCAGGACTGAGGAAGGCCTCTTTTTATGCTCTTGAAAAACTGATTCAAGCTTCTGAAAACCAGTTTAAGCTAGCTACCTATTAACTAGCTGCAGCTGCTCTGATATTCCTCTGTATTCCTCTGTTTCAAGGCTAGAATAAAATTTAACTTCTCTTAACTTAAGCAGTAATTTTTAATTAATTGCTAAATTAAAGAAAAAAGTAGATTTTTAGATAGAAATTTTCTTTTTACTCGTTCATGGGATATGGGTGTCGTCGGCTAGACCAGCATTTATTGCCCATCTGTAATTGCTCCTGAGAATTGAGTGGCTTGCTAGGCCATTTCAGAGGGCATTTTAAGAGTCAACCACATTGCTGTGGTTCTGGAGTCACATATAGGCCAGACCAGGTAAGGACAGCAGATTTCCTTCCCTAAAGGACATTAGTGAACCAGATGGGTTTTTAATGACAATTAACTCTTAAAACTCACTCTCTTACTAGCTCTCAAATGCAGACCAAACTAAGCACCACACTTTAAGAAGGACCTGAAAGCTTTGAAAAAAGCGCATGAGATTTACTATGGTTCCAGGGATGAGTATCATAAGGCCATAAGAAATAAGAGCAGGAGTAGGCCATTTGGCCCACTGAGCCTGCTCCATCATTCAGTAAGATCATGGCTAATCTGATTGTGGCCTTAACTCTTCATTTCTGCTGTTCCCCATAATCCTTAACTTCCTTGTCAATCAAAAATGTGTCTAACTCAGCCTTGAATATATTCAATGACCCAACCTCCACTGCCTGCTGGGGAAGAGAATTCCAAAAGCTAACGACCCTTTGAGAAAAAATTCCTCCTCATCTCCATCTTAAATGGGAGACCCCATATTTTTAAATTTTGCCCTCTCCTCTCAGCGCCTATAAAGTCCCCTCAGAATCTTATGTTTCAATAAGATCACCTCTCATTCGTCTAAACTCCAATGAATATAGGCCCAACCTACTCAAGCTTAACTCATAAGGCAGCTCCTTCAGCTCAGGAATCAGCCTAATGAAGCTTCTCTGAACTGTTTCCAATGCAAATATATCCCTCCTTACATAAGGAGACCAAACAGTACTCCAGGTGTGGTCTCACCAATGCCCTTTACAGCTGTAGCAAGACTTCCTTACTTTGATACTCCTCTATCCCCCTTACAGTAAAAGCCAGTATTCCATTTGCCTTCCTAATGACTTGCTGTACCTGCATGCTAACTTTTTGTGATTTCATGTATAAAGACACTAGATCCATCTGAACTGTAACATTCTACAATCTCTCTCAATTTAAATAATATTCTGCTTTTCTATTCTTCCTGCCAAAGTGGACAGCCTTCCATTTTCCCACATTTATTCTCCATCTGCCAATTTTCCCCCACTTACTTAATATATCAATATCCCTTTGCAAACTCTTTGTACCCTCCTCACAATTTGCTTTCCTACCTCTCTCTTTGTATCACCAAATTTGGCTACAATACAGTCTGCCCCTTCATCCAAGTCATTAATAAAGATTGTAAATAGCTGAGACTCCAGCATTGATCCCAGCAGCATTCCTCCTGTTACAATTCGCCAGCCTCAAAAGGACCCATTTATCCCAACTCTTATTTCTTGTTAGTTACTCAATCTTTCCATAAGCTTCTCCTAGGAATTTCAACACAACTGAATCCTTACAGTTCTGATCTAGAAACAACTTTAATAATATTGGTTCCTATCGATTGCCTGTTTGAAATCTGACTTGAACTCAGTGGCTGATTTGAACATCCATGCTGATGTACCATCCCCAACATCATTAGCTTGTGTGCAGTAATCTTTTATGTAGCACCTTAATGAATATCTTTTGGAAATCCAAATACCCTACATCTACTGGTCCTTCTTTATCCATCCTGCTTACTACATCCTCAGAGAACTCTAATAAATTTTTCAGACACTTTCACAAAACCATGATGACTCTGATGGATTTTCTAAGTGTCCTACTATTATCCCCATAATAATGGATTCTAGTATTTTCCCAATGACAGATTTGTTAACCTACCTGGCCTATTGTTTCCTGCTTGCTGTCTTCCTCCTTTCTTGAATAGTAATGTTACATTTGTGGCTTTTCGGTCTGCTAGGACCTTTTCAGAATCTAGGGAAGTTTGGAACCAATGCATCCACTATCACTGTAGCTATTTCCTTTAAGACCCTAGGATGCAGCCCATCAAGTCCAGGGGACTTCTCAGCTTTCATCCCATTAGTTTCCCTAGTACTTTATCCTCTAGTGATCGCGAGTGTGTTAAATTCCTCCCTCCCTTTTGCTTCTTAATTTTCTACTATTCTTGGAATGGTTTCTGCGTCTTTTACTGTGAAGACAGAAACAAAATACTTGTTCAAAGTCTCTGCCATTTCCTTATTTTCCATTATTAATTCCCAGTCTCACCCTCTAAATGACCAACACTTACTTTAGCTACTCTTCTTTCCTTTTAAAACACTCCTAGAAGTTTTAACTGTCAGTTTTTATACCTCTTGCTAGTTTTCCCTTGCACTCCAATTTCTCCCTGTTTATCATCTTTTGCTGGTTTCTGAAATTTTCCCAGTCTTCTGTGCAGCATTGTGCATCTTTTTCCAATTGATGGCACCCTTAACTTCATAATTTAGCCACGGATAGTGCATCCTTCATGTAGCACCTTTCTTTCTCAATGGAATATATCTTTGTGAGTTTTGAAATATCTCCTTAAATGTCTGCAGCTGCTTCTCTTACCATCTCGGCTTTTAACCTATTTTTCCGTTCCACTTTGGCCAATTCTGTCTTCATACCCTTGAACCCTTCCTAGCCTCTGTTTATGTTTAAGACACTACAGATTATTGGCTAAATTGGAGAAGCTCGAGTTGCTCTCCTTAGAGCAGCAAAGACTAAGAGGAGGGCGCTTAGAGGTATTTAAAATCATGAAGAGATTTTGATAGAGTAAATCAAGAGAAACTTTCTGATGGCTGAAGGGTGAACAACCAGAGGGTGTAGGTTTAAAGTGCTGAGCAAAAGGACCAGAGATGACATGAGGGAAAACTTTGGTCAGGATTTTCTGTGCCCGCTGGTGTCGGGCGTGTTCAGTGGCGTGTGTGGACAATATGGCAATCGTCCACTCCACCTACCCATGGTGGGCCACGCTCCCTGGCGCTGGACTGCGGGAACCTTATTGTAATATTGTTATAAGGCCAGACACACCACAACTGCCACCCCCACCCTGTTGGATCGTTCGCCCATGTCCGTATCACAACAGCATCCATAAAGCTTGGCAGGCTGCACTTCGCCCAGGACTTCAAATTTTGTTTGCTTACCCTGCTTCAGTCAGCACTCGCAGCCATCAGCGCCAGGCTTTACAGCAGCACCACATCACTTTTAGGGGGCTTACGGGTAGGTCTTTACCTATCAGATCAGCCTATGTATGTGGCTTTTCAGTGGCTGCAGGGCTAGGGCTTGCTTGGGGAAAGGGGAGAAGGGATCTGGCCTCAGGCAAGGGAGAAGGCTGCAGGACAAGGGCTGCACTGTGGGGCAGGGTATCCCAGGGTGTGTGTGGGGACACATGTTGATCTGTGCAAGTGGCCTCAAGATAATGAGGGCTGAGGAGGCAGTCTCCAGAGGAGATGAGGCCAGATAAACACGTGAGGGTGTGTATGAGAATGAGTGGTGACGTGCCTTGAGCTGGCAATGAGTGAGATGCCAGTGAATGTGTGATGAGCTTGAGTGTGTGAGGTTAGACTGATGAGATGGTTGCCAAACCCTGGCTGCACGGATGAGATCATTCATCCTCTATCTGCATTGGATGGCCAACCCCTTCTATGCAGCATTGGCAATGACCACCACCACCACCGCCTCCCAAGCCGGAGTGGTAATGTAACTGCTCCTCCTGTGGCCAGAGCTGGGTAGAGGACATCACAACAGGCCTCCGCTGCGTCCAGTAGGTGCTCGAGGATTGCAGCCTTCTTGCCTTTCAGGGCCATGTTTTCTTTGCTGTAGTCCTGGGCTGGAAGCACTGAGTGCAGCTGTACTTTAAATATGGTGCCTGGCGTGATGAAGCGGGGAGGTGACAGTGTAGCAGACGAATCAGAGCCTGCCCGCCGTGGAAGCGGCGTGTATCCCGGGAATGCACAATTAATTCGGCGGATTTGTGGCGATATGGCATGATGTTTTACCCGCCCGCTACCGCACTTAGTGCAAACCTGGGAGGATTCCGCCCTGTATGCTGCCTGTACCTGGAAACTGCTGAAACATTGTTACCGACCCCAACTTGGGGCAGTCGAGACCGAAAATGACACTGAGAATGGATTGTAATCCTACCTCGAGCCCGATGAGAACGAGATGTGTGGGAAATTTAAAATCCTGTCTCCCTCCCCTCCGGCCTCTTGGGCACTCTTGCCACCGAAATCTTAACTCCCGGGTTTCAGGAAGCAGGCAGGCAAGAGCCTCGAATGTTCAAGGGTCTGGATCTGATGGCCCAGAGTTCACGACCTTCCCCCAGTTGTGATCCCTGTTGGACCGTTTGGCTTCCTTTGTGGTGTACTTGCCTGACTGGGTGGGGTGAGCCATCTCCTGGGGTGCCCTCCATCTTCCCAGCTGGGTTTGGGCGGCGGTCATCCCAAGGATTTTGTCATGAGGCTCGGGTTGAGGGCGGGCAGGGTTTAAAATGCCCTGGGCCTTATGCCACCAATGGGGACAAACAGCAGGCCTGCCCATCACGCTCTTTCTCTGGCCTCTAGCTTTAATTTAAGGCTCAGGTGTCCATTTTATTGGCAATTTTTATTTTGTTTTAATACCTCGTCTACTCTGGAAATTCATTGTACCCTCCGCGAACGCAGAAAAAAATAATTTGTTCAATTTACATTTGCTACCCCTTGTTCACTTGCTTTGTTACCTTTGGGAGCTTTCAGTTGCCCCATCGTTCCCTTTCTCACCACAGAAGAATTGATTACATAACGTTTACCAAACTAACCGCCAGCACCAGGTTGGGAGATATCCCTGTTCCAGTCAGATCAACATTTGTTGCTACTCTGGTGCCTGGCATGCTGTTTGTGCTGTTGGGCGGCTTAATTGAATCTGCAGATTGTGTTGTTGCTTTAGTGTAAGCCCAGCTTCAGAGATAGCACTGCCGGGCAAAATGATAGCACAGCCCTGGGAGTGGAAAGAGGAAGCAGGTTATCTGAGGTGGGACTATAAATCACAGCCAGCAGCACATAATCAGAAGGAAATAGAGTCTGGAGTCAATAACTCTTATCAACAAAAAGACAAGTGTAAGGGGACTAATATCAGTTAAGTAAAGGAGATTGCGAGCAAACCTGATACCATTGATTTTCTCCTGTAGTGAAGAACAATGTCACTGAAGCACTGCAGTGGTTTGTTGTGTGTGGGGTTAGGAATGCCGTCAATAATCCTGAGGTAAATATCGTCAAATGGAAAGGTTTAAAGGAATAAATTACACCGAATATTTTTGGAGGCAAATGTTACATTAAATCTACACTAACTCCAATTTGCCTTACTGTGAATTTGCTTTCCTTTTCATATCCTCCATCTTCCACATGTTTGAAACATTGCCATGCCAGACCAGTCAACAACGTAGCCCCATTTTTCTTAACTTGGGGCAGAGGTCAGTCAGGCCAGTGGCCAAAACGGTAGGCAAACCACCGTGATCTCTGCACGAGGCCCAGGGATTTCAGTGTTCCTTCCGTCAGCCTCCTGTCCAAAGCCAGTGGCGAGGAGTTAGCTGGTCAGTGGGCAGGAGCACGCTGTTGGGCAGCAGCCTCTGAAGAAATGGTCCCCAGCATTGTGTTGTCATTGGAGGGGGTTGGGGAAGACGCTAAGGCCTCATGTTCAGCGAGACAACAGGGGAGAAGCCCAGAGCAAGGGAGCCCTGAATTACCCTAATGCAGCTGAAAGCTCCACAAGGACTGTCCAGTTTTGGCCTATGTTTGTCTTCCTGTTAGATTGGCCTGGAGGCAAAGCTACAATGGTTTCCCTGCTGGGGAAACTCAGGCCCTGATGACGACAGCATGTGTAAAGAAGGATCCTGCTAGTTTCTGGTGGGTGCTCATAGAGAATAAAATCAGAACTTGTGGGATCTGTGTGCGGTGATGAGGAATAATTGCCCCAATGGTTCAAGATGGTTCAACCACTTCTGTACTCCATATATCAACCCAAGCCTCATTTGTCCTACCCCCACCCCGAACCTCCCTGCCTGGCCTCCAAAGCCCAAATCCTCGCCACCCTCTCTATTTGGCCCAATCCTGCCTAAAAAGTCTGGGTCCGGTGTCCACCTTCAATCTATGTGGACCTCCTTTCAGTCCCAGCAGCGCCCGGCTGGCTTCCAATGCTGCTGGGCCTGCAAGAGCTGCTGGCCAACCAGACTGGAGAACGGAAGTCCCACTCTCTCTGCTCGTTAAGTCCACTTGCAGCGTATCATTGCTGTAGGGTGGCCCTTAAAGCCGGTCAGTTTGCAACCGACTTTTTTAATGAGGTGGGGGAGGGGTGGTGGTGTGGTGCGAGCAATATGCTCCCCCATAAAATTCAGCCTGATATGTTTTCTTAACTGCAGGTCTTTTCTCACGGTTTTATGGTTTCCTTTGTCATATTTTACTATCAGTTTGCTCGATTTTCAGTTAAACTGAAAGTCTTTCATCAGGTAAATATTTGTCTGTAATATCGCCAAACACTTCGGGCAAGATTTTTGCCCGGGCGGGCCCGACACGTCAACGCGTAAAAGGACACGCGATGACATCAGGCGTGTGTCCCGACGCCATCGCCATTGCGATATTTTGTTCGGCAGGCATGTGCTGGAGTTGGCTGCCGCCCGCTGAAATGTAAACACCCTATTAAGGCCATTAACAAAGTAACTATTGTGATCGTTAATGCTGCCCGAACAGCCTTGAGGTTGGCGGGCAGGTGAAAACCCCAAGCGGCCGTCACGATTTTTTTTTAAGGATACCTCACCCACGAGCGGGATGAGGTTTCCTAAACCTTCTATTAAATAAATGAAAAAATTTTCATAAATATGAAAACACGTCCCATCTCATGTGACACAGTTACATGAGGTGACATGTTTAAATACATTTTTAAACCTTTCATTTAATTTCTTGAACATTGATTCAATCCCCCTGCGGCAGCTCTGTGCCTTGGGGAGGTTGAAGTGCTCTTTCACACTGGCCCCGACTCTCCCACCAACCCCCCCTCCCCCTGCCCACACAGGTAGCGCTCGCGTGTTACACTGCACAGGCCTTAATTGGCCTGCCCGTGTAAAATGGCGGCGCAGAGCCGATTGTGGGCGGCGATCGGCTCTATGACAGCTCCCGCCGAGCCCGCCCACTGCCTGAAAAATTCAGGCCCTTGAGTGCAGTGAATTGCTGCGAAATACAAGCATTAGGCAGACAAATTAGGGCTGGTAATGTGAAGCCCAGTGGCTGTTCCACTGATGGATATGAAGAGCCCTCTTCATAAGAGTCTTCTTTGTCTTGGAATGTTAACTCTAGTATTGCTGAAAAAAGGGACCTGTCGAAGCTTTTCATCCTGCACTCTTCAGGACGCTTTGCAACCTTCGACGTGTCTCTTGTTTCAGCAATACTCAAGTGGTGTGCTAGCAAATGACTAAATACTAACTCTGTTTCTCTCCCCATCGACGTTCCCCGACCTGCCGAGTTTTTCCAGCCTTTTCTGTTTGTATTTCCTATTCCTGAGATGTTAGTCGTCATTTATGTGAGGGAGGGTGAACATTCTCAGGGTAGTGAGCCAACTCATTGTATTGGGTGCGGTGGGGGGCGGTGGGGGTGGGAGTGGTGGGGAGGGGGCGGGGGCTTGTGGTCAGCTGTCGGAGGTTGATGAACATTTAAAAATACTGCAAGTCAATGAACTAAAAACACCTCAAGGGACGTGTCTTCAGTTCATGACGATAAAGGGGGCTGTGACTTTGCTTCAGTTGTGTTTTGTCAATGCCCATCAGAAGGTCCAGAGGCTCCAGTATCAGAAGGTAAGTGGATAGTTTTGAACCGAGTAAGCGATGTGCTCTCCTGTTCTCTGCCACTGACTGGAAGATCTGGGCCGTTAAGTACGCTTACAGCTATGAATTGAACAAGTCACTTTAAATTCAGAAGCTTAATTATTTTTCCTGCTAAAATATCCTGAAGCAATGACACGGGATCTTTCCTTCACAGGGATCATAAAAGTTACAGCCAAAGGAGATCATTTAGCTGAGGGCGCCTGTGCTGCCTTTCTGAAAGTGCAGTCCATTTTGTTTCACTGCCCAGCCCCCATCCCTCTTCTCCCTTCCCCATGTCAAAGTTTTTATTTTTTTCAAATATTTGTCTTTTGGCTGCCAAACTGGGGAAGCTATAGTTACAGTATTGATTAGTTACCAGAATATGAGAGCTTTTAATTTAATTTAATTTAACAATCTGTACTGAGTAAAATCTTCGAACTTGGAGCACATGAAAATTGAGACTGTTTCTCAGCTGACTTGACCTTTGTTCTGATGCCCTGATGGCAAATTCGTTTTGTGGTGCCCTAAGTTTTAAGGGGAGTGGCGGGAGTGGGGTGGGGGCGGTGTTGGAGTGTGCTGGAGCTGATAGACTTCTAGGAAAAGTGGCCTAGGAGAAATCCCTGGAATCATTAAAGAAGCAGTTGGAGGTTTTAGTGTATAGTCTTCAGGATCTCACTGGATGGACGAATGAATCTAGATGGGCTGAATGGCTTCCCTCATGCGTAATAATCCTGGTGGTTCTTGTAAACATGGTGACTCACACCGCTCTTTTCCTTTCCCAGGTTTACTGCGTGACTCTCTGGGGACGTACAATCTCGCCTTCTACCTTGCAGGTGTGCCACCCATGATAGGAGGAGCAGTCCTCTGCACGATCCCTTGGATCCAGTACAGGAAACTCAAGCGACAGAAAAAGCTGAAAGCGTCAGAAGGAGAAACGGCAACCAAGATACTGGATCACGATTCCAAGAACACCCTCATGCCCGGCAGTGGGGAGCCACAGAAAGAATATGCATCCAGTATTTAATATCAAATTCCACGGCACAGACTTGATGACAGTTCAGATCTTACAAATGAATCTATTTTATAAGTGATTGTGTGTGTTTTTTTTTTCTCTGTCGCCATGAAACTCAGCAGCTAAGAATTCCCGAGGGGAAAAATGAAGAAAAAAATCAAACGAGAAACAAATTGGGAGTCAACCCAGAGAAGGTCTTTATATCATGCTGCATTTCTTGTACGTGAAGCCATTTATTATACTAATTAATTTTAGTTTATCTCTCTGAAATTAGATGTAACTCTATAACCCAAGCTTGAGTTGTAATAATAGCACATCTGATCCAGTAAAGCATGTAGCTTCCTTCAGAAATACCAAAAGTAGTTGCAGCAACCACAATTTCCACTGACCGAAAGGATATTTCAATCTATCCTCTCTGCACTCGAGGAGCTAATTTTATTTGGAAACAGTTTCTTAAAGTTATCAAAATAAAACATTGCTGTCATGTGTAATACCTCTGAAGGTTAAGTTCCACGTATTTAGAATGCTAAATATTACACAGGAAAGCCAATTGAAATATACAGAACCTCAGAAGCATTTCTTTATTCCCAGTATCCTTGGGATTAGCGAAAATTCTTGATTTAGCTCTATTGCCCAATATAAATCCATCGGCCACAATGCCAAGCTCGCCCGCCACTGGGCTTTAAGGCGGTGACGGAGAGTGAAATTGAAGGGGTGGGATTCCCGCCCGCCCAGACCACGGCGTGATTTTATGCTGGAATGCGCAATGCCTTGGACAGGAAGCCCACCCTTGCCCCAGTTGAGGCCCTTAAGTGGCCAAGGACTGTTTCCCACCCAGCCTCAATTTTTAGGCTGGTGGGAGGATTGACCTGGCATGAGGGAAACCCAAAAAATAATGGGCCCAGATCTGTAGATCTCGGGCGAGAAGGGGGTGGCGGGGGTGGTTGTGCCTCCATCAGAAGTTCCCTTCTGACTGCAGACAACCACCCCCCCCCACCCACGCTTCACCCCTCCTGCTGTTTTAAGGTCCCCTGGGCAATGTACCTCCCTCAGATTGGCCAATAACTCTCTAAGGCGGGACTTCCTCCTGAGTTTAGGGGGTGGGTGGGTGGCAGAAGTCCCACTTGCAGCTAATTGGCACTGTGTTCCCCGCCGACTCTTCGGATGGTGGGAAGGGGGACTCCATCATCCGAAAAATTCAGGCCATAATCTTCAGAACCCACCCTGTCACAGCACCGATGGTCATTGCATCTAATATAGGTAATAGATAATGGACTATATAAATAAAAGTCATTGTAGTTGTTGTTAAAAGTGCTTTTAACATGATAAAACATCCCAAGGTGCTGTACAGGAGTGTTGGCAGCAAGCCACAAAAAGAGTTGTTACAGCAGCTGATCAGAAGCTTGATCAAAGAGGCAGCTTTGAAAGAGCCTCATAAAGGGGGAAAGCGAGATTAGAGAGGCAGAGAGCTGAAGGTATGGTCGCAAATCGTGGAACAATTAAAATTGGTTATGCTCGAGACTAGAACTGGAGGAGTGCAGATATTTTATGGAATATCCTATGGGTGTTGTGGAATGGAAATCACCAAGCTGCACAGGGCAGCTTACCCCAGCAGATACCACAGGCCATGCCTGTGCTGTATCATGGTATTTTACATAGTTAAAATTCTCTTGTAGTGTACACAGTTTACTGCCATTCATCTTGATTTGACAGTATTTGTTTTTGGTTTATGTACAGCTTTTAAAAGTCCACGTATTAGTATTATGAAATAAGCCTCTGTATCATGGGCACTGAGGGAGGAGGCCTATTCGAGGACACAAGTTTATGTGATGATGGCTGCTATACCTGGCAGCCCACATCATTCCATGCAGTATAGCAATTCTGACTGGGGCATTGTGGAGTACCTTATGGAGTGGAATGTGCAGGTCATAAGCCACTGCTGGGAGTGCTGAGAGCTGTGTACAGTGAAGTTGGGTTTGATCGACTTGCTCTGTATTTTAGTTCACTATATCGTGTAACTTTCTTGAGTCATTTACTTGTTCAGAATAAGCACAGAATGAACAATTGCTCTTTACAGCAAGTTAGGTCAGGATTGCTATGGTTGAGGGAAAGCACTGCATCTCTCTTCACTCCTCTCCCTGCCCCACCCCTTTCGCTGCTTTTTAGTGAGTGGATGATATATTTTGGTCTTACAGGTCTTACCTTGTCGTGAATTTATCGATCTAACGCTTCCAATGGCTCACTCCATTGTAGAATACTCCTTACAGAATACTCAGTTTATGGACTACCTCATTTAATTTTGCAATGCTGTTTCTGTGAAGTGAAGATTAAGCTCCCAGAGCCGAAAGGAATTTGCTATACATTTCAAAAATCAGTTTTATAGAAAACTTTTGAGGTTTATTTTAGAATTTTAAGTTAGGTGAGAGACCTGTCCAATATTTTTGCCTGTGAATAGAGCATAAAATGTGCTGACAGTTCTCTAATCTGGAATATTAAAAATAACCAACAGTTATTCTGTGACCCATAACTGTACAAAGAACATTTGAGCAGGGAAAGGATACAAAGATTAAAAAAAAAATGGTGATAATTGGAACTGACCTTGTGTAGAAAGCCAGTAAGTGAAAAACATGTTAACCATAGAATTTTACACATTTAGGGGGGAAAAAAGGTCAAGCAACGAATAATTATATTGAAAGCACAAAAAGTTGGATTGGGGTGGGACACATGTCTGTTTGCCCAACTGAATTACTGCTCAGCATATACACGACGTATTTAGCAAAACTGGGATTGATCCAGTCTTGCAATTACATCCATAGTATTGTAACAAGGGAGGCATGCTGACTTTTAAACAGCACTCCCTGCTGCTAAGGCACTAATGATAAAACAGTGTTTCCTCTGAGCATGTTCTGTGACTGAAACACATGAGATTGCCCGATTTGGATCACATACTACTAAGGGAAAGTCAGAATCAGAATTCATGTTTTTCTCCAAACGTGCCCCATAGGAAATCTCTCTACATCAATGTAAGATGTTCTCTGTAATAATATGTGAAAGGTTGGAACGGATCTCACAGCTTTCTTCAATACACTGAAGCTTTGCTTCAGTAAGAAGCATTCGTTCTCCAATATCTCTTTGATTTTATACAGGTCTTAAATTTAAGTTGTATATCAATGAAACCCTGCAACCTAAATTTGTATCTAACATATTGCATCTGTGATTAGAGAATAGGAGTTTCAATATCGTTCTCTCCAAGGTATATGGCAAAGTATGGGCATTTTGTCCATAGCATACATTTTCAACAAACTTAGTCCATAATGTTTTAGCTGGCCTGATCTTAAATGTTAAGGCGTTGTGGAATCATGAGCTCACAGAGCTATTTATCTGGATGTTTCAGTCAAGTTAAGCCAGCGGGTCCCATCACAGAACCTTTGTCATTTGTAAGTTAACTTTGTATCTTGTTAACAGACAATGCTGGAAAGGCTCAGCAGGTCCGACAGCATCTGTGGAGAGAGAAACACAGTTAACATTTCCAATCCGTATGACTCTTCTCCAGAGCTCCATATAATTGCTCACAAGTCACTGTAGTTTATTCCTGTTCTTTTTTTCATTTCTGCAGCTCTTGTTTTGGACAATGGTAAAACCTTGCTTATAATTGCAAAAGGATGCTCAATGCATATGCTAATTCCTCTCATTTCTTTTACTCTTTGCAATGCTAAATAACCTGTGCTTAGCTGATGTGACCTGCGTTCCAATTAGTCTGAAAAGCAGCTCAACGTCCAAATACTTGCAGACTTAAACCCTGAATGCTATACCAATTTTTAAAACTCTAAAGATGGGCAACTAAACTGTCTGTCTTGGCCACCCAACTCTGTGCAGAGTTCCCCTCCCTCCACTGCTTGGCTGCTGTGGGGGGCCTAACTTAAGGGAAGTGTATTAAAGAAATATTCAAAACACTTTATAAGATCATAAGAAATAGGTGCAGGAGTAGGCCATTTGGCCCTTCAAGCCTGCTCCGCCAGCCAATAAAAGTTTGGCTGATCTGATTGTAGCCTTAATTCCTACCAACCCTCCTCCCATGTCCCTTGAATCCCTTGTAGATCAAAAACTCAGCCTTGAATGTGTTAAATGAGCCAGCCTCCATTGCTCTCTGGGGAAGAGAATTCCAAGGAATAATGACCATCTGAGAGAAGAAATCCCTCCTTGTCTCTGTCTGAAATGGGAGATCCCTTATTTTTAAACTGCCATTTTCTCACCTGTATCCTATTTGTGACTTGGACCTTTCACCTCTTCCATGTTATCCACCTTCACCTCTACTTCATTCCAAGATAGCCCGAAACCTTAAAGATCATTTTAGTTAAACCTTAAGGTTTGTTTTACATGCTGTTGAAACGCCCACTATCTTTGTGGTGAAAGCATAGATTGTATTTTGTTGACCTGCTGGTGATGAAGAAATTTAACTGTTAAGTTGTCAAAATACATTAAAGCACACAAGTGGTGTGGAGCAACACAGACCACTTATCGGCAATATTCTTGCTCACACCAACCTCATGATTTTATACCAATGATTTTACCACGAATGTACAGCTCCAAAAACACCAGCTTGACACCAGCACCAACATACAGTACAACTGCAGTCTACAACCTTGGCCCAAATGGCTGCATGAGGTCATATATCCTGCAGAGTCGTTACTGTCCTTTCTGTTCGACTGTAAAAAGCATGGCCATGACCTGCCTTGGATTCTTTCCCTGATGTGAATTTTATTTCAATAATTACCTTAAATTTTTATTGGGGAGGAAAACATTTTATGTTTGGAAGCATTCAATGAAGAAACAAATTGGTTTCCAATTTTTATAGTACACCAAATATCCTAGCTTATTTCAAACTCAGTGTGACGGAACTACCCAAAGGGTTGAAGGAACAGATGACTGACTGACAGGGTTCCTTGGGCTCCGTGGCTTATATTCAATATGGCTGGAGAGGGCAAGGGAAATAAATGTTGGGCACTAGTTATAGTTATGAAAGAATTATTGTTAATCGGTATGGCTCCATAAGATTGGTGGCCAAGGAAACCTGGAGCATGTATTTGAAAAGGTGAGCAAGTCGGAACCTGCAATTGCAGGTCCATTAGCTTAATATTAGTAACTGGTGGAAATGGCAATCACTGAAGGATCATAATGTCAATCAGAAGCAGCAAGCATGAATTTCAGAATGGGAGAATCCTGTCAAATATATTTCTTCCACTCCTGAGGTTGATAGAAATAGAACAGCAGATCTTCTGTGACATTGCTCACAGTGAGTCCGAGGGCAGCTCCGTTTTACAACAACGGGAACATAATTCATGATGCATTAACATGAATACTTCTGCAGCAAAGACAATGTTGTGATTCCCTTAAGGTCACAAGGTGAATTGGCTACAAATTGCCACATTCTGGTCAGTTAGTAGGTAATTTCTTTGTAGACTGGCAGCAGCAGCAGATGATATCCTTGACTGTTTTACATCTATACCAAAGTGTGAGCCTGAAGTTTTATTTATATGCATTTAGAATGGAGTCCTCCATGGTATCGTCTATTTGGATGTTCAGAAAATACACTGAGCTATAACTGCGTGGACCATTCACTTTATTTTCCAAAGTTTGGAAAATGCTGAAACAAATTATACTGTTAGTCCATTAGACAAAATAATGAACAGTAAAGAGAGAGGGTTTAAATTAATGGTTTAAATCTTAATCGATGGAAGGATTTAAATCTGTAATACCATTCCAGCAGACAAATGGTAAATTAAATTTCAGTGGAAAATGTAGTGTATAAATGGACAGAAAAGTGTGACACAAGTTTACAATAATGAAATAGATTTAGCTGAGGGAGACTTGCCAGCTCTGAGAATAATGGCACAAACACAGTGGGCCTAGTGGCCTCTTTCTGTGCCGTAAACTTTCTATGATTCCATGAGAACGGTAGAATCATCATTTTCAATGTCGTTCCCTGGCTGATTAACCGGCAGAGGTCAGATACTGGAGGGTCAAACCTCAGTGGGCTAAATTTTCCTGTCCTTGACTATCCTTGTGTTCTTCATATGTCCATACATCAGTAGAAGCAGTGTGATTGCACTAGACTGGAAGTGATGTTTAAACCAATGTTTGCAGTGGGACGATTGCACCTTGTTTGACTGTTATTGTAGAATATCAATTATTCTGCCAAAGAGTATCTGCCAGATGATTTTATTTTGGGACCAGCTGTCACCAGAATGAATGCAGGATTCTATGCACCAAATAAAACTGACTAATGCAAGGGATTATCTCCAGAAAATGGAGAACACTCCTCATTTACAGCAAAATAAATTCAGGTCTGACAATTCAGGGTCTCCATTGTAATATCATCAACCACTCACACGCTTTTAAGTGCAAGACTACTATGACAAGGAGCAGCAATTGTATGTTGTAGTAACTTGGATGTTTTTCTCCCCACTTTCTGAGGAGAGCTAGTTGCTAAATGTGCAATTACTTATTCTTGAAACACAGTTAATTTCTTTTGAAGTGTTATTATTAAATGTGTTCTGCACTGTAAAATTTTGATTTTTGAAATGCTCTGTCATGCCATTTGCAGCAGGATTGTTTTTTTTCCTCCCAGTTGTCCATATCTTTTACTATCTGTCCATTCAAGATTCATGCTTTAGCCGTGAAGCTGTTTGGGACCTTTGCTTGGATAGTGTGTCGACTTTCTATTTAGCTATCATGGTAGATTGACACTAATTACCTTGGTTGGCTGCTTCTCTAGAATGTCTCTTCAAAATGCTCCATTGATGAATGATGTGCTGTTCATAGACAAAGAGTATTTTGTTAATTGATTCTTAAAAGCTATAAATCTGTTTTCAGTCAAAAATAGGTGCAAGATAATTGATTAGTTCAAAACTTAGGACAAGCACATTCTGGCTGTAATTTCTTCTTTGTTTTAGTTGACATGTTAAGAAATGCAATGCACTCTTTTGCATGAAGAAGGTGACTCATTTGTTGTACCTGCTGTTAAAACACCTCTGCCTTTGTTTTCCAAACTTACTGACCTCCTCTCATTGATGATGAAGACGGTCAATTTTTAATATGCCCCAAAACTACCAGCAAAGAATTCATTTAGACTTGAGTTAGTTTGGTGAATCCAGTACACAGGAATCAGTTTTGGGTTCAATTTGCAGGGAAACGTCTGCAAAAAACCAATGACTGAAGTGCATCACTCAATCATGTATGCGTGCTAATTATTGCTACATTATGCAAGTTTTAGGAATAAATCTACAACACCAGTGTATGATTACATTGACTTTAATAAAATGAGTAGCAGGTTACTGATTGATTAGACTTTCTATGTACTGACATAATCATGTTCCTAATCAGTGTTCCAGCATGTATTGGAATTTGCAGATAATTGTACTGCAGCTTGTCTCATACATTGTTTACATCTTTGCATCTGTGAATTTTTTGACTCTTCAACAATCCAAATTTGTGACAAACAATCTATTTAGGAGCAAATGGATTTCAAGGAATTTTTCAAGAAATTTTTCCAGTTTTTAAAAAGATGGATGCTCATCTGTATTTAAGAATATGCAATAAAGACATTATTCCAAGTTCATCTGTGTGTCTGCCTGTGTATGCGTGTGTCTCTGTCTGTCTGTATGAGTGTGTGGGGAAATATTTGGGTCACATTGACATTTGTGGAAGATCCTGTATCCTGATGGCTGTTGGTGTGCAGAGTGGAGAGGTCCCCGAGTAAGACTGGTGCATCAATACTTTCACAGCCATCCCTATCCAAGTTCTCTGGAAGTCTGAACAGGCACTGGATATCTGTTTTCCCCATTTAGATATTTATACTTGCTTCACTCCATCATTCAAAAACACTAGCAATGTCTTTTTTTGTTTCTCTACCGCTGTTTCTATATTCAGGACAAAGCAGCTATTTGATTGGCATCTCGCCCACCATAAATAAACATTCAATCCCTCCAACACCGACACATATTTGGAGCAGTGTGTACCATCCACAAGTTGCGCAGCAGGAAATCACCAAGGCTCCTTCGAAAGCACCTTCCAAACCTGCAACCGTTACCATCTAGAAGAACAAGGGCCAAAATTTTATGCTCCCCAGCACCCCTATCCCCTTTCTCTCTTTTCCCCCCCCAGTAGGTTCTGAGGCTGGGATCAGCAGGAAGTGTAAAATTGGATGGACAGGGATTCCCTCCTGGATCCCGCCCATCCCCACCTAGTCACAAATTTATGCTGGGACAGGCAGGGCCTCAGATGGCCTTTCCTCAATAAAGGCCCTTAAGTGGCCTTTCCTTCCTAGCCTCCATGTTTAGGCTGACGGGCAGTAGACAGATCGGGGGTTGGGTGGGGGCCAAACCCAAAAACGCAGAGCGATCTTGGGTGGGAAAGTGGTGGGGGGAGGGGAGAGGGTGGGCGCCTCCATTAGAAGCCCCCTTCTGACTGGGGGTCCCCTGCCCTTAAGGCCCGGTGACCTCCCCTTCCCCCACCCTGTCCCCCAGCCTCTCCCCAAGACCCCAATCACCCTCTTTGCAATACCCTCCCAGTCCTGGAATCCCAGCCGCTAACCACACCTCCGATTCCTGGCTCTTAGATCCTGGCCGCACCCCGCAATACTCCTCTGGCCATTTCAGCACTGTTCCTGGAGGGACTGGAGAACTGTCAGCCAATCTGATTGGCCAGCAGCTCTCCAAGGTGGGACTTCCTCCCAGTGCCAGGCAGAAGTCCCGCCTTCTGCCAATCAATGCTCGTTAGAGTGAGGGATGGCCTCGGGCCTGCTGGAGTCGGCGGGGATGTGTTCTACTGAGCCGTCGCCATCATGAAAGCTCAGGCCAAGGGCAGCAGACACATAGGAACACCACCACCTGCAAGTCCCCCTCCAAACCACACACCATCCTGACTTGGAAATATATCGCTGTTCCTTCACTGTCGCTGGGTCAAAATCCTGGAACTCCCTCCTTAGCAGCACTGTGGGTGTACCTACACCACATGGACTGCAGCGGTTCAAGAAGGCAGCTCATCACCACCTTCTCAAGGGCAATTAGGGATGGGCAATAAATAACTAAAAAAAAATGTCAATTCTGTGCTGACGATGCTAACTTGAACTTACAATTCTACTTGACAACAGTGAGGGTATATTTTTGTATTATGGCTTTGACATTGTGCCTCATTGCATGCTCATTAATTTACCACAGATTCTAATCGTCAGTACTACACTTTATGCCAACTTAGAATGGTTTCAGCACAGGAGTAGGCCATTTGACTCTTCTTGCCTGTACTGGCTCTCTGAAAGAGCAATTTACATAATGCCACTCCCTAGCCTCCTCTCTGTAGCCCTGCACAATGTTCTTTTTCAGACAATAATCCAATTCCCTGTTAAATGCCTTGATTGAATCTGCCTCCACCACTCTCGATGCATTCCAGATCCTAACCGCTCGCTGCGTGAAAAAGTTTTTCTTCGTACTGCCATTGCTTCTTTTGTGCCCTTTTGTTCTTGACCCTTTCACCAGTGGGAACAGACAGTCCAGACCCCTCATGGTTTTGTATACTCCTGTCAAACCGAATGCAGCATCGTAACCAGAGCTCTGTAGAAATGTAAGGGGCAACTCCTTCACACGCCAGTTAATGTGAGGACTAGACCACCATCTAGTGCAGGCTTGACCAACCTTTTTGCTTGGAGGTGGCTGGGGCCTGGGGTGGGGACATCCCTCAAGGGGCTGATGAGCAAATTTGGGAAAGATAAGGTTCGGCACAACTTTAAACGTGAATTTCACAAACAAAGTTTGAGGTATTAAGAAAAGAAGCAAGTACTAAGCAAAAATAAAGCAAATGTCATAGCAATAACTTGTTAAGTTAAAAGTAGAGTAATTAATAAAAATGACCAGAGTGTGAGACCAGAGGTCAGTGTGTATGTACCAGGCTCACTCCCAATCTGAGAGTGCTCCATCACTCACCCTCGCCCACTGTGAGTGGATGTGTGTACGTGTCCAGTGGGGCGGGTTCAGGAAAGTTTCCTCAGCCCATCCAAAGTGAGACAATTTGTGAACATATGGGTACGCAGGAGCTGACCAAAGGACTGGAACTGTCAAAGACAACAGGTCTGGTAAGTGACAAAATGCTTTGAAAATGGGGATAAAGATTGTGTCCATTAACGTGCGTAGTGTTAAATCTACTACATGGTGTGTTGCAACCTTGGATTGCCTTGCCAAGATAAAAGCTGACCTGTTTCTGCAGCTTGTGCAATACCGTGCCTCAGCACCTCAGTCACGATGGTGGTCCCATGGGCCATCGACCTGGTCGGGAGGGAACGATTCATGTTCCTCCGGCCTGGGTATTCTGCTGCAGGGAGGCAAATTCACCATCTCTGAGGTTAAGGAGGTGGTGGGTGGGCGCCTCCTTGTAGCAGATGTGATGTACAAGAATGCTCCACTCCGGTTAATTAACGGCCCGTGTACGCCCCGCCTCAAAACAGTGAGTAGCTGGAGGTTTTCCAGCAGCTCCCACTGCTGCTGGCGACTTCCAGGCCGGTCATTCTGGGCGGTGACTTCAACTGCATCATCGATGCGTCTGGACGATCCGGCAGGGCCGACAGCAGATTGGATGCTACGTCCAGATCCCTGATGGAAACAGTTAAGGATGTCAAGCTGCACGACGTCTTCAGCAACCCTGCAGACGGAGCGCAGCGTAGATACACCTGACGGGTCCGACTGTTCCAGGATAGATTTCCTGTTTGTGTCCCGTGCATTCGCAGTCAGATCCACCGACGTCAAGCCGGTGTTCTTCTCTGACCACTGCCTCCTACTGGCCGACTGTCACTTACAAGAAGTCCAGAGGGTGGGCAGGGGCACATGGAAGCTGAACGTGAAACTGCTGACCCCAGAGAACATTGAGGAACTCAAGAGGGATTACAAAGGTTGGAGAACTGTGAAACCCCAATTTGAGTCCCTGACACACTGGTGGGAAGCGATCAAGGGGAACTTCAAGAGATTCTTCATCCTCAAAGGCGTTCAGAAAGCTAGAAAGGAACAGAGGGAAATGTCCCGACTCCAGAAAAACATGCAGAACCTGCTCCGGCTGCAGTTGATGGGGTCGATGTCAAGGAGGAACTCCAAGAGGTGAAGAGCCAGCAAGCCTCACTCTTTGCCTCAGAGGCCTCCAAGATCATCTTCCGTTCCAGAGTCCGCTCCGTGAATCAGGATGAGATGCGTTCATATTTCTTTTTCCAAAAGGTACACAGAGAGAGCTCTGTGATCAACAGGAAGAAGATGGCTCAGTAAAGTCATTGCAGTCCGACATTTTGAGAATCAGCAAATCCCTTTTATGCCGGATTGTATGACGTTAAGCCCACAGACAGCACGGCCTCCCAGTCCCTCCTGTCCTCTATCACGGAGGTCTTAGACGACAGTATCTGGGAGAGCCTGGACAAAGCGCTAACTCCTGACGAACTGACTGAGGCCCTTGAGTCCTTCGAGAAGAGTAAAACTCCCGGAAGTGACGGCTTGCCGGCAGAGTTGTATTCGGCTCAGTGGGACTGGATCAGCCCGGACCTGCTAGAAGTGTACGAGAGTATGCTCCTGGCCAGCAGTATGTCAGAATCCACGAGGAAAGGCATTATCACCCTCATCTACAAGCACAAGGGGGAAAGGGAGGAAATTAGAAATTGGTGACCCATTTCACTTTTGAATGTGGACTATAAGATTCTGTCCAAGGTCATCGCCAATCGGGTCAAGTCCACTCTGGAATTGGTGATCCACCCTGACCAGACCTGCACTGTGCCGGGCAGGAAGATCTCTGACAGCCTCGTGCTGGTCAGGGATACGATTGCCTATGTACAGGACAGGGGTGTGGATACCTGCCTCATCAGCCTGAATCAGGAGAAGGCCTTTGACAGAGTAGCGCACATCTACATGGTGGATGTACTCCCCAAAATGGGGTTTGGGGTCGGAATCTGCAACTGGATCCAACTGCTCCATACTAACATCTGTAGCACAGTTTCAATCAATGGGAGTGAATCAGAAAGCTTTCCTATTAAATCTGGAGTCAGGCAGGGCTGCCCTCTCTCCCCTGTCCCGTTTGTGTGTTGCATAAAACCCTTTGCTGAGTCCATCAGGAAGGATCCGGGCATAAGAGGAGTGACGATCCCAGGCAGTGGAGGCACTCAGGTCAAAGTCTTCCTGTACGTGGATGATGTCGCCGTCTTCTGCTCGGATCCGCTGTCGGTGCGCAGACTGATCCACATCTGCGACCAGTTCGAACTGGCCTCGGGAGCCAAGGTAAATCGTGGGAAGAGCGAGGCCATGTTCTTTGGGAACTGGGCTGACCGATCCTTTGTCCCCTTCACCATCAGGGCTGATGGCCTGAAGGTGCTGGGGATATGGTTCGGAGGGACCGAGGTATATGTTAGAAACTGGAAGGAGCGAGTGTCTATGGTGCAAAGAAAACTGGGCATGTGGGACCGACGCTCCCTCTCCATTGCGGGTAAGAACCTGGTCATCAGGTGTGAGGCACTCTCGCTGTTGCTGTACGTGGCGCAGGTCTGGCCCATTCCACACTCCTGTGTGGTGGCGATCACCCGAGCCATCTTTCGCTTTATCTGGAGGTCGAAAATGGATCGTGTCTGCAGGGACACAATGTACAAGCCTCTAGATAAAGGGGGAAAAAACGTGCCCAACATCGCCCTCATACTGATGGCCACCTTTGTGTGCAGCTGCATCAAGCTGTGCATAGACCCTCAGTACGCAAACACTAAGTGTCACTACATGCTGAGGTTCTACCTGTCCCCAGGGTTGCGAAGGATGGGTCTGGCCACGCTGCCGCGGAACGCTCCAAGTAGTTGGACCGTGCCGTACCACCTGTCCCTCGTGGGAAAATTTATGCAGAGAAACACCTTTGACCACAAGTCCATCAGGCAGTGGTCGGCACATAACGTCTTAGAGGCCCTGCGGGAAAAGGAGAGGGTGGATCCTGTCAGCTGGTTCCCCGAGCAGACTGTCAAAGTCATTTGGCAGAATGCCTCATCGCCAGAACTTTCCAACAAGCACCAAAATGTAGCTTGGCTGGTGGTGATAAAGGCCCTCCCCGGCAAATCCTTCCAACATGCCAGGAGTCTCACGCCCCCTGCACGCTGCCCTCGAGGTGGCTGTGGTGGGGACGAGACCGTTGTTCACCTCTTTGTGGAATGTGCCTTTGCAAAGAAGGTCTGGAGAGAGATGCAGTGGTTTTTGTCCAGGTTCATCCCGAGCAATTCCACGACACAGGACTCTGTGCTCTACAGGCTGTTCCCAGGGACACACACCAAGACAAACATCAACTGCAACTGGAGGATCATCAACTCGGTGAAAGACGCTCTTTGCGCAGGAAGACCAACAGGTTTTGGACAAATCAAAGAGTTGTCCATGACCGAGTGTTACAGACTGGCACATTCCAAAGTCGAGGGCTACGTGCTGAGGGACACACTAAAGCTTGGGGCAGCCGCTGCAAAGGCCCAATGGGGAAATGTCGCTGTCTAAGACCTTTCAGCCATAGTGCACCGAGGGGCTGGGAATTGTATAGACCCCACGGGCTGTATGACTCACATTAATATTCACTGCATACATTTAATGTATCACAATTGTATTGAAGCACCTCATGATCTATGTAGGTAACTGAAATACCATTGCGCTCTGACTGTCTGTAATTACCAGGTTGAAGTGTCTGTAATGTTTATTGATTGTATTGAAGCACCTCAGGGTGGAACATAATCTGTGGAAAACTTGAATATGATTGCGCTTTTTGTGATGGCCGTTTTGAAATGTTTGTAATGTTCTTTCAGGTATTTTATAAATAAAGTATACTTTTGCAAAAAAAGGTGTGTATGTGTTGTTGTGTGGTGGTGAGAGTAAGTGAGAAACCCTAAACTGGGAGTAAGGCCGACACACAATCACAATCTCTCTCACTCTCACTCACCAACAGCGCCCCCCCCACCCCACCCCCCATCCCCTCCCCACTCCCCCAACACACACACACACACACACACACACACTCCCACACACATACTTGCTCGTTCTCTTTCACTCACGCTCAAACTCACTCCCACACACACACTCACTAACTCTCACTCCTGCTCACTCTTGCTCCTACATACTTACTCGCGTTCACTCTCACTCGCTCACTCGCTCTCACTCACACACAGTCCCACACACACTCTCACTCCCGCTTGCTCGCTACATGCTCGCTTGGTGATGCTTACTCAAACTCACTCACTTGCTCACTCTCATTCACACTCACTCCCACACACTCTCTCAGTCCCATAAACACTAGCTCACTCCCTCCACACACTGTCACTCTCTCGCTCTTGTTCACTCTCTCTTTCTCACAATCTTTTGCTTTCACTCCCACACCCACATTCTCATTTACTCTCAATCCCACACACTCTCATTCCCACGCACATGCACTCACTCCTCACCCACCACCCCCCCACACACACACATGCGCTCTCACTCCTACACACAAACACACACACACACACGCGCTTTCACTCTCTCACACGCACACACACACACACTCTCTCACTCTCATGAACGCTCTCACTCCTAAGCACACACAGACTTACACTCTCACTTTCTCACTCCCACATGTGCACTCACACACCACACACATCCTCTCATGCTCACTCTGTTTCACATACACACATTCACTCTCACTCCCACACAGGGCAGTCAGCCTCTCACCCCAGCCCATGACCAGGGTTGCACCACAGCCTCTCCTCCCTGGAGCCCTGACACTTCCGCCTACCTTGGCACCTCCGCTCCCCAGCATCTCCGCTCTCTGGACCCCGCTCCCAGTGCCTCGAACTCGCTGCCACTGGTGTTCGCTGCTCCTCCAATTACAAATTGTTTCTCTCCCACGTTTGCTGCTAAAAGGTTCACTAGTGGAGCAGCAGCCCCTTGCAGAAGCTTCTATTCCAATATACCTGTTTGATCGGCATTTTGAAACCTGGCCCTGGAGGCCACATAGTGGGGTTTCACAGGCTGCATCCAGCCCATAGGCCACACACTGGACAAGCCTGCTCTCGTGCAATGTATGCACACTTTGTAGCATCAAATCATTGAACAGAGGAGCGTGGGTTGATGTAATTGATGGGAATGGCCTGAGCAGTCTCTTTTCGACAATTTATATAGCATGTACTGCGAAAGAGATCAGTGGGTAGTGTCCATGCCTTTAACCCAGAAGCTCTGGGTTCAAATCTCACTTCAGGGCTAGTTAGCCAAGCAAGGCTCATTCCTAATACAGACAAACAGATTGAGTTATTAAAGTTCAGGTGAAGGCCATTCAGCTCCATTGTGCCTACATTGACTCTTCAAAGGAGCATTCACCTAGTCCTGTTCTCCTGCCTTCTCCCTATAATCCTGCACATCATTTCTATCCCAATGATCATCGAATGCCTCGATTGAATCTGCCTCCGCCACACTTGCAGGCAGGCAGCCGGGGCCTTCCAGACCTCAGCCGCCCGTTGTGTCAACAAGTTATTTTCTTACCTCACAATTGCTTCTTTTGCAACTCACTTTAAATCTGCGCCCTCTCGTTCTTGACCCTTTTACCAGCGGGCACAGTTTCTCCCTCTCTACTCTGTCCAGAGCCCTCATGATTTTGAATACCTCTATCAAATCTCCTCTCAGCCTTTTGTTCCCCAAGGGAAACAGTCCCAACTTCACTAATCTATCTTCATAACTGAAGTTCCTCATCCCTGGAACCATTCTTGTGAATTTTTTCTGCACTTCCTCCAACGTCTTCATATCCTTCCTAAAACATGGTATCCAAAACTGGATGCAATACTCCAGCTGAGGTCTAACTAGTGTCTTATACAAGTTCAACAGAACTTCCTTGCTCTTGTACTCTATGCCCCTGTTAAAAAAGCCTAGGATTCTATACGCTTTATTAACCATGCTCTCAACCTGTCCTGCCACCTTCAATGACTTATGCACATATATACCTAGATCCCTCTGCTCCTACACCCCCTTTAGAGTTGTACCCTTAATTTTATACTGTCTGTCCATGTTCTTCCTGCCATAAATGAATCACCTCACATTTCTCTGCATTGAATTTCATCTGTCACCTGCCTGTTCCACCAACTTTGTCTATGTCCTTTTGAAGTTCTACACTGTCCTCCTCTCAGGTTGCAATGCTTTCTAGTTTTGTATCACCCATAAATGTTGAAATTGTGCCCTACACATCAAGATCTAGATATTGGAATATTTATCAGGAAAAGCAAGGGTCCCAATACTGACTTCTGGGGAACTCTACTACAAACCTTCCTGCAGCCTGAGAAACACCTGTTTACCACTACTCTCTGTTTCCTGTCACTCGGCCAGTTCTGCATCCATGTGGCTGTTGTCCCTTTTTTCCCACGAGCTATAACGATTCTCACAAGTCTCTCGTCTGGCACTGTATCAAATGCCTTTTGGAAGTGAACTTGTAAATCCTTCCAGTACAAGGCAGGTGGTAAGAGCGGGAGAGATTCCTGGTCAGCCGTGTGATGGAAAGAAATTGGAGCTTCTACTATCGCTATCCATAGCCCCAGGCTGCACCATGCATGTAAATGTACATACAGCCACAGCAACATGGTCCCCTTGAGGGCGGGGGGTTGGGGGCGGGGGTGGGGGGGGAGGTGTGGTTTGCCAGTTGGCCGGACAGTCACTGTGGGTCAGATTGGTGCCAACAGCATGGGGCCTAATGGGTCGACTGGCCTATCCGTGATGGGAGTTGTGGTGTGGTGGGTTAGACCTGCCATCAGGCAGAGAACAAGGAGATAGCTTCTCTCCTTCAGAAGTTTCTCCAATAGTTTCCCTACCACTGATGTGAGATTCACTGGCCTGTAGTTCCCTGGCTTATCTCTACAACCCTTCTTAAATGGTGAAACCACATTAGCTGTTCTCCAGTCCTCTGGCACCTCCCCCCGTGGCCAGAGAGGAATTAAAAATTTGGGTCAGAGCCCCTGTGATCTCCTCCCTTGCCTCCCTCAGTAGTCTGGGACACAAATCATCTGGATCTGGAGATTTGTCCACTTTTAAGCCTGTCAACACCTCCAATACCTTGTCACTCCCTATATCAATTTGCTCAAGAACATGGCAGTCTCTCTCCCCGAGTTCCATACCTTCATCCTCATTCTCTTGGGTGAAGACAGACGTGAAGTATTCATTCAACACTCTAGCGATGTCCTCTGGCTCCACCCATAGATTATCCCCTTGGTCCCTTATGGGCCCTACTCTTTCCCTGGCTATCCTCTTCCCATTGATACACTTATATAATATCTTGGGATTTTCCCTACTTTTACCAGCCAGAGCTTTCTTATATCCCCTCTTTGCTCTCCTAATTGCTTTCTTAATCTCCACCCTGCACTTTCTGTACTCCACTAATGCCTCTGCTGATTTGCTTCCCTTGTACCTGCTAAAAGCCTCTCTTTTCCTTCTCATCATATCCTGAATATCTCTCGTCATCCATGGTTCTCTGGGTTTGTTACTCCTTCCTATCACCCTAGAGGGAACATGTTGAGCCTGTATCCTCCCCATTTCCTTTTTGAACACCACCCCCCCCCTACTGCTCTTCCCAGTCTACCTTGGCCAGATCCTGCCTTATTTTACTAAAATCCACTCTCCCCCAATCCAAAACATTTTTTGCAACTTGTCAATTTCTTTGTCCATAACAAACTTAAACTGTACCTTTTTGTGGGCGCTATCATTAAAATGCTCCCCCCACCACCACCTCAGCCACCTGTCTGGCTTCATTCCCCAGAATTAGGTCCAGCACTGTGCGATTCCTTGTTGGACCCTCTCCATATTGACCTAAAAAGTTCTCCTGTACACATTTCAAGAAATCCACTCCATCCAAGCCCTTAACCTATGTCAATCCCAATTAATGTTGGGAATGTTGAAATCACCTAATATAATTACCTTATTGTTATTGTTTTTACACACCTCCACAAATTATGCAAATATTTGCTCCTCAATTTCCCGCTGACTATCTGGGGGTCTATAATAAACACCTAATAATGTGGTTGCCCCTTCTTTATTCCTAAGCTCTACCTACAAAGATATCATCTCTCCTTGTTGCAGTAACTGACTCCTTAACTAATAATGCAACGCCTCCTCCTCTTTTACCCCCCTCCCCTGTCTTGCCTGAAGATTCTATATCCCGGAATGTTGAGCTGCCAATCCTGCCCCTCCCTCAACCACATCTCAGTGGTGGCCACTATATCACAATTCCACCTGTCAATCCTCACCCTTAACTCATCCGTTTTACCTGTAATACTCCTGGCATTAGAGTAGAGGCCATCCAGCCTTACCTTACTCCCTTGAAGCTTAATGCAGCTGTACTCCCTCTGACTTGATTGTTTTACTGTGTTATGATGTATCCCTATTCTGCTAACATTCTGTGTCCCCTCCCCCTGCTGAATTAGTTTAAACTCCTCTGAACAGCACTAGCAAACCTGCCCACAAGGATGTTAGTCCCGCTCTGGTTCAGATGTAGACCGTCCCGCTTGTAGAGGTCCCACCTTCCCCAGAAACAGTCCCAGTTATCCAGGAATCTAAAACACTCCCTCCTGCCCCAACTCTTAAGCCACATATTCATCTGCGCTATTCTCCTATTTCTGAGCTTGCTAGCACTTGGCACTGGGAGTAATCCAGAGATTACAACCCAAGAGGTCTTGCTTTTCAGTCTACTGCCTAACTCCCTGAATTCTTGATACAAGACCTCATCCCTCTTTCTACCAATGTCATTGGTACCAACATGTACCATGACCTCTGCCTTATCACCCTCTCACTTCAGGATGCCCTGCAGCCGTTCAGTGACATCCCAGACTCTGGCATCAGGGAGGCAACATACCATCCTGGAGTCACGTTGACGGCCAGAGTAGCGCCTATCTGTTCTCCTGACTATGGATTCCCATATTACTGTTGCTCTTCCTCTCTTCCTCCCCTCCTGTACAGACAGGCTGCTTGTGGTGCCAGAAGCTTGGCTCTGTCTGCACTCCCTGGAGGAACCAGCACCCTCATCAGCCTCCAAAATGGAATACCAATTTGCGAGTGGGACCCCAGGGGACTCCTGAACTACCTGCCTGTTTCTCTTGGACTGCCTGGTGGTCACCCATTCCCTTCCTTCCTCAAGTCCCTTCATCTGTGGTGTGACCATCTCTCTAAACGTGCTATCCACAATGCTCTCAGACTCACGGATGTTCTGCAATGTACCGAGCCGCTGTTCCAGCTCTGTAACCCGAGCTTCCAGGAGCTGCAGCTGGGCACACTTCCTGCACGCATGCTGGTCCCGGACACTGGAAATGCCCCCGGCTTCCCACATGGAGAACGAGGACATTAGTGAACCAGATGGGTTTTTACGACAATCAGCAATGGTTTCATGGTCATTGTCAGATTTTTAATTTCAGATTTTTATTGGATTCAAATTTCACCATCTGCTGTAGTGGGATTCGGGATTGAGAGAGTAAAAAAATCTGGGATCTAGGGCTTCATAAATAGAGGTGTTGAGTACAAAAGCAGGGAGGTTATGCTGAACCTTTATAAAACTCTAGTTAGGCCCACAGCTAGAGTATTTTATCCAGTTCTGGTCACCACACATTAGGAAGGATGTGAGGGTCCTTGAGAAGGTGTGGAGGAGATTTATCAGAAGGGTTCCAGGGATGAGGAATTTTAGCTACAAGGCTAGGTTGGAGAAGTTGCAGTTGTTTGCCTTGGAGCAAGGGAGGTGAGGTGAGATCTGACAGAAGCGTACAAGATTATGACAGGCTCGGATAGGGTAGACATAGAAAAACTGTTCCTGTTTGCTAATTAGCTGATGGCGCAAGCATTGGAGAGACAGATTTAAGGTTTTGGGCAGGAGATTCAGGGGGGATGTGAGGAACAATGTTTTTACACAGCGAATAGTAATGTCCTGTGGCTCACTGCCTATGAGACAGAGGACACAAATGATTTCAAAAAGGAATTGGATGGGCGCTTGAGGGAAATTAAGTTGCAGGGAATAGAGTGGGACTGACTGGATTGCTCCAGAAAACTAGTGTTGAGTTGATGGGTCAAGTGGACTCCCTCTGTGCCTTCTATAACTTTACAACAATTGATCTAGCATCAATTGTCATTTTCAGAAGAGAGTCTAACCAGGGCTTTGTATAGCTGATGCATGACTTCTAACCCCTTTGTATCCTAGTTCTCTAGATGGACATGCCAGTATTCTATTATCCTTTTTGATTATTTTTCTTCACCTATTCATGGCATTTTCATGATCTATGTACTTGGACCCCAAGTCTCTTTGAATTACCACTGTTCCTCGCCTTTCATTATTTAGGAGGTATCCTATTTTATCCCTTTTAGGTCCAAAGTGGTGACCTCACATTTGCCTGCGTTGAAATCCATTTGCCACCGCTTTGTCCATTCACTTAATCTATCAATGCCTCAATCACTTTGCAATTATGCTTCCATCTACACGACTTACAATCCTTGCTTCACCAGCAAATTTGGATATGAGGCTTTGTAACCCATTAGCCAAGTAATTAATAAATATGGTGAATACACAGATTCCTGCAGGACACAGCAAGAACAACAACAACTTATATTGCTCTAGCACCTTTAAGGAAGGCCCTTCACAGGAGTTTTTAAAAACAAAGTGTGATACTGAGCCACATAAGGAAATATGAGAACCGATGGCCAACAGCTTGGTTAAAGAGATAGGTTTTAAGGAGTGTCTTAAAGGAGGGAAGTGAGGTCGAGAGGTAGAGAGATGTAGGGGGAGTATCCCACAGCTTAGGGCCTAGACAGCTGAAGGCACGGCCAATGGTGGAGCGATTATAAATCAGCAGTGCACAAGGGGCCAGAGTTAGAGAGTGCAGATATCTCAGAGGGAGGCGGGGCTGGAGGAGATTACAGGGATAGGGAGAGACAAGGCCTTGGAGGGATTCGATCAACCAACATCTTGAGTTTCAAATTATCATCCATTTTTTCATGCTTCATTTTATAATGCTCCTGTGAAGCACTTTGGGAAGGTTTATGATGTTAAAGGTACTGTATAAGTATAAGATGTATGCAAAGTATGTAGGCAAAGTGAAGATTTAGGAGGATCTTAAATAGGGCCTTTCTTTTTGCTGTTGTCTTAAAGTAATGGTGGTTCTAGGACATCCAGGGGCATTTTATTGCATCAATGGGTTTGTAAAGTCCGCAATTCTTTACTTTGCCTCCCTTAAACATCACTTTCTGTCTCCTCTCCCTCCTTTAAGAGACTCCTCAAAACTTAACTCTTCCAGCGAACGTTTCATCACCAGTCCTAATGTCTCCTCCTGTGGTTTGGTGTCAAATTTTATCTGTACATTTTGTGCAGCACCTTGGACTAGTTCACCGGATTAAAAACGCTGAATAAATGCAGCCGTGATTAGCGGTTCACTGTGGTTCTTGATAAGGTTCAGTGGTGTTGGGCGAGGCAATTAATGGGTCTTACAAAGCACTTGGCAAGGTTTGTGGGAGAAATACAGACGTTAATAAGCAGCCTCACAACAGGATATTATTAGGAAACAGAAAAATACCTTTATCCATAACCTGTGACTCTGTGGGCTAATTGGTTGCCTATTGACTGGGGTGAAGCGCTTCTGCTTCAAAAACTACAACAAAGTTAGTGCAGTCTGCAGAGCCTGCAAAATCTTTCTCCAGTCATAACAGAGATAAAGGCCATTTGGATATGGGAACTAAAGACCCCTGTTTGGATTGTGGAACATGGACACCAAAAGGTTACGTCAGATGAGAGGAGAGCTGTGAAAGACATGTTTGTAGATTATGACATATAACATTTCTCTTGGCATGGCTGTTAATTCTTCCCCTCCTTCTCCTTGTGTCTCCATGTCATACATCATTTCTTAGGTTCCTACTAAGGAAGCTCCATTACCTGACTACCGAGACGTCCACAAGGATGGCCTTGAATTCTCTTCCCGTGAGGAAGTTTCTTTTCGGTATTCTGTCCTGTGCCAATGGAACAGATCTTTAATCATGCGATTTATATCATATTCAAGACTGAGATCGATAGATGCCTACAGAAACATCAACCATGATCTCATTGGCTGGCAGACCAGGCTCAAAGAGCTGAATATGTTTTTTTTCAATTTATTCATGGGATGCAGGCATCACTTATTGCCCATCCCTAATTGCCCTTGTTCAGAGGGCATTTAAGAGTCAACCATATTGCTGTGGGTCTGGAGTTGCATGTAGGGCCAGACAAGCAGATTTCCCTCCCTAAAGGACATTAGTGAACCAGATGGGTTTTTACAACAATGGTTTCATGGTCATCATTTGACTTTTAATTCCAGATTTCCATTGGATTCAAATTCCACCATCTGCCGTGGCAGGATTCAAACCCAGGTCCCCAGAACATTACGCTGGGTCTCTGGATTACTAGTCCAGTGTCAATACCACTACACCATCACCATGAGCTGTGGAACTGAGCCCCATAGACCAGTAAGACCCAGGCTCATTGCTGCATTAGCACCTCTCAGACAGAGGTTATTCTAGTTGTTTTCAGTGCCAATAGGCTTAAGAGAGGGAACATTCAACAGTGATCCTGTTACTAATGGCTGCCCAGCTGAGTCCAGGTGTGTACATTAGTCAGGGACAACTTGGGCTCAGCTGTGATGCCCCCATAGACAAATAGCTTGCTGATACTCATTGGCCTATGCTCACACGGAGCATGAACAAAGTACCTGAGGCACTCAGAATAAGTTGGCCCCATCAGGAAATGAGAAAATTGAGCAGGTAAATTAATAAAAGAAAGACACAAATTTGCCGCAACCTGAATTTATTCCTGTTGTCTCCCTGAATGTAGAAAAGTGCCCGATGGAAAATACCAGAGTCTCGTACATTGGGTAACATGATAGAAGAATCCTTTGTCTGAGCGTAGGTAAATTACGGGCAAGAAAGTGTTGGGCCTCCTTCCCCTTTTATTGTACAGGACTAAAAGAAAGAGAGAATTTGACTGTATATTTTCAGATTCCAGTGGAGCTCAGACTGGTAGCCATTTAATGACCATCAAATTGGGTTCAATAGATCAAGATCAGGGGCCGCACATGAGTCCTTAATGAGCTGGGTGCGGTACCGAAGCCAGACCCTGGTGTTAGGACAACTCTCTCATTCCAGGGACCATCCCAGTGAATGGTGGCCACCTCCAGTGCAAGTAAATCCTTCCTTAAATATGGAAGACCAAATTGCACACAATATTCCAGGTGTGGTCCCACCAAAGCCCTATACAATTGTAGCACTTGGTAAAGGACCCAGTGGACCTTTGGGCCTTAGGCCCCTTTTAATGTGAAACTTGGTCCCCAGTGCCGATGAGCAGAAAGTACAGACATTATACAATGCTGCTTAAGACCCTAGCTTGCCTTGACATTATAAGGTACTCAAAGTGCCACGATGCTTGAAGACAATGAATCTCGGAAATGTTAAGATTGTTGTAGTCGGAACCTTAATGCAAATTAAAGGTCCCTCTAGAATGCACCCGAAGTGTCTCGGCCGTGCTACAGGAGTGCAATGACCCACAGACAAATGCTTCATTGGAGGTCTGCAACAGAAAAATCTTTTCTTCATCCTTGATGCCTGTCTTTCCCATAGGTCCACTCTTCCTTCTACAGTGTCACTTTAGCCTACACTGGCCAGCTAACGAATGGGGGTATGGTGCCCAGGATCGTTTGCCTGGCAGCAGTGTAAAGACATCCAGCTTCCATGGCTGCCGGTGTTTGAGAGTTCCCTGTCTCAGTGTTCTCAATGTACCACCCGCTAACTGCTCAGGGCATGACCTAAACCTTTAAAGGAGCTGAGCTCACATAGTGGCTTTCTCATTTGGGCGCAGGTTCACACCTGACTGCACCTCAGGAACTGTCACAGAAGATGGGCAAGTTGTTTGTAAACACTGAACAATTCATCGCACAGACTCCCAGACAGTTACTGACACAGGTTCAGGAGTGGAACAGCAGCTGCGTTCTAACAGCAAACCAAAATACCATGACTTGGAGGCTCAGTTCTTTTTCAAAGGCCATGAAATGTACACTGTTGATTGTACTCCAAGTACAGTTATCTAAACAAGGACAGTAAACAGATATAATACAGCATGTAACCTCAAAGCTTTAGAACAAACGCTGGAAAGAATGGCACCTCCGTGTTTGTTAGCGCTCTGTTCCGTACTCCTAAGGAACTGAGTACAGTACACAGAGCATACATTTCACAGCCTTTGCCTCTAAACTATGTTATCCCGGCTGAAAGGTGTCCATTGCACTTTCATTGAATCTGGGTCAGTATTTGATTACTCAGTAAATAGCAGAGTGAAGTGCCTGCTGTTTAAACTAAGTTATCTCACGATAAAACGAAAATCTATTCAAATAATTTGCAGTGTTGGTGTAACTGTGATAAATTAGCAATGCAATTGTGGAGAAACAATGTGTGCTGTTGTACTGATTAATCTGGCCAACAAGAGGATTAGAGGAAAAGCAAAAAACTGCAGATGCTGGAAATCCAAAACAAAAACAAAAATAAAAATACCTGGAAAAACTCAGCAGATCTGACAGCATCTGCGGAGAGGAACACAGTTAACGTTTCGAGTCCATGTGACTCTTCAACAGAACTCAAAGAGTCATACGGACTCAAAATGTTAACTGTGTTCCTCTCCGCAGATGCTGTCAGACCTGCTGAGTCTTTCCAGGTATTTTTATTTATTTTTGTTTTTGTTGAAGAGGATTAGGGTCATTGGTCATTGCAACAGAGGAGCAAGCCTTTCAACCTATTGATTGAAAAAACAAAGAAAGACTTGCATTTATATAGTACCTTTCATGATCTCAAGGCACCCCAAAGGGCTGTACAGCCAATGAAATACTTTTAAAGTGTAGTTACTTTTGTAATGTAGAAAACAGGAAAGACAATTCCTCACAGAAAGCTTCCTCAAACAGCAATCTGATAATGTACAGGAAATCTGGTTTAGTCAAACTGATTAATAGATAAATGTTGGCCTAAAAACAGAAGTGTGTTGTTTGAAAAGCGCCTGGGATCTTTGACATTCACCCGAGAGGGTGGGTGGGATAGCGGTTTAACAAGTTATCCAAAAAGTGACAGTGAGCGAGGTGTGTGCTGTTGGAATGCCCCATGTGCTAAGCATCGTTTTGCAAGTGGCTGTTGAACTGTGTGGCACAGACCCATACTGCACAATCCACCAATAACCAGTGAATTATTACATGAGCCCAGTTGGGGTGAATAGCTCCTCATCGTGTACTCTCCGCATTTGTGAGGTGGCTATAAATTTGTCGTGCCTTCACCAGCATTCATGATTATTATAGAATCAGATTCTTACAACACAGGAAGGGGCCATTTGACCTCTCATTGCTCTTTGAAAGGACTATCCAATTAGTCCTTCTCCAACCCTCTTGACCTTATCTTTCCTTAACCCCAAGATACTGTGGCTCCTTGGCGTCATGGCCTTGCTGTGGGTGAATGCTGGTCAGGATTTGGAACACCGGTCACAGCAAGAAAAAAAAGAGGAACAGAGGCAACAGCCTCATTGTACAGGAAGAGTAACATAAATAAGAACAATCGCGGACATTCGCAATTTTAACACAAGCTATAATTAGGTACTTCATATGCCCAACTAGGATGGAGGTATTTAACATGTCAGTTGTCAAGGCAACATGTAGTTAGATGCCTAAAGTGTTATGTAATTGTTCACAAAGTATATTGAAAAAATTGTGTTTGTTTTGGCACAGATTTCAGAGCTGGTGGCAGCTTTGAACAATTTAATGTTGACAGGATGTAAGCGATATGATTTTCAAGTGGATAACATTTTACAGCTCTCTATATATACAAAAGCTACTAATGGGCACATTTACCCTGTATACTAGTAGATGCATATTTATCCAGTATACTACTAGGTGCACATTTCCCCAGTGTACTAGTATATGCACAAATACCCAGTATACTGCTAGGTGCACATTTACCCAGTACACTACAAAGTACACAGTTACACAGTATATTACTAGGTGCACAAATACCCAGTACACTGCTGGGTGCATATTTACCCAGTATACTGCTAGATACACATCTACCCCATATACTACTAGGTGCACATTTACCCTGTGGACTACTAGGTGCACAGATACCCAGTACACTGCAAGGTGCACATTTACCCAGTATACTACTAGATACATATTTACCCTATATACTAATAGCTGCATATTTACCCAGTATACTACTAGATGCATATTTACCCAGGTGCACATTTACCCCATATACTAACAGCTGCACACTTACCCAGTATACTACTAGATGCATATTTACCCAGGTGCACATTTACCCCATATACTAACAGCTGCACACTTACCCAGTATACTACTAGATGCATATTTACTCAGTATACTAGTAGGTGCACATTTACTCAGTGTACTACTAAGTGCACATTTACCCAGTATACTAGTAGGTGCATATTTAAGCCATATACTACTAGGGGCGTACTTATCCAGTGTACATTTACCAGTCTACTACTAGGTGCACATTTACCCAGAATATTACGAGGTACACATTTACCCAGTATACTACTAGTTGCACATTTGCCCCGTATACTACTAGGTGCAAATTTACCCAGTATGTGGCTAGGTGCACATGTACCCAGTATACTAATAGATGCACATTTACCCTGTATACTACTAGGTGCACATTTACACAGTATAGTACTAGATCCATATTAACCCAGTATACTACTAGGTGCACATTTACCCTGTGGACTACTAGGTGCACATTTACCCAGTGTGCTGCTAGGTGCACATTTACCCAGTATACTACTAGGTGCAGATTTACCCTGTGTACTATAAGGTGCACATTTACACAGTATACTACTAGGTGCATATTTATCCAGTCTACTACTAGATGCACACATACTCAGTATATTACTAGGTACACATTTATATGGTATACTGCTGGGTGCATATTTACCCAGTATACTGCTAGGCATACATTTACCCAGTGCACTACTAGGTGCACATTTACACAATATACTACTAGGTGCACATTTACCCAGTCTACTACTGGATGCACATTTACCCAGTGTACTACTAGGTGCACATTTACCGTATATACTGCTGCGTGCACATTTACCCTGTATACTGCTGGGTGCACATTTACCCAGTATACTAATAGCTGCATATTTATCTAGTATACTACTAGCTGCATATTTATCCAGTATACAACTAGGTACACATTTACTCAGTATACTACTAGGTGTTCATTTACCCTGTATACTACTAGGTGCATAATATATCCAGTATATTACTAGGTACACAATTACCCTGTATACCACTAGGTGCACATTCATCCAGTATACTGCTAAGTGCACATTTATCCAGACTACTACTAGGTACACATCTATCGAGTATATCACAAGATAAACTATTACCCTGTATACTATTATGTGCACATTTAACCAATGGCCTGAGTATTTCCAGCATTTTTTCCTTTTCCTAAAAAATATGTGATCAGTTGGGAGAGTAGAGTTGAGTGAGAAGATCAGCTGGATCCTATTTGATGGCGTAGCAAGCTCCAGGGTTTGTGTGGGCTATTCCTGCTCCCATTTCTTACATTCGTAAAAAATTCAATTTTTATCGTAGGAAACTGGACAAAGTCAGGTTACTCTCTATATATTCTAAAGCTACTTCTGTGCACATTTACCCAGTGTACCTCAATAGCCATTTGCAGTATACTAATATGTGTGGAGTTACGAGATATAGGCAGTGCATACCCAATACACAACCTCTGTATACTTGTACCCTGTTACAATTATGATCGTTGTAATTCTGAAGGAACAATTCTTATACACTGGGGGGAGGATTTTCCCCTCGTCTGGGAGTGGCCACACAGTGGTCTGCTACCCGCGATCGGGCCCTGACCGCGATTTCACGCTGACTGTCCAGTTAACGGCCAGCCATTATGAAACGCATGCTGAGAGCTTCAGCGATGCTGGGGTGGAGGGGGAGGGAGGTGGGGGTGGGTGGGGAAGAGCATGAGCGCAAAAGTGTGCATGTACGCGGGGTCGCGCTCAGTGGAAGTTCCCTGAAGGCACAGAGCTGCTAACATTAAAAAATAAAGATTTCTAAAATAAGGGATACATCCCCCTCCCGTGACTCTGTCACATGAGCGGGGGACATGTTGAAAATGAGCCTTATAGATTTTTATTGATATTTTCAATCGCCGTTCAAAACCTCATGCCGCTCGGGGATGAGGTTTCGCAAGAAGTGCAAAGGCTGCTGGTCCTATTCGCCCACCCGCCTACTGTAAGGTTGGATGGGCAGGGGCAAATTTCACTTTGATCAATTGATTAATGGGCTTAACAACTCTCTTAATTGTTGGCGAGTGCGCTGCTAGACCCCAGCGCGCAGCTGCCGAACAAGGTATCGCGTACGTGCGCCATGATGCACTCGGGATGCTCTCCCAGCGTCACCACGCCCTATTTTACGCTTGTGTGTGTCGGGTGCCCGCCCGCATGCCGAGCTGATAATCCTGCCCTCAGTTCCCATGTTCAAGAAAACGCATGCTACTTGTTAACCCTGTGTGTACCCGGAGAACGGCAATCCTGTGATTTCAATCTGGTGAACACGCCAGTAACAATAGAAGTGAACTGCCTATTCAAGTACTGAATTTTGAATGGTGCTGCAGTGAACACTGTATAAAGTTCAAAAGCGAGCGTCTTGGAATTTCTTTTTTGCGGCTAAGAGACGCCACCTGGTGGTAAAATGGTTTCTAGGCTTCTGACAAAGGGCTGAGTTTTACTGGCCCCATGGAAATGGGCCTGGAGGTGGTTTGCAGAAAAAGAGGGGGTAGCCCATCAGGATGGCTCTTGACCTATTCCTGCTGCCGTGGAACTTTCCCAGTGGTGGACAGCCAATTACACTCAATAAGGCCTGAATTAGGGGTGATTTTTTGACCTTGTTAGCATTTTGCCACCGATGGAGAGGCCCCTTGCCGCATGGGGATGCTGCCAGTTCAAGTTGGTCAAGTGTGGGCTTGGGACCTGCATTGGATGTTGACATCAAGGTGTCAAAATCCATGGGAAAATCCAGTGTAATGTTTTAAAAAGCCCCATCATATTCTCTTGCTTGTACAAATCTGATTACAGAGCGAAAGAGCAAATAATGCCAGTTGGCCTTTTGTCTAAATTGGGCCAAAGTATGGCCAAAAACAGCAGGGTAAAATAAATTCAGACCTTTGGTGCTTAACTAAAGGTAAGTGATCCCACAACATCCCACAGGAGTGTGATGGAATACTCCCCACTTGCCTGGATGAGTGCAGCTCCCACAACATTTAAGAAGCTTGACACTGTCCAGGACAAAGCAGCCCGCTAAACTGGGACCCCATCCACAAACAGTCACTCCCTCCTCCATCGACACACAGTAGCAGCAGTGTGTACCCCATCTACAAGATACATTGCAGGAATTCACCAAGGCTCCTTCGACAGCACCTTCCAAACCCGTGGCCTCTACCATCTAGAAGGACAAGGGCAGCAGATGCATGGGAACACCACCACCTGCAACTTTCCCTCCAATTCACTCACTATCCTGACTTGGAAATATATCGCTGTTCCTTCACTGTCGCTGGGTCAAAATCCTGGAGCTCCCTTCCTAACAGCACTGTGGGTGTACCTACACCGCATGGACTGACAAGGCACAAGTCAGGAACGTGATGGAATACTCTCCCCTTGCCTGGATGAGTGCAGCTCCTACAACACTCAAGAATCTTGACACCATCCAGGACAAAGCAGTCTGCTTGATTGGCACCACATCCACAAACATTCATTCCCTCCACCACTGATGCACAGTAGCAGCAGTGTGTACCATCTACAAGATGCACTGCAGGAATTCACCAAGGCTCCTTCGACAGCACCTTCCAAACCCACAACCACTATCATCTAGAAGGACAAGAGCAGCAGACGCATGGGAATGCCACCACCTGGAAGTTCCCCTCCAAGTCACTCACCATCCTGACTTGGAAATATATTGCCATTCCTTCACTGTCGCTGGGTCAAAATCCTGGAACTCCTTTCCTAACAGCGCTGTGGGTGTACCTACACCACATGGACTGCAGCAGCTCAAGAAGTCTGCTCACCACCACCTTCTCAAGGGCAATTAGGGATGGGCAATAAATGCTAGTTTTGCCAGTGATGCCTAAATCCCATGAATGAATTTAAAAAAAACTTGGCCACCTCCTGAGGCCCTCACCATCATAGATACCAGTCTTCAGCCAATTTTGATTCAGTCCATCAAGAAACAGCTGAGTGCACTGGACATAGCAAAGGCTGCAGGTTCAGATAACACCCTGGCTGTAGCACTGAACACCTGATCTACAGACTAGCCAGGTCCTAGATAAGTTGTTCCAGTACAGCTACAACACTGGCATTTGGTGCCTGTGTGAGAAATGTCCACTTTTTCCGGTCCATAAAAAGTGGGACAAATCCAATTACTGCCCTGTCAGAGTCTTGGACACAAAATCAAAGCCGGTACTCCATCCAGTGCAATAATGAGGGAGTGTTGCACTGTCGGAGGCCGGTCTTTTAGATGAATAATTAAACTGAGATCCCCATCTCAAATGGACACACAAAAAAATAAGTGGCATTATTTCAAAAGAAAGCAGAATTACTCGTGGTGTCCTGGCCAATATTTCTCCCTCAATCAAATAGGTTGTCTGGTGACTTATCTCATTTCTGTATGTGAACAAGATGGCTGCCACGTTTCCAACTATTCTTCAGAAAGTCCCCCATTGGATTTCAAGCACTTGAAGTCAAGAAAGGTGCAATATAAATTCAATTTTTTCTTTCCTTCTTTTTCAATCATCAGAAAGTGACAGAAGGAATCTTAAAACAGTGTTATCAACCTTCACTGACCCAGCAATAACCTGCTCAGTTTGAGTTCTTCCAGGGCCACTCAGCTCCAGACCTTTTTACGGTGTTGGTTCTACCGGAACAGGAGGGGCTGAATTCTAGAGGTGAGGAGAGAGCAACTGCCCTTGATATCGAGGCAGCATCTGACTGAGTGCAGCATCGAGGAGTTTGAGTAAAACTGAAGTGAAAGGGCAAACTGTCCATCGGCTGGAGGCATACTCAGCAAGATGGCTGTGGCCGTTGGAGGCCAATCATCTCAGCCCAAGGACATCATTGCAGGCGTTCCTTCAGAGATTTACACACATAACCCAGGCTGACAGTTCAGTGCAGTACTGGCAGCCGGAGGCATTGTTGGAAATGCCAACGTTCAGATCAGACCCTCATCTGTCCCCTCAGATGGAGGCGTAAAAGATTCTATTGCACTTTTGAGGAAGACCGGGGGGGGATTAGCCCAATGTATTAGTCAACAATCACCAAGATCACTAAAAACAAATGATCTGATCATTCATCTGCTTCCTATTTGTGAGACCTCACTATGTATAAATTGGCTGCAGGGTTTCCTTAGTTTATAACGATTGTGGTGCAAAGGGTTAACAAATGGGAAATGTTAATGTATGATGTGGATAATGGGGAGAATTTTCCACTTGGTCAAGTGGGCGCCTGACCTGGCTGAGCGTAAAATGACGCGGGATGACGTTGGGTGTAGCGCCCTGATGTCATTGTGCACCCGTGTGATGTTTCAGTCAGCAGGCACACGCCGGAGTCAGCTTCACATGAGGGGACATGTTTTATAACGTTTTATAAACCTTTATTTTTCATTTCCAAAACTGTTCATCTATTCCAGGTACACCCGCGAGCATGCGCAAAGTTCGCTCTTGCCTTCCTCCTCCCCCCACCCCCCACAGGCTGCCACACGACCGGCCTTAATTGGCCAGTTAGTGTGAAATTGCGGTCCGGCCCCAATTGCGGGTGGAAGTTGGTTCCCACCTACCCTCGCCCGCCCCGCCTGCCCCCACCCACCCAGCCCCGCCCACCCATGCCTGCCCCACCCACCCAGCCCCACCCACTCCCGCCCACCCTGTACTAACCTTAAATAAGGCTCCTTTCAAAGGAATGAGGGCAGATTAGTGGTAAACCAGGAGATTGGGAAAGTTTTAAAAGCCAACAGAAGATGACCAAAAAAATAATAAAGAGGGAGAAAATAAACTTTGAGGGTAAACTAGCAAGGAATATAAAAATGGACAGTAAGAGCTTCTTTAAATATATAAAAAGGAAGAAAGAGGCCAAAGTCAATATGGGCCCTTAGAGAATGAGGCTGGGGAAATAATAATGGGGAACCAGGAAATGCCAGAGGAGTTGAATAAATACTTTGCATCAGTCTTCACGGTAGAAGACACTAATAACATTCCAAAAATGCTAAGTAATCAAGGGGCAAAAGCAGGGGAGAAAATAAATACAGTAACTATCACTAGAGAAAAAAGTATTAGGGAAACTAATGGGGCTAAAGGCCAATAAATCCCCTGGACCTGATGGGTTGCATCCTAGGATATGAAAGGAAGTAGCGACAGAGATAGTGTTTGCACTGGTAGTAATCTTCCAAGAATCCTTACATTCTGGAAAAGTCCCAAACGATTGGAAAACTCACAAGATAACACCCTTATTCAAAAAGGGAGGGGGACAAAAAACAGCTAACTATGGGCCAGTTACCTTAACATCTGTCATTGGGAAAACGTTACAGTCTCTTATAAAGGATGTAATAGCAGAGCTTTTAGAAATGCATAATATAATCAAGCAGAGTCAGTATGGCTTCATGAAGGGGAAATCATACCTGACAAATTTATTAGAGTTCTTTGAGGAGATAACAAAGCAGGATAGATAAAGGGGAACCAGTAGATGTAATATGTTTGGATTTCAAAAAGCCTTTCGATAAGGTACTGCACATAAGGCTCCTAAATAAGATAAGAGTCCGTGGTGTTGGGGGTAGTATATTAGCATGGATACAAGTTTGGCTAACTAATAGAAGATAGACAGTTGGGATAAGGGAGATATTTTCAGGATGGCAACCTGTAACTAGTGGAGTGCTACAGAGATCAGTGCTAGGGCCTCAATTATTTACAATATATATTAATGACTTGGATGAGGGAAGTGAGTGTACTATCGCCAAGTTTGCAGATGACACAGAAGTAGGTGGGAAGGCAAGTGGTGAGGATGACATAAAGTTTACAGAGGGATATAGACAGGTTAAGTGAGTGGGCAAAAACTTGGCAGATGGAATACAGTGTGGGAAAATGTGAGGTTATGCACTTTGGCAGGAAGAATAGATGAGCTGAATATTATTTAAATGGAGAACGACTGCAGAAAGCTACAGCACAGAGGGGTTTGGGGTTCCTTGTGCATGAATCACAAAAAGCTAACATACGAGTTTGGCAGGTAATAGGGAAGACAATTGGAATGTTGGCCTTTATTTCAAAGGGAATGTAATATAAAAATAGGGAAGTCTTGCTATATCTATACAAGGCATTAGTTAGACCACACCTAGAATACCGTGAACAGTTTTGGTCCCCTTATCTAAGGGAAGATATACTGGCATTGGAGGCAGTCCAGAGAAGGTTCACTAGGTTGATCCCGGGTATGGAGGGATTTTCTTATGAGGAGAGATTGAGTAGGTTGGGCCTGTACTCATTGGAGTTTAGAAGAATGAGAGATGACCTTATTGAAACATGTAAGATTCTAGGGGGCTTGACAGGGTAGATGCTGAGAGGCTGTTTCCCCTGGTGGGAGAGTCTAGGACCAAAGAGCATAATCTCAGAGTAAAGGGTCACCCATTTAAACCAGAGATGAGGAGGAATTTCTTCTCTCAGAGGGTAGTGAATCTATGGAATTCTTTACCGCAGAAGGTTGGGGTAAAAAGTATATTCAAGGCTGAGATAGACAGATTTTTAATCAGTAAGGGAATCAAGGCTTATGGGGAAGAGGCAGGAAAGTGGAGTGAATATTGAAGATTCTCAGATCAGCCATGATCTCATTGAATGGCGGAGCAGACTCGATGGGCCGAATGGCGTACTTCTGCTCCTATGTCTTATGGTCTTACATAGGCTGTGATTTTTCGGCCCCACCCACTACCAGGATTGTCTCATCTCACTGAAAGTTAATGGACTTTTGGCTGGACCTCTGCATCATACACGGCGGGTCTGACCACTGTGGGGCTGGAAAACCCCACACATCGTTTCATGTTGTTGTTGAAAATAGAATAGTGGACTTGGCGGGGAGGTGTAGTATAAAGGTCAACAGATGGGATAGGCGAATGTAGGACATAGATGATGATGTACCACTGACATCAGTCAGTCATGTGTTAGAGAGGTTGGAATCATGTCTTGGAGCTATGTGCCTACCCTGTAACCTGTTTAGAAGTACCTAGTACTAATAAGCAAGTGTTACACAGATACCAGAGTAGAACTGAAGTGTGTCTATGAACCAAATCCTATGCCTAGAGTCCACCATAGAAGGACTACCTCAGAACAACAATGACTGTAATTCAAACAAGTTTCATTGGCTGCAAAATGTTCCAGAACAGCCCCAGGATGTGGAAGGTGTTGTATCGATGCAAGTTCTTTTCTCATTTTACCCCTTTTAATATTACCATTTCCAACCCTTTTCTTGCTCTCCTGAGGAGATTGACTTGCAAAGAAGCACAGGTCCAGAGACACCAAATCCCCAGTACCTCAGCTCCACATGTCTGACAGACGCTGAACCATAGTGGGCTATTTATTTATTGGGGCTTACACTGCGCTCAGCTAAGATCTACAAGTTCACCACCAACAAAGGTCACTGGACAGCAAACAAGGATGGAGATTTTTTTTAAAATGGAAGAAAAATACTGTCGTTGGAAATCTGAAATAAAGATGGAAAGTGCTGGAAATACTCAGCGGGTCAGACAGCATCTGTGGGGAGAGAAACAGTTAGCATTTCAGCTCAATGACTTTTCATCACAAAGCTGCCTAACACTGGGGCAAGTTGTAAGTAGCTCTTTGAAGGAGCTGCACAATTGGTCCTGCTTCCCCTCCTCTTTCTCTGTAGCCCAGCACATTGCTCCTTTTTAACTATTTATTCCTTTTGGAAGTTATGATTACATTTGCTTCCACCATCCTTTCAGATTCTGAAACAAGAGGCTTTTCAGATTCTTCCCCACCCCCCGCCGGCTACAGTAACATTTAGAAAGATGATTATCTCACTTACATTCCGAGGGACATAAACGCGATTCAATTCTAATTTTATCTCGGGGAGCAATGTCGACAGTGGGAAATGTGTTCGACAGAATTCTAATTTAGATTGTTCCAGAAGCTATTGAAGCTTAGTGCTGATATCACACCATGTCAAGGGCTTTGCATGCAATAGGTTACTTTGCAGAACGGGAATGGGCAGGGTTTTATGTCCTGAGGGCGGGCACACGCCTGACCCGATCAGGTGTAAAATAGCGCATGACAACGTCGGGTGAGTGTCCCAACGTCATTGCGCGCTGGCATGATATTTCGGTTGGCGGGCATGAGCGCATGCTGGAGATGCACCCGCCATTAATTAAGAGGCCACTTGAGGTCATTAAAATTGACGCTGATTTTCCGTTGCCTGTGTGAACTTGCACTCGTTGCAAGGGCAAAACAGGCTGCCAGCCAGCCGACAATTTCAAAAATCTCATCCACGGGCAGGATAAAAAGGGTGAGCAGCATTGGTAGCGTCAGTAGTGAGGAGTTTGTACATAGTTTGCTGCTGGTGACTTATTGGTACTTGACAGATTCATCTCTGTTCAGGGCTTCATTGTTAGCATTTCCAGGCTTCATTTCAGGACTCATTGGTGTTTCCAAGGACCCCAGAGGATTCAGACTGTGTGGACCCTTCCAGATGTCAGACAGCTTCCTGTTACCCTGGTAATGGGGATTGAGGTCTCTGCTGGAGGCGCCTCCTCTGAGGAAGAGAGGGGCAGAAGGGAGAGGAGGCCAGGTGTCACAATGCAGCTTCCAGGGGGCAACCTGTGGGAGGAGAGGCGCAGGCACAAGGGGTGCAGGGCCAGCAGGTATTCCAAGGTGGAAGGGGCAACAGAAGACATCACTATCCTGCTGCCAGGGTTTACAGGCAGCAAGGCAGCTACCTCAATATGTCCGAGGTGCAATGCCGAAGGAAGCTCCGCCTCTCCAGGGAGACATGACCTCCATTTGTCAGATGGTCGGCCCTGAGATCAGCTCCGACCGTGTGGGCGGACACTACATGCCAGTGGCACAACGTCTATGCCTCCGGCTCTTTCCAGGGGTCAGGGGGGATCTAAGTGGAGTCTCAAAATCAGCTGCCCACAGTTGCATCAAATTGGTGACAGAAGCTCTGATCAGGTGGGTACTGACTTTTATTCTTTACTGTACAGACAAGGCCAACTTTGCAGAGTGAGCTAGAGGCTTTGCAGCGATTGCTGGGTTTTCCTGCATCCAGGGAGCCATCGACTGTACACATGTGGCCATCAAGGCGCCAGCGGGTGAGCCGGGTGCCTTTGTCAACAGGAAGGGCTTTCACTCCATGAACATGCAGATAGTGTGTGACCGCAGGATGCAGATTCTGCAAGTTTGAGCGAGGTACCCAGGCAGCTCCCATGATGTTTGGATCTTGAGACACTCCCAGGTGCTGGGGCTCTTCAGTGCTCCAGCTCGGCTGGATGGATGGCTGCTGGGTGACAAGGGCTATCCCCTCAGAAGGTGGCTTATAACATCTCTCCTCCACCCAATAACAGAGGCAAAGAAGCGTTACAATAATAGTCATGCCTCCACAAGGGTGGTGATAGAGAGAACCATAGGTCTCCTCAAGATGCGTTTCCGATGCCTGGACCGTCAGGGGGAGCACTACAATATCCTCCAGAGCAGGTGTCACTAATAGTGGTTGCATGCTGCACTCTCCACAATCTGGCTCTGGCAAGGGGGGACCCACTGGAGGAAGAGGATCTTGAGGCAGTTGCTCAGGCCACAGAATCCAGCAGTGAGTCAGAAGAGGAGCATGTTGAGGAGAACGCTAAGGGCATGGAGGCAGACCTTGGTAATCTCCAGGGTGGCAGGGACACCAGGGACACCTTGATCCAACAATCCTTTAGCTGGGCTGCCAAAGATCAGCTTCAACCTCATGTCAGGGCTGCTTCCTCCATCCCGGATGTGTGAAATGACCCGTTCATTTGAACCCAAAGCCCACTCAGTGCCTGTGCAATAAAGTTTAGTGCCACCCTCGTCCAGCATTACACACCGGCGTACCCTGGACCAAAAAATACAAAGGTGAAGCATACTCAGGCCATTAGGACAAAAACAAAATTTAACTCATTTTGACAATCCAAAAAAATTAACATCGCCTTCTCTGGCCTCAATTCCCAAACCTAAACATAAACCAAACATAAATGAGCAGAAAATCACCTGTGACTCTTGATGTTATTGTGCCTTAAAGTTACATCATGCGAGTTCTATGTCTTGCTGCTCCCCCTGCGTTGGCAGCGGTGTTAGAAACAGCTTGCTGAATCAGCTGTCCTGTTGACCTTGATGACCTTGGCGGTCGTCCACTGGCCAGTGGAGCCTGTGCTGGCCTCACCTGGGAGGGAGCAGCCAGCGCCACAGCATCTCCCCAGTCATTACAGCCTCATCAGATGCCCCGGTCACAGGCAGAGGGGCGGAGGATTTGCTGCCCCCCAGAGTGCCCAGAGAGGAGCCCGCAGAGACGACAAGCAGCTCATGCGCCAACGTGAGGTCGCCCTGGACCTCCCTGCTTGCCATTGATGGACGGGCACCTAGCTGGTATGGATGATTGATCTCCAACACTGGCACTGACCACCTGAGGGTCACTGCCAGCGTGAGGACTTGCAGGTCTGAGTGTAACCCCAGGAACCCCTCATTCTGCCCCTGGAGCTGTCTCTCAATGGAGGAGACAGTTCACTTGGCCACGAAGGTCAATGCAGTGTTCATACTCCACATGGACTCCTCCATTAGGCAGACCCTGGCACTCATATTCTCATGGATCTCCGGCTGCTGGGCACTCTCTGCCTCTGTCTGCTCCTCAAGCAAGTGTGAAGTGCCCTCACTGCTGTGCACAGACATTCCAGCTGATCTAACACCCACTGAGGTGCTGGTATCTGTGCTGGTGCCTGGTTCAGAGAGCGGGTCTGAAGCAGGTGCAAGTGAAGCCTGGTGGTCCTCCGGTGCCAGAGGTGGTCCTTTGGGGCCCAGAGAGCGATTGCTTGCTGGTGAAACTAAAAGGGGAACAAGGACATGTCATTGGATTAAGTCACCACACTGTCACTGTGCATGCCAGGCACCCTGGTGAGACAATGGAGATCTGCATCATGGTGCCATCATCTTTCAATGATCAATGGGGTCTCCAGTTTTGAGGCTCCCATCAATGAGGAGACTATGCAAGAATGGTTGCACCATCCGAAACTCCCACCTCTGTGCACTGCGCTCTTACATTCATCTGAACTCCAGCCTCTCCACACCTGGTTGTGTGTGGAGTGTGCCAGCTCTTGACCTCTAGGGCGTCCTGCTCGAACCTGCTGAGCAGCAGCAGGTTGGGTGGGACTCCCCCTGTATGTGCCCTCTTTGATTGGTTATGGTTCATCTTCTGCTGAAAGGGCAGAGGAGCATGGATTAGTCCCCTCTCTACCTGCAGCACCATTGCAGCCTGGCCAAACCCAGCTGAGGAACAACTCACAGGGTACATCTGAGGTGTGGCCCTCAGGCCCAAGGCACTCAGTCCAAGCAGCCAGGGCTCACCCCTTTGGCTAGCTCCGTCGGCATTGACAGTTGGCACTCTAATACCCCTGAGGTCCGGGGGGTGGCGGGGGGGGGCAGCCCTTAATACTCTGCACACTGACCCATGCCAACACGGTATTCACCCTTCCTGAGCGCAGCAGGACATTGAAGTGCTTCTGGCACTGCACCCAGGAGCGTTGCATCATGTCACGGCTGCTGACCAGCGCTGCCACCTCCTCCCATGCCCTCTTGGTGAGGCGCGGTGGCCCTCCTCCTCCCAACCCTGAGGACAAGGGCATCCCTCCTGGCGGCCACCTCCAGGAGGACGGTGAGGCACTCATCAGGAGAAGCTGGGGGGGGGGGGCCAAGCGCCCACCTGATCTGCCCTCCCGCCTGCCGTCTCCAGCTGCACTCGACTCCATCGAGACAACGCAAAACAGACGTTCTTCCATGGCGGCCTTTCTGGGGCTGACCTGGTGGCCCACAGGTACCCACCCTCGCCTGGCCCTTCCTGGCCAGTGAAAGAGCTGCGTTTCAGGCTGGACGGGCCTTAATCGTCCAGCCAGCGTGAAATTGCAGTCCGGGGGGCTGATTGTGGGTGGCGGACTGTTTCCTGGCTGCTCCCGGGCCTGTACGATGACTTCAAAATTCTGCCCAATGGGATCTGTCGCTCAGGCTGGAGTCACGGTGAACTTTTCTACATGACCCGAAAGGAAGAGCATGCATTTATGTCGAACTTTGTCATGTTCTCAGGGCGACCCAGGGAGCTTTCCAACCTCTCAGCATAATCACTATTCTAATGTGGAGAAACACGGCAGCCAATCATTGCACAGCGAGGCCTGAACAGCATTGAGATAAACGGCTGGTTATTCTGTTTGGCGGGTGCTTGTTGAACGCTGAAGGGGTCAGTAGGAGCACTCATCCGCTCTTGTTGAAACAATGCTTCTCTTCTCTTAGACATTCCCCCAAATAGATGGGCACAGCATGGATGGGACAGGGTTTATAAGAAGCCAGTCTTCTGTCCATGCCCACAGTGAAAATTACTTCATGTGAATTTAGCGGGATATTTTATTTTCCTGTTCCTGTATTGTTTGTCAGAGCAGTTCAGGGCCAAGGTTTTTCCAACCCTACAGGGGCGTGTTCCCCCGTGGCATGTTCCCCAGTGGTGTGTTCCCCCGGGGCGTGTTCCCTGGGGCATATTCCCCGGGGTGTGTTCCCTCGTGGCGTGTTCCCCCGAGGTGTGTTCCCCCGTGGCATGTTCCCCTGGTGTGTGTTCCCCCGTGGCGTGCTCCCTTGTAGCCTGTTCCCCCGGGCATGTTCCCCGGGGCGTATTCCCCCAGGGCATATTCCCCCGGGCGGGTTTTCCAGGGTGTATTCCCCCGGGCGGGTTTTCCAGGGCGTATTCCCCCGGTCGGGTTTTCCAGGGCGTATTCCCTCGGTCGGGTTTTCCAGGGGTGGATGGGGTGAGCCATTCAAATCTCCTTTGACTTTGTCGGGTTGCTGCCGGCGGGAGGCTTTTTTTTGTAGCTGTTTAGTGACCTTGCAATGTTAAATGACAGTTGCATAGTATTTAATAATAAACACGATTGATTTTTAATAACTCTGACAATAGCTGATAATCATATGATATGCAGTTTTCACGATGTCTTTTAGCTACAAACTCTTGGGGCAGGATTCTCCAGTCGGCGTGTGAGTGTGCACCTGACAAGCCCGCGTGTGACATCAGGCCAGCGCCGCGATGTCATCTCGCACTTGGCGATATTTCGGGTTGGCGGGTGAGAGTCAGCAACGCGCCCGCTGTCAATTAAGAGGCCTATTAAGTCCATTAATGTATTCATTGACCTGGATTCTTCGCTGGCCGTCCAACGTTACTGTTGGCGGGCGGGCGAATCAGCCAGGAGGCCTTTGGATTTTTGAGGAAGCCTCATCCAAAGGTGGGATGAGGTTTCTGAGATTAATTTTCAAAAAGAGAAACAAAGAGGTTTCTGCAGAATTTTTATCATCAACATGTTTAGGTGAGTGATTCTTATGGATGGAATTTTTTTTTTAGGGAATTTCACAATGTTTATTTTTGGCTTTAGATTTTTCAGCTCCCTGAGGCAGCTCTCACCACCGCCGCTCCCCCCCCCCCACCCCCAACAACCTCCCCACTGACCCACACTGACTTCAGTGCTCACTCTCTTCCCACCCTGACGGTGCGGAGCTTTTCGTGCTGGCCGCCGTTAATTGGCCAGCCAGCATAAAATCGGGGTCGGAATCTGATCGCGGGCAGCGTTCCCGCTTCCCGGCTGCTCCCAAGCCCGCCCGGCCACCCGAAAATCCTGCCCTTGATTTTATTTAAGTTCATAATCTGGGTGCTGTGAAATACTAACCTGATTACTCTGAAAAATATGATTAACAGTATCAGATGTTTGAGGTAAAACAGCTTCTGAGGCGGGAAGGATGTACTTGAGCAACGTCCCAGCAAGCAGCCCACTTGATGTTCCTGGTTAATCTTCTACCTCTGTGCAGTGGACAGGGGGTTGGGAGGCAGCTTCATAACTTGCCTTAGGCTCTCGTGCAGCAGGAAAACCCTTCTGCAACTCTGGCTGCAATGTTTAGCTGGTAACAGGAGCGACGTCTCTCTATGTGCACATGTTGGAGTTATCTGGAAAAATACGAGGGTGGGTCAAAACAAAATCAACGCCTGTTGGAGCCCTATGTTCACACTGTCCTCTTGTGGCCAAAGTAATATCTTCACATGCTGATGCTTTGTATTAGAGGGGAGGATATTAAACCTCTGTCAGTATAAAATGCAAATGATTTTTCAACTCTTTAATTTACTTTGAGAGTATTGACTTTTTACCCGTATTGTTACTTGTCTAATATACTCCATAAGATCACCGTTTAGATGTTTCAAGGATGAAATGCCAAAGTTTCTTTAGTCTTTCCTCATAGCTCTGAGCCCTTGATACTGAAGGACAGGCTTTTGCCTCCAGCGTTTGAGAACCCTCTTTGTGTCTCGGTGGCCTGAATTTGCCGTCTTATTCAGGAAGACGTCTGAGCAAAGCATGACTTCCTCTTCCTTATATTTAACTAGTCTGACAGCATAATTCAACCTTCCATTGACTTTGCTCTGTATTATGTGACACACTCATCCATGATTCTGTAATTTCCAGATGTGCAGTTCCAATGCTCTCCTGGCTGATCTCGCATCTTCCACCCTCTATAAACTTAAGTTCATCCAAAACTCTGCTGCCTGAGTCCAAACTTGCACCAAGTCCCATTCACCCCTTACCGTGTGCTCACAGGCCTACATTGGCGTCTGTTCCAGCAATGCTGCAACTTTAAAATGCTCATCCTTTTTTTCCCAAATCCCTTCATGGCTTTGCTGCTCCCAAATACTGTGATCTCCTCCTCCAGCACACTACCCTCCAAGATCTCTGTGTTCCTCCAATTCTTGCCCCTTGTGTGTCCACAATTTCCCTTACCCCACCCCTGGTGGCCCTGCCTTGAGCTGTTTAGGCCCTAAGCTCTGGAATCCCCTCCCTAAACCTCTTCACAACTGCATCTCACTCTCCTCCTTTAAGAACTCCCCTACCTCTTTGACCAAGCTTTCAGCTGTCTGCCCTAATATTGCCTTATATGGTTTGGTGTCAACTTTTATTTGATTTTGCTTTTCTAAACTGTCTGCAAGATGTTGTTGCTGTTGTTACTATGTTAAAGGCGCTGTATTAATGCAAGTTGTTGTTATTGGACTTGTCTGAAGTTGTGTCCACTTAGACGCCCGCATCTCTTTCAACTTCATCATCAACATTGCCAACACCATTCACTTATCTCTAGCAATTTGTTGACAGAGGCCCAGGCACATGGTGAAGAATGTCCCAGTAGTGAAAAGCCTCAGAAAACATGTTCCAAAGTCACCTTTTCCTGCTGGCCAGGCTACACTTACCGCATTGCCATGTCGCAACTTACTTATACGGTGGTGCTGGTGTGTTACAGTTTACTCAGGGAATCCATGTTGCTGTAGATGTTGTGGTTTGGAGTTTTGCATAGTGATGGTAGAGGCTCCAACTTTCTTCCCAGGCTAACCAGGAATCTCTCCCACTCCTACTGCCTGCCATTGCTGTATGTTGGAAGAAAATGTAGCTTGATACTTGGCGGTGTTATGAATGCCGCCAAGTTTGGCCATCAAGTTCAGGGGTGGGACTCAAGGCCAGAGTTTCTGGCTCAGAGGCAGGGACAGTCCCCACTGTGTCACATGGCCCCTTAATTACTTGTATATTGTATCCCAAAATCTAATTCCCTGAAATAAAATATTGCCTGTATAAATGGTGGGGTGGGAATGCTAACATTGGCAAACTGGTCAATGTCAGATTGGTCTCTCCAAACTTTGCCCACTCTAACACAGGTAAATTATACCAATAAAAATATCTCCTTATCAGTGAGCATAATTAACAAGTGGCTATTAATTCTCTTGTGTTCGTATCTTTACCTGGTATGATCCATAGGTCTTTAAACAAGGTGACTCACTAGGATCACTGTCAATGAGTGAGTGTGGTAGTGGCAAAAGGAGTTCATTGAAAAACTATCAAATCCAAAGCCTGATTGGAGGATGGAAGAGTAATAGGTTAATTCCTAAGTTTTCCTTTGCTGCTGGTGAAAATTAACTGATGATGTCCCAGACACAACCATCACCATCCCTGGGTATGTTCTGTCCCACTGATAGGACAGGCCCAGCAGAGGTGGCGGGACAGTGGTATAGAGTCAGGAGGGAGTTGCCCTGGGAGTCCTCTACATCAACTCTGGACCCCATGAAGTCTCATTTCCTTCCCTAAAGGACATAAGTGAACCAGATGGGTTTTTACAACAATCGACAATGGTTTCATGGGCATCATCAGGGCAAGGAAACCTCCTGCTGATTACTACATACCGCCCTCCCTCAGCTGATGAATCAGTGCTCCTCCATGTTGAACATCACTTGGAGGAAGCACTGAGGGTGGCAAGGGTGCAGAATGTACTCTGGGTGGGGGACTTCAATGTCCATCACCAAGAGTGGCTCGGTAGCACCTCTACTGACCGAGCTGGCCGAGTCTTAAATGACATAGCTGCTAGACTGGGTCTGCAGCAGGTGGTGAGGGAACCAACAAGAGGGAAAAACATACTTGACCTCATCCTCACCAACCAGCCTGCTGCAGATGCATCTGTCCATGACAGTATCGGTAGGAGTGACCACCGCACAGTCCTTGTGGAGACAAAGTCCCACCTTCACATTGACACTACCCTCCATCATGTTGTGTGGGACTACCACCGTGCTAAATGGGATAGATTTCAAACAGATTTGGCAACTCAAGACTGGGCATCCATGAAACATTGTGGCCATCAGCAGCAGCAGAATTGTACTCGACCACAATCTGTAGACCCATGGCCCGGCGTCTCCCCCACTCTACCATTACCATCAAGCCAGAGGATCAACCCTGGTTCAGTGAAGAGTGCAGGAGGGGATGCCAGGAGCAGTGTTGTAAAAAAGCATTGAACAAAATTCTACACAAAACCCTATTAATTAACCTCATGGCTCAGCAGCATGAGGCTTACGTAAAAATGAGGTGTCAACCTGGTGAAGCTATAACACAGAATTACTTGTGTGCCAAACAACATAAGCTGCAAGTGATAGACAGAGCTAAGCGATCCCACAACCAATGGATCAAATCTAAGCTCTGCAGTTCTACCACTTCCAGTTGTGACTAATGGTGGACAATTAAACAACTCACTGGAGGAGGAGGCTCCACAAATATCCCCATCCTCAATGATGGAGGAGCCCAGCACATCAGTGCAAAAGATAAGGTTGAAGCATTTGCTACAATCTTCAGCTAGAAATACCAGGCGGATGATCCATCTCGGCCTCTTCCGGAGGTCCCCAGCATCACAGATGCCAGTCTTCAGCCAATTCAATTCACTCCACGTGATATCAAGAAATGGCTGAAGGCACTGGATACTGCAAAGGCTACGGGCCCTGACAGTATTCCGGCAATAGTACTGAAGACATATGCTCCAGAACTTATCAACTAGCCAAGCTGTTCCAGTACAGTTACAACATTGGCATCTACCCGGCTATGTGGAAAATTGCCCAGATATGTCCTGTACACAAAAAACAGGACAAATCCAATCTGGCCAATTACTGCCCCAGTCTACTCTCCATCATCAGTAAAGTAATGGAAGGGGTCAACAACAGGGCTATCAAGCGGCACCTGCTCAGCAATAACCTGCTCACGGACACTCAGTTTGGCGTCCGCCAGGGCTACTCAACCCCTGACCTTGTTACAGCCTTGGTTCAAACACGGGCAAAAGGGATGAAATTCCAAGGTGAGCTGAGAGTGACTGCCCTTGACATCAAGGCCAAGTGTGGCATCAAGGAGCACTAGCAAAACTGGAGTCAATGGGAATCAGGGGGGAAACTCTCCACTGGTTGGAGCCATACCTAGCACAAAGGAAGATGTTTGTGGTTGTTGGAGGTCAATCCTCTCAGTTCCAGGACATCACTGCAGGAGTTCCTCAGGATAATGTCCTAGGCCTAACCATCTTCAGCTGCTTTGTCAATGACATTCCTTCCATCATAAGGTCAGAAGTGGGGATGTTTGCTGATGATTGCACAATGGTCAGCACCATTCGCGACTTCTCAGATACTGAAGCAGTCTATGTCCAAATGCAGTAAGACCTGGACAATATCCAGGCTCGGGCTGACAATTGGCAAGTAATATTCATATCACACAAGTGCCAGACGATGGCTACCTCCAACAAAAGAGAATCTAAGCATCGCCCCTTGATGTTCAATGGCATTACCACTTGGAAATATATCGCCATTCCTTCACTTTCGCTGGGTCAAAATCCTGAAACTGTTGCAGTCTGTATTTCCTGTACATTACAGACTATATTTCCTGTCTATTACAGTCTGTTATTCCTGTATGTTAGTCTGTATTCCCTGTTACATTCTGTATTTCTTGTACATTACAGACTATATTTCCTGTCTATTGCAGTCTGTTATTGCTGTATATTAGTCTGTATTTTCTGTTCCAGTCTGTATTTCCTGCCTGCTACAGCCTGTATTTCCTGTTACAATCTGTATTTCCTGTATATTACAGGCTATATTTCCTTTGCATTATAGTCTGTTATTCCTGTATATTAGTCTGTATTTCCTGGTACAGTCTGTATTTCCTGCCTGTTTCAGTCTGTATTTCCTGTTACAGTCTTATTTGCGGTCTGTTACAGTCTGTATTTACCATTACAGTCTATATGTCCTGCCTGTTACAGTCTGTATTTCCTGTCTATTACAGTCTGTTATTCCTGTATATTAGTCTGTATTTACTGTTACAGTCTGTATTTCCTACCTGTTACAGTCTGTATTTCCTGTTACAGTCTGTATTTCCTGTACATTACAGGCTATATTTCCTGTCTATTACAGTCTGTTATTCCTATATATTAGTCTGTATTTTCTGTTACAGTCTGTATTTCCTGCCTGTTTCACTCTGTATTTCCTGTTACAGTCTGTATTTCCTGCCTGTTGCAGTCTGTATTTCCTGTTACAGTCTGTATTTCCTGTACATTACAGACTATCTTTCCTGTTACAGTTTGTGTTTCCTGTACATTACAGACTATCTTTCCTGTTACAGTCTGTATTTCCTGTACATTACAGACTATCATTCCCGTTACAGTCTGTATTTCCTGCACATTACAGACTGTCTTTCCTGTTACAGTCTGTATTTCCTGCACATTACAGACTGTCTTTCCTGTTACAGTCTGTATTTCCTGTACATTACAGACTATCTTTCCTGTTACAGTTTGTGTTTCCTGTACATTACAGACTATCTTTCCTGTTACAGTCTGTATTTCCTGTACATTACAGAATATCTTTCCTGTTACAGTCTGTATTTGCTGTACATTACAGACTATCTTTCCTGTTACAGTCTGTATTTCCTGTACATTACAGACTATCTTTCCTGTTATAGTCTGTATTTCCTGTACATTACAGTCTGTATTTCCTGTACATTACAGACTATCTTTCCTGTTACAGTCTGTATTTCCTGTACATTACAGACTATCTTTCCTGTTACAGTCTGTGTTTGCTGTACATTACAGACTATCTTTCCTGTTACAGTCTGTATTTGCTGTACATTACAGACTATCTTTCCTGTTGCAGTCTGTATTTCCTGTACATTACAGACTATCTTTCCTGTTACAGTCTGTATTTGCTGTACATTACAGACTATCTTTCCTGTTACAGTCTGTATTTCCTGTACATTACAGACTATCTTTCCTGTTACAGTCTGTATTTGCTGTACATTACAGACTATCTTTCCTGTTACAGTCTGTATTTGCTGTACATTACAGACTATCTTTCCTGTTACAGTCTGTATTTGCTGTACATTACAGACTATCTTTCCTGTTACAGTCTGTATTTCCTGCACATTACAGACTATCGTTCCTGTTACAGTCTGTATTTGCTGTACATTACAGACTATCTTTCCTGTTACAGTCTGTATTTCCTGTACATTACAGACTATCTTTCCTGTTACAGTCTGTATTTGCTGTACATTACAGACTATCTTTCCTGTTACAGTCTGTATTTGCTGTACATTACAGACTATCTTTCCTGTTACAGTCTGTATTTCCTGCCTGTTACTGTGTGTATTTCCTGTACATTACAGACTATCTTTCCTGTTACAGTTTGTGTTTCCTGTACATTACAGACCATCTTTCCTGTTACAGTCTGTATTTCCTGTACATTACAGAATATCTTTCCTGTTACAGTCTGTATTTGCTGTACATTACAGACTATCTTTCCTGTTACAGTCTGTATTTCCTGTACATTACAGACTATCTTTCCTGTTACAGTCTGTATTTCCTGTACATTACAGTCTGTATTTCCTGTACATTACAGACTATCTTTCCTGTTACAGTCTGTATTTCCTGTACATTACAGACTATCTTTCCTGTTGCAGTCTGTATTTCCTGTACATTACAGACTATCTTTCCTGTTACAGTCTGTATTTGCTGTACATTACAGACTATCTTTCCTGTTACAGTCTGTATTTCCTGTACATTACAGACTATCTTTCCTGTTACAGTCTGTATTTGCTGTACATTACAGACTATCTTTCCTGTTACAGTCTGTATTTCCTGTACATTACAGACTATCTTTCCTGTTACAGTCTGTATTTGCTGTACATTACAGACTATCTTTCCTGTTACAGTCTGTATTTGCTGTACATTACAGACTATCTTTCCTGTTACAGTCTGTATTTCCTGTACATTACAGACTATCGTTCCTGTTACAGTCTGTATTTCCTGTACATTACAGACTACCTTTCCTGTTACAGTCTGTATTTGCTGTACATTACAGACTATCTTTCCTGTTACAGTCTGTATTTCCTGTACATTACAGACTATCTTTCCTGTTACAGTCTGTATTTGCTGTACATTACAGACTATCTTTCCTGTTACAGTCTGTATTTCCTGTACATTACAGACTATCTTTCCTGTTACAGTCTGTATTTCCTGTACATTACAGACTATCTTTCCTGTTACAGTCTGTATTTCCTGCACATTACAGACTATCGTTCCTGTTACAGTCTGTATTTCCTGTACATTACAGACTACCTTTCCTGTTACAGTCTGTATTTGCTGTACATTACAGACTATCTTTCCTGTTACAGTCTGTATTTCCTGTACATTACAGACTACCTTTCCTGTTACAGTCTGTATTTGCTGTACATTACAGACTATCTTTCCTGTTACAGTCTGTATTTCCTGTACATTACAGACTATCTTTCCTGTTACAGTCTGTATTTGCTGTACATTACAGACTATCTTTCCTGTTACAGTCTGTATTTCCTGTACATTACAGACTATCTTTCCTGTTACAGTCTGTATTTCCTGTACATTACAGACTATCTTTCCTGTTACAGTCTGTATTTCCTGCACATTACAGACTATCGTTCCTGTTACAGTCTGTATTTCCTGTACATTACAGACTGCCTTTCCTGTTACAGTCTGTATTTGCTGTACATTACAGACTATCTTTCCTGTTACAGTCTGTATTTCCTGTACATTACAGACTACCTTTCCTGTTACAGTCTGTATTTGCTGTACATTACAGACTATCTTTCCTGTTACAGTCTGTATTTCCTGTACATTACAGACTATCTTTCCTGTTACAGTCTGTATTTGCTGTACATTACAGACTATCTTTCCTGTTACAGTCTGTATTTCCTGTACATTACAGACTATCTTTCCTGTTACAGTCTGTATTTCCTGTACATTACAGACTATCTTTCCTGTTACAGTCTGTATTTCCTGTACATTACAGACTATCTTTCCTGTTACAGTCTGTATTTCCTGTACATTACAGACTATCTTTCCTGTTACAGTCTGTATTTCCTGTACATTACAGACTATCTTTCCTGTTACAGTCTGTATTTGCTGTACATTACAGACTATCTTTCCTGTTACAGTCTGTATTTGCTGTACATTACAGACTATCTTTCCTGTTACAGTCTGTATTTCCTGTACATTACAGACTATCTTTCCTGTTACAGTCTGTATTTGCTGTACATTACAGACTATCTTTCCTGTTACAGTCTGTATTTCCTGTACATTACAGACTATCTTTCCTGTTACAGTCTGTATTTCCTGTACATTACAGACTATCTTTCCTGTTACAGTCTGTATTTCCTGTACATTACAGACTATCTTTCCTGTTACAGTCTGTATTTCCTGCACATTACAGACTATCGTTCCTGTTACAGTCTGTATTTCCTGTACATTACAGACTACCTTTCCTGTTACAGTCTGTATTTGCTGTACATTACAGACTATCTTTCCTGTTACAGTCTGTATTTGCTGTACATTACAGACTATCTTTCCTGTTACAGTCTGTATTTCCTGTACATTACAGACTATCTTTCCTGTTACAGTCTGTATTTCCTGTACATTACAGACTATCTTTCCTGTTACAGTCTGTATTTGCTGTACATTACAGACTATCTTTCCTGTTACAGTCTGTATTTCCTGTACATTACAGACTATCTTTCCTGTTACAGTCTGTATTTCCTGCACATTACAGACTATCGTTCCTGTTACAGTCTGTATTTCCTGTACATTACAGACTATCTTTCCTGTTACAGTCTGTATTTGCTGTACATTACAGACTATCTTTCCTGTTACAGTCTGTATTTGCTGTACATTACAGACTATCTTTCCTGTTACAGTCTGTATTTCCTGTACATTACAGACTATCTTTCCTGTTACAGTCTGTATTTCCTGTACATTACAGACTATCTTTCCTGTTACAGTCTGTATTTCCTGTACATTACAGACTATCTTTCCTGTTACAGTCTGTATTTCCTGCACATTACAGACTATCTTTCCTGTTACAGTCTGTATTTCCTGCACATTACAGACTATCTTTCCTGTTACAGTCTGTATTTCCTGTACATTACAGACTATCTTTCCTGTTACAGTCTGTATTTCCTGTACATTACAGACTATCTTTCCTGTTACAGTCTGTATTTGCTGTACATTACAGACTATCTTTCCTGTTACAGTCTGTATTTGCTGTACATTACAGACTATCTTTCCTGTTACAGTCTGTATTTGCTGTACATTACAGACTATCTTTCCTGTTACAGTCTGTATTTCCTGTACATTACAGACTATCTTTCCTGTTACAGTCTGTATTTCCTGTACATTACAGACTATCTTTCCTGTTACAGTCTGTATTTCCTGTACATTACAGACTATCTTTCCTGTTACAGTCTGTATTTCCTGTACATTACAGACTACCTTTCCTGTTACAGTCTGTATTTGCTGTACATTACAGACTATCTTTCCTGTTACAGTCTGTATTTGCTGTACATTACAGACTATCTTTCCTGTTACAGTCTGTATTTCCTGTACATTACAGACTATCTTTCCTGTTACAGTCTGTATTTCCTGTACATTACAGACTATCTTTCCTGTTACAGTCTGTATTTGCTGTACATTACAGACTATCTTTCCTGTTACAGTCTGTATTTCCTGTACATTACAGACTATCTTTCCTGTTACAGTCTGTATTTCCTGTACATTACAGACTATCTTTCCTGTTACAGTCTGTATTTCCTGTACATTACAGACTATCTTTCCTGTTACAGTCTGTATTTCCTGTACATTACAGACTATCTTTCCTGTTACAGTCTGTATTTCCTGTACATTACAGACTATCTTTCCTGTTACAGTCTGTATTTGCCTGTACATTACAGACTATCTTTCCTGTTACAGTCTGTATTTGCTGTACATTACAGACTACCTTTCCTGTTACAGTCTGTATTTGCTGTACATTACAGACTGTCTTTCCTGTTACAGTCTGTATTTCCTGTACATTACAGACTATCTTTCCTGTTACAGTCTGTATTTGCCGTACATTACAGACTACCTTTCCTGTTACAGTCTGTATTTGCTGTACATTACAGACTATCTTTCCTGTTACAGTCTGTATTTCCTGTACATTACAGACTATCTTTCCTGTTACAGTCTGTATTTCCTGTACATTACAGACTATCTTTCCTGTTACAGTCTGTATTTCCTGTACATTACAGACTATCTTTCCTGTTACAGTCTGTATTTCCTGTACATTACAGACTATCTTTCCTGTTACAGTCTGTATTTCCTGTACATTACAGACTATCTTTCCTGTTACAGTCTGTATTTCCTGTACATTACAGACTATCTTTCCTGTTACAGTCTGTATTTCCTGTACATTACAGACTATCTTTCCTGTTACAGTCTGTATTTCCTGTACATTACAGACTATCTTTCCTGTTACAGTCTGTGTTTGCTGTACATTACAGACTATCTTTCCTGTTACAGTCTGTATTTGCTGTACATTACAGACTATCTTTCCTGTTGCAGTCTGTATTTCCTGTACATTACAGACTATCTTTCCTGTTACAGTCTGTATTTGCTGTACATTACAGACTATCTTTCCTGTTACAGTCTGTATTTCCTGTACATTACAGACTATCTTTCCTGTTACAGTCTGTATTTGCTGTACATTACAGACTATCTTTCCTGTTACAGTCTGTATTTCCTGTACATTACAGACTATCTTTCCTGTTACAGTCTGTATTTGCTGTACATTACAGACTATCTTTCCTGTTACAGTCTGTATTTGCTGTACATTACAGACTATCTTTCCTGTTACAGTCTGTATTTCCTGCACATTACAGACTATCGTTCCTGTTACAGTCTGTATTTGCTGTACATTACAGACTATCTTTCCTGTTACAGTCTGTATTTCCTGTACATTACAGACTATCTTTCCTGTTACAGTCTGTATTTGCTGTACATTACAGACTATCTTTCCTGTTACAGTCTGTATTTGCTGTACATTACAGACTATCTTTCCTGTTACAGTCTGTATTTCCTGCCTGTTACTGTGTGTATTTCCTGTACATTACAGACTATCTTTCCTGTTACAGTTTGTGTTTCCTGTACATTACAGACCATCTTTCCTGTTACAGTCTGTATTTCCTGTACATTACAGAATATCTTTCCTGTTACAGTCTGTATTTGCTGTACATTACAGACTATCTTTCCTGTTACAGTCTGTATTTCCTGTACATTACAGACTATCTTTCCTGTTACAGTCTGTATTTCCTGTACATTACAGTCTGTATTTCCTGTACATTACAGACTATCTTTCCTGTTACAGTCTGTATTTCCTGTACATTACAGACTATCTTTCCTGTTACAGTCTGTGTTTGCTGTACATTACAGACTATCTTTCCTGTTACAGTCTGTATTTGCTGTACATTACAGACTATCTTTCCTGTTGCAGTCTGTATTTCCTGTACATTACAGACTATCTTTCCTGTTACAGTCTGTATTTGCTGTACATTACAGACTATCTTTCCTGTTACAGTCTGTATTTGCTGTACATTACAGACTATCTTTCCTGTTACAGTCTGTATTTGCTGTACATTACAGACAATCTTTCCTGTTACAGTCTGTATTTCCTGTACATTACAGACTATCTTTCCTGTTACAGTCTGTATTTGCTGTACATTACAGACTATCTTTCCTGTTACAGTCTGTATTTGCTGTACATTACAGACTATCTTTCCTGTTACAGTCTGTATTTCCTGCACATTACAGACTATCGTTCCTGTTACAGTCTGTATTTCCTGTACATTACAGACTACCTTTCCTGTTACAGTCTGTATTTGCTGTACATTACAGACTATCTTTCCTGTTACAGTCTGTATTTCCTGTACATTACAGACTATCTTTCCTGTTACAGTCTGTATTTGCTGTACATTACAGACTATCTTTCCTGTTACAGTCTGTATTTCCTGTACATTACAGACTATCTTTCCTGTTACAGTCTGTATTTCCTGTACATTACAGACTATCTTTCCTGTTACAGTCTGTATTTCCTGCACATTACAGACTATCGTTCCTGTTACAGTCTGTATTTCCTGTACATTACAGACTACCTTTCCTGTTACAGTCTGTATTTGCTGTACATTACAGACTATCTTTCCTGTTACAGTCTGTATTTCCTGTACATTACAGACTACCTTTCCTGTTACAGTCTGTATTTGCTGTACATTACAGACTATCTTTCCTGTTACAGTCTGTATTTCCTGTACATTACAGACTATCTTTCCTGTTACAGTCTGTATTTGCTGTACATTACAGACTATCTTTCCTGTTACAGTCTGTATTTCCTGTACATTACAGACTATCTTTCCTGTTACAGTCTGTATTTGCCTGTACATTACAGACTATCTTTCCTGTTACAGTCTGTATTTCCTGTACATTACAGACTATCTTTCCTGTTACAGTCTGTATTTCCTGTACATTACAGACTATCTTTCCTGTTACAGTCTGTATTTCCTGCACATTACAGACTATCGTTCCTGTTACAGTCTGTATTTCTGTACATTACAGACTACCTTTCCTGTTACAGTCTGTATTTGCTGTACATTACAGACTATCTTTCCTGTTACAGTCTGTATTTCCTGTACATTACAGACTACCTTTCCTGTTACAGTCTGTATTTGCTGTACATTACAGACTATCTTTCCTGTTACAGTCTGTATTTCCTGTACATTACAGACTATCTTTCCTGTTACAGTCTGTATTTGCTGTACATTACAGACTATCTTTCCTGTTACAGTCTGTATTTCTGTACATTACAGACTATCTTTCCTGTTACAGTCTGTATTTGCTGTACATTACAGACTTCTTTCCTGTTACAGTCTGTATTTCTGTACATTACAGACTATCTTTCCTGTTACAGTCTGTATTTCCTGTACATTACAGACTATCTTTCCTGTTACAGTCTGTATTTCCTGCACATTACAGACTATCGTTCCTGTTACAGTCTGTATTTGCTGTACATTACAGACTATCTTTCCTGTTACAGTCTGTATTTGCTGTACATTACAGACTATCTTTCCTGTTACAGTCTGTATTTCCTGTACATTACAGACTATCTTTCCTGTTACAGTCTGTATTTGCTGTACATTACAGACTATCTTTCCTGTTACAGTCTGTATTTCCTGTACATTACAGACTATCTTTCCTGTTACAGTCTGTATTTCCTGTACATTACAGACTATCTTTCCTGTTACAGTCTGTATTTCCTGCACATTACAGACTATCGTTCCTGTTACAGTCTGTATTTCCTGTACATTACAGACTACCTTTCCTGTTACAGTCTGTATTTGCTGTACATTACAGACTATCTTTCCTGTTACAGTCTGTATTTGCTGTACATTACAGACTATCTTTCCTGTTACAGTCTGTATTTGCTGTACATTACAGACTATCTTTCCTGTTACAGTCTGTATTTCCTGTACATTACAGACTATCTTTCCTGTTACAGTCTGTATTTGCTGTACATTACAGACTATCTTTCCTGTTACAGTCTGTATTTCCTGTACATTACAGACTATCTTTCCTGTTACAGTCTGTATTTCCTGCACATTACAGACTATCGTTCCTGTTACAGTCTGTATTTCCTGTACATTACAGACTATCGTCCTGTACAGTCTGTATTTCCTGTACATTACAGACTATCTTTCCTGTTACAGTCTGTATTTGCTGTACATTACAGACTATCTTTCCTGTTACAGTCTGTATTTGCTGTACATTACAGACTATCTTTCCTGTTACAGTCTGTATTTCCTGTACATTACAGACTATCTTTCCTGTTACAGTCTGTATTTGCTGTACATTACAGGACTATCTTTCCTGTTACAGTCTGTATTTCCTGTACATTACAGACTATCTTTCCTGTTACAGTCTGTATTTCCTGCACATTACAGACTATCTTTCCTGTTACAGTCTGTATTTCCTGCACATTACAGACTATCTTTCCTGTTACAGTCTGTATTTCCTGTACATTACAGACTATCTTTCCTGTTACAGTCTGTATTTGCTGTACATTACAGACTATCTTTCCTGTTACAGTCTGTATTTGCTGTACATTACAGACTACCTTTCCTGTTACAGTCTGTATTTGCTGTACATTACAGACTATCTTTCCTGTTACAGTCTGTATTTGCTGTACATTACAGACTATCTTTCCTGTTACAGTCTGTATTTCCTGTACATTACAGACTATCTTTCCTGTTACAGTCTGTATTTCCTGTACATTACAGACTATCTTTCCTGTTACAGTCTGTATTTCCTGTACATTACAGACTATCTTTCCTGTTACAGTCTGTATTTCCTGTACATTACAGACTACCTTTACTGTTACAGTCTGTATTTCCTGTACATTACAGACTACCTTTCCTGTTACAGTCTGTATTTGCTGTACATTACAGACTATCTTTCCTGTTACAGTCTGTATTTGCTGTACATTACAGACTATCTTTCCTGTTACAGTCTGTATTTGCTGTACATTACAGACTATCTTTCCTGTTACAGTCTGTATTTGCTGTACATTACAGACTATCTTTCCTGTTACAGTCTGTATTTGCTGTACATTACAGACTATCTTTCCTGTTACAGTCTGTATTTCCTGCCTGTTACAGGTGTATGAGCTGCACTTTTCCCGCTTTGTTTCCCCGCTGCTTTGTGATGATTCCTCTCTTGTGACACCCGCTCCCCGTCCCCCCCCCCCTCGCCTCCTCCGCCACTTCCTGAGCCGGGCCGGACCGGGCGGGGTGGCGCTGGGAGCGGGGCTCGGGGGCTCAGAGGCCGGGGGCCGAGGCGATGCCGGGCCGGGCGGGAGGCCCCTTGGCCGCGGGGAGGAAGCAGGTGCGGTTCGCTCGGCCGCTGCAGCAGCTGCCGGAGGAGGAGGAGGAGGAGGAGGAGACGCTGTTCGAGACGGACCGGGTGCGGCGGCAGGGCCGAGACCGAGGCCGAGGCCGCGGCCTGGAGCAGGAGGCCGGGCCCGGGGTGCGGGTGCTCCGGGCCCGGGGAAAGGGACAGGGCGGCCGCTGTGTCGACACCTTCCTGCTGTGCGGGGCCTTCCTGGGGCTGGTGAGTGGGGGAGACCGGGAGGGGTGTGGGGGTGTGGGGTGAGGGGTGAGGGGGGGTGAGGGGGTGAGGGTGAAGCCAGGCCCCGGGGTGGGGGTGTTGAGGGGGGGTGAAGCCAGACCCCGGGGCGGGGGTGTTGAGGGGGGGTGAGGTGAGGTGAGGTGAGGGGGTGAGGGTGAAGCCAGGCCCCCAGGGGGTGGGGGTGTTGAGGGGGGGTGAGGTGAGGTGAGGTGAGGGGGTGAGGGTGAAGCCAGACCCCGGGGCGGGGGTGTTGAGGGGGGGTGAGGTGAGGTGAGGTGAGGGGGTGAGGGTGAAGCCAGGCCCCCAGGGGGTGGGGGTGTTGAGGGGGGGTGAGGTGAGGTGAGGTGAGGGGGTGAGGGTGAAGCCAGGCCCCGGGGCGGGGGTGTTGAGGGGGGGTGAGGTGAGGTGAGTGGGGGGTGAGGGTGAAGCCAGGCCCCCAGGGGGTGGGGGTGTTGAGGGGGGGTGAGGTGAGGTGAGGTGAGGGGGTGAGGGTGAAGCCAGGCCCCCAGGGGGTGGGGGTGTTGAGGGGGGGTGAGGTGAGGTGAGGGGGTGAGGGTGAAGCCAGGCCCCGGGGCGGGGGTGTTGAGGGGGGGTGAGGTGAGGTGAGTGGGGGGTGAGGGTGAAGCCAGGCCCCCAGGGGGTGGGGGTGTTGAGGGGGGGTGAGGTGAGGTGAGGTGAGGGGGTGAGGGTGAAGCCAGGCCCCCAGGGGGTGGGGGTGTTGAGGGGGGGTGAGGTGAGGTGAGGTGAGGGGGTGAGGGTGAAGCCAGGCCCCGGGGCGGGGGTGTTGAGGGGGGGTGAGGTGAGGTGAGGTGAGGTGAGGTGAGGGGGTGAGGGTGAAGCCAGGCCCCGGGGTGGGGGTGTTGAGGGGGGGTGAGGTGAGGTGAGTGGGGGGTGAGGGTGAAGCCAGGCCCTGGGGTGGGGGTGCTGGGCCCAGGGGTTGAGGGGTGGCGAGGCCGGGAGGGTGGGGGGAGGGCGAAGGTGAAGCCCGGGGGGGGGGGTGGGGGGGGGGGTGCATTGGTGACAGCGGGTTTTGCTGTCCTTGGGGCGGACAGGTTGAGGGGGGATTTGTTGGAGATGTTCCAAACCCTGAGGGGTCTGGACAGTTGGACCGGCTTGGGGGAGGTGGGGGGGGGGAGGGGGGGTACTGTTCCTGTTAGCGGGAGAATTGAGAACCAGAGGATGTGGATTTAAAATAATTTTTAAAGAGCCAAAGGTAACATGAGGACAAACAGCGAGTAGCTGGGATCTAGAATGCGCCGCCCGAGAGTGTGGCTGAAACTGATACAACTGGGGCTTTCCAGAGGGAATTGGATAAGCTCCTGAAGCGGAATTAAAAGGGCCGAGGGCTGGCTAAATTACTCATGTAGAGATCCAGCACAGGCATGATGGGCTGAATGGTCTCCTCTGCTGTAACCATTCTATGATTCTACTTTACGTTTATTCACACCGGTGGCGATGTGCCTTAGAGTTGGGCACACCAGTGGTACATTTGCACACTATCACATAAACACACTCACACTGACCTCCAGGTCTGCTAAAAAAGCTAGTAAACAAGAGGCGTAAAGACAAGTGTCAGGCCTTGAGGGCTGCCAAGGCCAGTGGATTGCTCTAGCATATGTTCAGAATGTTTGTGTAAGTAATTTGAAACATTTCCCCCCTGAGTCAGGCTTATCCAACAGCTTTATGTTTTATGTCAGATACCCAACTGGATTTGTTGGACAGGTCAAACAGTTAGAGGAGTTTAGGAAAAGTAGGGATCCCTGCACCACTGCCAGGGTGATGGTCTGTGTGTGACTCCTGACCGACTTGCATATTCACTGTGCACAACAACTTAACAGTGTCACAGGCTATACATCTAATTGACAACCTACTGGAAGAACACAGTATGTGAGAGTGTTGCAGCATTCAGTCCTTTTCGAAAATGTGATCAGTGGTCTTAAATAAGGTTGAAAAGCCAAATTGTTGGAGTAATGTTTCTTCTAAATTTTTACCCAGCCTGTGACCCATGTGCTTTGCATTCTGTGGTGCGACACCACAGAAGGCAGTCCCTAGTGAATAATGATTTGACTGCATAATGTTTTGTAATGGTTCAAAGGTTCTCCTTTAAATTTAAAAATGGAAGATGTGTTTTTGAATGATGCCTTTGTTGCCACTCTCCCCACCAATATAGGAATCGTTTGTGTGAGATTTGGAAGAAAAGGTAAACATGTATTAATACAGTGCCCTTCACAACCTGAGAATCTCGGAAAGATCTTTACAGCCAATGAAATAACTTATCTGAAGTTTCTAATGTTTAGTTATAGTTGCAATGTGGCCATTTTGCTTACAGCACAGCAATGCCTAACAAACACTGAGATGGTGTCCAAATAATTTGATTTTGGTGATATTGATTGAGAGATAATTATTGGCCCGAACACAGGGGCTAACTCCCCCATTCTTCGAAATTAATTAATTTTTAATTTCCCCCTGAACATTGTGTCCTTTTGGAGTGAGGTTAAGGAGCAAGGAACAACAGTCCTTTGCATGGGGCCTATCATGTGAGTGGGGGTTTGGAGACCTCCAGCTTATGGGTGATTGTTGCTCCCAGTTTTTATTATTGACACCAATATGATGCACTCTTCCTTGACGGTGAGGAGTTTGCTTTAGGTAGATGATATTGTTGTACCTAAATTAGGTAGTAGAAGCAGCTCAAAAGGGCACCATCTCCATTAAAAGACATTTGAGAATCTCTTCTCATTTGCAATTGATGTCCACCATCTACAAGTCAGGAGTGTGATGGAATACTCCCCACTTGCCTGGATGAGTGCAGCTCCCACAACACTCAAGAAGCTGGACACCGTCCAGGACAAAGCAGCCTGCTTGATTGGCACTCCATCCACAAACAATCACTCCCTCCACCACCGACGCACAGTAGCAGCAGTGTGTACCATCAACAAGATGCACTGCAGGAATTCACCAAGACTCCTTAGACAGCACCTTCCAAACCCATGACCACTACCATCCAGAAGGACAAGAACAGCAAACAGATGGGAACACCACCACCTGGAAGTTCCCCCCAAGCCATTCACTGACTTAGAAATATATTGCCGTTCCTTCACTGTCACTGGGTCAAAATCCTGGAACTCTCTAACAGCACTGTGGGTGTACCTACACCACATGGACGCAGCGGTTAAGAAGGCAGCTCACCACCACATTCTCAAGGGCAACTAGGGATGGACAATAAATGCTGGCCCAGCCAGCGAAGCCCACATCCCATGAATGAATTTTTTAAAAATCGAAAAATTTTGAAGATTCCCTCGCACATTGACGCCTTAGTGAAAATCTTGTGCCTTTTCTGTTTGGTTACAGGATAAAGGATTTCCATGTCTTTAGGCAGATATTCCTTCTCTATTTAATAGTGATTTTAAATCACTTACTGGTGTTTGAGTGAAAGGTCTCTGCAACCCTTAGCTCATATCGTAAGAAGTGGATTATATTCAGGGATGGAGAACGCAGCAATTAAAGAATGAAGTACAAAATTCTTTCAGCAGTGCCTTTTGGCACAGCACTGTTGACTGTATTATTTCCCAAATAACAAATCACTGCATTTCTGAAATAACTTGTGTGAAGCACTGAGACATTTCAGTGTGATAAGGCTGTATAGAAATGCAAGTTATTAATTGTCTCCCTGCACAGACCAACAACAGCAATGTGTGTTGCTGGTCAGTCCTGACCAACTTTCTTTACATTTGTTCCCAGAATGTGGACCTCGTGGACAAGGCTGTATTGATTGTCCTATGAAGGTGCTAGTAGTGGGTCCTTCTCCTTGCACTGCTGCAGTTGTTGTGATGCTGCTCCCATAATAATGTTAGCATAAGGACATTCAAGATATTGACCCGACAATGATGTAGGGACCATGATATCTGTCCAAGTCAGATAGTGCATGACATTGAGGTGATTGTGTTCCCACAACATTGTCTCTTCTGGCAAAAGAGGTCACAGTGATGGAGGTCCTATTGAAGTACTGTTTCTGACACCCTTTGCTGTGATGTTGGGTAGTGCCTGCTGTGTTTTCTATATTGCTGCAATGACTAATGGAGAGAAATGCCTACGGTCCTTTGTGGACATGACTCACTTACTTACGTACTTTACACTTCAAAGGTGTCTGTAAGGTGCTTTGGGGTGTCCTGAGGTTGTGAAAGGCACTATATAAATGAGAGTTTAGGGTAGATACAGGGCAGGAGTTTTCCTCTGGTGGGGAAAGCAGGATACTTATTGTGACATCTTTTGATGATCTGCTTCTATCACTGCTTGTTTGTCCCTGCAACCACACCACCCCCCCTCCACTTCTCTCCCCCCACCCAAAACCTCCCCCCCCACCCAACACACACACCTTAAACCAGCTTCTATTTCACCCCTTCCTTGGATTCACCTAGTTCTGTTGAAGGGTCATGAGGACTCGAAACGTCAACTCTTTTCTTCTCCGCCGATGCTGCCAGACCTGCTGAGTTTTTCCAGGTAATTCTGTTTTTGTTTTGGATTTCCAGCATCCGCAGTTTTTTTGTTTTTATTTTTGTTTTTATCTCTTGGTCTAGCCAGTATTAGCATTCAATTCTGAGTAATAGCCATTGTCAGTCAAGTGATAAAACTTGTGCTTATTTGGGAAGGAAAATCCTTTGGTTAATACTGGTTACTGTGAAGTTTTCTTTTGTCACTTGACTGTTGACCTGTTACCTTTGAAAAAACGCTTTCGTGCTGAGTTTCAGCTGAACCATCCTGTTGGTTCAGGAAGATTTTCGCTCTCTTCCCCTCCCCTTGTTTTTATCTAAGGACTTCTAATGCAAATATTAGCAAGTGGCTGGTGCCTTTGAAGTGGGATTTAATGTATGGCTTTCCCCGAAGCATGCCAATTTTACATTTTTAAAAATGAATACTGCATTATTTGCTGGTTTTGGTGAATGTAAATGATGTGTGAGTGTTGCCCTTGATGAATTCTTGCTGATAAAAGGCTCGGGAGAATTACTAGCTTACATTCACTGACCCATAGAACGTGTGTTTATGATTTCAGTGATCTGCTTGTTCTGTCAGCTGACCCCTACTTTTAAAATACATCAAGTTTTCTATCCCCTCTGCCCCCTCCTCTTGGTGAGATCAACTACTCTCCATATGAGTGCTGACAGGTGATAGCACTCTGGTAGTTGGGTGTCAGTCTCATGCTGTGCTTCAATACAGAGTCTGGGTCAGGCGCTCTCAAGCTGTGTTTCTTCAGGGATCCTGAATGGCACTGCTTTCTGTGGTTCCCAGAGTGGTCTTAATGGGTAAAAGTACTTCATGATCCCACATAGTGCAACACAAAGACCTACAGACCAGGAGGAGCTCGGTCTGGTTTGCAGTCACTGCTGAATTAACCTCTGCCAGGCCATCAACTGGCTAGTTTGAAGATTTTAGTGTTAGTGTGAGGGAGTAAGGACACAGGGCTGTGCTGTTGTACATGGCTTGATTTCAGTTGTTAACTTCAATCATTCTGTCATCTTGTGATTTCCAAAACTGCTTTATATTTAGATTGAAATAATGACTGAATTTGGCTATGATGCACTTATTGGCAGATTTTACTGGCAATCTCTAGAAACCTTTATCTAAATAATTTCTGTGTTAACTGGTTCCATATTTATTATGATTCAGCAGCATAAATGAAGTGCCAACTGTGTAAGGAATCAGATAGATGAAGGCTTTCTTGTATGTTCCCTGACACTTCCTGCTTCATTTCAGACCATCTATGAGCTATATTACAGGCTACACATGGCAAGTAATAGGTCTGTGTTCTGTATCAAACAGTGAATGCATGCATAATGCCAACGGAGATTAATGACCCTTCGTTAGTGTCTCCTTGCACTTTGTTCCTTGTGCAGAGAAGATAAGATAGAGGATTTGCATTTCTTTTGAGGTAGGAATGTTGAAGAATACACAAGGCTGTGAGAAGGCTTTGGGATCAGTGACTGGGGTCAGCTCTGTGATAGACATTTTGGGTGCCCTGTTTTGTGTGTCTTGTTTTTCCATCTTAAGTGCACATATGGTTTAGCCGATATATGGTAAAACTTTGAAAGTGAAGCTGGGCAGCTGAACCCAAGAGGGTATATTGCACCGCTGAGCACCGTTTCTATTCAAGGATTTACAGTTTCTTTCTAAAGAAAGATTCCCAAATTTGACGTTTATTATTTGAATGCCTCATGGGTGCCGTTGCGATGCTGCATCGCTCTGCCATATGAAGGAGGCACTGTCCTTTTAAAACAAAATATCACTCTATTAAGGAACTAGGGTGCAAATGATGTCACAGATGCCTAGATTGTCACACGTGGTTAGTGAAATAATTTACAGAAGCTAAATATTTGAATATTTCACCTCTTGCTGTGGGTTAGGATTAAGGAATGACAGATGAATTTTAATGTTGACTAATGCAGAATGATGCTTGTTAGATCAAGGGGCAGGTACCCGACGAAGAGATGACTGCTATGGAAATTGGAAAGGGTCTGGTGTGATTTGTGACTGAAGATTTTCAGTCATTGTGAAGCTGTTATCAAGTCTCATTGAGTAATGGCGTTGATTCTTTGACTAGAATTCAATATAATTTAATCTAACTTTTATTTAAGTAGAGTTGGGACTGTTTGGGACCGTTATGCCTCCAGAAGGACATTTAACTGTGAAAGGTTCCGAGAACAATGATGATGATGATCTTGGTAGAACTGAACAAGCGTTCACTGAATGAACAAAAGTGTTGTGGAGGGAGGGCACCTTTAAAATCCAAACAATCCTCCCCCCTGCTGGTGTACAGCAGACTCCCAGAAAAATCAATTAATTAACGCTTTCATATCCGAGTTGGACGAGTGCTTGGTCCTGAATGAGATTGGAAATTACAAGCAAACCAGGACAGACTGAGAGGATGCAATGCATTATGTAGCCCCCGGAACTGTGGGTGAGATGGTTGGGGTCCTTGGAAGGCACCCAGCCAGGATTGTTTTGGGATTGGGCCTATCCTCACCAGGAAGTTGATGATGGGCGAGAGGTCATGATAAAGTAGAACACAGGAGGGCATTTCTTGTTCACTGCTGATGTTCTTCAGAAACTGCAGTTTCTTTTCAGGCCATAGAGAAATACAAATGTAGCATTATACTGAGACTATTTGTATTGTAATCCATTGCTTTTCAAGTTAATTTTCAGAGGCTCTTTCAGCTTTGAGGTGCTGATATGATTTTTTTTGAACTGTCTTGAGTTGGGGGAATCCTGCCCTGCAGGAACTTCAAAGTTATGTTGGCGGCACCATTGGCGTTATTATGTTGATCCTGCTCCATGCCCTTCGTAGCAGAAGATCACAAAGGTCATTTGTTGTGGCTTAAATGAGAATTTAAAGTTGCATGAGTTATATTGGCATGCAGGCTCTGGTGCTCACAATGGTCCTGTGACTGCAGGGTGAAGTAAGTCTATCCTGTAGGCTTGCCTTTCAGTTTAGGGCTTAATCCGATTAAACCTGATAAATTCCAATATCTGAATAAAAGCAATTACCCCGATGAAGTGACACTGAAAGTGCTGGTGTTTGGATGCTGCTGTTCTGTTGTGACAATGTAGGGAGAAGTCCATTAGCGAGAGGCAGTATTAACATAGTGTGTACTTTCATTGGGCTGGGCGTAAATAACTTCGTACATTAGCTCCTGTTAGCTTGGCTTGGTGCTCACACTCTGTCAAAAAGTCATGATGGGTTCAAGCACTGCTTCAGACCTTGAGCTCATACTCCAGGTTGAAACTCCAGAGAATTACTGAGGGGGTGTGACCTTGCCGGTGGTGCTCTCTTTCGAAGGAGATGTCGAAGATCCCTCTGCACTATCTGCAGAGGAGGAGCAGTGGTGTTTTCCTGGCTTCTTATTCCCCGAATTATTCCACTGCAAACTGGCTGCAGTGTTTGCTAAAACAACAACAGTGACTGTGCTTCAAAGACTGTGGCAGACCTTGAGGGGACTTGGGATGTGAAAGGTGCTATATGAACTCAGGTCTTTTAAGTATTAAATATCTGAACTATCCTATATTTGTTTCTTCCAAAATTGGTTTTTTCTTTGAATAAGTCTAAAGATTTTTGACAATGAGCATTTTGTTTATTTTGGGCCTGAAGCATGAATTCGTTTTCAGCCGATTTCACGTGATTCATTGTGGTTTACTAATGTCATTTAGGAAAGGAAATCTGCTATTCTTACCTGGTCTGGCCTACATGTAAATCTAGATCCACGACAACATGGTTGACTCTTAAATTGCCCTCTGAAATGGCCTAGCAAGCCGCTCAGTTGTTTCAAACCGCTGCAGAAAATTGGATAAGGAATGAAGCCGGATGGACTATAGGGAATCGAGCTAGGCACCAGAAACGACAATGGCAAACTCAGCCCTATCGACCCTGCAAAGTCCTCCTTACTATCATCTGGGACTAGTGCCATAGCTGGGAGAGGTGTCTCACAGACTAGTCAAGCAACAGCCTGACATAGTCATCCTCACGGAATCGTACCTTACAGGTAATGTCCCAGACACCACCACCACAATCCCTGGGTAGGTCCTGTCCCACAGGCATGACAGACCCAGCAGAGGTGGCGGCACAGCGGTATACAGTTGGGAGGGAGTTTCCCTGGGAGTCCTCAACATCGATTCTGGGTCAAATAAAGTCTGATGGCATCAGGTCAAACGTGGGCAAGATTATGTGATTAGCACATATCCCAACCTTCCCCCACAACGCGCGTGCGCCGTCCACCCCCCCCAGCAGACCCTCAGCTGATGAAATAGTGCTCCCCCGAGTTGAACACCACTTGGAGGAAGCACCGAGGGTGGTAAGAATGCAGAATGTACTCTGGGTGGGGGCTTCAATGTCCATCACCAAGAGTGGCTCGGTAGCACCACTATTGACTGAGCTGGCCGAGTCCTAAATGACATAGCTGCTAGACTGAGTCTGCAGCAGGTGGTGAGGGAACCAACAAGGGGGGAAAACATACTTGACCTCGCCCTCACCAACCTGCCTGCCGCAGATGCATCTGTCCATGACAGTATCAGTAGGAGTGACCACTGCACAGTCGTTTTGGAGACAAAGGCCCATCTTCACATTGAGGATACCCTCCGTTGTATTGTGTGGCACTATGACTGTGCTGAATGGGATAGGTTTTGAACAGATCTAGCAACTCGACTAGGCATCCATGAGGTGCTGTGGGCCGTCAGCAGCAGCGGAATTGTACTCAAACACAATCTGTAACCTCATGGCCCGGCTTATCCCCCACTGTACTATTACCACCATGTCAGGGAATCAACCTTGGTTCAATGAAGAGTGCAGGAGGACATGCCAGGGGCAGCACCAGCCATACCTTAAATTGAGGTGTCAACCTGGTGGAGCTATAACACAGGACTACTTGCATGCCAAACAGCACAAGCAGCAAGTGATAGACAGAGCTAAGCGATCTCACAACTAATGGATCAGATCTAAGCTCTGCAGTCCTGCCACATCAAGTCATGTTGTGGTGGACAATTAAAACAACTCTGGAGGAGGATTCTCCACAAATATTCCCATCTTCAATCATGGGGGAGCCCAGCACAGCAGTGCAAAAGATAAGGTTGAAGCATTTGCAACAATCTTCAGTCAGAAGTGCCTAGTGGATGATCCGTCTCGGCTCCCCAGGAGGTACCCAACATCACAGATACCATTCTTCCAATTTGATTCACTCCACATGATATCAAGAAACAGCTGAAGGTACCGGGTACTACAAAAGCCGTGGGCCCTGACAATATTCTGGCAATAGAACTGAAGACTTGTGCTCTGGAACTTGTCGTGTCCCTAGCCAAGCTGTTCCAGTACAGCTGCAACACTGGCATCTACCCAGCTATGTGGAAAATTGCCCAGGTATGTCCTATACTCAAAAAGCAGGACAAATCCAACCCAGCCAATTACCGCCCCATCAGTCTACTCTCCATCCTCAGTAAAGTGATGGAAGGGTCATCAACAGTGCTATCAAGCAGCACTTGCTTAGCAATAATCTGCTTACTGCTGCTCAATTTGGGTTCCACCAGGGTCACTGAGCTCCTGATCTCATTACAGCCTTGGTTCAAACATGGACAAAAGAGCTGAACTCCTGAGGTGAGGTGTGAGTGACTGCCCTTGACATCAAGGCAGCATTTGACTGAGTGTGCCATCAAGGAGCCCTAGCAAAACGAGTCAATGAGAATCAGGGGGAAAACTCTCAACTGGTTGGAGTCATACCTAGCACAAAGGAAGATGGTTGTGGCTGTTGAAGGTCAATCATCTCAGTTATAGGATATCGCTGCAGGAGTTCCTCAGGGTAGTGTCCTCGGCCCAACCATCTTCAGCTGCTTCATCAATGACCTTCCTTCCATTATTAAGGTCTGAAGTGGGGATGTTCACCGATGATTGCACGATGGTCACTGTTCACGACTCAGATACTGAAGCAGTCCATGTCCAAATGCAGTAAGGCCTGGACAATATCCAGGCTTTGGCTGACAAGTGGCAAGTAACATTCACTTCACACAAGTGCCAGGCAAGGACCCTCTGCAACAAGAGAAAATCTAACCATTGCCGCTTGGCATTCAATGGCATTACCATCGCTGAATCCCCCAATATCAACATCCTGGGGGGTGGGGTTACCATTGACCAGAAACTGAACTGGACTAGCTATATAAATATGTGGCTACAAGAGCAGGTCCAAGGCTAGGAATCCTGCTCCGCGTAACTCACCTCCTGACTCTCCAAAGCCTGTCCACCATCTGCAAGGCACAAGTCAGGAGTGTGATGGAATATTCCCCATTTGCCTGGATGAGTTCAGCTCCAACAAAACTGAAGAAGCTTGATACCATCCAGGACAAAGCAACCCACTCGATTGGCAACCCATCCACAAACGTTCATCCGATTCACCACCCCAACGCAAGTGGGAGCAGTGTATACCATTTACAAGATGTACTGCAGGAATTCACCAAGGCTCCTTGGACAGCGCCTTCCAAACCCACGACCACTACTATCTAGAAGGACAAGGGCAAAAGACACATGGGAACACCACCACCTTGAAGTTCCCCTCCAGGTCAGTCATAATCCTGACTTGGAAATAAAGCTCCATTCCTTCACTGTCGCTAAGTCAATGTCCTGGAACTGCCTCCCAAACAGTGCTGTGGGTGTACGGACACCACACGGACTGCAGCAGTTTAAGAAGGCAGCTCATCACCATCTTCTTAAGGACAGCTAGGGATGGGCAATAAATGCTGCCCCAGCCAGCGAAGCCCGTGAATAAGGAAATCTTTAAAGTAAGCTCTGCATTTCACTGTCTCCTATCAGAGAGACACCAAGTATCACAATTGGTAACAGAGTAGATTATTGACTCTAACAGTACAGAAAGGGGCCATTTGGCCCACAGTGCTCATACTAGCTCTTTGAGAGTTGTCCAATATAGACCCACACTCTGGCTTTTTCCCATAGGCCTGCAAGTTAGCTCACTTCAGAAACCTGTTCAATTGTCTCCTGAAAGTTCCTGTGGAATCTGCTTCCATCACCCTTGCAGGCAGTGTCTTCCAAATCTTAATCCTCTAAATGAAGAAATTTGTACTCATTTCCTCTTTTGATCTTTTTCCAATTATTATAATCTGGAAAACATCTATTAGTCTCCCACTAAATTTCTCTGATGTAAGGTGAACAATCCCAGCTCCTTGAATCTCTCTACTTAGAACCATAGAAAAGTTACGGCACAGAAAGAGCCCATTCAGCCCATCATGACTGCACTGGCCGAAGAAGAAAAAAATAAAAAACTATCCGCCCATTCTAATCCCGCCTTCCAGTACCCGGCCCGTAGACTTGCACTTTACAGAACTTGAGGCGCAGATCCAGGTACCTTTTAAATGAGTTGAGGGTGTCTGCCTCAACCAACAAACCAGGCAACGGATTCCAAACACCCACCACCCTCTGGGTGTAGAGGTTTTTCCTCATGTCCCCTCTAATCCTTTTGCCAATCACCTTAAGTCTGTGTCCCCTGGTAATTGACCCATCCGCTAGGCGAAACAGAGCATTCCTGTTTACTCTATCTAGGCCCCTCATAATCTTAATAACCTGCTATCATTGTAGTAAACCTCATCTGGTCCCTCTCCGAGGCCTTGATATCCTTCTTAAAGTGTGGTGCCCAGAATTATATACACTACTCCGGCTGAAACCTAACCAGTGATTTAGTTGGGTATATCTAGTTGCAGAAAAGGTTGTCAATGCATTGTTTTTTTTAAAAAAAAAATTACTTGAAATATTGTGTAATGCTTCACTGATGTGAATTTTCTGTCTAATGCAAAGAGAAAATCCCTCCCCTTCCTTTTAACTTGCAGTCAGAGAAAGAAAGCTGGGCTCCTGTGTTGGCTCGATTGATGATGCTGTAGCACAAGATGACATCAGGTCAGAAAAATCAAAGGTTTCACCCCTGCTGGTGCCTGTGCTGACTCAGCCTGTTTGCTGGTACAGCTGGAGTCAGCCTCGAGCTTCCTGGACCAGCCAGGGAAAACCAAGCTGGCATTCCTGCTCCTGATCAGTATTCAAGGGTAAGAAGAGGAATTTGCTTCTCTGTGTACCCAGGGGCTTGGCTAATAGCTCACTGACACTCAGTCTCTTGGCACAGCGCTGGCAGGCATTGTTGACTGTAGGGAAATTTCAAACTACTTGCAGCCTCTCTATGAGATAGCAGATAATGGATTTTGGAACAATCCACTTAATGCTGCTTGAAAGCCGCTTACTTGTGTTATCTGTCACCTCTGCCGTTTACTGACTCCTGTCTTTTTTTTTCCTTTCTGTTCTCAGGGGATGTGCATTGCTATTTTGGGACCTACGTTTAAGGAGTTGGCAACCAACGTTGACAAAAATATCAGTGAAATCTCCTACATCTTTGTGGGCCGTTCACTGGGCTATGTAGGAGGCTCACTGGTTGGTGGGATATTGTTTGACTGCATGAATCCCCATTTGTTAATTGGTAAGTTTGAGACATCCAGCGGTAGTCTGAATAGAGTATGATGTTGTGAAATGACTACAGTCTAAACAGAGGTTGATGTTGCAAAATGACCACAGTCTGAGTTCAATGAGAATATTGATTATAAACTGACCGCCTATTTTTGATGATTAACCTTTAAATGTCACACATTAACTTGAGGCTGCAGTGTTTCAGCATTCATAATCATTTAAATCAAATGCAAATTAGTATAAGGCAGAAGCAGTTAAACCATTAACCCACTATTGGGTAAACCATTAACCCACTATTGGGTAAATGGCACCAAACATTTCTATTATCAAAAATGTCAATTACAAAGGTACCACTTATGTTAACAGTGGCAGTTATTTCAGGCAGTTCAATAAGTACTTTGATTCTTCCTTTAAATAGAAATGTATAATCTCAGGGCAGATAGAGCAGTCGAATGGGAACAATCGGGCAGTTCTTTCAAAGAGCTGTCATTAGTGTCACAGGCAAAATGGCCTCCTTTTGTGCTGTTGGATGTTAAATAGCAGATTTTAGCTGTTTCATTCATCAGTTTGCACCTTGTTAAAGGGTGATTACCTTAATTTAACAGGTGAACTTTTCAGTTTAAAAAAAAGTTAAGTTGCAATGTTCACCATGTGTAATGAGCAAGTTGTGTTAGCACCAACACGCCCACTATAAGTGGTAGGCACTGCTCATTATAGGCTTATACAGACCAAGAAAATTAGTGTTCCCGCCTTAAAGTCATCTCCAATTAATTTGTGCCGTTTAAGGTCAGCACCAATTACCGACTCCAGTCTTCTCTGCCTCTCTTTCTCCAGTCCCTGTATTTCTTTCCTGCCAATTGCCAACTGCTCTCTCCCCACCCCACACACTGGGTGTTTCAAAGAATTTGGCACTTATTTCTGATGTCACCCCCACACTTATTATTTGACAGAATAAAAGAAGAAAACATTTCTCATGAGTTTTGCACCAGGTGCATGTGACTTTATGCCAAAATCTTTGAACTCTCTTGAACAGATTCACTACCAACATCCTGGGGGTTACCTTTGACCAGAAACTGAACTGGACCAGCCATATAAGTACTGTGGCTACAAGAGCAGGTCAGAGGCTAGGGACCATGAGATGAGTAACTCACCTCCTGACTCCCCAAAGCCTATCCACCATCTACAAGGCACAAGTCAGGAGTGTGATGGAATACTCTCACCTTGCCTGGATGAGGGCAGCTCCTACAACACTCAAGAAGCTTGACACTGTCCAGGACAAAGCAGTATGCTTGATTGGCACCACATCCACAAACATTCACTCCCTCCACCACTAACACACAGCAGCAGCAGCAGTGTGCACCATCTACAAGATTCACTGCACGAATTCACCAAGGCTCCTTCGACAGCACCTTCCAAACCCACAACCACTATCATCTAGAAGGACAAGGGCAGCAGATAGATGGGAACACCGCCACCTGGAAGTTCCCCTCCAAGTCACTCACCATCCTGACTTGGAAATATATCGCTGTTCCTTCACTGTCGCTGGGTCAAAATCCTGGAACTCCCTCCCTAACAGCACTGTGAGTGTACCTACACCACATGGACTGCAGCGATTCAGGAAGGCAGCTCAGTATCACCTCCTCAAGGGCCACTAGGGATGGGCAATAAATGCTGGCCCAGCCAGTGAAGCCCACATCCTGTGAATGAATAAAAAAAAAATGTGTGCAATCCCAAGTTTGCATTTTCAGAAATACTAGAACCTATTTTGTACAAATTCTGATCAAGTAGTTGATGCTGTTGCTATGGAAACCTCTTTAGGAATTTCGATGCTGATGACTGCGCTAGGAATGTATACTATCCCATGGTGTACGAAGGCAGTACTGCTGACGGCATTGATGTCCCTCATTGGAATTTCAATGGGCTTCCTAGATACAGGTTGGTAAAATCTGCAATATACAACTATCCCTTGTTCAGCACACTCGTGTGTCCCTAAAAAAGCTGCGTACTAATTGAAAATCACTTTCCCTTAAGAAACCTTGTAATAAGGGTGGGTTAGGAATATAGAAACAGGAGTAGGCCATTCAGCCCATCGAGCCTGGTCCACTATTTATTTAAATCATGGCTGATCATTACCTTAGTGCCACTTTCCTGTGCTATCTCCATAGCCCTTGATTTCATCAGTTCCCAGAAATCTATTGATTTCTGCCTTGAACATGCTCAATGAATGGGCTTCCACAGTCCTGAGAGAGTGGAGAATTCCAAAGATTCACCATCCTCTGAGTGAAGAAATTCCTCCTCATCGGCCTGCTCCTTATTCTGAAATTATATCCCCTGGTTCTAGACTCTCAGGGGAAACATCCTATCTACATCCACCCTGTCACATCCTGTAAGAATTTTGTAAGTTTCAATGAGATCACCTCTCATTCTTCGGAACTGGAGAGAATACAGACCCAGTTTCCTCAATCTCGCCTCATGAAACAATCCCGCCACCCTGGAGGTTAGTCTGGTCGATCTCTGTTGCACTCTCTCTATGGCAGGTATACCTTTCCTTAGATTAGGAGAATAGAGCTGTACACAATACTCCAGGTGAGGTCTTACCAAGGCTCTGTGTAACAGCAGCAAGACACCTTTATTCCTGTACTCAAAGCCCCTTGTGATGAAGGCCAACAGACCATTTGCCTTCCTAATTGCCTGCTGTACCTGCATGCTCGCTCTTAGTGACTCATGAACAAGCACAGCCAGGTCCCTTTAGACACCCGCACTTTCCAACCTCTCACCATTTAAGAAAGTATCCAGTTATTAAACCTTTTATAATAGATTGTAACATTTTCCCTACTACTGACTTCAAACTAACAGGTCTGTTAGGTTCTTGATCTGTAATTTTTACATTAAAAACCTATTGGCTGCCTTGAAACTAACGGCCCCAAAAATACTTCTACTAATTCACTACTTGTCTCCCACTCACCACTTCCTGTCACCTGCCCACTGCCCCTCTCACCCTCGCTGCTTCCATCTTCCAACCCCCTCGCTTCCTCCTCCCTCATCCCTGCTCCATCTCCCCCCGCCCCCCTTTATGCTCACTGCACCCCCACCATCGCCCTGGATCTCTTCCTCTCCTTCCCTTCCTCCCCCGTTCCCTGAAGATGCAACCTGTACTTGCCAGTGACCTCATTAGCTGTGAGGGTGTTAAAACTGTGGATATGACACAGATGAACTCCATGGTTATCTAGTAACAATGTGTGTACTTTACGACAGCTAAGACTGAGTAGTGACTGTGTCCAATAACACTGCTTTTTCCCATTTTCTCCCCGCCTCAGCCTAAGCGTGTTGAGATCCATGGTGCTGCTGTCCTGTTCCAGCCCACCATACCGTCCCTTCTCCAGCCTTCCAGGGATTAAACCTTTTGCCCCCCTCTGCTCGAGTATTGAGTCTCTCTGCTGAAACATCTTGGTGACCTGCAAAAAAGCCCAAAATTTCAAGCCTTACGTTTACTCCCTGGTCCCGGCCTTGTTTAGTTTTATTTCCTGGGTGCTGTTGACTGTCCTCGAGTTTCTGTTCTCCCAAGTAGGCCAATGTTCTCGTCGTTTTAATATAATGTAGATCAGGCATTCCCAAAATGTGGGGGGGTCATGGGACAAGGTTTTGGGGTCACGAACTCCAAAGCAGCAATGGCGGTAGTGGAGCTCAGACCCTGAGTTTTGACAGCTCCTAGGGCCCTTCTTTAATGTTCCTGTTTTCTTTTCTGTCAGTGGATGTGGCTTAACTGTCTGTTCTCAGAGGCCCATTTGCTGCCTGGACAACGTTTTGATTGCCTGATCTACACTCACAGCTTGTGAAAAGATGGGTCTTTGCTCTTTTCAGGGCAAGCCCAGTAGTTTTAACCCCCCGCCCCCTTGCCCAAACACCTGCTGACAATTCTCAATACCCCACTCACCCCTGTCTTGGTCAACCCCTTTCAATAATCTAGCCTCCCCTAATTTCACTCTAGGATCACACCAAGTCGGAGGCAGCAAAATGGGGTCACATTGGGAAAAGGGAAGCACTGGTGGTGTGGATCTTGGGAACTGGAATAGTTAACAAACTGGTGACTAAGATCAGTGGAAGGAGCGTAAACATTTCTGGAATGTATTAGTGCGTCATTCAGCAACATAGAACAAGGCGGCTTGTAATTTTGTAGCATCTTTCACCACCTAGGGATGTCACAAAGTGTTTCACAACCAATGAAGTATATTTTAAGCTTAGTCATTGTTGCAAGGCAGGCAAACCCAACAGCCAGTCAGTTGTTTGTGGGATTTTACTGTGTGCAATGTACTGAATGACTAGAGAGTCAGTTTTAGTGATGTTATTTGTGGGTGAACTTTCCTGCTCTTCAAATTGTACAATGAAATCTTTTACTTTTACCTGGAAAGGCAGACGGGGCCTCAGTTTAACATCTCATCCAAAATGCGGTAATTCCACAGCGCAGCACTGAAGTGTTAGCCTGGATTATGTATTGAAGTCTTTTCAGTGAGGATTGAATGTACAACCTTCTGACGTGGGAGGAAGAATGCCATCACAGTGACACATTAAGACCAAGGTCAGTTCCGGCTCAGTTGGTAGCACACTTCCCTCTGACTCATGACGTTCTGGGTTCAAGTACAAATCCAGGGCTTGAGCACAAAAATCAAGGCTGACACTCCAGTGCAGTTTTTTGGATGAGATGTCTGCCCTCTCAGGTGGGTGTAAAAGACCCCGAGAATATATTTTGAAGGAGAGCAGGGGAGTTATCCCCAGTGTGCTGGACAATATTTGTCCCTCAATCAACATCACAAAAACGGATTATCTGGTCATTATCACATTGCTGTTCGTGGGAGTTTCTTTGTGTGCGTTAGATCAATGGCTACACTTCAAAGTACATCATTAGCTCAAAAGCACTTGAGATGTCTGGCGGTTGAGAAAAGCACTATATAAATGCAATTCATTCATTCTTTTTAATCCTTAATCTGTGCCGTCATCTCACTAAAGGAACAAAGGGTCGGACCTCTGTATTAGCAAAGTTTTCTGTTCCAGATTTTCTATTTATTGGCTCCTCCTGGAAAGGTGAAGGGTGTGGGTGTCTGGTGAGAACCATTGCAGATTGGCTGTTTAACACTCGCTGGTGAAGAGTGGCCACTTTAACCAAAGAACCGTGAGCCCTCTTCCGTCTTTATCGGAAGAGAAGAGACAAAAGTGAAAATCAGTTACAAAAAAAAGAATCTGCTTCATCGAGCTGGTCCCCATGCAGCCATCTTGCAACATGACTCCTAATACTTTTTCCACCCAGCCCAAAAGAAAGGGAAAAAAGAAAAGGTTTTTCAGCAGGAAGGAGATTTCCTGAAAATTACACGCCAATTCCAAAAGTGGTCAAAAATGTCTTTCAGAAGATCACAGTGACTATGTAGTCAATCATCCAATCCTCCTCCTGCCTCTTGTACAGTGATATCAGCTTTCTCCAGCAAATTTTCAACATTTCCAGCTCCGAAGCTTGTTCATGTACTCGCGTCCCCTCACTCTTCTGGACTTAGTTTATTCAAATAATCCACATATTCTAGTCCATCATTATTTTAGATACTTCACTCAAATTGCCCCATATTCTTTTGCACATGTAAAAGGACTGAGATTCGTGAGTTTATTGTGAGAGCTAAGGGTTTCTAAACTAGGTATTAATCAATCGACCCTCACCCAAACGTTTTCCCAGCCAGATATCTCTCGTCACCTTCAGTGAATGTGGTTTTCTAGGTGGGATTTAACTAAGGTCTTGTATAAAGACACTTTGATGTTTTCTGCTTTATATTGGATTGTTCTAGCAATACATCCTAGCTCTGTTTTCATTATAGTCTTTTGGCACTAGTTGTAGACATTTGGAGACTTGTGCACTATAACCCAGATCTATTTTGCCATCAACAGACTTTAATTCAGAATCTAGCATGGTTTACGTATGCTTGGCATTAGCCCTACCCACATGAGTTGCTCTGCATTAAATGTCAAATTGTGGCCCACTCCATCGTTACATTTAGACTAGATTGTAACTATTTTTTCTTCTTACGTGTTTTGACACCAGCACAGCTCTTTGTGTCATCTGTGGACAGTAACTTGAATGTCTTCGTTCAGGTCAAAGGCTGAAGAATAATGGCCATAACACTGATCTCAACAGCACTTCTTAAAAAAAAAGCTTCTTTCACAGGATGTGGATGTCGCTGGCTAGGCCAGCATTTGTTGCTCATTTCTTGTAACTGGTCTTCAAGCAGAGTTGCGACTATTAATGACAACCCCTTCTGTAGGAATATACAACTGATTCCCTATCCATCCCTGTCTGCCCTTCAGTTCCACAGGGCTGCATGCTATATAGTAACCTGTTGTGTGATACCGTGTCAAAAACCTTTTGAAAGTCCAGATATGTAATGTCTACAGTGTCTCTTTCATCTATTATCCTAGTAAGCTCCTTGAAGAATGCAGTCAGTTTGATAAGACATGATTGTTTCCAGAAGCTATGCTGGATGTTGCTAATGACTTGTGTGTTGAGGTGGCTGTACAGAGCATCCGTACTGATCCCTACTTACTACTTTCCTAAAACTGGAGTGAAGTTCATGGGCTGGTAATTTCCTCATTTTTTGATTATGGATGTAACCTAAGTCTCCCTCCAGTCGTCAGGAATGATCCTAAACTCCTTTGGGCAAAGAACTCACTCATTACAGCTCCCAGTATTTTTTTTTGAAGAAACCTAGAATAAATGCCTTCAGGATCTGCAGTTCCATCAAATGACTTCAAACCCCTTTATTCTCTCTAGGATTAGAACTGCATCCGTTTAAACATTTACAGCTTTAGTGTTAACGACACACTGCATTAATGGGAACCAAGTACAGTCTACAGGGGTAATGACTGATGCAAAGTGGCTACTTAAAACCTCTGCCTATCCTGGGAGTCCACTTGAACTGCCCACTGATTCCAAACATAACTGAAAACATCTTCATTACCACTATATATTCTCCACTGATATTTTGGCTATTGTGATAGTAACTTTTGCCACATTAAGTGGAGCATGATACCATCCCTAATGTCCTGACAGTTACTTTCCTTTGAGTTGTAACAATATTTCTGCATGGCCAGACTTCCCAAATGAAAATCTCTTGTGAAACTGGTGCTCCATTATGTTTCTGTACCAGCCTGATGCATTTTTAAGATACTGTTTATGTACAGTACCCACCAGACTGAAGATTGAGAACAAGTTCAGATTCCATTGTCAGAACGTGTTTATGAAAGCTGCCCATTTACCTTAATATTAATATTTCTGAAGGGTTTCCCACCTCAAAAGTTTCACCTTTCGCCAGCTCTTTAAATAAGTTAGGGTCATGTGTGAGCCTAAGGAGCTTGCCTATGTTTCAATTTTCCACCATGTCCAAGTGCTTATATCTGAACTTGTCAAAGCTTCCTTGACAGCATCTTCCAAACTTGAGACCACCTAGATTAGAATGACAAGGGCAGCAGATAGATGGGAACACCACCACCTGCAAGTTCCCCTCCAAGCCACTCACCACCCTGACATGGAAATATATCGCCGTTACTTCATTGTCGCTGGGTCAAAATCCTGGAACTCCCTCCCTAAAAGTGCTGTGGCTGTACCTACACCACATGGACTGCAGTGGTTCAAGAAGGCAGCTCTCAAGGGCAACTAGGGATGGGCAATAAGTGCTGGCCTTGTCAGGGAGGCTCATGTAAATATTTAAAAAAAAATAACCTGCCTTTGCTCATTTACAGATGCTGACAAACCTATGTATGTCCAGCATTTATAGCTGTTGCTTTTTAATTGTAAAGTTTGTGTTATTATCTTCTACATAGATGAGAAGAGCTCACCTTGACTGGGGTTTGAAACAATTGCAGGAAATAACCAATTTTACTGTCTGTTCACAGGTGGAAATTTGCTTATTTTGCTTACATGGGGCAAGGAAGTCGCACCCTATATGCAGGCCCTGCACTTCAGTTTTGCTTTAGGTGCATTTGTGGCTCCTATCCTAGCAAAGCCACTGTTGGGCAACTTAGGAAGGACATTCAACGAGAGTGGGAATAGCCTCTTGACCAACACCAAAAACAGTTCTCAGAGTAAATCAGCAAGTTTGGTGGATATGCTGAAAACAACTGTTTCAGGCTTTGATCCTTTTACCTGGACGTACTTTGTTATTGGAAGTTTTGTGCTTCTAATTTCTGTGTTATTCTTCATTATTTATTTAAAGAGTAGTCCAAGTCGAAACAGAGCTGGTCTTTCTTCACAGGAGGCTCCATTCACAAGGTACCACAATGCTATTCTCTTCCTCCTGTTCTTCTTCTTCTTCTGGTATGTAGGAGCTGAGGTGGCCTATGGATCCTATATCTTTACCTACGCAAAAAACTTTGTTCATTTTGATGACAACCAGGCTGCAGGATTAAACTCCTTGTTCTGGGGAACGTTTGCCACAGGAAGAGGATTCGCAATATTCTTAGCGACGTGCCTTTACCCTGGAACTTTGATACTGCTTAGTCTAATAGGCTGCACCATTTCCTCCCTGATTCTGGCACTCTATAACACCAATATCATCTCTCTGTGGGTGGGCACTGGTCTTTATGGAGTCTCGATGGCAGCCACCTTTCCCAGTGGCATATCCTGGGTCAAACAATACACAAACACCACCGGAAAGTCGGCCGCTCTGTTTGTTTTCGGAGCCGCACTGGGTGAGATGGTGGTCCCAGCTTTGGTAGGATTCCTCCAAGGCATTAGTGCCATTAAGCATTATCCAATATTGATGCTGACTGCTTTGGGGACCTCTACAATGACAGCCATCTTGTTCCCTGTGATGTACAAACTGGCTTCATCTCCAAGAAGTGTCCAACTGGAGAGCGATGACCAAAAAGCTCTGTTAGGGTCGGGGCCTAATGAAGATGAAGACAATGATGACCCTCCAGAAGATTGGAATGATGCAGATTTTGAGGTGATTGAAATGAGTGATGTAAAGAATGACACAGACAGGACTCCAGCTTCAACAAAGACCACAGACCATTTCTCTCCAGAACACAACTCTCTCCCTTCACTTTCCTCCCCTGTATATCTAGGTGGCTCACCAAAAAAGAAACTACTTAACTTGGAGAGAGAAAAAAATGACTGAATGCTTAAAAACTAGGTAGAAATTTGGATATGATTACAAGTGTATCAGCAGAAGACAGAGTGGAAGAATTAAAGGTGACTCTAACTATGTTTAAACATTTGATCCTTGTGTGTCTTTTTAAAACAAAAATCTATGAAAATGTATGCAGGTTGCTTGTAATTCTGTGATTATCATTAGGTTAAATTAGCATTGGTTTAAATGAGAGTAAATTTCTTGTTGATTTTGACGTCTGAAATATTTGCATGACAATTTGTAGCTCTGGTGCTGGGAGGTATTGCTGAAAGCTGGTTTACAGCCTTCTGTCAACCTGGGGAACTAGTTCTGATTGTGCTCTGTATTGTTTCTCTACTTGATTATGTCAGATTTTAACCATAATCTTCCATCTGGTCTACACGAACTTCATGATCTGAAGAACCATTCTTACAGAGGGCATCGTGTGGCAAACATCCTATTTGTAATTCACCTCTTTTATTGCAGGATGGAATCCTTAAAACCTCCAATTGTATCTCTGTACATTTTAGGGGAAAAAGTAAAATGTAAAATGTGTAATTCAGTTTTTGGAAACACAACCATAATAACTTGAAAAATGAAAAACACTATGAAGAAAAAGAGCAGTGAAAAAGGAGAGCTGATACAAATGTGATGTGCTGTATAATTCCATGATTCTATATGCCTATTATCACTTTAACAAAAGACCCATTTGGTATTTGGACAACCAGTGAGCTAGATTGTATTTTGAACTGATCTTGGCAAAATTCACAGGTTCTGGCACAACTAAATCTGTGTAAAGCACAAGAAATCAAAGATTTTTGGATGTCACAGAGAAAACATGGAGTGCATTTGCTTCCAGAAGCAACCTATGACCATCATGGTTCTAGTTTAAAATGCAAAACAAGCTCTCTGTACTTTCCATATGTGGGGTTTGTCTAGAGGAAAGCTGTGTACTTTGGGGGGTGGGGGGGTGGTAATAAAAACCCTATATTTGCAATTCTGTTTTGTTTGGGCAGTGTGAAATGTGATGATAGTTGGGGTGCTTGTCTGACTGAAAATACACCAGTAACTTAATACAAAGCAAATGCTGTGGAATTAAAATATCAAAATTAAATGTCCATTATTACAAATGAATTAGTCACTCTACTATGAGTTCTGGGTACTGATGCCACATCATCCAGGGTAATACCTTATTCCAGAACCACTGAAAAATTGAGAAATTCCTTTATAGAATAGAACTTTCCAAACACTCCAATATTGTAAACTGACCGCACAATCTGTGGGTGATTTGAATATTGTCAATAGTCACATTTGAATACCTGAGAGCTGGATATTTTTAAATGAGTTGGTAACTGGTATATGAACCCAGTTTAATGATTTGTAAACAGCTACTTGATATTTTATAGGGATTCTATTTCTTTTATGTTTGTTTGCATATAATTCTAGCTTATATTTTACTGTAAATGTGATTCTTGACTTCAATCCCCCATTCTTTTTCAATTTTCTTTCCAGTTATCAGTATTAATATTGGCCAATACTGTGATTTTATGAGAACTGCCTATCAGTTTCAGAATTCAGGTTTCTAATGCAGCAGTTTGATTAAATGTGCTTTCCAACATGGTGAGGAACTCAGTACACTCTCAGCTACATTTGCACCCTTCATCAACCAAAAAAATTTTTTTTTTTTTTATGGGTTCAGAAATGGCCTGAACAAAGGATTTAAGATAACAGCCCTGCATTCCTGTTGCAGTATTCATCGACAGACCTGTAGACTGGGGAAGGGGCTGAAATGCTGTCATATCAGAGATGGTCATTCACTTTGTAAAACCATGATTAACTTTAAACTACTTAAAATGCAAAGTTCACTTGTTACATGACTGATGTCTGTGGCACATCAGAAGTAGTGAATAATATACTGATTGTGGATGAAATGATTTAGCAGTATTGGACTAAGTTCAGTAGAAGCTGAAGAAGAACATTGTGTTGTCTTGCTGTGAGCATTCTGTTGTAATCAGTTCTGATGCACTGGAACATTTTATGCCCAGTTGTAACAATCACGTTTTATAAATCTTATCACTGGGTGTTCTAGCATTTAGAATCTGGCCTCAATGGTTAAACTGGAGATCATTTATATTGAAAATCAAATGTGTACATAAATGGCTGCTTACAATTATATGAATCTGATGCCATTAGCTTTATGTCCAGCAACAAAGCTGTGTTTTACACACTAACAAATTACTATCACAAATCATAATACCTGATTTTCTGTAAACTGGGTTATCAAGCAAGAGCTATGCTAAAGTGGAAAATTGAAATGTTCTTTTGAAATAAGTAATTTTATAAGTGGTGAGCACTGGCACAGCATTGAACATTGCAGTTCCCAAATAAACCTTTCCCCCTTTTAAATGAATGTATTAGAATCCTCATCACAACAGAAGCAGAGGGACCTGTACTATGGTCTTGTATGCAGAGTAATAATTCTGAATCTGATGGATGTAGTTGAATGGTGAGCAAGTTATTGTTCATTGGATGTACGATGGAATTGATACCAGAACTGTAATATTTCCACTGCTGTATTTTGATAACTATAACTGTGAATATTAGGATCCTTATTGCTAATTGATATTGCATACACAGTGGCTGTTGTTTTTATATAGATCTTGGTAATGAGACAGGCACACACCTTTATTTACTTTTCAAATGATGGCTGAGTTTGTCTGGCAGTTACATGATTCATAATGTGATAATTTATTGTTTTGATCAGCAATGCAACCTCCACATATTAGACTGACAGATGAGCTTGTTAATACTTTCTTCAAAAGGTAACGAAGCATCCAAATTATATAAAATGTGTATCTCAACCTGCTGGAATCTGATTCTTCTACACCTTTTGTTATTTCACTGGGGATATATGTATTTCTTCAATGGGACAGTATCGAAAGAATCATTTAATTTTCTTGCTGTCTGCACCTTTTAATCTGACATTTAAATGTTATGTCCACTGTATAAAGGAATCCATGTTCCAATGCAAATCTAAACATTAAAGCCTGTCCACCTGGGAAGGAGAATTCTGTATTTGCAGATAGCTTTGTATGGTTCAGTCAATGTAAAAATATAGCACAAATCTTAATTTGTAAATCCAATTGGGTAAATCGGTGTATTTCTGGATTAATTGTACTCAAAATTAACACTGGATTCAGCAAACGAGTCAATTTAGTTTTGAAGGTAATCTTCAGATGAGTTTTGCACATTTTTATTTTGATCATTGTGTGTATTCATGAACTCAAAACTCTAGCTGCTGAAAATAAAATTTTACGTTTCTATTGGGAACAATATTTTTTTCTCTTTTAAATGAAAGCTGTACCTGTAATCTGTGTTCCCGTGTCTGACAGGATCAATGGTCTATAACAATACCCAACTTTCCTCATAGTATTGAAGAATGCTCATGTTTGGGTAATAAGTAAATGTTACCAATACAGGGATGCTGCACTGTGACCTTGATCCTTCTCCAGGGTTTTCACAAAGCAGATAAAATGATGACTTCATCAGACTACATTTCAGGTAAAAATGCATCACCTGGCAATGGAAATCTAGCTGTTCAGACTATACTAATAACACAAATAATCATAGCAAGCCAAAGAATGAGATAGAATGGGGTGATGAATAATGGAATAGAGGCTGGTTTTTCTTAAGGAGATGGAGGCAGAGGGATTTAAGGAAGGAATTTAACATGGGCTCTAAGTTGTTGAATGCAAAATTGGCCTCTTCTGCACACCCACTGCCATTCAGGAAACGAATTTCAGGGTACGAATTTAAGCACGATATCAAATATAGGGAGAGGTTCGGAATTGGGGGAAAGTGAGAAAGATTAGAAATTAATGTACATTAATGAGGTTATAGGTAATGGTGAACAGGAATTATGAGGAATAGGATCAAAGCTACATGGTGGGGGGGAGGTTTGTAGGGGGATCGGAGTCAGAGGCATTCAGTGCAGCATAACAACGGCCTCTTGGTTAGCAATAGGGCTGGTTTCTGAAGCTTGTAGTGCTCAGCTTAATTTGCAACCCTCAGTGAAGCCCGACAATGCCCTAATGCAAGTAACATTCCTGCCACATTCAGTCAATGTGAATCTAACCAGCTCAGTTGTATTCAATGGCATTACCATTGTCAGGTTCTCCACCATCAAGGATTGCCATGGATGAAGCTGAACCAAATAAATGGTTACCATGGTTTCTAGAACAGGGTATTCCACATCATTCATTTAATTCCCCAAACTCCTCTCCACCCACAAGGGACAACTTTGGACTGATGGAATACTTTACATTTACCTGGATTGGTGCAGCTCCAATACTCAAGCAGTTTGATATCATCCACTCCCTCCACAACAGCGCAGTTGCCTGTAGTGTCTATGTACAGGATGCTTCTTCAGTAGCATCTCATACCCATGACCTCCAATACCTAGCACAAGGGCAGCAGATGCACGGGAAAACCACCACTTCCAAGTTCCCTGCCAAGTCATGCACCCTCCTGACTAGGAACTATATCACCATTCCTTCTTCATCACTGGGTCACAATCCTGGAATTCCCTACCTAACAGCACTGGCCGAGTATCACATAGCAGCAGTGTGAGTGGCAACGAGGGATAAGCAATAAATACCATCCTTGCTGATGCCATCATATGAATTAAAAGTTATCTACAGCTTACAATAGGAGCTATTTAAACTGAAATCCATTAAGTTAGTAGTGAGAAATTTTGATATTACAATACCAAATGGATAAAGATGCTTTTAAAATTATTATGGCTAGGAAACAAAATATCAGCCATCTTGAGTTGCACCACATGGTTTTCAGTTTTAAAAGAAAATCACAATTAAGGATCTTGAACTGGTTAGCTGAAGAAACATCTCTAGGACTATATCCTGTTTCAGGAATTCTCTCCAGAACCCACTCCAGGTCAGATTTTACCTCTGCACAGTGCAGCGACTTAAAAAGCTTCAAACGATTCTGTGCAGAATTACCCTGAAGTTTTTTTCAACTTGAGGAATGCAAATTCCCATGGTCTCTGCCAGTCCTTGTGCCCACAGGCTAATTTTCCAAAACAGACCACCTAGTATTTTAAACAAGGAAAAATTTTAATAATCCGATTTATTCTAATTTAGTGACAATGTCAAAAATATTTTTAAAAGAAAAATTCCAAGTTCAGGATGGTCAGAAGAGTCCAACAAATCAGAAGCTACAAAATAAACAGGATCATATAATTCCTTTATATTTCCATACAACTTTACAACCATTGAAAAAAAGTGCCTCATTTGTACAAATTTTGGCAAATCAGACTTGACATAATGAGAAACTGTTAAGCTTTTCTTTGAAAACAATATAAACTTTTAAAAAGGACATGAAGTGCCAATAATATATAATCCGAATAAATAATCAAGATATTGCAACAACCCCACACAGCACTGTTTCCAAAATCTTGTCTAGCCATGATTGTTTTCGTAGCAAAGCACCCAGAAACATCAACATGACAGTGCTTTTAACAAACTGCTACATTTTGTACTGCAAGTTTACTACGGTGCACACTAGAGAAAGCAACTATCAAAAAAGGTAAACAAAAAATATATATAATTGAAAAAGGTTGTTAAAACATACAACACATAAAACTTCAATATATAGTAGAAAATCATCTGTAAACATATGCAGCTTGAAATTTGCACCATAGTTGTTAATTACCCACATTTCAGTGCCCATAGATAAGAACTCCATTTACCATAATTGCATACGAAATATTACTGTACACTTATTTACAGGGCTGTTCAATCGTCCATCACAATGGAAATGACACAGGTTCACAATTTTAGTTTAAAAAAATGATCTCCCAACAAGTGAAACGATTACCTAATAGACCCTTTGCACTGCAACATATCGTTTGTTCACACTCAAAAAGTAGAAATGGCAAAACGCTTCAACTGAGTAGGCTATAAAAGCTTGGCTTTTGCAGCCATGGCAAACTCACCATGACCAGGATTTCTGTACACAGAAAAATACAGATGAGAAAAAACTGAAATGAGCACCAGCCAATGCCTTGGGTGGATTAGAGTTGTTAAAACTGGTCCAACAATTGACGAAGGTACGGGGCCTTTGTAAGGTCACGACTGACGCTGAACAGCTTATACAAGACCGGGCAATCCAGTGAGACACACTGAACTTGTCTATCCACACAGCCTGTGCAATTCCTGCAAATCTAAAAATCAAAGACTTCCATGAGTAATCAGTGATTCAAAAGAAGGCAAATGCTTTCTAACAACTGCAATCTGTTAGGCACTAGGAAATTGCAGAAAACCAGCCACAGAATAGTATTTGACATCACAGCTCAAGAATGCAATTCATACAAATAAGTTTGGTTTCTGACTTGCCTTAAGCCATTACTCGGTACTTTTAGTCTTCAAAGGGGGAGGGCTGGAGCAGTCTGGAGGAGGGGGAGGTGAAAGATATACAGATGCATAGACTCACAAAGACACAAAGGGGAGAATAGAGAGGGAATGGGACAAGGAGACAGTGGAGATGAAGACAAGCAAGGAAGGAATCTTGACTCCATTCTCTCTCCCCTCTTGCCCAGTTCCTTCCCACCTACATCCGTGATTCCTCTGACACCCTACATCATATAAATAATTTCCAGTCCCCTGGCCCCAACCGCCTCCTCTTCACCATGGACGTCCAATCCCTCTACACCTCCATCCCCCACCAGGATGGTCTGATGGCTCTCCGCTTCTTCCTTGAACAGAGGCCCGAACAATCCCCATCCACCTCTACTCTCCTCCGTCTGACTGAATTTGTTCTCACACTGAACAATTTCTCCTTAAAGTCCTCTCACTTCCTCCAAATAAATGGTGTGGCTATGGGTACCTGCATGGGCCCCAGCTATGCCTGTATCTTTATGGGATATGTGGAACATTCCTTGTTCTGGCCCCCTCCCACAACTCTTTCTCCAGTACATCGATGATTGCTTCGGTGCTGCTTCATGCTCTCGTCTGGACCTGGAAAAATTTATTAATTTTGCTTCCAATTTCTACCCCTCCATCATTTTCACATGGGTCTATCTCTGACACTTCCCTTCCCTTCCTTGACCTCTCTGTCTCAATTTCTGGTGATAGACTGTCCACCAATATCCATTACAAGCCTACCGACTCCCACAGCTACCTCGACTGCAGCTCCTCACACCCCGCTTCCTGTAAGGACTCCATCCCATTCTCTCAGTTCCTTCGCCTCCGTCGCATCTGTTCTGATGATGCCACTTTCAAAAACAGTTCCTCTGACATGTCTTCCTTCTTCCTTAACCGAGGTTTTCCACCTACGGTGGTTGACAGGGCCCTCAACCGTGTCCGGCCCATCTCCCACGAATCCGCCCTCACACCTTCCTCTCTCTCCCAGAAACATGATAGAGTCCCCCTTGTCCTCACTTATCACCCCACCAGCCTCTGCATTCAAAGGATCATCCACCGCCATTTCCGCCAACTCCAGCATGATGCCACCACCAAACACATCTTCCCTTCACCCCACCGGCAGCATTCCGCAGGGATCGTTCCCTCCGGGACACCCTGGTCCACTCCTCCATCACGCCCTACACTTCAACCCCCTCCCACGGCACCTTCCCATGCAACCGCAGAAGTTGCAACACCTGCCCCTCACTCCACCCTGCTCTCATGCCCACGTCTGTCCTTGGCTTGCTGCATTGTTCCAGTAAAGCTCAACGCAAACTGGAGGAACAGCACCTCATCTTCTGACTAGGCACTTTACAGCCTTCCGGACTGAATATTGAGTTCAACAATTTTAGATCATGAACTCTCTCCTCCCTCCCCACCTCCTTTCCGACAGCGCCCCCCCCCCCACTTTTTTTCCCAATAATTTATATAGATTTTTCTTTTCCCATCTAATTCCATTATTTTTAAATGTATTTCCATCCATTGTTTTATCTCTACCTTTTAGCCTATTTCGATTCCTTCACCCCACCCCCACTAGGGCGATCTGTACCTTGCTTGTACTGCTTTCTACCCTTAATTAGCACATTCCTTTAGATAATATCACCACCTTCACCACCTCTTTGTCCTTTTGTCTACGACATCTTTTGATTATCTCCACCTATCACTGGCCCTCTATCCAGCTCTTCTTGTCCCAGTGCCCCCCCCGCCCACTTAAACCAGCTTATATTTCACCTCTCTTCTATTTTTACTTAGTTCTGTTGAAGAGTCATACGGACTTGAAACGTTAACTGTGTTCCTCTCCCGCAGATGCTGCCAGACTTGCTGAGTTTTTCCAGGTATTTTTATTTTTATTAAGGAATAAACTTCATTCAGGACATCCTAAAGTGCTCTGTAGCCAAATATATTTGAAATGTCATCATTGCAAACTCAACAGCCAATACACACACAGGAGGCTCTCAAAAACATGAATCACAGAATTGTTAATCTGTTTCAGCAATGTTAACCATGACACCAAGAGATAATCTTAAACTTAAATCCCAGACATTTTTTCAACATCCCTCACTTAAGTTCTCAAAATCAGTTCTTAGCCCATCTAATCTACAGGTAAGCACAACAAGTAAATATTCAATGAAAATAATTTATTCTCTTTCCTCCCTTTTTTTCCCCACTTTACTCTTCCACTTCCCCCGTTCCTCCACCCCAACTCCCATCCTCCAATTGTGCACTGCCTCGCCATTCCCTTACCCTTAACACACCACTGGCAGCCATGCCTTCAGTCACTATGCACCATGCTCTGGAATTCCCTCCCTAAACCCCTCTGTTCTTCAGAATCTCCTTAGACTCAAAAGCCTCCTTCTGTGCTGTTACGACTTTCAAGTCCTTGCCAGCTCTCTGTAGAGCAATCCAGTCAATACTCTTAATACCTAACGTTCAGCTAAACTTTTGGCTATCTATCCTAGTATCTCCTCCAGCTCAGTTCTTTCCCCCACCCTTCACATTTGTGAAATAATGGGGACATTTTTATCTTGGAGTATTGTACAAATTCAAGTTTTTGTTGTTGGCACCACAAACACATTACTTCCAATTAGGACTAAAGGCTCTTATCAGGGAATTGGGAGTCACAATCTAGGCTGACACTCCAGGAGTGCAGCATTGCCAAAGATGCTGTTTATTGGATGGGATTTTTGAAGTGACACTTTACCTGTCTAGTGCTTTAGATAAATATTAAAAATGAAAATATCTCATGGTACTATACAAAGACGAACAGGGAATTTTGATGTCCTGGCCAACATTGCACCCTCAACAGCAGAAACTCTCATGCCGTTTGGAAGAATATTAGTGGTGTAGAATGGTTTCTACATTTTGCCTACTTAGCAACCACTGTATGTTGAGAGGGTTAGACAAGATAATGTACAGTATTTGCCTGATTTGATCCAATGAGCAGCCACCTCTTCCCTGCACTAAACCTAAAAACTAATGAGAAGGTAGAATCTGGGATCCCAGTAGATCTTCCTGTCATTTGAGCTAGTTCCTGCAGCTCCTTGGCCCTTTCAAGTGAAGCCTGGCAATAATCGGAGGGGGAACAGGCGAGACCTGGGGGAGGGGGAGCAGGAGCGGACGAGATCGGTGGGGGGGGGCGGGGGGGGGGGGGGGGTGAGACCAGGGGAACAGGCAAGATCCAGGGGGAACACAAGAGCGCGAGAGCTTGAGAGAGAGCGCAAGAGTGGGTGGGAGGCCTCGAGAGAGACCAAAGCCTTGAGAGAGAGAGAGAGAGAGAGAGAGAGAAAGAAACTGAGGTTGGGGCAGAGGAGCAGGTTTCACTATCAGACTTTCCACTTCCCTGGGGTGGAAAGGGGAGGCAAACCTAGCCTCAAATGTTCAGTCTACTTGATAAAATTGCTAGTGACCTTCAATAAGAGAATTTTGAATAATAGTCCATTTAACTTCATGATGTTATTGTTTCAGCATTTAGTTTTAAGCCAGAGCAACAGCTTAACTTTTAGTCTTGATAATTGAGCGCAAGTACCTTTAGCAGCTGAGCCTGTTTCCATTCCCATTCTTGAATCTCCTGATGAAGGATCACAGCCACTTGCTGAGGGTTGCTTCGGCACTTATTACAGATGCCCAGCTGAGTGAGCTCATCACAGGCTGGACAGTGCAGGGTGGTGAAATACTGGGAGATTGTTCCTTTACGGCCATCCTGTTCATTGCGAGCTGTTGAAAACGCCTTCTGGACCTAAACAAAAACATTAAACATGAAGTTTAAGAACCTTGAATCGGTTACTTTTCATTTATGGAGAGTAAGTTTGCGGTGTACAGATGCTTTGTTTTAAAACATTCAGATAAAATCAATTGAGATGACAGGCAGACAACTCCAGGTGGCCAAGGGCGAGTTTACAATTTGTACAGCTGGCAGTGGGAGAGAGATCTAAAAATGTGAGTTGCATTGCTGACTCTGCTGTACACTGCAATGCTGATGTCAAGGCATTAACTATACCCTTACCCTGAAAGTATGCAAAATTTACACCCACTATGAATCAGACCATAATTTTAACAAGGACAGACTATCGGCAAAGTCAACTTGTCACTTGGCTGTAACCGGGCTCAGTACAGAGCAAGAGTAGATCCAGTTGTCCTAACAAAGGACATCCAGTGTAACGTGGACACAGGTCCACAAATCTGTCCTCATGGAATGATACCTTTAGTGCTGTTAGGAACTACAGAGTTTAAGTAAGTTATGTGTGTATTTGGGTCTGTCAGGAATAAGGTATATCTTAGTTTGTGTTTAATTTTGTTTTTCTGCATTTTGTGGGTTAAAAAGATGAAGCTTGATTTTAGTTTCACTTTAAAAGATGCCTGCATTTTTAATGAGTGTTATGACCCTTGAAGTGGAGAGTTGTGTTATCAAGGAGGTAGTGGTTTTGAGAAGTTAAAACAAAGTAGAAAAAACTGTGCTATTGTGTACCAATAGGGTCCAGAGGGAACCCCACCCCCACACACACAGACAGAGAAAACCAAAAGCAGTTTGAGTTCAATTGGTCATTGTGCTCTAAAGCTGAAAGGAGTTGCCAGCAGAAGCAGCATAGGAGAGAGACAGAAAGCAAGTCCCAAACTAAAACTGAAACCAGCTGCTAAGAGAAGCTGGACAGGAGGGAGCTACAGGAAGCAGGTTTCCCCAAAGAACAGAAGAAGGGTCCTGAGGAAACCTTCTAGTCAAAGGGGATGAACAGGAATCTGGACAAGGTCCTCTTAAGTGAAGTTAAGAGTGAGGAGCAGAGAAGTGCTCCAAGATTAAAGGGAGAAGCTGTAGGATGCAGATTTAAACAATATAGGCTTGCAAGAATCCAGAAGATCCATGGAGACAGATGAAGGGCTGTAACTCTTTACTATGGGCACATGAAGCAGTGGTGTTCTGTTGGCACTTCTGAGTCAGTGAGAGTGCATGGAAGGCAAAGCTTGAATGCACTCGGCAATTCAGCAGAGAGGAACATCAGAAACTCTGGAAGTGGACCCTTATGGAAGGTGTCTGAGAGAAAGCGTCAGTTTGGGAGAAGATTCCAAGGCGAGGTCTTGGAGAGTGGAGATTGGAAACCCCTGGTGTGAAAGACAGAGTTCAGTGAGACTGGTTGGCTCATGGTGTGATAAGCGTCTGTGGGGGGGGGGGCACGCGGGGAGGAGTGGACGAGAGATCCATAGCATCTGTTTGGGGTGGCATCTGTCACTTGGTTTCAGAGTGTGGTGTGTCTGACCACAGGTCACCTATTGATTTACATGGAGTGTACTTACTGTGAACATTAGTGCATAAGATAGTTTTTGTAACTTGTGTTATCCTTACAAATCTGTATATATCTGTAAAGGTATTGTTGTGGGTGAAGGAGTATTGTAATATAGTTCATCTTCTCTTGTTTAATAAGCATTTTATTATTTTGTTAAAAGTTCATCAGCTGACTTCTGTGACTCTGTTCAGTAGCCACTCTCCACGTATCTAAACAAACAAATAAAAGTTAGGATCTATCAAGCCGGGTTCCACCCTGGGATCTGGCTTGTCCAGTGGTAATATCAGTCCGGATCATAACAATGCATTCAGCTCAAAGGCACATGAGCAATGCTGTGAAGCAATTACTAGAAAAACTAAGGTGTTGGGGTGCTTCACAGACAGCACACTATTTTGATGTTATACAATACCATAGTTAGGCCTCACAAGCTATGGAGTCTATTTTTGGTTTCCGCACATGGTTGGTTAGGGGGGCTTTGGAAAAGGTGCACAGAAAGGACACTGGACTAATTCCCAGTTTAAAGTATCTTGGTTATCAAGATAGGCTAAAATTGTTGGAACTCTACATTTTAGAGAAATGTAAACCTAGGGGTGATTCGATCAATCACAATTGTTTGTAACAAGATGAAGGATTAGATAGTGGCCAATTAAACGGATTGGGGAGGATTAAAATTTTACATTCTTGGTTAGCTGTCGGGTGGTGGTTCTTTACCAGAGAATAGGCTGCTGTGTCATTTGGTGGACTTTGGATTTACCTTATTCCTTCAAGTGAAAGCTGAACATTTCACAAAAGGCAGGTAACTGTAGGGAATTAAGAACCAGATTGCCCTGATCACCACTGCCAGGTCATCAAATTGAACAATAACCCCAACACCAACCCCCGGGGAACACCACTGTATACTCCCCTCCAGTCTGAAGAACAATTTTATTCCTTACTTTCTATCTCTTAGCCAATTTCTTATTTAAACAGCCACTGGTCCTTTAGTACCATGATCTTCAATTTTGCTAAAATGTCCATTATGTGGCACTTTAACAATTGCCTTTTAAAAGTCTGTTACACAACATCAACCAAATCAACTTCAAGTTAGTCAAATACGATATGCCTTCAAATCTATGGTGGCCTTCATTTATTGGCCCATATTTTTCGAAATGACAATTCTGTCTCAAATTATTGTCTCAAAGTTTGCCCACTGCTGGCGTTAGGCTAGCTGGTCTGTAGTTCTCGGTTTTGGCTGCCTCCCTTTTTTGAAGAGGGGTTTAAACATTTGCAATCATCCTGTGGCACCACTCCCAAATTTGAGGAAGGATTGAAAAGTTGCAGACAGAATCTCTTGCATTTTCCACGTTTACTTCCCTCACCGACCTGGATACATCTCATTCAGACTTGACTGGCTTTTCTTCTTTGAACACTCAACCTTTTAAGTACCTCCTATTTTTATCCTATCCAATTTCTCCCTACACATTGGCAACATCCTGTGCTTTCCTGAGATCAGATGCAAAGTATTAATTTAATACATCATCTGCCTCCACAAGATGATCTCCTTGTTGGGCCCTAATCTACCCCGACCCTTCCTTTGAATATCCTTTGACTAGTTACATGTTTTTAAAAGGTTTTTGGGCTCCTTTCTTCATTAGTTACTAATTTATTCTCATACACTCTTTGCCCCTTTTTCTGGCTTCCTCTGTACTTTTTGCATTCAGCTTGGTTCTGTACTGAATTATCAATCTGACATTTAACATAAGCCCTTCTCAGTATAATTTTAATCTCTAACTATACTCATAACTCGTACACATTGGCATTGCTCCTGTTTCGTCCATGTTCTGTACAGCTATTCAAGTACGTGGATCAAAGTTTAAATTGCAAACTCCTTCTAATTAAGCACAAACACTAGTTATAATAGTTTAAATATTGAATGGATCTTGAAAGTTGTTTTATTATTGACAAATATTGGAAAGAAATCAGGGTGAGGGCATAACAGACATACCATATGAGAACAGGATACGGGGTCAATTGAACAGGTGATTTGGGACAGAAAGATGGAAGTAACCCATGGAATACAGGATCTGAATTGTTGTGACCAGAAGTAGAGCTGGATCTGCTTTAAACTGGTGCCAATTCTGATGATTTATATCAGGCAAAGGGCAGACTACAGCCAATTCTAGGGGCAGCCTAAGCCCACAACATATTTATAACAAGGTATAAACTCCAGATTTTTGATTATTTCTACATTTCAAATGTGTCTCATTATCCTGGATTAGATTGTGACCACCATCAGTCAATACATCGTACCACAGAATCTATGACCGCCTGAAAAAGAGGTGCCTTCCAGTAGTGTCAGCCTGATGGTGCTGGCCATTCCCTTCCACAAACTCAAGTAACCCCATGCAGTAGCCTGGAGAAAAGGTAGACCAACTTGTCCAGGACAGCAAATAGCAAGTTAACAACCAATTTTCAACATGGGTCTTAGCAAAACTGTATCTGGAGTATGGTCTCCGAATTCCTTATAACTCTCCAAAAGCTAGCCTGAGTGCCCATTCCTCACAGGCTATTTGATATGAGGTAACTATTACAAGTGTACACTTTATAGCTGGGCTCACTGGATAATAGTCACGAGCTGAAATACTGACCAATTTCCTTTCATTCCTAACTCAGGGTTGTAGAAGTCAACTCAACAGCAAATTTCTTACTTCTACAGCTGAAATCAGGCAGTGCAGGGAGTGAAAATTTAAAGCCACCCCATGTGTATGTCTCGGTACCAGACCAAGTAATTGACCATTGGGAAAGCACTGATCTTCCAACTTTCAAACTAAGGAAGGGGAAGTGAGATTACGCAATTGGCCTTTCCTTTGTAGGGGGTTCATCCAAATCCTAGCCAACATTCTATCATCACTACCAGAAATAGTTTGACCAATTATCTATCATTATGTTGTGTATCATTATATAGGACTTTGCTGTAGTCGAATTGGCTACTGTGTCTGACTACATAATAAAGGCTCCCTGCCCAAGAGGGAGCATGAACCACCAAGGAAAATCAGAAGCTGGTGAACATGGGTGCTGAAACAGGCATTGCCGCCGCAGTAGGGCAAGTGGGAGAGAACTGGGCTGATGACCTCCCAATGTGTGTCATCGCTCCAACAATGCAAAATAGCACACTTCAGAACAACAGCCTTTTCTGGGCTACTTTGCATTAATGTCCTTGACTTCATTTCTGTTGATATTCATGTTAGTGAAGAGCTTAAACACAAGGACCGGAGGAGTAATGAAAACTAAACAAGATAATATTACAAATCCAAATCCAACATGTGTATCAGGAAATCTCATTGCTTCTTACCCTGGGTAACTCATGGTACCAGCTGAAGACATCCACACCAATCAGAGAGAAAACCCTGTTGAGGGGTGGCAGGATCTGTTTGGTGATGTAGTAGGTAGCATTCAGTCTCAAGCTGGGATCCTGCAGCACCTCAATCGGTCGTCTGACAAGCTGAATGAGAGGCACACCTGGTACTCCGTACACAATGACGTAAGGAACTCTCTCGCCTACCCTGGGCTCAGAACGCCGATCATATGAGAGCATCCTCCTGTTTCGGGGCAAGACAGCATTAGCAATTTGTAGAGTTAATACAGCTTCAGCACGAACACCTGCGAAACAACCATTATTTCAGTAACTCATTCACATATCTCCTCCACCTGGATGCACTTATCAGGATTTACTCAAGACAGCTCTGCTGGGATCTAAAGGCCCTTTTATATTAATGCACAAAAGTTAAATTGTTCCCTTTCAAATTGCTTCAGTGCAGCTATATTGGATACTGCAGATTCTGCATTAACCAGCACATGGCATTATGTGAAAACATCCTTCAGCCACAAGCTTAAAAAAATGTTACAAAATAAATTAAGTATGCACATATCTTTCCATAGTGTTAATCAAAACTTACAGTTCTCTTGCACGCATTAGGTATAAAGGGCATCTCAGGACTTTATAGCCAAGGGCCAGAAGGAACTGACACTGGGGAGTGAGAAATAGATAGCACTGAAGACATGGAGGGTGCGTGCCAGAACATAAGGGCTGGAGGAAATCAATGAGATGAGGAATGGTGAAACCATGCAGATTTTTGGATTTGTTAGTCGGTCAATTGAACCACCTTCTTTGCTGGCCCACTTTAAATTCGTTCAGTTATATACAGTCAATCTACTTGGCATAAAATCAATTCAAATCTCACCACAGCAGCCAGTGGGACAAAATAGCATAAAAAGTACAAGCACGTGAACACATGCAGCTGGCCAGTCTAACTACAGACCCACCAGAATAAGACTTAAAAACTGCAGGAGCCATTTTAAAAAGAAAACATTTTGATATTGCTTATATTGGCCGCTCAATGGAATATATTGACCTGGGTCTCCATTTTCCAACTGGAAGAAACAAATGACAACCTCAACGCAATACCTGGCATTCATTTTGGGATCACTCTTCTGTAAGTTACAAGGTAAAAGGGATGTGAACTAGAGTGATTTGAAAGTGCAACAGGACAATTAAAAAAAAAGCTGCATTTCAAAAGTACAAAAGTAGTGCAATTGCATACAATGTAAAGGATCAATACTGCCCTGCCACCAACTGACTTGCTTCAGAGTTTCAGTACTGTTTCTATAAAGGGACACAGTGCATACTCGGCACATGAGAGTGAGACCTCGCAGCTCAGGCAGCGCTTCAGTCTGAATTTACAACAGCTCCTGGAAGAGTATTTTCTTTTTTAATGCTTATGACTTGAGTTGGTATCTTCTAACGTTCGAACACCATCATTTTGACAAGTAAGCGGAGATATTACAGCAGCTATTATTTATCAAGGGCAGAGCCAAAAAGGAATCTTCCACGGAATATGACCCACTTAAACTGTCAAGGTTGAGCTGAAATTTCGGTTTCTGGTTTTCTTTGTGGCCTTGAGAGAACAGGCAGTAAAATGTGTGCAGAACTGCAGGTGGAACAGCATTGTCACCAGGTGCCAGTAAACATGCTGTTTCTGCTTCATTAGCAGCTCTGCGTCAGAATGCCTGCCTTTTGGTGTCTCAGCTCTCCCAGAGATGGCAGCACCCCTTTAATCTAGAATGCTGTCGACAAATGCAGGGCAGCTGCTGGGATAATGCTATTCCCCACAAGCTTCAAGGGGCATTTTCTTCAGCATAGCAATAAAAGTGAGCCACAGTCCGCCCATACTTTAACAGCAACAACAATTTTCGATGAACTAGACTCTCAAAATACAAAATAGAGTTGGGGCTGAGAAAAAGTTGTTCAGCCAAAGCCCATTCCAGTGATACATTAACTTACGCATCATACAATGCACTGTAATTGTACTTGACAAATCCTAATATTTTTGCCTTCATTCCTTTACCTGGAAAAGTATTTCAAATTCTCAGGATTTAAGCAAATATTTTTTTTCCCTGCAAGCTGTATTAAATGTACTTTTCAACCATGAATAATTCACGTTCTCTGCTCCTGGCTGATGGGTGTATGTTGAAGTAATATTCTAGGTTTATTGGATCTACGCTATTTAATTATTTTTATATACATTGCAGTCTTCTTCCCATAGCCTCCTCTTTATTGACAGTAAACCTCATACTTCTCTGATTTTCCCTCAAACCTTCACACATTTGGGTTAATCTTTTTCTGGTTTTCCAGTAAATTACCACTAACTGCTGATCGCAACACAGCGCAAATATTCTGTCATTTTGAGGGAGTCAAAGATTGATCGACCAACCTTGTCCCCATATTCAAAAAGAGTGGTAGAGGCAAGCCCAACGATAACAGACCCAATAAAATCACCTCAGTAATTTTGAAAACAAGTTCAATCAACTGTCAAGAAGTTAAGTGGAAAGATGTCCAAATGAAATAACCCAATGGGAGCCAACAAAATTGGAAGGAGCAGATTTTGCCTGATCAACCTTAGGCAATTTTAAAAAATCGGATCCAGTGGAGGTTCCTCACCACTAGTGATGAATGTATTTGTTTAACAAAAAAAAGACAATTTACATTGTCAATTATTGAGTGATGTTAAGTCAAATAAGAGCTGATATTCCAAGTTGATAGTTGGGGAGAGCCATGCAACATAGTACATCAGCAATTGGCTAAAAGGAAGGAGTTAGAAGACAGTCACGAGAGAATTGCAGACACATACAAGGGAGGCCTTATTGAATAGGGTAGACAGTGGCAAAGTGGCAATGTTACTGGGCTAGTAATTCAGAGGGCCAGGCACATGCCATGGGATCATTGATTCAAATCCCACCATGGCAGCTAGTGGAATTTAAATTCAATTGAAAACCAGTTTCAGTAATGTGCCATGAAACTACTAATTGCCGTAAAACCCCATCTGGGGAGTTCACTAATGTCCTTTAGGTATGGAAATCTGCTGTCCGTGCTCGGTTTACATGTGACTCGCTAGAACCATAGAGAAGCTACAACTCAGAAGGAGGCCATTCGGCCCATCTTGTTCATGCCAGCCCAAGGACACCCAGATGCCCTTTCTAATCCCACCTTCCTGCACCCGGCCCATAGCACAGCAATGCGGTTGACTTTTAACTGCCATCTGCAATTGCCCAGCAAGCTACTCAATTGTATTAAAAGAAAAATGAAATGTCTCTGACTCCTCCATCACCATCCCTGGGTATGTCCTGTCCCATGGCAGGACAGACAAACATACTCAGTCTTCAAGCCTGCTCTGACATTCAATAAGATCACGGCTGATCTAATTTTAACCTCAACTTTACATTCCTGCCTACCCCCGATAACCTTTCACCCTTGCTTATCAAGAGTCTATCCACCTCTGCCTTAAAGATATTCAAACACTTTGTCTCAACCACCTTTTGAGGAAGAGAATTCCAAAGACTCTCAACCCTCAGAAAAAAGTTTTCACTATTTTTGTCTTAAATGGGTGACCCCTTATCTTTAAACAGTGACCCCTAGATTTAGATTCTCCCACAAGAGGAAGCATCCTTTCCACATGCACTCTGTCAAGTCTTCTCAGGATCTTATATGTTTCAATCAAGATGTCTCTTACACTTCTAAACTCCAGTGGATACAAGCCTAACCTGTCCAGCCTTTCCTCATAAGACAGCCCACCCACTCCAGGTATTAGTCTAGTAAACTTTCCTTAAATAAAGAGGCTAAAACTTATTTTTCATTCATTCATGGGATGTGGACGGCACTGGGACAGCATTTATTGCTCATCCCTAATTGTTCAGAGGCATTTATGAGTCAACCACATTGCTGTGGGCCAGACCAGGTAAGGATGGCAGGCATCCTTCCCTAAAGGACATGAATGAACCAGATGGGGTTTTATGACAGTTGTGGTCATCATCAGACTTTTAATTCAAGATATTTATTGAATTCAAATTCCACCAGCTGAGATTCGAACCTGGGTACCCAGAGCATTACCCTGGGTCTCTGGATTACTAGTCCAGTGACAATACAATATGCCACCATCTCTCAATACTTCATACACTGCTCCAGATGTGGCTTCATCAATGCCCTGTATAACTGAAGCACAACCTCCCTACTCTTGCATTCAATTCCCCTCACAATGAAAGAGAACATTTTATTAGCTTTACTAGTTACTTGCTGCACCTGCATTCTAACCATTTACAATTCATGCACTAAGACACCCAGATCCCTCTATATCTCAGAGCTCTGCAATCTCCCACCATTTAGATAATATGCTTCATCCTGCCTAAACAGGCAACCTCACTTCCCCACATTATACCCCATTTGCCAGATCTCTGCCCACTCACCTAATCTATCTTTTTCCTTTTGTAGCCTCCTTATGTCTTCTTCACAACTTACTTTCCTACCTATCTTTGTGTCATCAGCAAATTTAGCAACCATACCTTCGATTCCTTCATCAAAATCATTTATATAAAATGTAAAAAACGGAGGCCCCAGGACTGGTCCCTGTAGCACACCACTCGTCACATCCTGCTAACCAGAAAATGACCCATTTATGCCGAAAGTAAGGTTCGCTCATCCACCTTTTCTGCTCCCTCTCTCCTCTTTGCCCAGGGAGATGATAGCCATGATGGAGTAGAGACTGGAATGGTTGCAGCTGAAGTGCACCCCAAACGAAGGGATTAGCCCGGAAATGTCCAAAACTCGCAGTCCAGAGCTGCAATAATGGCTTTGTTCAGTTTTGAAATCTTCACCGATGTATTGCTGAGTATTGTCTGTCATGTACAGGTACTGCACCACAATTTGCTGCAGAGTAACTACCCAAACCAATGCTGCCCTCACATAGCTGGAACCTATCTAATTGAGTCCCATTGAAAAGCGTGTTCATCACTCGTGATTTCCCTGTTTGAGAGGTTTTGTGGGAACATAACCTTTGCGAACGGCAAGACTTTACTCTGTTTCCTATTAACTAGCCAATCTTCTCTCCATGCCAATTTGTTATCCCCAAAACATGAGCTTTTATTTTCCACAATAACCTTTGATGTGGCGCCTTATCAAATGCCTTCTGGAAATCTAAGTGCAGTACATCTACCAGTTCCCCTTTATCCACAGCATATGTTACTTCTTCAAAGAAGTCCAATAAATTAGTTAAACATTATTTCCCTTTCCCAAAACCATGTTGACTCTGCCTGATTACCTTGAATTTATCCAAGTGTCCAGCTCCCACGTATTTAATGATAGGTTCTAAGATTTTCCCTATAACAAACGTTAGGCTAACTGGCCCATTGTTTCCTGCTTTCCGTCTCCCTCCCTTTTTGAATAAAGGAGTTACATTAGCTATTTTTTAATCGAATGGAACCTTCCCCGAATCTAGTGAATTTTGGAAAATTAAAACTAACACATTAACTATCTCACTAGCCACTTCATTTAAGGCCCTAGGATGAAACTCATCAGGAACTGGGAACTTAGCAAATTGTTGGAACTGCGGGTTGACAAGTACCACTTACCTGGTAATTGGAATTTTCGCGAATTCCTCCCTCCCAATTCCTAATTTACAGCTATTTCTGGGATGTTACTTGCATCCCCTATAGTGAAGATTTATGCAAAACATCGATTCAATTCATCTACCATCTCATTTACCTTTAATAATTACCCAGGCTCACTTTCTATAAGTTCAACGGTGACTTTTTAAATTATCTACAGAAACTCTTACTATCTGTCTTAATATTTCTAGCTAGCTTTCTCCTATATTCTAATTTTTCCCTCATTAACCATTCTTTGCTGTTTTTTATATTCTGTCCAATCTTCTGACCTGTCATGCATCTTTGCGCAATTATATGCTTTTTTCTTTAAGTTTGATACTATCTTTAAATTTTTTAGTCAACCAGGGATGGTGGGTCCTCCCCTTGGAATTTCTTTTTCTCGTTGGATTGTACCTATTCTGTGTATTCTGAAATATCCCCTTAAATGTGCGCCACTGAGAGTAGAAATTGCAGGGCACTGGCCATAATCTTTCAGTCTTCCCCGGACTCAGGGGAGGTGCCAGAGGACTGAAGAATTGCAAATATCACATCCTTGTTCAAAAAAGGTTGTAAGGATAAGCCCAGCAATTACAGGCCAGTCAGTTTAACTTCAGTGGTGGGCAAGATTCTAGAAACAACTATAAATTAGTAGTTACATGGAAAAATATGGGTTGATAAAGAAGAGCCAGCATAGATTTCTAAAGGTGAAATTGTGTTTAACTAACTTGCTGAAGGTCTTTGAAGAGATAACAGAAAAGGTCGATGAGGGTAATGCTGTTGATGTGGTGTACATGGACTTTGAAAAACCATTTGATAAAGTGCCACACAACATGCTTGAGAGAAAAGTTATTGCTTATGGAATAAAAGGGATAGTAGCAACATGGATATAAAATTGACTGAACAATAAGAAGCAGGGAGTAATGGTCAATGGATATTTTTTGGACTGAAGGAAGATTTGTAGTGGAGTTCCCCAGGGGTTGGTATTGGGACCTTTGCTTTTCCTGATATATTATTAATGATCTAGATCTTGGTATGCAAGGGACAATTTCAAAGTTTGCAGATGATACAAAGCTTGGGAGTGTTGTGAACTGCGAGGAGGACTGTGTGGAACTTCAAGAGGACATGGACAAGTTGGTGGAATGGGCAGTTAGGTGACAGATGAAGTTCAATGCGGAGAAGTGTGAGGTGCATTTTGGTAGGAAGAATATAAAATAAGGGGTGGAATTCTGAAGGAGGTGCAGGAGCTGAAAGAAATGGGTGTATATGTGCCTAGATCATTGAAGGTGGCAGGACAGGTGGAGAGAGCAGTTAATAAAGCATATAGTACCCTGGGCTTTATTAATAGGGGCATAGATTTCAAGAGCAGGGAGGTTAGACCCTTGTAGATCTCAGTTGAAATATTGTGTACAATTCTGGGCGCCATATTATAGGAAGGATGTGAACACACTGGAGAGAGTGCAGAAGAGATTTACAAGAATGGTCCCAGGGATGAGAAACTGCAGCTATGAGGAGAGTTGTGACAGTTTTCCTTGGAGAGTTGGAGAGGAGAAGACTGAGAGGAGACTTGATATAAGTTTTCAAAATCATGAGAAGGCTGGACAGAGTAGATAGGGAGAAGCTGTTCCCATTCGTAAAAGGATCAAAAACAAGAGGGCACAGATTTAAAGTGATTTGTAAAAGAAGCAAATGTTACATGAGAAAAAACTTTTTCACACAACGAGTGGTTGAGGTCTGGAACGCCGACTGCCTGGAAGTGTGGTGGACACAGTTTCAATTGAGGCATTCAAGAGGCCATTAGATGATTATTTGAATAGAAACAAGGTGCAGGGGTATTGGGAAAAGGCAGGGCAATAGCACTAGGTCATAATGCTCATTTGGAGAGCCTATGCAGAGAAAATGGGCTGAATGGCCTCCTTCTGTACCATTAAGATTCTGAGATTCTGCATCACTATTGACCTATCCCTTAACCTAATTTGCTAGTTCACTTTAGCTAGCTGTGCTATCATGCCCTCATAATTGCCCTTATTTAACTTTAAAATACTAGTCTTAGATGCACTCTTTCCTTCTTCAAGCTGAATGTAAAATTCAATCATGGGTGCCTTAGGGTCATTTATTAATCCTATCTAGTTGCACAACACCAGGTTTAGTATAGCCTGCTCCCTGGTTGGCTCCAGAACGTGATCTATTAAATTATCCCGAAAATATTCTATGAATTAGTCATCTACACTACCTTTGCCAATCTGATGTATCCAGTCTATATGTAGATTAAGATCTCCATGATAATCACTGTACCTTTCTGAAGGAGCTCCCACTATTTCTTCTTGGATACCCCATCCTACCATTTGATTACTGTTAGGGGGCCTGTACACCACTCCCACTAAGTGACTTCTTGCCTTCATCATTGCTCATCTCTACCCAAACCACTTCTAAATCTTGGTTTCCTGAACTTAGGTCATCCTTCTCTATTGTGCTAATGGCATCTTTAATTAACAGAGCCACCCCCCTCCACCTTTTCCTAACTTCCTTTCCTTCCTAAGTGTCACATACCCTTCAATGTTCAGATCCCAATCCACGCCATCCTGCAGCCATGTTTCTGTAATGGCTATTAAATCATACTTATTTATCTCTATTCGCACCATCAGTTCATCTGTTTTGTTTTGAATGCTACTTGCATTCAGATACAAAGCCTTTAGTTTTGTCCTTTTCTTTATATAACCTCTAACCTCATCTCAGCAGTTCTAGCAACATCTGGGGAGAGAGAAACAGAGTTAACGTTTCGAGTCCGTATGATCCTTCTTCAGAGCTGAAGAGAAGTGAAAATGTGTTGAAATTTATACTGTTTAAAGGGGGGGGGGTGCAGTTGGAGCTGGATAGAAGGCCAGCGATAGGTGGGGACAAAGGCTGACCTCATCTCTGGTCATCACTGACCTCATCTCCTCCAGAGATCTTCCCTTCACAACCTCCAACCTCAGTCTCAACCACAGACAGCTCGCTTCTACCTCCTTCCCAAAATCCACAAACAGGACTGTCCTGGAAGACCGATCATGTCAGCCTGTTCCTGCCCCAAGGAACTCATTTCTTCCCATCTTGACTCCGTTCTCTCTCTCCTTGTCCAGTCTCTTCCCACCTACATCTACGATTCCTCTCATGCCCTATATCATATCAACAATTTCCAGTTCCCTGGCCGTAACTGTCTCCTCTTCACCATGGATGTCCAATCCTTCTACACCTACATTCCCCACCAGGATGGTCCGAGGACTCTCCACTTCTTCCTTGAACAGAGGCCCGAACAATCCTCACCCATCACCACTCTCCTCTGCCTGGCTGAACTTGTTCTCTCACTGAACAATTTCTCCTTAAACTCTTCTCACTTCCTCCAAATAAAAGATGTTGCCATGAGTACCCGCATGGGTCCCAGTTATGCCTTTTATGGATTATGCGGAACATTCCTTGTTCCAGTCCTACTCAGGCCCCCTCCTATAACTCTTTATTCGATACATCAATGACTGTTTTGGTGCCACCTCATGCTCTCGTCTGGACATGGAAAAATTTATCAATTTTGCTTTCAATTTCCATCCCTCCATCACCTTCACATAGTCCATCTCTGACACTTCCTTTCCTTGACCTCTGTGTCTCCATTTCTGCTGATAGACTATCCACCAATATTCATTACAAGCCCACTGACTCCCACAGCTACTTTGACTACAGCTCCTCACACCCTGCTTCCTGTAAGGACTCCTTCCCATTCTCTCAGTTCCTTTGCTTCCGCTGCATCTGTTGCGATGATGCCACTTTCCAAAATGAATCTTCTGACATGTCTTCCTTCACTTAGATTTCCCACCCACGGTGGTTGACAGGGTCCTCAGCCGTGTCCGACCCATCTCCCGTGCCTCTGCCCTCACACCTTCCCCTCCCTCCCAGAACCATGACAAGGTCCCCCTTTTGTCATCACTTTTCACCCCACCAGTCTCTGCATTCAGAGGATCATCCTCCGCCATTTCTGCCAACTCCAGCATGATGCCACCACCAAACACATCTTCCCCTCATCCCTCCTGTCGGCATTCCGCAGGGATTGTTCCCTCTGGGACACCCTGGTCCACCCCTCCATCACCCCCAACACCTCATCCCCCTCCCACGGCACCTTCCCAAGCAATCACTGAAGGTGCAACACCTGCCCCTTTACCTCCTCCCTCCTCACCGTCCAGGGGCCCAAACACTCCTTTCAGGTGAAGCAGCACTTCACTTGCACCTCCTTCAATTTGGTCTACTGCATTCGCTGCTCCCAACATGGTCTTCTCTACATCAGGGAGACGAAACGCAGACTGGGTGACCGCTTTGCAGAAGACCTCCGGTCTGTCTGCATGCATGACCAAGTTGCTTGCCATTTCAACGCACCACCCTGTTCTCATGCCCACATGTCTGTCCTTGGCCTGCTGCAATGTTCCAGTGAAGCCCAGCACAAACTGGTGGAACAGCACCTCATCTTCCGATTGGGCATTTTACAGCCTTCTGGACTTAACACTGAGTTCACCAACTGCAGACCATGAACATGCTCCTTCATCCTCACCTTTTTTTAATCCCCTTTTTTCTATATTCGTTTTTCTTTTTTATCCACATATTTCTTACACATTTATCCATGGTTTTAACCCCATTTCTATCCTTATTTTCTCCCCGCCACTGCCCCTCCCCATCTCCTACAGGACCATCTGTTACTTGTTCCATGTTGCTCTTTCACACAATGCTACCCTTATTCTGCTATGATCACATTCTGCTTTCTTACCTATATGCCACTATCAGCACCTTTTTTTAGCACTAACCACTACCATTAACACTCTTTGTCCTTTAGTTCATGACATCTTTGTCAATCTCTCCTTTGTCCTCACCTGTCGCTGGTCTTCTATCCACCGCGCCCCCCCCCCCCACTCCCCACACCCTCCATCTTAAACAGTATAAACTTCATCACATTTCCACTTCTCTCCAGCTGAGGAAGGGTCAGACAGACTCGAAACGTTAACTCTGTTTCTCTCTCCACAGATGCTGCCAGACCTGCTGAGTTTTTCCAGCATTTTCTGTTTTTGTTTCAGATTTCCAGCATCCACAGTATTTTGCTTTTACTCTAGCCTTATCTGTTGAGTTACTCTTAGATTTGTACTCTCTGTCCCTTCCTGTCACAGTCTATCATTTCCCATATTAATGCCTTTCTTTCTTACCTTGCCTCTACTCTTTGATTGACAACATCTTCCTGTATTTGATCCCTTGCCCCCACTATTTAGTGTAAAACCCTCTCTACTTCTATAGTTAGGAGGTTCACAAGTACACCAGTCCCAGCACGGTTCAGGTGTAGACCATCCCAATAGTACAGCCTCCACTTTCCCCAGTATTGGTGCCAGGCCCCACAAGCTGAAACACACTTCTCCCACACCAGTCTTTAAGCCACACATTCATCTCTCTAAACTGTTTTCGTCCTATGCCAATTTGCTCCTGGCTCAGGTCATAATCCAGAGATTATCTTTGAGGTTCTGCTTCTTAACTTGGTGCCTAGCTCCTCATACTGACTATGCAGAGCCACTTTCCTTGTCCTGCCTATGTTGTTGGTACCTACATGGACCATGGCTACTGGATCCTCCCCCTCCCATTGCAAGTTCCTCTCCAGCCCCGAACAAACCCGGAACAGATATCCCAAACCCTGGCACCGGGCAGGCAACACAGCTTTCTGGGCTCTCACTCTTTGCTGCAGAGAACAATGTTAATCCCCCTCATTATATTCTTTCCTAGTACTACATTCCTTTTTGCTCCCCCAGCTTGAAAGGCTTCCTGTACCATGGTGCCATGACCATTCTGCTCATCCACCCTGCAGACCTCACTTCTGTCCAGACACGTTGCAAGCACCTCGAACCTCTGACAATTGCAAAATCCGAGTCTCCTTCACTCCTCACTCATGGTCACACCCTCCAGTCCCTCACCGCTGACCAAAGCAGATGATAGCATTCTAAGAGATGTGACCATCTCCTGGAACAAAGCGTCCAAATATTTCTTTCCCTCCCTTATATTGTGCAGTGTCTGCAGTTTGGCTTCCAGATCAATAATCTTGATTCGGAATTCTTCTAGCTGTTTACCTTTTCTGCAGACGTGCGTGCTCTGGATCACCTTGGTATCCAAAAGCTCCCACATTCCACAGCAGCAACATAACACCTGTCCTGCCATTGTTACTTATGTTATTTAGTTAATTTAATTACTTTCGTAATTAACTCAGAATATTTTCTGTATTACAATTTACTTTAATAATAAGTAGTCCCAGCATTTAATAAGTAAAAGTTACAAGTTTATTTACACAGATACACGTTTTAGGTATTTATTTTAATTATTTTATTTATTATATTTTAAAGTTTTAGTTCGTTTTATTTATTTATAAATCTACCTTAACTCCAGTGTCCTAAGCTAGCTATCAGTACACTGTCCTTTACACCAAACACTTACGGGCCAATCAACTTACTAGTGTCCTGTGATGTTACAGCTGTTTTTTTTCACCCAGTTTCTTCAGCAGCTGAAATGGCCACACTCCTGAATCCCCCCTCGCTGATTTTAAACAGGTCCAGCAGAAGTGGCATCACAGTGGTATACGGTTAGGAGGGAGTTGCCCTGGGGGTCCTCAACATTGACTCAGGCCCCATGAAGTAACATGGCATCAGATGAAACCTCCTGCTGCTTACCATCTACCGCCATCACCCCACCCCACCCTCCACCAATGAATCAGTGCTCCTCCATGTTGAACACCACCTGGAGGAAGCACCGAGTGTGGCAAATCCACAGAATGTACTCTGGGTGGGAGACTTCAATGTCCATCACCAAGAGTGGCTCGTAGCATCACTACTGATTGAGCTTGCCGAGTCTTAAAGGACATAGCTACTAGACTGGGTCTGTCTACCAAACCTTTGCCTCATCAATCTATCGGTCACAGATGCATCTGTCCATGACCGTATAGTTAGGAGTGACCACTGCACAGTCCTTGTGAAGATGAAGTTCCATCTTCGTACTGAGTAAATCTCTCCATTCTGTTGTGCGGCATTACTTCCGCATGAAGTGGGATTGATTCAGAACAGATCCAGCTGCTCAAAAATGGGCATGCATGAGGTGTATGGGCCAACAGCAGCAGAACTGTATTCATCCACAATCTGTAACCTCATGGCCCAGCATATCTCTCACTCAATCATTACCATCCAGCCAAGGGATTAACCCTGTTTCAATGAAAAGTACAGGCGGGCATTCCAGGAGCAGACCAGACATACATAGAAGTGAGGTGTCAACCTGGTGAAGGCAAAACACAGGGCTACTTGCATGCCAAACATCAGAAGCAGCATCCAATAGACAGAGCTAAGTGATCCCACAACCAACAGATCAGATCTAAGCTCTGCAGTCATCCAGTCATGAATGGTGGACGATTAAACAACTAACAGGAGATGAAGGCTCCTCAGTACATCGGTGCAAATGACAGGATTGAAGCATTTTCAACCAACGTCAGCCAGAAGTACTGATCAGATGATCCATCTCAGCTTCCTCCCGAGGTCCTTGGTGTCACAGATGCCAGTCTTCAGCCAATCCAATTCACTCAACGTGATATCAAGAAACGGCTGAAGGCACTGGATACTGCGAAGCCTATGGGCCCTGACAACATCGCTGCAATAGTATTGAAGACTTGTGCTCCAGAACACTCTGCCATAACCAAGTTGTTCCAGTACAACTAGAACACTTATCTACCCGATAATGTGGAAAATTGCCTAGTTTGGCCAATTACCATCCCATCAACCTTTGCTATTCATCAATGGAAGGTATCGTCATTAGTGCTATCAAGCTGCACTTACTCAGTAATAACCTGCTCATTGATGCTCAGATGGCCAGGGTCACTCAGTCTCTGACCGCATTACAACCTTGGTCCAAACATGTATAAAAGAACTGAACTCCCGAGGTGAGGTGAGAGTGACTGCCCTTGATATCAAGGCAGCATTTGACCAAGTGGCATCAAGAAGCCTTAGCTAAACTGGAGTCAATGGGAATCAGGGGGGAAACACTCCACTGGTTGGGGTCATACTTGGCACAAAGGAAGATAGTTGTGGTTGTTGGTGGTCAATTATCTCAGTCCCACTCCATCGCATCAGGAGCTCATCAGGGTAGTGTCCTAGGCCCAGCTATCTTCAACTACAGTGCCCTTCTCTCCATCAGAAGGTCAGAAGTGGGATGTTCACTGATGATTGCACAATGTTCAGAACTCCTCAGATAATGAAGCAGTCCACATCCATAAACAGCAAGTTCAGTCTTGGGCTGACAAGTGGCAAGTAACATTCGCACCACACAAGTGACAGGCAATGACCATCAACAACAGAGAATTCAACCATCTCCCCATGACATTCAATTGCATTACCATAATTGAATCCCCCCACTACCAACATCCTGGGGGGTCACCATTGACCAGAAACTGAACTGGACTAGCCATATAAATACTGTGGTTACAAGAGCAGGTTAGGGACTAGGAATTTGGAGGCGAATAACTCACCTGCCCCAAAGCCTGCCACCATCTACAAGGCACAGGTCAGGTGTGTAATGAATACCGTCCACTTGCCTGGGGGTGCATCTCCAACAACACTCAAAGTGCACGACACCATCCAGGACAGAGCAGCCTGCTTGATCAGCAACCCATTCACGACCTTAAACATTCAGTCCCTCCACCACTGACGCACAGTGGCGGCAATGTGTACCATCTACAGTAAATCACAGAGGATCCTTTGACAGTATCTCCCAAACCCGAGACCTCTACCACCTAGAAGGGCAAAGGCAGCTGATACATGGGAACACTGCCATTTGCAAGTTCCCTTCCAGCCCACATACCTTCCTGACTTGGAACTATATCACTGTTCCTTCACTGTTGCTGGATCAAAACCCTGGATCTCCCTCTCTAGCAGCACTGTGGGTGTACCCACACCAGATGAACTGTAGTGGTTCTGGAAGGCAGCTCAACACCACTTTCTCAAGGGCAAGTAGGGATGGGCAACAATTGCTGGCCTTACCAATGATGTCCACATCCCATGAACAAATAAAAAAACTGCGTTGCATTTGGGGGTCATTGGTACAGCATAAGGGAACAATCCATAGAGGCAGTGCAGGGAAAAGCAACAGGGCTAGCCCTTGATGTCAAAGGCATAGGTTATGAGCAACAGCTTGCTATATCAGGGCTCTTCAGGCTCAAACTCAGACTTACAGCATAACCTCAGATACACAAGATACATGACCAGAAGGTAAAACCCAAGACAATACTTTTAGATACGAGCAGATCAAGGAGACACAGGTTTAGCCTCATGAGAGGCATTTACAGGACAGGTGCCAGTCGGACCTTTTTTAAACAAAGGGCAATCAATGGAAAGATTGTCAACGGACAAGGCCGCAAGCCTGGTCTCAGAAACTGAATCATAAGTAGCATTGTCCTCTTGTCAGAGCTTCAAGTAAATGTTAAATTAAAATCAGCAAAGTGGCAGATGGAGTATAATGTAGGCAAGTGTGAAGTTGGTCACACTGGTAGTAAGAATAGAAAACAAATTTTTTAAAAAGCATGAAACTTCTGATGCTGATATTCATATAGACTTGGATGTAGTCATACAAGGCTAACATGTAGAGCAAGCAATAAAGACAGCAAATGACATTTGGCCTTTATTACAAGGGATCTTGTAAGAACAAGGAAGTCTTTCTACAATTGTATAGGGGTTCAGTGAGCCAACACCTGGAGTACTGTGCAGAGTTTTGGTCTCCACATCCAGGAAGGATATATTTGCACTGGAGGTGGTAGAACGAAGGTTCGCTAGACTGGCTTCCAGATGAGGTTGTCCTATGATGAGAGGCTGAGTAAATTGGATTTGCACTCTCTAGAATTTAGACCAACGATTCATTGAAACAAAGGATTCTGAAGGGGCTTGACAGGGTAGAAACTGAGAGGATAGGGAATCCAGAGCTCTAGGGCACACTCTCAGAATGAGGGGCTAATCATTTTGGGCTGAGATGAGGAGAAGTTTCTTCCCTCAAAAGGTTGAGAATCTTTGGAATTCCCTATCCAAGAGGGTTAAAGATGCTCCATTGTTGAGTTTATTCAAGAGATTTTTGATCGCTCAGGGAATCAAGGGATATAAGGAGAGGGAGAAAAAGTGGAGTTGAGGCAGAAGATAAGCCATGATTGTACTGAATGGCAGAGCAGGCTTGAGGGGTCTTATAGTCTACTACTGTTCCTATTTCTCATGTGCTTATTTTAACTATTCATCCCCATTCAATGGTGATGTAATTGTGCTGATGAAAGAGACCTTTCATTCACTCCAATTCTTCCATTAAAATGTCTCTCATTTTATTAGTGGTTTAAAATGCTGGAGTTAGAGTTGTAGGAGATACTCAACAACTACAAACAGCTATAGATGCATTAAGAGATTGGCCTTTGTTTGGCAAATGTTGTTTAACTTAAAAATGTTGTGTTATGGAGAGCAATTACACCAATTGGATAGGTTAAAGGAAGAGGAGTCATGCTTACAATTTATGTATTGGGCTAGGTATTAGGCAGTTCTTCTCTTCCCAAAGAAGAATGAATCAGTGGGAGGGGAAGCTGGCTTGAGTGGTGAATGCTGATTTACTGTATTCCTTCAATAAAGAGCTGAACCAGTTTCTGCCTGGGGCAGAGATCAGCTTATGCTAAAAGTACGCATCATTTAATCATGTAATATCAGGGCCACCTTGGCAAGATGGACTAGTTTTGATTGGCTAAACAAGGTTGTGGGGGTTGGTAGTGGTCATACATTCCAGGTCTCCTCCACCCATTCCCAGCCCATCCTAGCTCCATAATTGGCCCGATTTTTCAACTCTCCTGGAAGATTACATGACTCAGGACATGTGGAAAGTATAGAGTGAGATAAATAAGGCATCACACCTGTGGGGGACAGACTGGATGGATCGGCACTGGGAAAATGGAAGGATTGGGATTCTGGATAAGGAACATCATTCCAAGCTATCTCAAATGCAGTATATTGTACCTGTAGCACCCCTGAGGAAATCAATATTGTTTGGCAAGATCTTCCTTTCCTATAGATATGTAACGTGATTGTAGTTATTCATTATTAGTGACTGGTCTAATCTGACCCTTATAGAGACCCATTATTTTATCTATTATCGTTGGACTAAGAGCCCTGTAGTTGCATAGGAGGAACAGGCCACTTGGCCCTTCAAGTCTGCTCCGCCATTTGATAGAACCATGGCTGATCTGATTATAGTCTCAACTCCACCACCCATAACCCTTGAACCCCCCTTGTCTATCAAAAATCTATCTAACTCAGCCTTCAATAAATTGAATGATCCATCCTCCACTGCTTTCTGGGTAAGTGAGCTCCATAGACCAACAACCCCACTGAGGAAAAAAAAATTCACATCTCCATCTTAGCAGGGTGACCTCTTATTTTTAAACTGTGCCCCCTAGTTCTAGTCTCTCCCACAAGAAGAAACGTCTGCCTGCAACGGTTTAATCATTCTTTTTGAGTCTAACTACCTGTGTCCAGTCCAGTTTACTCTCACCAATGCTTGACGATTCTTCCATTAAGTTGAATCTATTTTCTTTGACAATTTAGTGTACACACCAAGTGGCCATGGGGACTTGTTGGTTTTAATAAGTTGGGGGAGGATGCTGAATGCACAACAGAAGCTGGGCCACAAGTTTGCAGTATCCTGGGGGGGGATACTTTTTTAAATGTTAATTTAACTTCTCAACTTTTCTATCTGTATTCAATGATGCTAATAAGTTTTCGTTCACTCCCGAGCTGGTACTTAAATATCCTTCTAATTTTATTACTGGTCTAATTAAACTTTTAATTAAATTTTTTGTTCAAATAAGATTTACAAATCCTCCAGAGAATGAGACACAGCTGTGAAATGTAATTTACAACAGTGCGCTGGTTATCATGTAGTAGCTTTGTTCTAACTGGGAGCCATTTATTTTCCAGACTTCCATACGCTTAAGTCAGCCTAAATGCTGCATTCAAATAATTACTCAAGCCATTCAACAGAACCAATCAGTTCCTACCAAAACCAATTTGGCTCTATCAGCACCACTCACCTGGTCAGTTCGAGAGCAGGGACACATGCTCCAGGACGATATGAATTACTCCCCCGGTACTCTTTGGCAAAAGTCAGATCCTGCATGCTGGCTTTCCCTTCCAGTACCTTTGTGCATTGCCTCTGAACATACTGCTTGATTTGACTGATGTCTCTTGTTTCAAATAGCAGCTTTAGTGACCGCTCTAGAATCTGTGGAAAGACTCACAAATGAAACAGCAGCAGACACCCACACGATACACAAAACAAGTACTGCATTTAGCTCAAAACTAACTGCATAAATATATTTGTATCTTCAGAATCTTATTAAAAATAACACCCACGTTAATGGGTTCATGACAACTCTGGATCAGTTTAGAATGCCAACCTTAAAAAGCAAATGAACATCCCTCAAATGTAGAGTTCTCATTTCTCTGATTTCAAGTCTCTTTAAAGAGACATTAGACAAAGAATAGAAGATACTTTCTTCAGCCATAGCTATTACATCTGCAGAGAACCAGGTCAGCAGAGAGCTATGGATCTCACCTGCTTCACTATTAAAATCTATTGACATTTGTTGCATGTTTAAGAAGATATGGGGCAGTAGGCATCCATTTTTGGACTTATCCAGAAGTCAAGGAGTATTTAACCCTATGTGCTAATTCAGCCAAAAGGATCTCGAATTTGAACGTCAGCTGAGTTGGGGAGAACTGTCAATTCAGTCAGAAGATTGTTGATCTAAGCTCCATTCCAAGACTCAGACCTAGGTTGCCACTTGACTGTTGGAGGTGCTGTCTTTAGGTAAGATATTTGAGTGAAGTCCCATTTGATCAGTATCTCCAACAGTCAAATGTCAACAATCTGGATTACCAATATTGCTGAAAAGAAAAGACACACTGATGAAGCTTTTTGGCTTGCACTCATCAGGGAAGGTGCACAAATGCCAAACTTCAAAGGGAACAATTTATATTGCACGAGAAAAAGAATGCTGATTGGTTGGCACATCAACCCTAATTGGTCAAGGCATTGCCATGGAAAATGCACCAGGGAACTATTGTCACCCACGCTTCTGTTTAATTCAAAAAAGGAACAATGCCTGGACATGTTCCTTTTGCCTGCAGAGGACAGGTCCCTGCGTATGAACATATGTAGCTTCTAGTAAGCATAAGTTTGCTAATTTGAGATCCTAACTGATAACCTTAAATTGGTCAAATTATATCATCTAACTCTTGGAATTGATTGCAGTTGGTCATAAAAGACAGCAAAGGACGATTTGAAGAGTAGCAGATAGTTCTCCCAATGTTCAGGTTAACAATCATCCCTTAAACTCCAGAAACAGGTTAACCGGTTGTTTCTCATTTGCTTTATTTGGGAGCAGGCTGTGTGTAAATTGGCTAACAAAATACTATTATATGCAGGCAGCAGCTTTGTCCTGATCTATTTTTGGACAATAACCGATCCGAGAAACATGCTCCACATGAAGGTTTCACACTTGCTATGTGTTTGGGAGTTATCAAATCAAATTCACTAGCTATACTTCCATTTAGTATTGGGGTTTGAAATGGAAACCTTAATGTCATACTCAAGTAAAACCAGTTTGAGATAATTGCAAGATTATTTTAGTATCAAATATCCACTTTGGCATTTTTGAGACAAAATAAAGTGCTTGAACTTTGAAACTATTTTCTTTAATTCATGCAATCAATGTTGGGAAACTGTATGGTGACTGGAGAAAATACTGCAATAAAAAGATACATAAACAAAAGCTTCATACCTTGGAGACAGCAGGACAGGAGTCTCGCCGCACAGTTTCGATCCCCTTGGCATCAAAAACAGGATCTTTCTGGTCTAAACTCTCATACATATAACCAACGTACCTCTTCTTTGATTGCAAAACACATGGTAGGTAAACCTATTAGAATAAAACAAAACAAAAACATCCCACAACACTTTAGAGTTTGTGACTTCTGGTTAAGCAATAGCACATCATAAACAAAGCCAAGTGCGATTAATTTAGGACTATTCAAACTGCTTCAAATTGTTTTCATGATATGTTGAGGATGTGAAGAGCTCTATATCGTTTTTATTGTATTGGGATGATGTGCAAGTAATATGAGCCACAACCCTATTTACAGCATTATGTTGTACATTAAGTATGTTTTGCCCAGAAATAGCATAGCCCTTTGAATCCAGGATACACAAATAATTAAAAAGCAGCGTCTTGTGATACTTGGTCAAGAACACAAAGTGTAACAAAATTTCAGAACCTCCCACCACTTTCGGTTTTATTCTCTGCTTCTCAGGCAGCCTTGCAAAACAGCCATTACAGACCTTCCAAAATAACTGGAGCTTGAAAAGTGCCTTGAAATTTATTGGCATTACCTCACCTTCAATAGGTTAATTTCTCTTCAAATTTGTATGATCAGGCAACTTGCTTGACAAGGTCTTTGCAAAGCAGCTTTCTCAGCAGGACTTGCAAAGTAATGTAGCTACAATTGTACTCTACTTTCTCTCCATTATTGAAAGGAGGCACCTTACCTTCTCAAATTTTAGTTTCACAGGCTTTGGATTTGTGGCAGTCACAGCATCAGCAATCTCTTGTCCAATCTTGAAGGCCTGTTCCTTGGTGGCTCCTTTCAACAGCACAAACATGCTGCACAAGAACAAAACCAACATAAAATCACAGCAAATAGTAATTACGTTTTTCTGTTTTACTTTACATTTACAGCTTGGCGCCTCCTGCTTTTCTCTGGGCCGCTCCAATACTTTTTCAGTTTAGAAGAATGAGGTGATCTCGTTGAAACATAGCATCCACCCTATCAAGCCCATTCCGAATCTTTGAAGAGGTTATTTCCCCAGCTGGGGAACTGACAGCATGGGGTCACAGCCTCAGGAGAAGGGGGGCGATCATTTTGGACTGAAATGAGGAGAAATATCTTTATTCAAGAGGGTTGTGAATCTGAAATTTTCTACCCCAGGGGAGCTGTGGATGGTCCATCATTGAATACATTTAAGGTGGAGATAGAAAAGATGTTTGGTCTCCCAGGGAGTCAAGGGATATGGGGAAAAGGGTGGGATTTTGTGTCTATGCACTTACAAATAGTCTTTTACAGTACTAGTGTCTTCTGTAAAGCAGTTTGCAGGTTATTCAACACATTTATTCCCTCATCACGATTCGTTCAATTTTATTTTTTTTAATGAATAAAGCAGATTTCCTGAATTTTTACTATTTGCTTTCTGTCACTGGAAATACTGGCATTATTGCCCATCCCATGTTGCCTTGAAGGTGTTTGATGGAAGTGTGTTAGGCCACTTTGGAGGACAGTTAAGAAAATAACCATATTGATGTGGGAATGAGGTCGCATGTAGGCCAGACTTGGTAAGGACCACAGGTTTCTTAGCTGAAAAGGGCACATTGTTTTTATGACAATAAAGACATATTACGAAGCTGTAGACTCCTTCATTGATACCAATGGATTGTTTTTCCAAAATCCAAATTCTTAAACTGCCACCTTTATCTTATTCTGAAATGTTACAGACCCAAAATATTAATAACCTGTGATCTTTGGTGTATTTTCAGAATTTCATGCTTCTATTTTATAGGAATGGATAAAACGCCCCACAATAGCGTTATAAAACGGAATTTGACATTGAACCACATAAAGCGATATTAGAGCAGATGACCCAAAGCTTGGTTAAAGAGTTAGGTTTTAAGGAGCATCTTAAAAGGAGAGCTGGAGAAATTTAGGGAGGGAAGTTCAGAGGTTAGGACCTAGGCAGCTGAAGAGATGGCTAACAATGGTGGACTGATTAAAATTGGGGATGCTCAAGAGGCCAGAATTGGTGGAGTGCAGATATCTCAGCTGTGGGGGCTGGAGATTTGAAATTTATTTATTTATTCTTTCATGGGATGTGGGCATCGCTGACAAGGCCAACATATGTTACCCATCCCTAATTGCCCTTGAACTGAATGGCTTGCTAGGCCATTTCAGAGGGCAGTGAGGAGTCAACCATATCGCTGTGGATCTTGAGTCACAATGAGCCAGTCTGGGTAAGAATGGCAATTTCTTTCCCCAAAGGGCATTAATGAACCAGGTGGGTTTTTACGACAATTGATGATAGGTTCATGGTCACCATTACTGAGACTAGCTTTCAATCCCAGATTTTATTAATTGAATTTAAGTTCCATCAGTTGCTGTGGTAGCATTTGAACCTGTGCCACCACAGCATTAATCTGGGCCTCTAGATTGCTAGTCCAGTAACATTACAACTCTGCCACCGTCACCCCAAAGGAGGGATGAGGCCCTACAGCAATTTGAAAAATAAGCTGAGAATTTTCAAATTAGTTTAAGATTGGATTGGGGAACAAATGTTATATTCCAAAGTTAGCTGATGACACAAAATGTGATGGGAACATAAGTAGTGAGGAGGATGCAAAGAGGCTTCAAAGAGATTTAAACAGGCTAAGTGAGTGGTCAAGAACATGGCAGATTGAATATAATGTGGGAAATGTGAAGTTATCCATTTTTGGTAGGAAGAACAGAAATGCAGAGTATTTCTTAAATGGAGAGACACTGGGAATCATTAATGTTCAAAGAGTGTTCTTGTTCATAGGTCACTGAAAGCTAACATGTAGGTGCAGCAAGCAATTAGGAAGGCAAATGATATATTAACCTTTGTTGCAAGAGGGTTTGAGTACAGGGGTAGGGAAGTCTTGCTGCAGTTGTATAGAGCCTTGGTGAGACCGCACCTGGAGTAGTACGCGCAGTTTTGGTCTCCTTACACAAGAAAGGATATACTTTCCACAGAGGAAGTGCAATGAAGGTTCACCAGGTTAATCCCTGGGACGGCAGGATTGTCTTATAAACACGAGAGATTGAGGAGACTGGGACTGTATTCTCTAGAGTTTAGAAGAATGAAAGGTGATCTCATTGAAGTGTATAAAATTCTCACAGGGCTCAACAGGGTAGATGCAGGAAGGATGTTTCTCTGATTGGGTGGGTGGGTCTACAACCAGGGGACACAGTCTCAGAATAAGAGGTAGGTCATTCAGGACTGAGATGTGGAAGAATTTCTACAGTCAGTGGATGGGTGAATCTTTGAGTATGTTCAAAGCACAGGTCGATACATTTCCACATACTAATGACATCAAGGAACATGGGGATAGTGTGGAAAAATGGCTATGAGGTAAAAGATCAACCATGATCCAGTTAAATGGCGGAGCAGACTCAAGGCGTTGAATGTCCTTCTCCTGCTTCTTTGTTTCAATGAGGTGTAGTTTAACCAGCAGCCAATGTAGATCATTGAGCACAGGGGTGATGAATGAATGGAACTTGGTGAGAGTGAGGACATGGGCAGCAGGGTTTTTTTATGACCTCATACTTACAGAATGTGGGGGGCCGGTCAGTGTTGGGATAGTCAAGTATAGAGGTAACAAAGGCATAAATGAGGGTTTCAGCAGTAGATAAGCAGAGGCAGAAGTGGAATTGGGTGACATTACAGAGGTGGAAATAGGAAGTGTTAGTCATGGTCAGGGTATATGTTCAGAATACATTTGATGCCACAGATTTTTATAAGGCACATCCATGTACTTGTGAAATTTGGTTGACTTGTGTCTTGGTATGCAAATATTCTTCTCAGCTACTAAGGCAAGATGGTCCGAGGTCAATATTTCCATAGCAGTTCACTCATTATGCCCCTCTACTTTTCTATCTTTTCCAAACATTCTGTCCATGATTGGCTAACTAGGCGCATATTGGGAACTCAGTTCTAAATGATGCCAGTCAAAACCTGGGCTCCCTATTTGAGCAGCCACTTACTGAAATCAGGCTTTTGTGTGAAAATCAGTTCTGATGAAAGGTGAACCCCAAATATTTAACTCTCTTTCAGATGTTGATCAGTAATTATTTCTAATATTTGCAGGTGAGATTACCAACATTTGTAGTTTGTTTCTGATCTTTGCTAACTACAGAGAAATCTTGTATTGGTTACATTAGCTATTAAATAGTTATTTAACATGGTAGTCAATGATCAACAGTTGATACCTATCAGTGTCTCCGTACACAACATGAGCTCCCCATTTCTTTGTCTCATTGACCAACTTTATTGCACGCTCAAGGGTCTCTCTTGCTTTGAGAACAATGCTGTCACCAATCTATATTAAAAAAAATCCAGAAGTTATTCTTCAATACAAATAGGATATGATTTTACATCCCAATTTCACTCAGTTTTTACAAGATATAGAAAATGCTTCACAACATTCTTTCATGTGTTCTGATAAAAGTAGAAAACATTAGATTTATCCAGAGGTGACAAACATTTCAAAGTACTTAGGAAGTTAAAATTTAGACCATTCTAAGTGGATTGACAGTAATTTGTCTGCAACTAAATTGAGATCCAAGTCCTTGACTTTTTGAAAGGGGTCAATTCTACCAGTGATGAGTGAAACGTAGGTTCACTAGAGTAATGACGGGGATGGGTAGCTTGAAGTGTAGGAGTTATTTTTACTGCAACAGAGAAGGCTAAGCGAAAATTTAATGGAAGTGGGAATTATGAAAAAGGTTTTTGGGTTAATGAGGTGAATCAGGACTGTTTTCTCTGATTTGGAATTTCAGTGACAATAATTAAGTAATTTAGTAATTAAGAAATTACGATGCCAAAAATTGCACAATATTCCAACTTGGTCTAACTGTTCCATTGTACATATTCATCATTGCCTCTGTTCTAGTACTGTGTTCTAGTTATAAACCCCAAAATATTGCCTGATTTTTTTTAAGGCTGAAATTATGAAATTGCATCACTTGGCTTCTGTACAGCCACACCCTTCCACATCATTCCATTCAGTGTATACTCCCACTCCTGGTGTTCTTCCCCAAATTTAATACCTCATACTTGTCTACACTAAGTTGCATTTGTTACCTATCTGCCCAATCCACTAATGTGTGTCCTCCTAAATCTTATTATTGCTGTGTTATTTCAGCAATAATAATTACATACAATAAACATCTATTTCTTTATATTTGCATACAATGTTACAGCATAGAAACAGGTCCAAAGAAAGCTCAAAGTTACTCACCATACCTGCATAACTATACATGTGCAATAGATTTGATGTTTAAAAGGTGGCTCACACTTGGTTAAATTGGAGGCTTTTCATTCATTAATTATTGAAAAAGCATCACTTTGGAAAATGTGTATTTTACATATCATTAAAGTACCTCAACACATGGCATTCTTCCAGAAAAGTTAGCAGCAGTGTAACCATAAGTGAAGTTGGCAATGAGCTTTAGACCCAGCTGTCGAGCATGAAGCAATTTTGTAAGTGATTTGTCTTTCTTGTGGGCTTTCATGGCCTGTTTCACCATTATTCTGGTCTTCAGTATCTCTTCAAGCATGCTTGGTAGCACACCTTTCCGCACGGATGACTGCAAAAGCAATAATAACACAGGTTGTTGGGCAAATTGAATCTAGAAAAACATTTAAACTTTGCTTCACACCATTGTATCAAATGTGCAGGTCAACCTCTATTTTGCATTTTTGTTTAATTTGCCCAGGGACGACTGAAAGCGATGCATAGAAATTTACAGAGCACACATAGGCCAACAAGGCTAACACCAAGCCAGTGTTTATGCACCTCCTCCGCTCTTCATTTAACCTGCATATCCTTCTGTTCCTTTCCTCATGTACTTATCCAGCTACATCTTAAATACCATTTGTATCAACTACTTATGTGGTAGCGAATTCCACATTCTAACCACTTTACGTACATGAGGTTTTCCCAAGTTCCTTGTTAGATTTATTAAAGACCATCAGTTTTAGTCTCCTGCACAAGTGGGAACATCGCTACGTCTATCCTACCAAATCATTTTATAATTTTAAAAGGCCTTGAGCAAATCACTCCTCGATCTTTACTCAGACACAAGATCCCCAGTCTGTTCAGTCTTTACCAGACCAATGAACGCAATTCCCATTGCCAACAGAGCTGCCACTGTTTTTTCAGCCTGCTCCTGGTACATTGTAGGGTAATGCCAGAGATGACTCGCACCTTAACCGGATCCCTTGGGAAAATATGCACAAGAAATCAACCTATTTCTGATGTTTGGGAAGGGGAAAAATGAATACTTTACATACACACCCTAAGTTCAATCTCAGACATCATTGCAAAGGCTTTTGGAGCAGAAGTCTCTAAAATAAAATTTAAGATTAACAATACATGAACAGGTGAGATTCACGTTTCTGACCATTTTTACTGAAACTGGGCTACCAATAAACTTTTTTGCTCAAATTTGGTCCCCCGATTTAATGCGAACCAGGTGAGTGATTTGGGTTCAGTTCACTGTATATTACCTACAGCACCTGGCAAATAGGTATTGCAATCAATAATAGAGAAACATTCAATATTCTTAGAATGATTTTAAAACATCCCTCTACTAGTTTTACCTTCAATGCTGCACAGAGTTGATTTTAATTCATACCTTAACAAAGGCCACCCCATTTGGTGATATAGTGATATCATTCCAAAGCTGATGAAGTAATTCTGGAGGCACTTTCTGGGAAATGCAGCCAAACTTAAACTCTTCTTCTCTGATAAAAGAAAGAAGAGCAATGTTTTGATTTGTTTGTCCTGGTAAAAACCACAACATAGAACTTTTCCCTCTCCCCATCTCTTGTGCTATCAGTGTACCATGACACTTGCTCCAGCAGACGGTCTGCTGGATGGATGCAAGTGAAGACTAAGGCCAGAATGACAAAGTAATTGCATCTTCACAAATGTCTTTCTCCTTCTTCCTTATCTTAAGAGGAGACAGTCAGATCTGACTTGGGAACACAAACTGGGATCAGCACTGAAACAGCAGGATGCTGGCGAATGGCATGACTTCACCCATATTGTTTTCCTCCTGGTTATGAACAATTGATATTGAAGGATGGGTGGAGACAGAGACAACCTCCATATTCTCAAAATGCAAGCATATTTCAAGTCAGAAACTTAATCAAAACTTTCACCAAAACAAAACTTTTAAAAGACAATATTTCACAACAGATTAATGCTAGTACTCTGAAAGTACTAGTGCAATTATACCTTCACAGTAATATTGAAAATGAGACAAATGGGAAGGAATTATGCTGTACAGTTCCAATAGTTTAAGCTTAATTTTTAAAAGTCATTACTGCCTCATTTAGCTGAACATAGCTGGACAACTGACCATGACCACATATATTTAAAAACCCTCAATTAGACACAATTTCAATTAGTGGATTTTAAGTAATATGGCAAATCTTTACTTTTTTCTACAAGGTTAACTGACCTTTTTTGCACCATTACATTGGTTGTATCACCTGCTATTTTAATTTGGTCCTCAACAGAAAATAAACTTTGCTTCTATATTACAGTCTGTATTATTTTACAGAATGTTATTTAATATTTAATAGAATGTGAATGAGCAACTCATTGCAGTAAAATCAGTTACTGTCCAACATGGAATAAAATTTAAGCAGTACAAAAGGCCACCAGAGGTGAGACTGGTTTAAATGTCATTTTACTTTTTTGAACCATCTCAATCCAATCATCATTACAGCTAATCAGTGGACAGAAACTTAAGACTTAGTTCCTCCGGTGCCATTCGGGACAATAGGCAGCAAGAGTCTGACACTGGTCCTGGTCCATCACAATCTCTTTTGCACCAGTCCAGGTGCTGTCCCACTTATGGAGGTCCTCCTTTAATGTCAGTGGACACAACTCGAAATACAAGTAGAAGAAAGATGTCTTACTTTCCAAGGTAGTCAATATTGCCCAGGCATGTAGAGTAGCAATAGTTGTAAGCTATGATGATAGAAGGGTACAGGGACTGAAAATCCAGAACCAGGACAGAGTTGCTATAGAAGCGAGATTCAGGCTCCATCACAAGTGGAATGCATTGAGGAGCTCTCATACGGGATCGTTGTTGGACACTAGGAGTTACAGCGATGTAGTTCATTGGTTTGGCAACACGCAACATCATCGACTCCACACGATACTGCAAAAACAGGTTTGCATTACAAAAACCGTTTGTTAGTCAACATAACTTTTTTTGTGCATGTTTTCTTTCTTTTCTTCTCCCTTTTTTTTTGCCCTAAAAGTGTTGACTCACCTGCCCTGTACAGTGATGTTCTTTATAACAAGCTGGGTCATGAGTGCTGGCAGATGATTCAGCCACAGGGAGAAGGGTAGGGATGTTAGATCACAAGTATGCTCAATTCATGCCTTCATTAATGTCTACGTACAGCCCTTTTTATGAAGGGCCATTGAACAGCTTTTGGGAAGCCTAAAGGATTTTGTCCTGACCGTAGATATCCAGAGGCCAATCTCACTGTCCCCAAGACTAAGTGCAAATAACTACACAGACTTGAACATAGCTCAATCTTGCAACAGTACTAGATTTGGAAGCAATTAGTGCAGCCTCTGTTTGTACAACTGTTTTTTTCTTGGTGAGTTCTGTAATCAGGGGTGAGACAAGAATTTCAAAGATCAGAATTGATACTCTTCCAGGGCAGATACTGCAGGTACAGCAGAATTAAGCTCTCTTCCTTCCAACCCAAAAAGGTGACTCAGTCTGTTCAACTTAAGAAAGCCTGGTACTGGATCAATGTGACACTATTTGTCAGTGTTAAATTATGAGCATTTTTTACCGTGACCTCAAGGTAAAATTCACTAAAAACTGGTTTGACACTAAGAATTAATTTCACATACGACCTGTGAATTCAATAAACAGAGGAGGGTTTTAACCCATCAGTCTGAAATTACAGGTGCTTGCCTAAAGCATCACCAGCTTCGCTTAATAAATTCTACTAGTCTGATACCACATACAGCATATTAGGTAGGACTACGCAATCTAATCTAAATGGTAATGCATCCCCAAAACTCATGACACATTCAGACAGATAATCACCAGTGGCTTTACTGGTTTAAAAAAAAATCTACCTTGCTGTCATTTTAAGGAACACTTTCATTATTTCATCAATATTTGCAGTAAGGTGGCAGTATTTTATACATCAGCTCTCAAGTAAATTTCATTAACCTTAGCCCTCACATTAAATCATCTGAAGCTTTTCAGCTAAATTATAACAGGAGTACTTGAGGTGCTGACTAAGAGTCAATTTTCTAATCAGAGATAGGATAATTAACACATTTGTGTGCACTTTCATATTCTCTAATTTTTAAAGAATTTTAAAATAATTTTTCCATTTAACCCAAATGTCCCTGCAAGTAAAGTTTAATCAGCATAACTATGGCCACTGTCCTCGAGAAGGTGGTGGTGAGCTTGAACCATTGCAGTCCTTGTGGTGTAGGTACACCCACTGTGTTGTTTGAAAGGGAGTTCCAGGATTTTGACCCAGCAACAGCGAAGGAACAGTGATATAGTTCCAAATCGGGATGGTCTGTGGCTTGGAGGAGAATTTGGAGGTGGTAGTGTTCCCATGCATTGACTGCCCTTGCCCTTCTAGATGGTAATGGTCGTGTCTAAGGAGCCTTGGCGAGTTTCTGCATTGCATATAGATGGTACACACAGTTGCTACTGTGTGTTGGAGGTGGAGAGAGTGAATGTTTGTGGATGGGATGCCAATCAAGCAGGTTTTGTCTTGGATGGTGACGAGCTCCTTGAGTGTTGGAGCTGCACTCATCCAGGCCCGTGGAGTGTATTACATCACACTGCTGACTTGTGACTCATAGATGGTAGACAGGATTTGGGGAGTCAGGAAGTGAGCTACTTGCCGCAGAATTCCCAAGTATTTGACCTGCCCTTGTAGCTACAGTATTTATATGGCTGGTCCAGTTCAGTTTATGGTCTATGGTAACCCCCAGGATGTTGATATTGGGGGATTCAGCGATGGTAATGCTATTGAATGTCAAGGGACGATGTTGGAGATGGTCACTGCCTGGCACTTGTGTGGCGCAAATATAACTTGCTACTTAGCAGTCTAAGTCTGAACACTGTCCAGGTCTTGCTGCATTTGGACATGCACTATTTCAGTATCTGTGGAGTCACAAATGATGCTGAACATTGTGCAATCTCAGCAAGCATCCCCACTTCTGACCTTATGATGGAAGGAAGGTCATTGATGAAGCAGCTGATGATGGTTGGGCCTAGGACACTACCCTGAGGAACTCCTGCAGTGATGTCCTAGAGCTGAGATGATTGACACCCAACAACCACCTTCCTTTATGCTAGGTATGACTCCAACCAGTGGAGAATTTTCTCCAATTCCCATCGACTTGATGCTACACTCGGCCAAATGCTGGATTGATGTCAAGGGCAGTCACTCTCACCTCGCCTTTGGAGTTCAGCTCTTTCATCAATGTTTGGATGAAAGCTGTAATGAGGTCAGGAGCTGACTGGCCCTGGCACAACCCAAACCGAGGCTGCGATTTTCTAGCCCTGTTATGATGGGACCCGCCACAGGAGGCTCGGTGGCCCAGCCAAAAGTCCATTGGGACTGGATGATCCCGGTGGCGGGTGGGGCTGGAAAATTCTGCCCCGAGTGTTAGCGTGCAGGTTATTGATGAGCAAGTGCCACATGATAGCACTGTTGACAACACCTTCCATCACTTTGCTGATGATCTAGAGTAGACTGATGGGTGGTAATTGACTGGGTTGGATTTGTCCTATGGGTCTGGAGTCATATGATGTAGGCCAGACCAGTTAATGGCAGATTTCCCTCCCTAAAGGACATTGATGCACCAGATGGGTTTTTACAACAATCGACAATGGTTTCATAGTCACTAAAACTGAGATCAGCTTTTAACTTTAGGTTTATTAACTGAATTCAAATTCCACCAGCTAACGTGGTGGGATTCAAACCAGTATTTCCAAAGCATTGGCCTGGGCCTCTGGGTTACTAGCCCACTGACATTACCACTACGCTTCCTCCTCCTCCCCTTTTGCTACACAGGTTTCCAAAAGGTAGTTCTGTTTAAATTTCAGATAACAGGAGTGTCTGTAAAATGCTTAGATAAGAGGCAGTCCAGTACATGGGCTTGCTGCTGTGGCCGGTCCTTAGCCTTTATAAAATCAATGACTCACTAAAAAAAAAATCAACCAAGGATTATCTTTTAAAATCCTAATGGTGGACACAAGGTATAGTTCCAAGGATATCATCCATTTTCCTGGTGTGCATGATAAAAATAAAGAAAAATTTTGCAAGATTTTTGGCACCATTTTTCCTGTCCATGACAACTTGAATAGTTGCAAATTACAAATGCAACAGAAAAAAGATAAAATGTCATTCATATAAGTTTTACATATACATATATATTCTCCTAACATCTAAAAAAGCTTGCATTCTATTTTTGTATTGGAATAAAAATGTAGCTGTAATTGCAGTAAATGGTGATATTTACAAACATCATGATCATTTCTGTATCAGGCAGAGCTTGATCCACTAACCTGTGCTCCTCTTGTCAGCACATGATAGAACAAGATACCAAACAATCGTGCCAATTCACTCGTCCTTCCGATCAAATCCAGTTGTTCCAGCAACTGTAGATTTCCACGTACACGGCAAATATAATGATCAACCATCTTCCACCTGTAATAAAATTAAATCCTAAACATTGGAAACGCCGAAAGACTCCAGAAGTTAATGGATTTATTATGGATTCTGTCTACGAAGGGATTCTCACTTGAATCTATACAAAACCATTAACAGAAGACATTCCTCCAAATTCATCTTTGCTCACTGGGGAAATGCACTGTCATTTAAGGAAGAGACTAAATCTATCCTCATTGTTTTTTATTTTTATGAACGTGGAGGATATAAACACAGAAATGGGATATAGTCTCAATTTCAGGTCAGATGGGGCGTGTTCAGAAACATAACAGTCATTGAACTTGTCTTGAGTGTTCATCAGTTCTACCAAAGAATTGGAGAAGCAGAAATAGGGTGTGTCCAAGTTTAGTTTATCCAGTCATGAGACAATGAAAACACTGTTAGCTGCATATAAATATGATATCACACACTAAGAGTTGACTTCAGAACATGACGGACATAAAGTGACCAAAAATTTGTAACACCAATACTGACTAATGCAGCATCCAAAGAAAACTTACTGTCTTGGTTGCTGCAGAATGGGACTAAGGTCTGAAAAGGAAGTTATGGAGTCTAATGCCCATATGAGTGCACCAGCTGATGAGCTCTGAGTAGGCAAGTTTCTGCCCTCTTGACACTTGGGGTGGAGGTGAACATGCATGTTATGCAGGTAAAGGGACTTGCAATATCTGACCTACAAATCAATACAACAAAAATATTTAGCTTATGGAAATAAGTTAGCCACAAGTTTTACTCAGTTTGTATTCCAGGTTTGATCCTACTCATTGCTCTTGGTGTGATACACCAAGAGCAGAGAGTAGGATCAAGCCTGGAACACAAACTGAGTAAAAATTGTGGTTATTTTATTCATCAAGGTATATTTAAATATAAACTAGATTGAGTAACTTCATAAATTTTAATCTTTTAAATATTGCTCTATGAATCAAACATTTGTAACCTGAAGATCTAAATATAATCCAGATCTAAGCATGCAACTATTAAAATACAACTGTAGGGAGAAGATTACCTGTACAGATTGGTCTTATTATCAAACCAGTCAGATAGGACACGGAAGGAAAAGAGTGGAAAACGCTGATGAAGAACATGAAAGGCTACATTCTCAAAAGAGTAATTGTTGAGAGCAACCTGTAGGAAGAAAAAAATACAATACTGCACAAAATTCATAGCATTGTGTACACAACCTGGACATTGTACAGTTAACGAAACATGATGGCAACCAAGAGTATGCCAATGAAGGTACCATAGAATAATGTTAAGGTTGAAATTTGCTCTGTGGAGATATTTTTGGAGAAAAAAAATGACAAAATATTTGATAAATATCCTATAGGGTTCAAACATTTCAGCTGTCAGTTACGTGATTAGAAAATGAAAGCTTTGCATACTACCCATCTTTAGAGGGTCGAAGTAATCTACATAATTATGACAATTAAAATATGATTTTGCAAACATGCAACAATGAATAAATATTTTGAGATCAATGCTTTTCCCTCTGAACTGTACTCAGTTGCAAAGTATACTAAAGAGTTCCCCATTGATTCAGCTTCAAAAGTCTTTTTCTGTAATTGGCAGGATGAGTGCACTGGGTGGCATGGATTTTTTTTTCAAGTATTTGAAAATTTAGCTGAAATGCCAACAAGTGCTTGGTTATACATCCTAATCCCTTAAAATACTTACGCAGGATGTTTCAAAATAAATCGCAGCATGGGCCAAAATGTAAAAAATTTGTTTATGTTTATTAATTTACAAACTGCTACTCACACGAGTTAATAAAAACCTTACATTTTGCTTTTAAATAGGGCCAGTGTTCCTATAGTAAAATACAGAAAGCTTGTGAACAAATACAACAATGATATTCATGTTTCCCTTCAGTCTGCCCAATTAGAAACGAAATATAATGGAAGGAAATTTACACAACATAGGACAGATATCTGCTCAACACCACTAATCAATGTGCCCCAGACAGTTTTGTCCTGTGCTGCAAGTTATTTTAAAATGTCCTACAAATGTGTCGTAAAGGGATGTGTAACCAAGCACTTGCTGTCATTTCAGTTAAAATTTCAACGACTGTTCTATTAGAAGCCATGGAATCCAATTAAAACATTCAGGAAGTTGCAACAAAGACTTTGGAGCCCAAAAGAAAAGGAGATTATTTAGGACACTTTGCTGCAGAGCAGAGTTTAGGAGAAAGTCATTTATTTGCCTGAAAAGATAATTTGTTCAAATTTACATTTGGAAATTAAACCGATCTCATTCCTCAAAGGGAGGACTGTTTTTTCAGAACCACTTTTTCACTATAGGAACGCAGCTGTTTGCAGACGTATGGATACCTTCCTTTGGCTGAATTCTAGTGTAAGAAAAACATAGAAACCAGCTGCTTGTGGTTTTATTTCCACTGAAGTTAATGCAGGATTGTTTTAACTCTGTATAAAAAAGTGGAGCCCCACACATTCCCCCAGTACAAATGTGAAAGGAAGGAGAGTAGCAAAAGGGCAAACTGTTTTAGAACTGTACAATGTAAACTTGAGTGTATGGTTTGCGGGTGATCATGGACATAATTTATTACAAGGTTCTTTTACAGTGTATTGTTATGACATAAATGGCATCCTGTGCTTTCCTATTAAACTCATAGATAACATTATAACAGGGCTCTCAGCTCAATTGAACCTTACTGGTGCTTACTCAGTAGACAATCAAACAGATTTAATCATTCACCCATCTCAACATCCCTTCAATTCCTTTCCTTCATCATCCATCTGATCTTGAAAGTTGATATAGTTTCGACCTAAGCTAATCTACTACTCAGTTTGTGCCACTTATACTTTACAAAGGTGACTGGTTACCTCACTCCTCATCATTCTCCATACATTCAGAATGATCCGTCCCACAATGTTTATCTCAGACATGGCAGTGGCACCATATTCATCTCTTTCTGGAGCAAATCGATTTTCTTTATCATCATCTGATAGAACAAAAGATATTAGAATTTCATAACACACATTGTTTTAGTATTTTTTTTAGAACCTCTTCATACCATTGTAGCAGTCTTAAAATGTTTGTATTCCATTCACCAATATGTAGGGTAATGGTAATTTGTATGCACGTCCTTCCCAAATAGAGGCAACATGGGTGAGACTCCCGTTAGCTATATTAAACTCCACTCAGGAAATGGGCCTAATTAATGGACAAGATGAGCTCAAAGAGGCTCAAGAACTGTGATCTCTAGATATCAGATGGTCCCCCTTATTGTGTGAACTTCTATGGCTGGTATATTTCTTCTCCTACGAAACCATTTTGCAATACTTGATACTGTAGTGATCAATGGTTTGAATGATCTGTGTTTGATTATGTTAGTTTGTTCATTGATCGATATTTACTGCACTTGATTCCTTAAGCCTCCAGGTGGAGCTAGGGTTGTAACTGACACCATACAGGTGATCCTGGAATCTTGGGCGAGAGCATGTGTGTAAAAATCTTGTAATTGTGGAGATATTTTAAAATCCTGTAAATAAACCTGCTGCAGATTTAGAACTAGTGTCATTTCTGCATTGCTCTAAGATCAATCAGATATATAAAATATACGGAAAGCCGGCGAATACATGACAAAAAAGTGATGGCAAGTATGGTTAAGAAAAGTTTAAGTTTACCAGCTCCAGAACCATTTCTTGGTCGCTGGGATGTCCTCCCAAGTCCTAGGAGCGATGGATTTCAGGGTTCAAGACCTACTTGCTTGCTACAGGGATGTACAGTCAGGATGTACCAGCAATCCAAAAGAAAGTGATACATTGTACATTGTCTTGGAGCAGATGACCAGTGAATATTTAAGCAGCTCATAGAAGGTACATCTAGGTTTGAAACAGTGATAAGTGCTCTTAAAAAATACTTATGGCCAGGGAAACGTGAGATGATTGAATGATATACATTCTGCCAGAGGTCCCAGGGAAATGGTGAACCCACCCAACAATATGGTGTGCCAGCATTGTGGCAATTGGCTTGTACATGTAAATTTTGCACACTAGCCAACAAACTAGTTTGTTAGCAATTGATTGAAAAAATTTCAATTTAACAAATTAGATTTGACCTTGGAAAAAACCAAAACCTTGGCAATCCAAATCGAACTCGCCATGTTAAGGTCAAAGAGATTACATAGCAATGCACCCTTAGACTCAGGGTCGCAGACACAGCTTGCCCAACCAGCTCAAGTGCAAGGGTTGCATTCAAAGAGATCTCAGCAGTCTCATCAACTTGTACCCCATCACGGTCAGATATCTTTGAAACTGTGCCAAAATTATGGAAATGCTCATCGCGTCATGTCCCACTCAAGGGAAAAAGTGTAACTCTTGCTTTAAATGGAGCCATTTTGCAAAGATATGCAGGTTGTCAAATAAGAATTCATCAATTCAACACATGGAAGTGTCTCTACCTGCGAGTGTGCCACAGCATGTATATACTATTGTGAACGGTAAAGCACCAGGTCATTTTAAGGAATGCTCAGTCAAGATCGCAGGCGGCTTAGTCAGTCAAACCACTGAACACTACAGGTACCACTGGCAAAATTGCAATCTGCTAGTTACATTTAATTGTTGAAAATATAGTTGATTCTCCACTCTTGAAAAGACAAAAATAAAAATCAAGAATCATTCTGTAAACTGACTTAGTGTCTTCCACACTTTCTATGAATCCCAAATCCCCCCACCACTTTAGTTTTTCTCTCCTTTCAGCAAGTCTGTTCTTGTTCCCATGTTGCATGTTAACTGCCAAAGGTTGCAGTTATGCTGAAATGATTGGAACAAGGGTCAGCTAGGGAAGTATGAGGGAGAGAGCAATGGAACGATAGACTGATAGGGTTAGATGAAGGAGGCTCATGTGGAGCAGAAATACTGGCACAGATCTGTTTGCTGAATAGCCTGTTTCTATCCCGCAAATTCTGTTATTTTATGTAAGGTAATTTATTCACAGGTATCCCTCGTTTAGTATTTAATGCCTTGGAATGGCAAGCTGAAGGGGCTTTTTAAAAAAAAAATCACTGCTATTTGTCAATGTTAAATTAGTATTACCTGGAATACGGGAGATCATTCGACAAAGATCAAATTCTAACGCAGCAGCTCGCTGAAAAACGTAGCCCCATGAATGCATCTGAACTTCATATCCCAGGAGAATATCAGGATCGTACCTAACAAGAGATCAACATGATTATTTAAGAATCAACCATCTATTCACTTACATTGTGCAGCAAGGTTAAATACAAATCATTTGGAAAGCAATAATTTGCAGGGAATCAGAAAATTTCAAAGACATTGTTCCGAAGGTGCACTTGGCAGCCTCAGCCTTACACTCACTCTTGCATCTTGCCTTGTACATGGTGCCTGTGTGTTCCCTTAGTTCTTTTGAAGAGCATATAAAAGCACGAATACAAAGGAGAGAGAAAGAGGACTTGCAGCAATATCTTCTCTTCCCACCTCTCCCCACACAGCTACCCCCAGAGTTCCCACCAGGGATCTAACCTTGGCCCTCTCCTATTCTTCATCCACTTGCTGTCCCTCAGTTATAACTTCTGACAACATGGTGCCAAAGTATATGCGTGCAGTGATGATAATCAGATTCAGCTATTCATCACCACTCTTGACCCCTTTCCTGTTTGTAGTGTCAATCTGTTCACCCAACATCCAAATCTGGATGAGCAGCAATTTCATCTTCTGTTTTCAGAACAACCACAAAACTCCATCCACTTGCCACCAACTCCATCCCCTTCCCTGGCCACCATCTCAGGCTGAACTTTTCACAATCTCATCGTTCTACTTGACTGAGAACTGAGCCTCTGATCCCATATCTTCTCTGTCACAAATACTACCAACTTCCATTGCTGTAAGATCATTGCCTTAAGCTGCTTGCTGTTGACACGCATTGATAAGCACTAATTCCTATAAAGTGTGAGCCGTGTTTCAGTTGGCCCCTTGACATTCAATGGCATTACCATCACTGAATCCTCAACTATCAACATCCTGGGGGCTACCATTGACCAGAAACTGAACTGGACTAGCCATTTAAATACTGTGGCTACAAGAGCAGATCAGAGGCTAGGAATCCTGCAGTGAGTAACTCACCTTCCGCCAAAGCCTGTCCACCATCTACAAGGCACAAGTAGCGAGTGTAATGGAATACTCCCCACTTGCCTGCGTGTGTGCAGCTCCAACAACATTCAAGATGCTCAACACCATCCAGGACAAAGCAGCACCACTTGATTGGCATCCCATTCACAAACATTCACTCCCTTCACCACCGACGCATGTGGCATCAGTGTGTACCATCTACAAGATGCACTGCAGGAATTCACCAAGGCTCCTTAGACAGCACCTTCCTAAGCCATGACCATAACCATTTAGAAGGACAAGGTCAGCAGACAGTTGGGAACACCATCACATCACTCACCATCCTGACTTGGAAATATATCACCGTTCCTTCACTGTTGCTGGGTCAAAATCCTGGAACCCCCTCCCTAACAACTGTGGGTGTACCTACACCGCATGGACTGCAGCGCTTCAAGAAGGCAGCTCATCGCCACCTTCAAGGGAAATTAGGGATGAGTAATAAATGTTGGCCTAGTTAGCGATGCCCACATCTCATGAATGAATAAAAAAAACACACACCTCTGAATCACATGCTTCCAGATTCAAGTATCTCTCCTAGGCTTCAGCACAAAAATCAAGGTCAACACTCCAGTGCAGTACTAAGGGGGTGCTGCATTGTCAGAGGTGCTATCTTTTGGATGAGAGATTAAAATGAGGCCCAATCTGCCTATTCAGTCCTTATAAAAGATACCATGGCACTATTTGGAAAAGGAGCCCAGGAGTTATCTCCAGTGTGCTGGCCAATATTGATCCCTCAATCAACATCACAAAAACAGATTATCTGGTCCTTATCACATAGCTGTTTGCAGGACTTTGTAAATTAGCATGGCACTGGGTAAAGTCTCTCTCCATAGTCTTCCATGAGGGAATTTTCACAGGAGGTGCATAAAGAGTGCAGGCAATGGTTACATTAATTTGAAAAGCTCAATTGATTTTCCTTAAATGAATCCTTAGAGGGCACGGAGATTAAAGTTTGTGGCAGACTGTTCGAGTTCTGGTCCTTAACTGGTCTTGGTAAAAAAGAATTAGCAAAGGAGCACATTGGGGTGCCACATTTCCTATAATACAACAGTGACTGTACTTCAAAAAGTACTTAATCGGCTGTAAAGCTCTGCACTGAAATCTGGGCCAGGATTTTAAGCTTGGCGTGTGGGCTCATGTCGTGCATGGGTATGAAATAGCATGCAATGATGTCAGGCGAACACCCCGACATCATCAAGCACTCGCGCGATATTTCAGTCAGCGGGCATGCGTGGGAGTCGGCAGCAAGCCCGCCAACAATTAAGAGGACGGTTAAGCCTATTAATTAAATAGAATTTTTCCCCGCCCATCCAATTTATGGTTGGCAGGTGGGCAAATAGGCCAAGCAGCCTTTGGATTTTTGTGAAAACCTCATCCACAGGCAGGGTGAGGTTTCCGATGTTAATTAAAAACAAAATAAACATTTTTAGAACTCATTTTCAACATGTCCCTGCTTAGAGTCACATTTTTTTTTTGAAAACTTTATTTTTAATGTGAGAAGTCTTCAGCTTCCTGAGGCAGCTCTGTGCCTTCAGGGAGCTTTCACAGAGTGCACCTGTGCTCATGTGTTGACTTCCATGCTTGCCCTCCTTCCCCTTCCCCCCACACAACCCTAGCAGCGCTGAGGTATCAGCGCAGGTTCCACACTGGCTGGCCATTAATTGGCCAGCTTGTGTGAAATCACCATCTGGGCCTGATCGTGGGCGGCGGTCTGTTGTGTGGCTACTCCCGTGCCCATTGACTGCGTCCGCCCGATGAGGTAAAAATTCTGCCCCTGGTCTTTAGATTCCTTTATGCTCTCACTTCAGGGAGTTACCTACCATTGCAACCTGCACCAGCCTAATTTCAACTCCCATTACCTCCAGTTTTTTAACTGACCATTTATGCACCTCCTTTTCCAATCATTCCACATTAATCCCATTACTTATTTTTTTCCAACTTTTTCAAATGCCTTGGGGCAATTTAAATGTTATAGATACTTTATCAAAGCAAGTTATATTTTCTGGACATGAGTGAAATGGACACTGGTGTTACACTTGCTTTATCCATTCAACAGTGTATGCCCCTCAGGTTTATACCAAATGCCCCTTGAAATAGGTTTACTTTTAAAACTCCCAATGAGAGCCGAGAACAAAAATGGTAAAACTCATTTACAATTCAAAATTTACAACCAAAAGTACCTACTGTGCATTCAGAACAGATCATCCAATGCTTCCATTCAATAATTTCAGTAAAAAACCTATGAAGTTTATGGAATCATAACGGTACAGAAAGGGGACATTCAGCCCACCATGTCTGTGCCAGCACTCTACAAGAACAACTCCCCTGTCTTTTCCTCCACTGCACATTTGTCTCCAGGTGCTTATCTAATTCTCTTTTGAAAGCCAATCTACCTCCGCCACACTGTTAGTACATTCCAGACCTAACTACTTGCTGCATAGTATTTTTTCCTCATGTCTCCTTAGGCTCTTCTGTCAATCACCTTAAATCTATGTCCCCGGGCTCTCAAACCCTCCGCTAAAGGCAACAGCTTCTCAATCCACTCTGCCTAGACCCCTCATGATTTTGAACACCTCTATCAAATCTTCTTTTAACCTTCTCTTCGCCAAAGAGAACAAAGTCAGCTTCTCCAAATGATCCTGGGACCATTCTTGACTCTTTTTCTGCATGTTCTCCAATGCCTTCACATCCTTCCTTAAGCTTGGTGCCCAGAAGTGAGCAATTCATCATAACTTCCTTGCTCTTTTACTCCATGCCTTTATTTAAAAAGTCAAGGATCGCGTTTGCTTTTTCAACCACTTTCTCAGCTTGCCCTACTACCTCAATGATTTGAGCACATATACCCCCCTGCACTCCCCCTTAGAAGTACTTAGTTTATATTTCTTCTCCTCATCCTTCTTACCAAAATACAAGACTTCAAATTTCTCTCCAATAAGTTTCCTCTGCCAAATGTCCATACTTACTGCCAGCTTAAGTCCACAAAGTCTATCACTATCCTCCTAGCAGTTTACAACACTTCCAATTTTTGTATCATCTGCAAATTTTGAAATTGTTCTCTGTATACCTAAAGTCTACATCATTCGCAGTGGTCCTAATACTAACCCCTGGCAAATTCATTGTATACCTTCCTCCAGTCTGAAGCAACCATTCACCACAACTGTTTCCTGTCACTCAGCCAACTTCCTTTTTATTTCATGGGCCTCAATTTTTCTGATAAGCCTATTAAAGCCTTTGGAGTCCATATACAACAAGTCAACCACATTACCCTTATCAACCATCTGTTACCTCAAAAAACTCATTAAGTTAGTTAAGCACAATTGATAAATCCATGCTGGCTTCCCTTGATTAATCCATCCTTGTCCAAGTGACCAAGTGACTATTAGTTTTACAATTCTTTAGTCCTCTGGTGCACCCCCACCCCACACACAGTGTCCAAGGAGGGTTGGAATGGCCAATGCCTTTACAATTTTCGCTCTTACTTCCCTATCTAATATCTCCTCTTCATCAATTTTTAGCCCATGCTGTACCTCAGTTACCTCCTTCTTCACTATGACTTTGACAATATCTTCTTCCTTGGTAAAGACAGATGCAAATTACTCTGTCTCCATGCATGAATCCCCTTTTTGGTCCCTAATCAGCTCCACCCCTCCTCTTACTACCCGTTTACTACTTACATGCTTATAGAGGACTTTTGGATTCCCTTTATGTTAGTTACCTGTCTCTTCTCAAACTCTCTTTTTGCCTCATTTCTTGTTTCACTTCCCCTCTGAACTTTCTACAGTCAACCTGGCTCTCACTTGTCTTTATCAGCCTAACATCTTTCATGTGCCCGTTTCGGCTTCATCTTACTCTTTATCTGGTTCGTCATCCAAGGTGCTCTGGCTTTGGTTGCCATGTCTTTCTCCTTTGTGGGAATGTACCTCCAATGTGCCCAAACCATCTTTGAAGATAGCCCATTGTTTCCATGTCTGTTGAGAGTACAACATTCCCCAAGCGAAGAATAATAGCTTTTTCCCTCTCTACACAGAACTTGCATTAATTAAAAACACTCAAACATAGAGATACCATTAGTTAACAGTCAGCAACATTATGCTAAATGCAGATCAATTGCCAAAGTGTGCTAGCATTACTTTGGTGGGCCCACAAGAGAAGCACAGCTGGTACTAAAGCAATTTCCATTAGCATTAAAACAGGACGCTCCCACCGCCCTAATTCGCTCCCTTTCAACTGAAGGGATTTATTTGTCCTAAGTGACATATTCACAATCGTCATCACAGAGAACTATGAGCTAAGTTAGGAAAGTTTTGGGGAAAGGGTGGTGGAGGTGAGATGGTTAAAAAAAATTACTTCGGTTTTCAAATAATTATAATGCACATAACGCTTATAGTACCTTCTGATGTTATTAATGAGTTCCTGAAACAGCTCCTTCTCGTCATTCACATAAGAAATTTGAAGACCTGTTACACCAGATCTAACGAGCAGTGGGGTTTTGCTCCCGAGTCCTGCAACTGTGAATAAACACTGCCATTTTACTCATGCCAAAATGTAACCAGCCCTGTAAATTCAGAGTAACACTTGATGCTGCAAAATACAACAGCACATCAGCTCAGCTCATCTGGTATAAACCAGGGCCTCAGCTATTCACCAAAATGAAATTGGTGGCTAACTTATTTCCCAAGATGGCCATAGTTAGAAAGAAAAGTATATAGAATATCAAACAGAAGCAGGCTCCAACTTAAACTATACAACCTTAAATAACTGGCAAGCAAAACTTTACACAAGGGAATCTAATGGGCTTTATAAACGTACAGCTTATGTCATCAGCTAAGTCAGTCATCAATCCATAATGCCTAATTTTTAAACATGAAGATGTCATTTTTTGATATCCAAGTATATATCAGCGGGTTTTCAGCTGGGCATTGGAACTGGTCTCAGAGTCCAAAGTGGAGGAAAGAAAGAAAGGATTCCTATTCCTGGTCATTATGCAGTTACCACAGTTAGAAAATATTCATGTTGGGCAAGGACACAATTGGTCACTGCTGTGATGTCCTATAAAACTAACAGTGACCCAAGAATAACTACTTCAGCAATTTGGTGCATTAGAAAGATTTGCAAGTATAGAAGTAAATATAACGGCTAGTTATTGGCTTGTTCAAGAATTGCTCACCACAGAGATCCTAAATTTTCCAACTATACTTTCTTGAGGTCAACACTTGTACCAAGACTTGAATGCTGGTACATTGAGAGTGCAATACTTTTCAAACCGACCTGAGCCATTACAGCTATTAGATATTTTTCTGCATTTAAACGCACTATATAAATACAGGTTGTTATTGTAATATGACCTTTCTAGTACACAGAGTTTGTTTAGTGGGTCAAGAAAACCAAATTATGGATTAATTTAAGCAATCAGTAGTAAATTAATTATAGCAATTAACTCATTCCATATAATTCCAATTCTTCTTCAAATAGGTAAAGCATAATAAGCATAAGCATAATATGAGTCAATGTAAATATTGGAGTGCACTGAGTAATCTAAATGAACATTTGTCTACACAAATCAAATACGAACAGAAGTAGTTTGCCCTCTCAACATGCAAAATATTAGCAGAGCAAATACACAACAGGCCATTGATTCTGGTGGTAACGTGACGGCAATGTGTGGCTAGTTAAGCAGTTTCTGTATTCTCCAGTGTTCATGCACACTAATGATATAAGAGTAAATTGTAATTATGTATACCAACAATTATTAATATCAACAATTATTAATAAGTGACAATTTGGCCTATTGCTTCATACCAGAAAAAGAGGTGCCTTTGTTGGAGCAGGTATGGCCCTTATCAATTACTATAGCACCAATAACCTCAGTTTTGTTTGTTTCTGGTAGCAGTGCATCAGAAGTAACACAGTAGAATAAGGCACAGATTGGATCAAATTCAGGATCAGGTTCCAAATCACGTCTGGAGCGAGCATGTAATTCCATACTCATGAGTACAAGATACTGCACCTGAAAAGAGAAACAGGTCAGAGAGGTAATGCACAATGCATTTAATTATTAATCATAAAACTATAGTGAACTTCAGTCCAAGCAGAGGGTGTAAAAAGCTTGAATGAAAGCAGAAAATGCTGGAAATACTCATGTCAGGCAGCACACGTGGAGACAAAAGCAGAGTTAACATTTTAGGTCTGTGACGAAAAGCTGCAGACCTGAAATGTTAATTCCGTTTTTCTCTCCAAAGATGCTGCCAGTCCTGAATATTTCCAGCATTTGCTGTTTTTATTTCAGATTCCCAGCACCCATAATATTTTGCTTTTGTGTAGAAATGAAGTTGTTCTTTAAGCTAATTCAACATGAATTGGGAAAGTAAGCTTAGGCATGCGAATTCAAAGTTTTAACCTATTTGGGATGATGTGCTCTATACTTTGTATAGCCAAACAAAAGGAACTTTTAACCTTCCTGGTCTTGTAGGACTATCAGTTGTGGAGAGGTCACTAGAATTGATCATCAGGAGCAAAGTCTCCAATGCATCTTTTAAATTTATTCTTCCAAGGGATGTGGGCACCATTGGTAAGGCCAGCATTTGTTGCCCATCCTTAATTGCCCTTGTAACTGAGTGGCTTGCTAGGCAATTTCAGAGGGCAGTTAAGAGTCAACCATATTGCTGTGGGTCTGGAGTCACATGCAGGCCAGACCAGGTAAGGATAGCAGATTTCTTTCCCTAAAGGCTATTAGTGAAGCAGTTGGGTTTTTTTTTTAAATGAGAATTGATGATAGTTTCATGGTCACCATTATTGAGACTAGCCTTATAATTCCAGATTTATTAATTGCAATATAAATTCAATTTGAACCCTTGTCCCCAGAGCTGGGTCTCTGGGTTACTAGTCTAATGACATTACCACTACATCACCATCTCATGTGTCTCTTGTTCTGGACAAGTACAAGATAATCTAAGAGCATCTGCTTGGATTTGTGAAGTGTAGGCAGTGCCCGACAATTTAGTTTAATTTTTTTTGAGGAGGTCACTGGCATGCTGGATAGGGGGCTGATGATGGATGTTGCCTATATGGATTTTCAGAAGGAATAAGATTCAACAAAAGAGATGGAATTGGACATAATTCTGTGACATGGGTTGGCAATTGGTTGAGAGGTAGAAGACAGTAGGATAAAAAGAACACACTGATTAAATGTAGCATATCCAAGATTTCATAAGACAGTAAATTGCATTGATGGGAACAGGAAGTTACAAAGGGACATAGACAGATTAAGTGAGTGGGCAAAACTGCAGAAGATAGAGCTCAATGTGAGGAAATAAGAGCTTATGCAGTTTGGATTAGAGAAAGACAAAGGCAAATAAGAGCATTTGCTTAATGGTGAGGGACCAGGGTTAATGGAAGATCAAGTGGATCTTAATGTGCATATGCAAAAAATAACTGGACCATACGTCAATACAAAAGACAAGGCGACAAATGAATTCTGGCCTTATCTCCATTTGTTTGGAATGCAAAACTGAAGCAGTGATGTTTTGAAAGCCCTGGCCAGGCCCCATCTCATGTACTGCATTCATATGTGGGAGCCAAACTTCAAAAGGTATATTGGCCTTGGAGGAAGCACAGTGCAGGTTAACCAGAATAAAGCCAAGGTTAAAAAGTTAAGTTAGGAGGACAGGCTGTATAACTTGGTTTACACTCTTAAGTTTAAGAGGTTGAAGAATTATCTAATCAGGTTGTTTAACTCAAGATAATCTAGATAAATAACATATCCAACAACATATCCTTCGATTCCTCTCTTTCTCTCATATTTATCAATTTTTCCTTAAATGCATCTTTGCTTGTTACCTCAACTCCTACTTGTAGTACAGAGTTCCACAGGGTTTCTCCTGAATTCACATTTGGATTTTTAAATTATCTTATACTTACATTAGTTTTACTCTCCCCTGCAAGTGGGAACACTTTCCCTACATTTATCCCAACAAACCCGATTCTCTTATTCTTTCATGGATGTGGGCATCAGTGGCAAGGCCAGCATTTGTTGCCCGTCCCCAATTGCCCTTGGACAGAGTGGCTTGTCAGGTCATTTCAGAGGGCAGTTAAGAGTCAACCACATTGTTAAGGGTCTGAAGTCACACCCTAAAGGACATTAGTGAACTAGGTGGGTTTTTATAGTTTCACTGAAACTAGCTTTATATTCCAGATTTATTAACTGAATTTAAATTCCACCAGCTGCCATGGTGGGATTTGCGCCCATGTCCCCAGAGCATTAGCCTGGGCCCCCTGATTACTAATCCAATGACATGACCACAATGCAGCCATCTCCCCAATACATCTCCTTTAAGAGGGTCCCAATCTGTTCAATTTTCCTAATAGGTATTAGCCTTAATTCTGGTATTATTCTAGTGAATCTTTTTTTGCATCTTCTCCAATGCTTCCACATTTTTTCCATAATATGGAGGCCAGAAATGTTCCCAGTACCCCAAGTGCAGTATGACTAAGGTCTATACAAGTTTCACACAACTTTTCATCGTTTCAATTCTATCCCTTTAGAAACAAAGCCAGCGCTTTGCTTCTATTTTTTTGAAAAAGACCTTAACCTGCATAGAGAAAATACAATACCTCATGCAAAGCTTTTGCCTCTTGGAGGTTTTGTTGGCTGACTTTGAAGCCGTAAGAGTTGTTTAGAGTTGGTCCTTCTATCTGAGACACATTCTTCTTTGCAGATTGAAAAGCAAACTGATTCTGGAAAATTGTACAAACATGGTCACACTCAGTTGTGAAATAGCTTAAGTGCCAAACACATTTTTCTTTTGATATACAGTAAGTGCAGTTGTGTTTCTAGATATTTACTAGCTAATAGGAGAACCACTCAAGGCCTTGAATTACTCAATGTGAAATGAACTGGGAGTCATAAAATCTGCATATTCGTACACCTGTTGCTTTAAAGCAAATGTTCGTCAAATGACAGTGGCCAGAATTTTGCCGTTGGCAAGTTGGGGGCGGGGCCCGCTCACCGACGCGGGATGACATTGGGGGGAACCCCCGGCGTCATCCTGGTCCATTTAAATCTTTAGGAAGGCGGGCAGACACTGAAATCAGCTGTCTGTCCGCTGACCTATTAATGGCCAATTGAGGCCATTGACAGGATAATTAAGATAATTAAAGGTCCTGCCCGTTCAACCTTAGGTTAGTGGGCAGGGCAGGAGCCCCCGGTGCGCTTCTGAAAAAACATGGAAACCCCATCCACCGGCCAGATGAGGTTTATGTCCGTTTTTAAAAACTTTAATAAAGTTTCTGTGCTTCTTATTAACATGTCCCATCTCGTGTGACATTGTCACATGAGGGGACATGTTAATAATTTTTTAATTTTTCTATTTTTAAAGTTTTTTTTAAGATTGTCAGTAATCTCCCTGAGACAGGACTTTGCCTCAGGGGGATGTGCGCTCTTTTGCGCGCATGTGTGAAAGAGCGCACTTTGACAGTTGGGGGAATCCCTCCCCCCTTGCACAGGAAGCGCATAGCATTTCCCATCAGGCAGCCCGCTCCGCTGGGAGGGCCTTAATTGGCCCGCCCACTCAAAATGGTGGCAGGCCCCGTTTCGGCAGTGGGGCTCCCTTCACCACTGATGCAGCTGTGGCAGCATTGTGTACCACCTACAAGATGCACTTTAGAAACTCACCCGGACTCCTTCAACAGCACCTTCTAAACCTCTACCACCTAGAAGGACAAGGGCAGCAGATGCATGGATACACCACCACTTTTGAGTTCCCCTCCTAGCTACTCACCATCCTGATTTGGAACTTTATCGCCATTCCTTCACTGTCACTGGAACTCTTCCTAACAAAACTGAGGGTGTACCACACCACATGGACTGCATAGGTTCAAGAAGGTCACCACCACCTTCTCAAGGGCAATTAGGGAGGGCCTAGCGAGTGAAATGCACACCCCGTAAACGAATAAATAAAAATAGAACAGATTTAACACTGGTAGCTTTTGTATTAACAATGAGGTTTTTTTTTTTGCTTTCCAGGTTTTGTACAGTATAAGGCGCTACCAATTATATCTAATACAAAGCTGACTTTGCACCAAAGAAATATAAAAACTGGTGACACTATGAAGCTCCAATGAACAAATGAAGGCAACACTACTTGGTGAAAACAGACAAATTATTCATTAACAACTTGAATTAGGGAATGAGGTCTTTCTTCAGTTCTGTCAGGTCTTTGAGTGCTGAGAAATCCATTACATGCTGCGCCAGAAAGAACCACCTGCTCTAGCAGAATGCCCTGGTCATCCCTGATGGTTCCGACCTTGCTAAGGGATGGTAGTAAATTGAGTCTATGTGCACATATCAATAACACCAATAACATCCATTAATGGATGTTCCTACCCAAGATTTTGTTCCAATTGGAGGCAATTTCCCAGACTGACAATTGCTCTTCGTTTACTACCTGGTGCATCATTTTAATGGAAAAAAATATAAACCAACAGTTAAAACTTCAACACCCATCTTGGGGAAACTGCAGATGTTGCCTTTTTGCACAAAGCTAAGCCACAGGCTACTAACTTCCTCAATTTCCATGGTGACTGGGATTGAGGGCTGAGAGAAGTGGCAAGTGCTCGAGGCTAGAGCATTCAGTTAACAGTTAGGTATACACCACATGACAACTAGGACCTAATAATGTGAAACAAAATAGAGTGAAAAATGTGGATAATATAAACTGATAATATAATTATATAATATAAATTTATAATATAATTTATATAATAAATTTATTTGTATTCATATTTATTTTAAAATAAAATTTTATATCCGTTTTGGATGTAAAATTAAGGTAGTTAAACACAGTCGTTTGTAGTACAGTTGTTGAATATTGCTGAAAAGATGGACTAGTTGCCAAAGGTTTTCATCTTGCACTTATCAGGACAAATTCCTTTGACATTCTTGCGATTATCCTGGTGTGTGCAAGACAAAAAGTTTCAGCAACATGTCTCTACTTTCAGCAATATCTGCACCTTGACCTCTCATAATTTTACAGGTCAACACTGAAGGTTAGCCTCCAGATTACTTAATTTAGTTCTCTGTAACATAGCGTCAACGTCTGGTCATTTTTGCATTCTTCATCGGAAATCTCAGTTTTTCGCCAAAATTCTCAAGTTGGAAAAATTTATAACTAATCTTTCCTTATAGCAATCACCAGCTAACATTTTAACCAGTCTCATGTCTGCCAAAACATTGATAAGAAACCAGGAACATAAGTGTGCCAAGGCACGGACAAGTTGGGTAAACCTTTTGTTGAATTTATTTAGCAATTTCAAAAGTCAGGGGAGAAAAAAATTGCACAGTCATGCATATTTAAAGCACTGCAGCACATGAACCTTCAGCTTGTGTGTTACCTTAAGTTGAGTTGTCAGTAGCACTCTCCTCAAGGCATCAGAGTTACTTGCCCTTCTTTGACTTATCTTCTGAAGCCTGGGTTCTGAATAGATTAAAATAGTTTGTATATTAAACAAAAAAAAATCACTAATCCAAACTGAAGTTCATTGAATTATAGGTTATAACCAGTTTAATTAGGACCAGAATTTGGTAACTAAGTGAGGAGATGCTGCTAAATCCAAGCTGACATATGGCCTAGAATCACAGTAAACCCTAAATAGCATCCATTATGCTGAAAGAAATGATAATATTCTTAATGCTGCAACATCCATGTGGTCTGTATGGCTCAAGTATAATGCATTTTTGTAGGTCAAGTAAAAGGAGCCATTATATATAATTTGCTGCATCTAGCTGTTTCTAGGCACCAAATACCACAATAGTTAAGCAATAATGTCATTGAGAGGAAACTCTGAAATGCTTCACTAGCTGCAGCTTTAATTTAGTAACTAATAAGCTAAAATACTGGAGCACCAATAGAATGAGTACCATCTCCTTAAACACCTCCATCCTTATATCACCCTCTTCCCCTTTAAGCCTCTCCTTATAAAGTTTTTTGGAACAAATCTATGATAGCCCTTCTTCGGTTCAGCATCCATTATTGTCAGATTATGTGACCTCTACCACCTTGAAGGAGAAGGGCAACAGATGTTCGGGAGTACCCTCTGAATCTCACACCATCTTGACTTGGAATTACTTCACTGTTGCTGAGTCAAAATCATGGAGCTCCCTCCTTAACAGCAATGTGTGTGCGCCTGCACCACTTGGATTGCAGGGCTCAAGAAGGTGGCTCACCCCTACCAGGGCAATCAGGGATGGGCAATAAATACTGCTCTAGCCAGCAATGACAACATCCAGTGAAAGAATGGATAATAAAAAAAAATGCCCCCACAAAGTGCCTTGTGACTTCCTATTCAGCAAGTTAACAGTTTCAGCTGAGTCAACAAGGTACCATTCACAGCTCAGGTATGTTTAAAAGCAATTCTTGTTTGCTGCCAAAAGGAGAAAAACACTGCTCTTTTGCACTTCCTAGTGTTGACTCAGAACAGCAGAGACCTAAAAGTAGAAAGCTAACCTGCTATCTCAGACAGAGGCGCTGAGTGGTCACAGGAGATCAGGCAAGAAGTTAGCAGGTAAAAGACAAGTGCATCTGAATTGAGACTAGAATAGCCCAGCTTACATTCGCCTGCACAGTAACTGAATAGATCAGGTTTGGTTGGCAGTGCTCAAGTGACAGTAGGAAGTTCAACATGAGAGAAAGTATATGGCTTCATAGCATTCTGAATCCCAAGATAAAGTACCTGGCAATAACAGTTTGAGAGTAGAATTACCAATATCTCAGTAGAAGCAGCAGCAACTGAGTGGAGTTGACAGACACCTTCCCTAAAAGAGAATTTATTTTAACCTGGCTATTGCTAACTGCTAAAAATCTACCAGCAGCTATTTTTGTTGAGTTACAACATGGTAAAAAGAGAGACAAGTGGATGAGAAGACACCCCTCCTTCAGGCAACGTCCAAATTTAAGTGTTAAGTATGTTGACATGTTGCTTTTCCTTTTGCCTACTGTTTTCCGAATGGAGGACATTGCATAATCATCTGTAGTCCACAGAAATTGGAATCTGACATCTAAACTTAGCAACCCTGTTACTGGACGATTCTTAAAACTATCTGTTCATGTGATGTGCTGACTAGGCCAGCATTTATTGCCCAGCTCTAGTTGCCCTTGAGGAGGTGGTGGTGAGCTGCCTTTTTGAACCGCTGCAGCCCATGTGGTGTTGATACACCCACAGTGCAGTTAAGGAGGGAGTTCCAGGATTTTGATCCAGCGACAGTGAAGGATATTTCCAAGTCAGGATGGTGTGTGGCTTGGAGGAGAACTTCCAGGTGGTGGTGTTCCCATCTATCTGCAGCCCTTGTTCTTCTAGATGGTAGTTGTGGGTTTGGAAGGTGCTGTCTCAGGAGCCTTGGTGGGATAATTTTGGCATAATTTCATCTATGCCTCATCTTTTTCACTTTAAAACACTGGAGCAAAATAAAGTGCCAGAATCTCTGATTTTAACTAATTAAAATATCACACTTTGTTTAAACAAAATCTCAAGCAAGGCAATCTATAGTAACTTTTGTTTTGAAAAGGTGGACAACTAACTCTTGTAGAAATTATTAAATCTGAGCGTTATTTTGGGGATCCTACCAAAACTTGTACAAAAGAAGCTATTACTGGAATTTCAATATGAAATCAGTAGCAGATTTAAGGTTTACAGTAATATCTATTTTTGTACCAATAGTTTAAAACATAGAAATGAATACTGACCCATTTGTATAGGAGTGCAGTAAAGAGCATCAGGAATTCCATCACTTCTAAGCCTCTGTGCGACAGGTGTGCTATGTAGTACAGATGCAGAATTCTCAGCCGCTCTTGTATTAGACTGAAAGGGTGATCTTGCCAGCTGCTGCTCATCACACTGTCCAGCATTTGAAGGCACGCTATTGCTGATCGGTGATGGGCAATCCTCTGCTGCAATCTCCATGCTGAAGGTCGCTGTTGGCTTAATTATGCCTCTATTTTCTTCATTTGGTTCCCACTGCCTTACATTAGGAGAAGTTGGTTGTTGCCATGGAGATAACAGTGGTGAATCAGGGGAACTGTACGCACGATAGTCATCGTCATCATCTTCAAATGGCTGCGGTACTTTAGTTAGTTGTCTTGCTGGAGACTGAGGTTTCATGTTGTTCTGCTCTGGAACTTTTAGCAGCGGTGTTTCAGGGGAAGAGGCACGTTCACTTGGCTGGGCATCCCTTCCAGCTTGCTCTTGGTCAGGAACTGCAGAAATTGCCGTAGCCAACTCTTCAGCCAGAGGAGTCCTATCTTCTTGTGAAGGCTGCAAGCACTGATTCTGGCTGGTATTCTTAATTAGACCAGTCTGATTTTTTGAACGTTTCTTTGAATGCTCGTATTCTCTTTTGGCCTGAAGCCATAACTGCACTCGTTGCAAACTAGGTGGACTTTTACATGGCAGGATTATAATCTTTCGGTCTTCAGAAGCTCCTAGACCAGCCCCCATCTTTTGAGCAGTAGAATGTCTATTCCCAGTAAAAGCAGGGGAGCTAGGTCTAGCATTCTGTGTCATCGCTGATAAGGCTGTCTTCCAGAATTGCAGCCCTTCCAGTGAAAAATCTCCATCAAACTCCGGCAATTCATTGGGTAATCTGGTTTGAACAGTCAAAACCCGTCCTCCTATCTCCCTATCATTGAAGGAGAAAATGATTCAGTCAGCTGAGCAATCCTCAGTTAGCCAGGTATTCAAAGCCACACCAGTTGTAAGAAACGTTCTACTGCATCGTGTGCATACGAACAATTTTTAAAAATAACAGTTCTTACTGTCTGCCACTTTTGGTTTATCACTTGCTTACCTCTACAATTCCAATCAGTGAGATAACTGCCCTAAATGCTCATCTTGGGGAAGTCAAATAAGATTGTATGGCTTTTAAGTCTCTGTTTTGTTTTGAAGAATTGAATGGATAAAGTTATAATTGCAAATAATTATAAATTCAACTCAGTGCTGAGTCTTTTTTTTGGGTGTTTTTGGATGTAATCTTTACAAAAAAGTGCTGCAACCATTCTCAGGCAGAATAATTAAATTGAGAAACAATTCCAGACATAGCTGTTTTACAAGAAATGATCTGTGAGGTGCTGCATTTACCTATTCAAAAGAAAATAGATAGAAAAAAGGAACCTTTGGAAATTCTTATAACAGCAAATTCCTGTTAATTTTTTGCCAGGTGTTCCAGGTTTTCTCAGACCTAATGGGCGTTTTCACCACCAATTTTAGAAAATCACCAAATGAATGCCTCAAACGCGGCATTGCAGCGGTCTATGGAAATCCCTCATCACCAAACAAGATATTAACAAAATCAAAGATTGGTTACTTGTCTGATTTTAGTGTGCACCATTTAAATTTATAGGGTCACACACATCTCACCAATGTCTAGAGAGAAGTTAGCAAGAAGCTGCATGAGCAGTACAGGAGATTAACCAACTAAAAATGTGCAGTGTACCAGCACCATGCTATGTTAAGCACTCCGCTGCGTTTATTATTACTATTATTACAACAGTCAGTGGTCAAAATACCAACATTCAGATAATAGGACCAGGAGAAATAAACCCAAGAATCAGAATCTTACAGCAAAGAAGATACAGATTGTTTCTTCCAGAATTTGCCTTTCAAAATGAAAGATTGCGAGGGGGCAAACATTGAATCTGCTAGCATTCTGGATGAAATGCACCATACCAACACGGGACCACTCAGTGGACCCGGAGGCTTCAAAAAGGTGAAGGGAGGCGAGACAAAGCTGACCCGGTGCTGCTGCTGGTGACGGGGCTCAGGCTGTGAACTGTCTGCAACTGGAGAAAATCATGTGTGATGTGGCAGAAAGCCAGGTAAGTGATTAGCTGAGTATTTTGCTCATTTATCTTTTTAAGAACTAGTAATTAAAAAGTTAATAAATTAACATAATAAAGATGGCAGGGCAGGTGATGTGTTGTGGCTGCGGAATGTGGTAGGTCCTGTATACCAATGTGATCCAGGGCAAACACGTCGGCAGTAAGTATCTGCGGCTTGAAAAGCTTCAGCTCAGTCATTGAGCTGCAGCTGAGCTGCAGACACTGCGAATGCATCAGATAGGAAGAAAGACCTGGATACTATTCGGGGGGGAGGGGGCAGTCATACTCCTTAGGCTAGGCAGATCTTTAGAGTTCGTCACTGGTCAGGGACAGGAGGGTTTCACTGCGAGTCAGGCAGGTAAAGGGATTCAGCAGTTAGCGATGGAGGAGCCTCAGCCCCCGACTTTGTCCAACAGGCACAAGGTGCTTGCTACCTGTATGGATGGGGAGGGGTGCTGCAAGGTGGATGAGCAGTCTGGCCATGGCATCATGGTGAAGGATGCCATTCAAGTGGTGGGAGCGAAGTGGAATGTGGTAGCGACAGGAGAAAGGATAGTCAGTGGGATAGATACCGTTCTCTGCAGCTGCCATTGGGAGCTCCGAAGGTTGTGTTGTCTGCCCACTGCCAGGGTTAAGGGCATCTCCTCATGGCTGGAGAGGAACTTGGAGCGGGACGGGGAGGATCCGGTTGTCGCTATCAACGTGGCAACCAGCAACCCAGATAGGACCAGGAACGATGTTCTGCTAATTAAATTTGAGGAGTTAGGGTCCAAATTAAAATGCAGAGCATCAAAGGTAATAATCTCTGGATTGTTACCTGAGCCATGCATCAATTGACATAGGGTTAATTAGTTAGAGAATTAAATGCGTGGCTCAAAGAGTGGTGCGGGAAGGAGGAGTTTCAGTTCATGGGGGCATTGGAATCAGTACTCAAGGAAGAACGAGCTATTACATTGGGATGGACTCCACTGAATCGGGCTGGGGCCAGTGTCCTGGTCAATGGTATAACTGGGCCTGAGGACAGGGCTTTAAGCCAAGAGCGCAGCGGAAGGTTCGGGTGAAGGGAGATTTAGAAATCCAAAGAGAAAGGTTGAAGCATCAGACCAGTACAGCAATGTGGGTAAAGACAAGCAAGATGGGACAGGAAGAGACAAAAAAAAAATGTACATCAAAAAATAAGGTATTTGTATGGAATAGAAGTTTAAAAAATGAAATTAAAAGCATCTGCATTAACACAGATGAACTTGTGGCACAATGAGGTAAATGATTTAGATACAATCGCCATTACAGAAACATGGTTACAAGATGATCAAGGTTGGGAAATAAATATTCCAGGGAACACAATATTTTGGAAAGCTAGACGAAATAGCAAAGGAGGAGGGAGCCCTGATATTAAAGGATGATATAAGGGCTTCAGAGAGACCTGGCCTCGGAAGATCCTGAAGTAGAATCAGTATGGGTAGAAATTAGAAATAGCAAAAGTCAGAAAACATTGGTGCGAGTAGTTTATAGGCCCTCTAACAGTAGTTATACCGTTGTCCAGAGCATTAAACAAGAAATCATTGGAGCTTGTAACAAAGGCAACGTGATAATTGTGGGGGACTTTAATCTTCATATAGACTGCGACAATCAAATTGGCAGGAGAGGTCTAGAAAATGGGTTTGTGGAATGTTTTTGTGACAGAGTCTTAGGCCAATAAATTTTGGAGCCAACTAGGGATGAAGCAATCTTAGATCTAGTATTGTGCAATGAAGCAGGGTTAACTAATAATGCCATAGTAAAAGATCCACTGGGAAATAGTGATCATAATACCAATGAATTACAGGTTAAATTTGAAAGTGATATACGCCAATTACATATGAGAAACTTAAACAATGCCAAATTTATAAGTATGAGGGGACATTTGGCTAAGGTAAATTGGGTAAATAGACTAAAAGGTATGGCTGTAAATGAACAATTGGAAACTTTGAAAGAAAAAATTCAAAACGCCCAACAAAAATGAATTCCATGGAAAAATAAAACTGAGCAAGTCAGGCCCATCCGTGGCTCACTTAGGAAGCTATGGATGGCATTAGATTAGAAGTGCTTACAGTATTGCAAAATACAATAACAAGTCTGAGGATTGGAAGTGTTTTAGAAGCCAGCAAAGGACAATCAAAAAGTTGATAAAAAGGAAACAGCAGAGGCAGTGAACAAACATTTTGTGTCTCACAGTAGAAGGCACAAGTTTCATTCCAGAAATAGACAGTAACCTAGGGGCTAAAGAGAATGAGGAAACTAAAATTACAGAAAAAATATTGGAGAAACTTAAAGGACTTAAAGCAACAAATCCCCAGGACCTGATGGTCTATAGCCTAGGGTTCTAAAGAAGATAGCTGCAGAGATAGTGGATGTGCAATATCCACTGATTTTCCAGAATTCACTGGATTCGGGAACAGTCCCATCAGATTGGGTGTTGGCAAATGTTACTCTGTTTTTCAAGAAAGGAGGGAATGAGAAAACAGTGAAATACAGGCCAGTTAGCCTAAGGTCAATTGTTGGGGAAAATGCTGGAATCTATAATTAAGGAACGGTTAACAATGCATCTAGAAAAGCATAGGATGATTAGAACAAATCAACATGGTTTTACAAAAGCAAAACCCATTTAACAAAATTTATTGGAGTTTTTTGAGGATGTAACTAGTAAGGTAGATAAATGGGAACCAGTAAATGTAGTACATCTGGATTTCCAAAGGGCTTTCAATAAGGTGCCACACAAAAAGGCTAACAGACAAGATAAGTGTGCATGGAGTTGGAGGTAATATATTCGCATGGATAGAGGATTAATAAATAGCAAACAGAGAGGACATAAATAGGATTTTTTTAAGTTGGCAGGTAGTGAATATTGGAGTACCACAAGGGTCAGTGCTGGGGCCTCAGCTGTTTACAATTTATATCAATGACTTAGGTGAAGAGTCAGGGAGTAATGTATCTGAGTTCGCTGATGATACAAGGCTAGCCGGAAAGGTAAGCTGTGGGGAGGACACAGAAAAGCTGCAAAGAGATATAAGCAGGTTAAGTGGGCAACATGATGGCAGATGGATTGTAATGTAGGGATGTGTGAAGTTATTCACTTTGATTGAAAGAATAAAGAAACTGAACATTTGTTAAAAGGTGAAAAACTTGTAATTGCTGATGTTCAAAGAGACTTGTGTGCTCGTACAAGGAATGCAGCAAGTTAACATACAGGTACAGCAAGCAATCTGGAAGGCAAAAGGCATGTTGGCCTTTATTGCAAGAGGATTGGAGTACAGGAATAAAGAAGTCTTGCTAGAATTGTACAGGGTTTTGGTGAGACTGCATCTGGAGTAGTGTGTATAGCTTTGGTCTCCACATTTAAAAGATATACTTGCATTGCAGATGGAACAATGAAGGTTCACTGGATTGGTCCCTGGGATGAGGGGGTTGTCCTACGATGAGGGTTTGAGCAAATTGGGTTATTTTCTCTGGAGTTTAGAAGAATGAGAGGCGATCTCACTGAAACGTACAAGATTCTGAAGGGGCTTGATAGGGTAGATGCTGAAGAGATTGCTTCTGCTGGTAGAGAAATGCAGGGGCACAGTCTCTGGGTAAAGGGGCAATTGTTTAGGACAGAGATGAGGGGAAATTATTTTACTTGAAGGGTTGTGAATCTTTGGAATTCTCTGCCCTAGAGGGTTCCGGATGCTCGACCATTGGATACATTTGAAGCTGGGATAGACAGATTTTGGGTGTCTCAGGGAATCAAGGGATATGGGGAACAAGCAGGGAAGTGGAGTTGAAGCCCAGGGTCAGCCATTATCATATTGAATGGCAGATCAGGCTCGACGGGCCATATGGTTTACTCCTGCTCCTATTTGTGTTCTTGTGTACCTCCCTCCTAGCCCTCCCATGATTGGTCCTTCCATTGAGCAAAGGCAGCAATATTGCTATAACAATAAATGAATAGCCTGCATAAAGCTATTTACAACAAAAGGTTTTTCACGCAGTGAGTGGTTAGGATCTGGAATGCACTGCCTGAGTGTTGTGGTGGAGGCAGGTTCAATCAAGACATTCAAAAGGGATGCAGGGTGTTATATGAAAATGAAGAATGTATGGTGTTACTGGGAGAAGGTGGAGGAGTGCCACAAGGTAAATGGCTCCTACAGGGAGTGACACTGACACAACAGGCCAATAGCCTCCTTCTGTGTTGTAACAATTCTGCGATTCTGTGAAATTACCCAAAAAGTACAATTGTAAGATAGTGAAAAAAAACTCTAAACCACACATCAGGAAAAAGGTATAAATGTATACCTTTATACACAAAGGCTGCACTTCATTAAAAAAAAAACAGGGAAAAATCGACCCAAAGTTAGAGTTCAGTGAGGAACAGTTTGTTACCTTGCCTATAGATATAAATCCTCAGAGCCACACCAGTTTTCTTCGGCGGAATTCTTCGGAGCAAATAGCTGTGATGGTCAAATAACCTTGGGTAGATTTTCCCTCTTTTTTTGGTGGGTGGGCTGGAGGGAGTTGCTGGAGAGGTGGGGAGGGAAGTTGGATGCAAGGGCAGGGGGATGGCTTTCAGCAGCCCACCTACCTGGCAATTGAGTGCCCGCTGATGAGGGGTCTCCACACGAGCAAACCGACATGGTTCGCTGGGAGGCGCGCGAGACCTGAAAGCGTCTCATTTAAACCCCTGAGCCACCACTAAATCCTGATGGGCTCAGGGATAACTGCCTTTATGTGACTCTTTAAATGAGTCTGACATTGCTATTCCTATCTTGGGCCCTTCCCACCCCTTAATAGATCTGAGACAGTTCTCCTGGCCCCAGGAATCCAAAGTGGGTACTCTTGCCTGATTCTCCTGCACCACAGAACCATAGAAAAATTACAGCACAGAAGGAGGCCATTCGGCCTATCTTGTCCATGCCAGCCCGTTTCACCTTCCTGCACCCAGCCCATAGCCCTGCAGCTTACAGCACTTAAGATGCAGATCCAGGTACGTTTTAAAAGAGTTTAGAGTTTCTGCCTCTACCACCAACTCGGTCTGCGAATTCCAGGCACCCACTACCCTCTGCATAAAAAAGTTCTTCCTCATGTCCACCCTACACTTTCTGCCACTTATCTTGAATCTATGTCCCCTGGTTCTAGAATTCTCCACCAAGGGAAACAATTTTATCCTGTCCACTCTATCTATTCCCCTCATAATTTTGTATACCTCAATCAAGTCACCTCTCAGCTTTTTTTGTTCTAAGGAAAATAACCCCAACCTATCCAATCTCTCCTCTTAGCTACACTTTTCCAAACCTGGCAACATTCTTGTAAATCTCCTCTGCACTCTCTCCAGAGCTATTGTCATTCCTGTAATGTGGTGACCAGGACTGCACACAATACTCCACTTGTGGCTCATCAGTGTTTTATACAATTCCAACATTATATCCTTACTTTCATATTCTATACCTCTGCCAATGAAAGACAGCATTCCATTTGCCTTCTTTACAACCTTGTTTACTTGAACTGCTGCCTTCAGGGACCTGTGTACTTGTACACCAAGATCTCTCACTTCATCTACCCCTCTTAGTATATTCCCATTTATTGTGTAATCCCTGTAACTGTTTGACCTCCTTAAATGTATGACCTCACACTTCTCTATGTTAAAATCCATCTGCCACTTTACCGCCCATTCCACCAACCCATCTATATTGTTTTGGAGATTATGGCTATCTTCTACACTATCCACTACTCAGCCAATCTTTGTGTCATTTGCAAATTTTCCAATGGTGCCCCCACCTTCACATCCAAATCGTTAAATACAATACAAACAGCAAGGGTTCCAACACCTAGCCCTGTGAAACACCACTTGAGACAACTTTCCATTTGCAAAGGCATCCATCAACCACTACCCTTTGTTTCCGGTTACAAAGCCAACCTTTTATCCAGTTTGCCACATTGCCCTGAATCCCATGGGCTTTTACTTTCCTGACCAATCTGCCATGTGGGACCTTGTCACATGTCTTGCTAAAATCCATGTACACAACATCCACTGCACTACCTTCATCAACCCTTTTTGTCACTTCCTCAAAGAATTCAATCAAATTTGTGAGGCAAGACCTTCCTTTAACAAATCCATGCTGACTATCCCTGACTAGTCCACGCCTTTCCGCTTAACAGTTAATCCTATCTCTCAGGATTGATTCTACTAATTTGCTCACCACTTATGTAAGACTAGCTGGCCTATAAATTGTTTGGCATTTCCTTTGATCCCTTTTTAAACAATGGAACTACGTTTGCATTTCTCCAGTCCTCCGGTACCTCCCCTGTATCTAGTGAAGAATGGAAAATCATCCTCAAAGCATCTGCTATCTCCTCCCTGACTTCCTTCAGCAGCCTCGGAAACAATCCATCTGGCTCTGGTGACTTATCAACTTGCAAGGATTTCAACCCTTCAAGTACTTCCTCTCTCTTTATGACTATCCCGTCCAATATCTTGCAGTGTTCCTCCTGGACTACTATATCTACATCCTCCCTTTCTTTTGTAAACACGGAGACAAAATATTCATTCAAAACCTTTCCCACAGCCTCTGCATCTACACACAAGTTTCCATCTTCATCTCCGATAGGTCCCACTTCTTCCTCAACTAACCTTTCAGCATTAATGTATTGGTAAAACATCTTTGGGTTACTTTAACTTTACTTGCTAATCTTTTTTCATGGCCTCTCTTTGATTTCCTTATTTCCTTTTTTACTTCATCCCTGCACTTCGTATATTCGTTTAGCTATCTGCTTAATTCTTTGTGCCTAACGTACGCTTTCTTTTTCTGTTTGATCTTCTCCTGTATGCCTCTAGACAACCAGGGGGTCTAGATTTGGCAGTACCGCTCTTATTTTTGTAGGGGACATGTCTACTTTGTACAATTAGGATCTCGCTTTTTAGTGCTTCCCACTGCTTTTCCACTGTTTTATGCTCCTGCAGTGCTGTCCAGTCCACCTCAGCCAAGTCCCTTCTCATTTCTGCAAAATTTGCCTTCCCCCAGTTCAAAACTTTTACTCCTGCCTTATTCTGTCCTTTTCCATGGTAATGCTTCCACCCTGGGCATCCGTCCAAAAGGGCGAGGATTTGCACATAGGCTAGCACTGAAGGAAGCTGCTGTAATTCCAGTGCAACCATTATATTGTTCTACATACATTACTTGAGAGTTTTTTGATCTATGAATTTGGGAGAATAGGACACAGTTAGTCTCTAAAATGCAAAACCATTCATCCCACAGTGACCCAAAATTTTAAAAAGCTATGCATACACCACAAAGAATTAGAATTATTTGAATTTGGATATGACATGGTATTATAACCGCATCAGGACCCTTGTTTAAATTGCTGAACACATTGAGTTAAGCAAATTTGTCCAGAGAGGAACAATAATGGCTTCCATTTCAAAATTCTCTTTTATAAAAAGGTAGGGGCTTTCCTAGGCATGACTGGGATTTCCTTTACTTAATCACAAAACTGATAATCCAGTAGGGACAGAAACTGCTGCCTGCAGTTAGCTGAATATTGGTATATGTGCAAGGGGCTTTTATCTTTGCTAAGCAGCCTTTACTGGGACAGTTGGTAAGTACTCTGCATACTTCAGGCTATCTAAATTCTACTTTACACTGGATTTTCACGACAACATTGAATCTGTGGTACTTTCCTACAATATTTCCATTTTGGAATGAGGGCATATGCATCTTTCAGGCTGACTATGCTGGCTGCATTTTTGGATGATTGGTGGTAGAAAACACATCTTATATTTCTTTAGATTTAAGGTATCATCATGGGATGGGTGTCGCTGGCTAGGCCAGTATTTATTGCCCACCCCTAATTGCCCTTGAGGTGGTGGTGGTGGTGAGCCGCCTTCTTGAACTGCTGCAGTCCATGTGGTATAGGAACACCCACAGTGCTGTTAGGGAGAGTTCCATGATTTTGACCTAGCGACACTGAAGGAGCAGTGATATAGTTCCAAATCAGGATGGTGTGTGGCTTGGAGGGAAACTTGCAGGTGGTGGTGTTCCCATGCATCTGCTGCCAATTCCAGCACTATGCTTTACGAAGAATATGAAACTTTAGAGAGGAGCAAATATTTATGAGAATGGTTCCAGGATGAGGGGCTTCAGTTACAAGGATAGATGAGAGAAGCTGGGGGCTGTTCTCTGGAAAGAGAAGGTGGGGAGGAGATTTGATAGGGGCATCCAAAATCATGAGGGGCCTGGACAGAGTAGAGAGAGAAAAATTGTTTATTTTGTTGGAAAGGTCAGGAACCCGAGGACAAATTTAGTCATTAGCAAAAGAATCAAATGCGACATGAGGTTAGCAATTGGTTACAATCTGGAATGCACAGCCTGAGTGTGTGGTGGAGGCAAATACAAAGGCTTTCAAAGGGGAATTGGATAAGCATCTGGAAGGAAAAAAATTGCAGGGCTACAGGGAATGGGCAGGGAGTGGGACTAACTAAATTGCTCTTGCAGTGAGCCAGAATGGACACAAATGGGTCAAATGGTCTTCTGTCCTCTAACCATTCTATGATTCTAATCTATTTCATAAAATAATCTATTTGAGCAGAAATTAAGAAAACTGCTAAACAAAGTAATACAGCAATGATTATGACAACAGGAAATTTGTTGGGAAAGGCAATAAAAAGTCAAAGCTTGCTCACAGACAGTTAAGAATTCACCTAAGCTATTGAAACAGTGAATTTCTAAAAGGGTGCAGAGATTGCATATGCTAAGTGTTATTCAGGGAAAAACTGTTTGAGGGTCGATCTTTGTACAAAAGCAAGAAAAAAATTAAACAAAAACAAAAATAGCTGGAAAAACTCAGCAGGTCTGACAGCATCTGCAGAGAGTAATACAGTTGCCGTTTCGAGTCCATATATCTCTTCATCAGAACTAAGGAAATAGAGAAATGAGGTGAAATATAAGCTGGGAGAGGGGGGCGGGACAGGTAGAACTGGATAGAGGGCCAGTGATAGGTGGAGGCAAAGAGATTGCCAAAGATGTCATAGCCAAAAGGACAAAGGGGTGTTGACGGTGGTGATATTAGCTAAGGAATGTGCTAATGGTGACATTAAGGGTAGAATGCAGGGCGAGCAAGGTACAGATAGCCCTAATAGGGGTGTGGTGGGGGGGAAGGGATTGAAATAGGTTAAAAGGTGGAAATAAAACAACAGATGGAAATAAATTTTAAAATAATGGAAATAGGTGGGAAAAGAAAAATATGTTAAAAAAAATTATAAATTATTGGAAAGGGGGTGGGGATGGAAGAGAGAGTTCATGATCTGAAGCTGCTGAACTCAATGTTAAGTCCAGAAGGGTGTAAAGGGCCTAGTCGGAAGATGAGGTGCTGTTCCTCCAGTTTGTGTTGAGCTTCACTGGAACAATGCAGCAGGCCAGGAATGGACATGTGAGCATGAAAGCAGGATGGTGTGTTGAATTGGCAAGCGACAGGGAGGTCTGGGTCATGCTTGCGGACAGACTGAAGGTGTCCCGCAAAGTGGTCACCCAGTCTGCGTTTGGTCTCTCCAATGTAGAGGAAACCGCATTGGGAGCAGTGAATGCAGTAGACTAAATTGATGGAAGTGCAAGTGAAGTGCTGCTTCACTTGGAAGGAGTGTTTGGGCCCTTGGACAGTGAGGAGGGGGGAAGTAAAGGGGCAGGTGTTGTACCTTCTTCAGTTGCATGGGAAGGTGCCATGGGAGGGGATTGAGGTGTAGGGGGTGATGGAGGAGTGGACCAGGGTGTCCCAGAGGGAATGATCCCTGCAATCCCTGTGGAATGCTGGGGCAAGGGGGGCGGTGGTGGGTGACAGAGAGATATGTTTGGTGGCGGCATTGTGCTGGAGTTGCCAGAAATGGTGGAGGATGATCCTTTGAATGCGGAGGATGGTGGGGTAATCAGTGGGGACAAGGAGGCTCCTATCATGGTTCTGGGAGGGAGAGGAAGGTATGAGGGCGGATGCGCGGGAAATGGGCCGGACATGGCTGAGAGCCCTGTCAACGACCGTGGGTGGAAAATCTCAGTTAAGGAAGAAGGAAGACACGTCAGAGGAACTGTTTTGGATAGTGGCATCATCAGAACAGATGCGACGGAGGTGAAGAAACTGAGAGAATGGGATGGAGTCTTTACAGGAAGCAGGGTGTGAGGAGCTGTAGTCGAGGTAGCTGTGGGAGTCGGTAGGCTTGTAATATATATTGGTGGACAGTCTATCACTAGAAATTGAGACAGAGAGGTCAAAGAAGGGAAGAGAAGTGTCAGTGATGGATCATGTGAAAATGATGGAGGGGTGGAAATTAGAAGCAAAATTAATACATTTTTCCAGGTCCAGGCGAGAGCATGAAGCAGCACCGAAGCAGTCATTGATGTACTGGAGAAAGAGTTGTGGGAAGGGGCCTGAGTAGGACTGGAACAAGGAATGTTCCACATACCCCATAAAGAGACATGCACAACTGGGGCCCATGTGAGTACCCATAGCCATAACTTTTATTTGGAGGAAGTGAGACGAATTTAAGGAGAAATTGTTCAGTGAAAGAACAAGTTCAGTCAGATGTAGGAGAGTAGTGGTGGATGGGGATTGTTCGGGCCTCTGTTCAAAGAAGAAGCAGAGAGCCCTCAGACCATTTCACTGGGCGGTGAAAGTGTGGACGTCCATGGTGAAGAAGCAGTAGTTGAGGCCAGGGAAGTTAAACTAAGTTACATAACAGTCTGTATATCATATCTATCAATCTACAAGTCAAAATAATTTGAACATATTTTATCATGGTGCAGCATCATATACTTAATTCTAAAATAGGACTTTGCTTAGTCAATTAATATTTTCCTGATTTTACATAGCTAGAGGGGCATTTAGACTTCTCACCTGGGTTTTTCCGGAGCATCTGATGGATCACTGCAGAATGGTTCTTGGTAGACAGTTTCTGACAGGTTATGGTCAAACAGTGTTGCCACTATTTCCTCTCGGCTTGGTGGTGACATTAAAGGCTTTAAAATGTGAGCACCTGATGTGCGGCTGATGTAGCAGCTATTTTTGGATTGTAACGGGGAACTAACGGATGCTGGAGAACTATGAGACGTTGCTGGGGAACCATTGCTATATTTGGAAGCACAGAGCTCTGGATCTTCACAGCTTATTGCTGCCATGTCTTCACCAATAAATCCTATAGCTCCATTTGGACTTGAACCAGTAGAAAGGGCAGACAAACAAACATCAGACCTGTCACATTCTCTTCCACTTCCTTCATCCAATAGCATTATTTGGCTACTCGAAGACTTTACAGGGCTACAGGAAGTTCCATTCTCCAAAGAATCATGACAATGATTAGGGGTCTGATCCTTCAGCTCCATAGTTGACATTCCAGACAAATGGGTACTAGATGACTCAGAAGAACTTGACAGAGCATTTGGAATTGGCAGGTCAGAGCTTTTATTTAATTGCTTCAACTTTTCTCCATTGTCTACAAAGGACTTTTCAAACAGATCAGGGCTGATTGAGCCAGACCTGGCCCATTCAGTATTGTCTGAAGGTTGATGTACTTGGTCAGAGTGTTGCATTTTACTGCTCTGGGGCTTATAAGCACAAGTCTCTATTACTGCCTGGGCTGGAATAGACTCCTGAACAACATCACTCAAAAATTTTTGAGGCAGATTTTGCTCAGCTGCTGGCATGAATTGACATCCAGAATATATGGTACAATACCTGGTTTGTCCAACAGTATTGATATCAAAATTGTAAGACTGGGGAAGTTCAGGTGATAAACTGTCAAAACTGTAACTATCAAAGCCTGCGTCTGAATGGAAAACAGGGCTGTCATCAGAAAAGGGACATTTAGATTGAGAAGTCTGAGGTTTTTTGGTGAGCTCTCTTTTTGAGGTTTTGGCTTTCTTCTGTGCAATCTTTGCACTTCTCGAGTTCCTTGTTTTTTTAGAAGCAGCATCCTTTGGGGACTTTGAATGAGCAGCAGGGAGAAAACCAGAAAAGTCTGTGTTAGCAGAACTTTTACTGAGTTCATTTTGCTCATTCGGACAAGAAATACTTCTATGAAACAGTGTTTTTGGAGAAGGAGCTTGAGCATTTCCTTGGTGTGCTTTTTGCTGTCTTTTCTGCAGCAACTCTCTTAAAACGGTGAGGCTAGACTGACTATTACCAACAGAAGCTAGGCCATCTATTCTTAGGTTGTGTTCAGGTTTCTGAGATTGGGGCATGATATTTGTTTCCAAGAATGTTTCCGACACTGATCTCTGCTTTATTCTAGGAGGGGTGAAATCAGATATATCCAAAATGCTGCCAGTTTCTTGTTCCCTTTCCAAAACCTTTTTCACTAATTTACTGTGGCTACATGAAGTAAGATTAAGACACTGACCGTCCTTTTCATTTGCTAGCGGAGAAATCCTGACAGGCAAATCCATGACAATATTTGTTTGTGAATATGCTGAATGCTGATTTACCTCAGAAGTAAATAGAGTAGGTTTTGATTGATGAGCTTTGGATCGCTGGAATGATTGAGATGGATAATTTATTTTGCCATCAACTTCAAGTTCTGATTGAGAAAATGTGGACTTCTGGTCAGATTTATACATTTGCATGTCCTCTCCATTTTGCCTCTCTCTAGCTTCAGAAATAGGTGGAGCACCACCAGCTTTTGTGTGGCTCATAAGCTGTGACCTCTGCTGCGTTGGATTGTTTCTCTGTAGTCTGAACATGTCTTCAGTTGACTGAACTGGCAGGTGAGAGTACTGCGAAGGCTGTGGATGAGGTTGATCTGTGGAAGAGGCCGTTAAGTGATCAAAACAATGCTCACCTTGAGGAAGAGTCAATGCTGCCTGTGGCGCAAGGTTCGTGCCCACTGATAATTGGAAATTATCTGTCATCTGAGTTCTGTTATCCAACATGTAAATAGAATCAGAGTGCGCGCATGAAGGGCTCGTTTTGCTGAGACTGAATGGGAGACTGGAATGCAACTGGGACTGAGAACATGTGGTTAATTGGGACAGTGTGTCTGAGTCTTGCTCACCTGGCGGATATGAGAAGTCAGGCAGGTTTGTGTTGTCATCAGCTTCCAGCAAAGAACAATAGTAACCCCCTGAGTCGCCTTGAATTTCTTCAGAATAAGGTTGTGTTGAAGGAAGATGCCCTGTTGAGCAGATGCTAAGAGGAATGTTGGGTTGCTCATCAATCTTGGAAATGGGGTCTGATTCTGCAACAAGCACATTTTCAAGATTTCCACAAAACCTACTTATGGCTCTATCTTTAGAGGATGAATTCAGTTCGCTGCTGATGAGCTCAGAGCTCCTCTTTTGCTCATGTGGCTCCGTACTTTGAAGTGCCCCCTGCTTCACAGCAAGGTTTGGAACTGTATTTTTTTGTCTCCGAGTCCATCTTTTTCTTGTTTTCTTACGTTGCTTTAACTGCTGTTCATCTTTTTCATCGCCTGTCACTTGCTTAGCTTTCTGGGATACTTTCATCTTTTTAGCTGTCATGCCAGCATTGCAGGGAGATTTCTTCCTGGATTTTAAACATTGCTTTTTTCTGCGATTTTTACTGCCTTGCAACAAATAATCAGAATTGATTAAAGCACAGGGATCACTGTCTCTGACCAATACGTCATCTTCTGTTGATACAATGGATGGCATTCCATCCCCTTGCATTTCACTTGGTGACCAGCATCGAGGTGGTGATGGTTTAGAAGGACTTGGCATTCTTTCAGACAAAAAGCCAAGTTTATACATTACATCTTTATATTCTGTTGAACAGTCGTCTGCCTCAGCACTGTAACAAGGTGAAGGAGGGGAAAGTTGAGAAAATTCTACTTTCTTTTTAGTAAAAGCACTTCTTTTTATTTGAGTTTGGCTGGCAATGTTAAGTTTTTCCTTTCTTTGTAGCTTTTTGTATCTTCCAGCTCTTTTTTTTAAGCTGGACTGAACTTTTGCTTTTTTTCCTCTCTTTGGTGTAGGTGTTGCAAAAGGTTTGATAACAAGAGGTGGTTCAGTGACCTTGGGCCACCAGTCTTTTAATGGTGAAATTTTGTGATATTTTTGCAGTTTATCTTCATCAAGCACAACATGGTCCTCATTTGAATCCACTTTCCCTATCTTAACCAACATATTTTTTCTGCCCTTGAATCGGTTAATAATAATATATTTTATAATCACAGGGGGTTCCTTCTTGTTAAGCCTTCTCCTTTTGCGTGATCGCTGAGAACGATCTGTACTGTTATCATTGGCTTTTGAACACTCTGGCCGAGTTGGGCTGGCCTTGAAGATTTCTGAGCCTTGGCCATGTTCACTGTCTTCAGCTTCGTAGCTTACTTTCCGCTTTGTTCGGAGTGTATACTTACTGCATGCTAACCGAAATGACTGTCCCTCTAGGCTATTTTCTGGAGATCCTTCCTTATTAAAGATCTGTGATTCTAAAGGAAGACCATTATCTAAAGATTTCATCGAACTGTGATCCATTGATATTTCATTTTGCAGTACTCTGATGCTACAAGAATTCAGTTCAGTGGAGTGGGCACTTTTTACCTTTGCAGCTGTAGAATTTCCTGTCAACTGGGTACCATTTGATTTCTTTCTACTCAACTTGAGCTTTAACCTGCGGTCATCTTGTTTCTGAAGTTTAGGCGGCCTGTTGAAGACTTTTTCTGGGCATTTCAGACAGTTGGGAAGTACCACACTAGGGAAAAATGTGTATTGCGCCTCATGCTGATCAATGACAGTTTTCTCTCTTTGGGTTGCTTGAAAGTCTTCATATCTAATTTTAAGTTCACTACGGCTTTTCGCAATGTTGTTTTCAGCATCTGTTGCAGTAGTTTTATGTTCTTCAAAAAGCTGAACCCCATTTTTTATACCTATTAGGGGGATCAAAGGTTTATCATACATGCTGTTTTCTTTTTTATTGGGTACATGAGGCACTTTATTAGCTATCCTCCCGACTAAGCAACCGAGAGTTGAATTACTATGAAATTCATCTTCAGTGGTTAGATTTCTCTGGTGTGTAAACGACAAATTCTTTTCACAGTTAATGCTGATATAATGCTTTACCCTCTGAAGTCTATCAGTGTGTGATGGTACCTGATTTTCATAGTCACTGGTTATATGTTTGTTTTCACAGACAGCATCTGGAGATCTATCTACCATATCAGCATTTGCAAACTTCACATTGCAAAGGCCAATTTCTTCACAAGGTGCACTGCATTTTAAATCATAACCAGCTTCATTCGAAAAATTAGAAACTGAGTGTTCAGGCTTCTTTGTTGTGATGAATGAATTCTGATACGATGGTATTTCTGTAGAGTTCAAACCATCAAGCGTATGAGGTGTGGTACCTGCATGATTGTACTGTAGTCCAACATGATCAGATGGTGGCAGTTCTAATAGCACAGTCTCCTTGTGAAACGTCGTCTTTGTCAGTACTTTGTCTCGGACTGCTAATGTAGAATGAGTTCTTGAACCGTCTTCGTTTAATGTGTTATCTAAAATGCAATAAGTTCAATGAGATAGCCATGGAATTGCTGAAGGATAGAAGAACATTAAAATAGTTCAGCCTGATGGCAATACAAGTCAGCAAACTTTGTAACATTAAAAATACATTGTCACCAACTTTCTCTCTCTCCCTATGCTAGCCACTTGCATCCAAGCTAGAATTAGTTCAAATAGAAACAATGTTCACACATCAGTGCCTCACTGAGCCCCAGATTTGAAAAGTACTCAAAGTAGTCACTATACAATTTTCTTTCCCTCCCCAAAACAAACTAGGTAAAGTGTCAAATTTAAAGCAATGCAACAGTCCCATGATTAACATATGCAAAGTCGCTTATTTAGGGTAACACTCAAGGGCTGAATGGCCTACTCCTGCTCCTTGTTCGTATGAATGTATGCTTCATATGTGCTTACACTTAGTGGAGGTTAGGCATTTGCCAACAAGAAGTGAGGGCAAGTTATTCTTTGTGTTGCACTCATCACTATGTTGCAAGTTTAAAAAGCATTAACAAAGGCCTCTGACAAAGTAGGTTGCTTGTTTTCCTTGAACGTTAAACATACAGCACAGGAGGCCATTCAGGTTTTTCATGCTTCTGCTGGTTCTTTCAAAGAACTACCATTTAGGCCCACACTCCTGCTCTTTCCCTAAACCCTGCTTTTTTTCCCCCAAGTATATTCCTTTATAAATCTGGCACGCGGTCAGAGAAACCAACAAGAGGAGGAAAAAAGTGTTGTCAGAAGGTCCGAGATAAGAAAGTAGAAAATAAATTATGACAATTTCTGGATAAGCACATTATCTTGGAGTTATATTTCAACACAACACTGATAGGATCCATACAGCCAGAACAGGGGACAGATGGTTATCCAAGGTAAAATGTAATAAGTTTCATTTCAGATCCCCATGTGTGAACTTGCAGGTATAACTTCCATAACTTGGAAATAAAGCAGAAGTCTCTTCCCAAAAACGACTGCAGGTGTCATATACAAATAACAGCATTGGCTTGACATGAATTGTATCCCGATGAGTGCTTGACAATTAAAAAAGGAATTTCCAGAGACTCTCAACATGCTGCTTTTTAAAATTCTTTCATGGGGTATGGGCATCACTGGAAAGACCAGCATTTGTTGCCCATCCCTAATTGCCCCGGAACTGAACATTACAGAGAGCAGTCAACCACATTGCTGAGAGTCTGGAGTCACGTGTAGACCAGACCAGATAAGGACGGCAGATTTTCTTCCCTAAAGGGCATTAGTGAACGAGGTGGGTTTTTACAACGATCGATGATAGTTTCATGGTCACCATTATTCAGACGAGCTCACAATTCCAGATTTAATTAATTGAATTTAAATTCCATGAGCTGCCATGGTGGGATTTGAACGCGTCTGCAGGTTTTTAGCCAGGGTACTCTTGGTTGCTAGTCCAGTGACATTGCCGCTACACTGCCATCTCCCCCTATTGTTAAAGGAGGTTTCATGTTTCATAAATGTCTTCTCCACAACTGAATGTTTATTGAACTACATAACTACAGTGGCTAACCTGAAAAGTGTCCCAAAGCCATTCAGTAGTTTAATCATATAAAAAAAAATTCAAAGTAATTAACCTTGTGGCACCCTTTGGGATGCCCCAAGAGGCACTATACAAATTAAAGTTTGTTGCTTATTTGCATTTCCCCTCCATTGAAAGGCAATAGAAGCACTTCTCTGCAAAAAAAAAATTGACCAACAAAATCATCTGCACATTTATCTTTTTGCCAATTTACTGACTGGCCAAAGTCAACCATGTACAAAGTAAAATGCAAATTTTGATTGTAAAGTATCATTTAAAGCTCTAGGGTTGATCTAATCAGTCTTCTACTAACCGGTCAAGTCAGTCTGTTTCTATATTTTTGAGGAAAGTTAATGGCATTTTTCACATTTCATCTCTAAGGGAATTGAACAGTCCAATGAATGTTATCATGAGGTGAGAAGGTGGTAAGGGGAGTTGGGGTGGGGGGAGGAGACAGAGACACAGAGAGAGAAAGAGACAGAAAGAGACACAGAGAGAGAAAGAGACAGAAAGAGACACAGAGAGAGAGAGAGAGAGAGAGACACACAGAGAGAGAGAGAGACAGAGAGAGAGACACACAGAGAGAGAGAGAGACACACAGAGAGAGAGAGAGACACACAGAGAGGGAGAGAGAGAGACACACAGAGAGGGAGAGAGAGAGAGACACAGAGAGAGAGAAAGACACAGAGAGAGAGAAAGACACAGAGAGAGAGAAAGACACAGAGAGAGAGAAAGACACACACACACACACACACACACACACACACACACACACACACACACACACACACACACACACACACACAGAATGAATGGTGGGGGATGTGGGAAGGTACTGACTACACTATTATTTGGTTCATTTTAAAGAAAAAAGTTTATCTCAGCTTACTTGCAATCACTGTGACCCACAGCTCTTATTTTCTTGAGATTGGCAACTAAACCACTCTATCCAAAGAAATGGTATGTGGAACATTCCTTGTTGCAGTCCTACTCCGGCCCCCTTCCACAACTCTTTCTCCGGTACATCGATGATTACTTCGGTGCCGCTTCATGCTCTCGTCGGGACTTGGAAAAATTTATTAATTTTGCTTCCAATCTCCACCCCTCCATCATTTTCACGTGGTCCATCTCTGACACTTCCCTTCCCTTCCTTGACCTCTCTGTCTCAATCTCTGGTGATAGACTGTCCACCAATATCCATTACAAACCCACCGACTCCCACAGCTATCTCAACTACAGCTCCTCACACCCCGCTTCCTGTAAGGACTCCATCCCATTCTCTCAGTTCCTTCGACTCCGTCGCATCTGTTCCGATGATGCTACATTCAAAAACAGTTCCTCTGACATGTCCTCCTCCTTCCTTAACCGAGGTTTTCCACCCACGGTCGTTGACAGGGCCCTCAACCGTGTCCGGCCCATCTCCCGCGCATCCGCCCTCACGCCTTCTCCTCCCTCCCAGAAACATGATAGGGTCCCCCTTGTCCTCACTTATCACCCCACCAGCCTCCGCATTCAAAGGATCATCCTCCGCCATTTCCGCCAACTCCAGCATGATGCCACCACCAAACACATCTTCCCTTCACCCCCCTTATCGGCATTCCGTAGGGATCGCTCCCTCCGGGACACCCTGGTCCACTCCTCCATCACCCCCTACTCCTCAACTCCCTCCTATGGCACCACCCCATGCCCACGCAAAAGATGCAACACCTGCCCCTTCACTTCCTCTCTCCTCACCATCCAAGGACCCAAACACTCCTTTCAAGTGAAGCAGCATTTCACTTGCATTTCCCCCAACTTCGTCTACTGCATTCGTTGCTCCCAATGTGGTCTCCTCTACAGTGGAGAGACCAAACGTAAACTGAGTGACCGCTTTGCAGAACACCTGCGGTCTGTCCGCAAGAATGACCCAAACCTCCCTGTCGCTTGCCATTTTAACACTCCCCCCTGCTCTCTTGCCCACATGTCTGTCCTTGGCTTGCTGCATTGTTCCAGTGAAGCCCAATGTAAACTGGAGGAACAACACCTCATCTTCCGACTAGGGACTTTACAGCCTTCCGGACTGAATATTGAATTCAACAACTTTAGGTCGTGAGCTCCCTCCCCCATCCCCACCCCCTTTCTGTTTCCCCCTTCCTTTTTTTTCCAATAACTTATAAAGATTTTCCTTTTCCCACCTATTTCCATTATATAAAAAAAAACCCCACTAGAGCTATACCTTGAGTGCCCTACCATCCATTCTTAATTAGCACATTCGTTTAGATAATATTACCAACTTTAACTTTAACACCTATATGTTCTATTGTACTATTGTCGTTGACATCTTTTGATGATCTGCTTCTATCACTGCTTGTTTGTCCCTACAACCACACCCCCACCTCTCTCTCTCTATCTCTCCACCCCCCACACACACACCTTAAACCAGCTTATATTTCAACTCTTTCTTGGACTCAAACTCAAGTTCTGTCGAAGGGTCATGAGGACTCGAAACGTCAACTCTTCTTCTCCGCCAATGCTGCCAGACCTGCTGAATTTTTCCAGGTAATTCTGTTTTTGTTTTGGATTTCCAGCATCCGCAGTTTTTTTGTTTTTATCTCTATTTTTTTGTTTCTATCCAAAGAAATGTTGCCCGAGGTGCTTTCAGGTTCATTATGCTTATCCTGTTATCCTATTCAATACCAACTAGAATATAAACATTTTAGCCTATTTCCATAAGACCATAAGAAATAGGAGCAGAAATTAGGCCATTCGGCCCATTGAGACTGCTCCGCCATTCATTCATGGCTGATAAATTTTTCAACCCGATTCTCCCACCTTCTCTCTGTAACCTTTGATCCCCTTACCAATCAAGAACCTATCTATCTCGGTCTTAAATACACTCAATGACCTGGCCTCCACAGCTTTCTGTGGCAATGAATTCCATAGATTCACCACTCTGGCTAAAGAAGTTTCTCCTCATCTCTGTTCTAAAAGGTCTTCCCTTTACTCTGAGGCTGTGCCCTCGGGTCCTAGTCTCTCCTACTAATGGAAACATCTTCCCCACGTCCACTCTATCCAGGCCTTTCAGTATTCTGTAAGTTTCAATCAGATCCCCCCTCATCCTTCTAAACTCCATCGAGTATAGACCCAGAGTCCTCAAATGTTCCTAATATGTTAAGCCTTTCATTCCTGGGATCATTCTCGTGAACCTCCTCTGGACCCTCTCCAGGGCTACCACATCTTTCCTGAGATTCGATCCCATCCCCTCACCCCACCCCACCCCCACTAGGGCTATCTATACCTTGCTTGTCCTGCTTTCTACCCTTAATTAGCACATTCCTTAGATAATATCACCACCTTCAATAACTCTTTGTCCTTTTGTCTATGACATCTTTTAGCTATCTCCACCTATCACTGGCCCTCTATCCAGCTCTACCTGTCCCACCCCCACCTTAAACCAGCTTATATTTCACCTCTTTTTCTATTTTTACTTAGTTCTGTTGAAGACTCATATGGACTTGAAACGTTAACTGTGTTCCTATCCGCAGATGCTGCCAGACCTGAATTTTTCCAGGTATTTTTATTTTGGATTTCCAGCATCTGCAGTTTTTTGCTTTTATCTTAGAATATAAACATTGCTATACATTTAATAGTACAATTGTATAATTATTCCTAACCCCTTAAACCATAATAATGTATATATGCTGAATTTTCTCAGCGTTATTGAAAGGTCCTGTAATAGATATTTGTTTGCATTCTAGGAAGTTAATTGACCCCATATACTGCAGAATCATAGAATGGTTACAGCATAGGAGGCTGCCAATTGATCTGATGAGCCTGTGCCAGAACTCGAAAAAAAACGACTACTAGTTCCACTCACCCTTCAATTCCCCGTAGACCTGCAAATTCTCTCTTCAGGTAATCGTCCAATTCTCTTCTGAATGCCGTGAATAAAATCTGTCTCTACCACCCTCTCAGACAGTGTATACTAGATCCTAACCATTTACTACATAAAGATTTTCCTCACTGCCTGTTTTTTTGCCAATCATCTTAAGTCTGTGTCCTCTGGTTTTCAGCCCTTCCACCAATAGGAACAGTTTCCTTCCATCTACTGTCTAGAACCCTCATGATTTTGAATACCTCTAAAATCTCCTCTCAACCTTCGCATCTCTAAGGAGAACAGCCTCAGCTTTGTCAATTTATCCAGGTAACTGAAAACCCTCATCCCCAGACCACTCTCTTAAATCTTTTCTTCACTCTATCCAATGCCTTCACTTCCTTTATGAAGAGTGGCGTCAGAATTGGACACTATTCCAGTTAAGACCGAATCATAAAGGTTCATCATAATTTTGCTTTCATACTCTCATGCCTCTATTTATAAAGCCCAGGACTTAGTATGCTTTAATAACTGCTTTATCAATCTGCCCTGTCACCTTCAATGATTTGTGTGCATTTACCTCCAGGTCCCTCTGCTCCTGAACGAGCTTTAGAATTGTATCTTTTATTTTACATTGCATTTCCTCATTCTTTGTCCCAAAACTAACCACTTCATGATTCTCCACATTCAATTTTAGCCTCCACGTGTTTGCCCTTTCCATCAGCCTATGTCTTCTTGAAGTCTATCACTATCCTCCTCACAGTTCATAATATGTCCACATTTTGTGTCGCCTGCAAAGATTGAAATTATGCTCTGCACGCACAAGTCAAGGCCATTAATATAGATCAAGAAGTGGTCCTAATACTGATCCCCGAGGAAATCCCACAGTATACATTCCTCCAGTCTGAAAAATAACCAATCATTCACCATTATTCTGTTTCCTGTTACTCAGCCAACTTTGAACCCATATTGCGACCGTTACTTTTATTCCATTGGCTTCAACTTTGCTGGCAAGCATGTTACTGTCCTAGGCTCTGCCATCTTCAGCTGTTTCATCAATGATCTTCTCCCCGCCCCCGTCATAATGTCAGACGTTCTGGGGATGTTTGCTGATGATTGCACGATGTTCAGTACCATTTGTGACTCCTCAGATAATGAGGCAGTCCACTGTCCATAAAGACCTGGACAAAATTCAGGTTTGGGCTAACAAGTGGCAAGTAACCACACAAGTGACAGGCAGTGACCACGTCCAACAAGAGAGAATCCAACCATCTCCTCTTGACGTTCAATGATATTACCATTGCTGAATCCCCCACCATCAACATCCAGGGGGTTACCAGCGGCCAGAAACTGAACTGGGCCAGCCATATAAATACTGTGTGTACATGAGCAGGTCAGGGGCTTGAAATTCTCTGGTGAGTAACTCACCTCCTGACTCCCCAAAGCCTTCCCACTATCAACAAGGTACAAGTCAGGAGTGTGATGGAATACTCTCCGCCTGCCTGGATGAGTACAGCTGCAACAGCACAAGAGGCTTGACACCATCCAGGAGAAATCAGCTCACTTGCTTGGCACCCCATCCACCACCTTCAACATTCACTCCCTCCACCAGTGATGTACAGTGGCAACATTGTTTACCATCTACAAGGTGCACTGCAGCAACTCATTCCTTCACTGTCGCTGAATCAAAATCCTGGAACTTCTTTCCTAACAGCACTGTGGGTGCACCTATGCCTCATGGACTGCAGCGATTCAAGAAGGCAGTTTATCACCATCTTCTCAAGGGCAATTAGGGCTGGGCAATAAATGCTGGCCTTGCTAGCACATCCATGCATCATGAAAGAATTAAAAAATTTGTGGCATTCATCAAATTCCCTTTAGCAGTCCATGTACACCACATTTCCTTCATCAAACCTTTGTTACTTCATCAGAAAACCAACTCGTTAAAATGATTTGCCCTTAAATCATTGATCAATCCTCATTTGGCCAAGTGACTGAATTTTGTCCCAGCTTATTTGTATGCCTAAGGAAGGCTTTTGGATTTCTTTGTTAGCTGCCAGTTTCTTCTCATACTCTCATAGCTGCTCTTATTTTTTTCACTTCCCCTCTAAACTTTCTATATTCAGCCTTGTTCTCACTTGTATTATCCGCTTGACATCTGTCATACACACTTTCTGCCTCATCTTACTTTCTATCTGGTTTGTCATCCAGGAGCTCTGGATTTGTTTATTCTACCTTTCTTCCTCATGGGAAAGTACATCAACAGTGCCCTGACTATCTCTGCCTATTATTCTGTTACCTGCTTTTTCTGCCTTTGCTTCCAGTTTACCTGAGCCATGCCCATTCTCACCCACTGAAATCAGCCCACCTCCAATTATTTATTTTTACTCTGGACAGCTTTGTCTTTTTCCATAGAAAACCTAAACCTCACGATATTATGATCACTGTCTTCTCAATTTTCCCCCAGTGACATTTGATTCACTTACCTCACCTCATTCCCCAGAAATGGATCCAGCTATGTCTCCTTCCTTGTTAGACTGGAAACATACTGATTCTAGAAAATTTTCCTGAGCACATTTCGGAAACCTTTCTGCCTATCTGCCCTCTCCCTCCAGCACTGTAATCAATGCTTCCGCCCTTTCTACTTTCTTTCCTTCCACGTCTTTCCTAAACACCTTGTATGCAGGAATATTTGGTATCAAGTTCTGCCCTTTCTTGAGCCAGGTCTCCATTATTACCACAACATCTTTCTCCCAAGTAGATATTTGCCCTGCAGCTCACCAACCTTATTTACATGTTCACATAGATGCACTGTAACCTAATTTAGATCTTATTGCATTCCCTTTTACTCTGACCCCACCTATTTCTCTATCTAGTGTTATCTGTTTCTCCCAATGCTTTGTGCATCTTGTTTTTCCTCTCCAAAGTTACCACCTGGTTCCTGTCACCTTGCCAAGTTAGCTTAAACTCTCCCCAAAAGCTAACAAACTGCCCCAAAGGACATTGGTCCTGGCTCTTTGGGTACAATTCATCTGGCCTGTACAGATCCCATCTTCCCCAGAACCAATCCCAATATCTGAGGAATCTAAAGTCCTTGCTTCTGCACCTTCTCTTCAGCTATACATTACTCCAATCTATCTTTCTTTTAAATTTATTCACAGGATGTGGGCTTCGCTGGCTGGGCCGGCATTTGTTGCCCATCCCTACTCGACCTTGAGATGGTGGTAGTGAGCTGCCTTCTTGAACCACTGTAGCCCATGTGGAGTAGGTACACCCACAGCGCTGTTAGGGAGGGAGCTCCAGGATTTTTAACCCAGTGACAGTGAAGGAACGGTGATATATTTCCAAGTCAGGATGGCGAGCGACTTAGATGGGAACACCACCACCTGGAAGTTCCCCTGCAAGAGACTCACCATCCTGACTTAGAAAAATGTCGCCGTTCCTTCACTATCCATGTGTCAAAATCCTGGAACTCACTCCCTAACAGCACTGTGGGTGTACTTACACCACATAGGCTACAATGGTTCAAGGAGGCAGCTCACCACCACCTTCTCAAAGGCAAATAGGAATGGGCAATAAATGCTAGCCCAGCAAGTGAAGCACATATCCCATGAATGAATAAAAAAAAGGATAGAATGGAGTAATATATAGTTGGAGAGTAGGTGCAGGAGTGAGGACTTTAGATTCCTCAGATATTGGGATGGGTTCTGGGGAAGATGGGATCTGTACAGGCCAGATGATTTGGGTGCCAATCAAGCAGGCTGCTTTGCCCTGGACAGTGTCAAGCTGCTTGAGTGTTGTGGGAGCTGCACTCATCCAGACAAGTGGGGGGTATTCCATCACATTCCTGACTTGTGCCTTGCGCCTTGATGGTGGACAGGCTTTGGGGAGTCAGGAGGTGAGTTGCTCTCCACAGGATTCCTAGCCTCTGACCTGCTCTTGTAGCCACAGTATTTATAGGGCTAGTCCAGTTCAGTTTCTGGTCAATGGTAACCCCCAGGATGTTGATTGTGGGGGATTCAGTGATGGCAGTGCCATCGAATGTCAAGGGGCGATGGTTAGATTCTCTCTTGTTGGAGATGGTCATTGCCTTGTGTGACACGAATGTTGTCCAGGTCCAGCTCTTGCTGCATTTGGACAAGGACTGCTTCATAATCGGAGGAGTCTTGAACGGTGCTGAACATTGTACAATCATCAGCGAATATCCTCACTTCTGACCTTATGATAGGAGGAAGATCATTGATGAAGCAGCTGATGATGGTTGGACCGAGGACAATATTCTGAGGAATTCCTGCAGTGATGTCCCGGAGCTGAGATTACTGACTTCCAACAACCACTGTCCTTTGTGCTAGGTATGACTCCAACCAGTGGAGAGTTTTCCCCCCGATTCCCATGGACTCCAGTTTTGCTAGGGCTCCTTGATGCCAAACTCAGTCAAATGCGGCCTTGATGTCAAGGGCAGTCACTCCCACCTCACAAGTTCACCTCGCTTGTTCATGTTTGAACCAAGGTTGTAAAGAGATCAGGAGCTGAGTGGCCCTGGCGGAACTCAAACTAAGAGTGTCAGTGAGCAGGTTATTGCTAAGCAAGTGCCGCTTGATAGCACTGTTGATGATGGCTTCCTTTACTTTACTGATGATGGAGAGCAGACTGACGGGGCAGTCAGTGGCCGGGTTGGATTTGTCCTGCTTTTTATGTACAGGACATGCCTGGGCAATTTTCCACATAGCCAGATAGATGCCAGTGTTGTAGCTATACTGGAACAGCTTGGCTAGGGGCACGATAAGTTCTGGAGCACAAGTCTTCTGTACTATTGGAGGAATATTATCAGGGCCCATAGCCTTTGCACTATCCAGTCCCTTCAGCCTTTTCTTGATATCACGTGAAGTGAATCGAATTGGCTGAAGACTGGCATCTGTGATGCTGCGGATCTCAGGAGAAGGCTGAGATGGATCATCCACTTGGCACTACTGGCTGAAGATCACAGCAAATGCTTCAGCCATATCTTCTGCATTGGGTCCCCAGATCATTACCCTAAGTCTCTGGAATACCACCACCCCTCCCCCAATTGATGTGATCTTCAAAAGTTTCCTAGATTCTGGAACAATCCCAGGGGAGTGGAAGGCAGCCAATGTAACAGAAGAAAGGAGGGGAGAGAGAAAATGATACTGCCATCCAGTTATCTTGGCATCAGTTGTCAAGAAAATGCTGGAATCTATTGAGGAGGTGTTAGAGCACATGGAAAATTATAATAATCAGGCACAGTCAACACAGCATTATGAAAAGGAAATTGTTAATTTTATATTAATTGTATTTAACTGTTTGCAGATGGTGGACATTAACTGGGGATTCATTTGTGCACTTAAAAATTGGAACAGTTTGAAACTGTAGCAATTTAGGTTAGGAAGAGTATGTTTGTAGTGTGAATCTCTGCAAACAAAAGCCTACAAAAGTATGTCATGATTGGCTCTAGCTCTATCCTTCACTGCCTGGCTTCCTGGAATAGAACAATTGTGTTTGATAAATGTATTGGATCTTCAAGGGTGCAACAAAGCAGGGTAGTTAAAAGGAATCTTCAATTTTGCCACAGCCTGAAATTAATGCATAGTATTAAGATGCAATTTTTTCCCCTCAATACATCAAATATTTGCATGCCATTTAAGCTGATCTAGCCCTTCAGTGCTCACTGGGTTACACCACAGACAACAAAGACACATACCAGTGTTCTCATCTGCAGCTCCATCAAGCTGAGGAATAGAAAGATTAGCCATCATGTTCCGATTTCCTCGCCACTCCATCTGGCCATCAGAAAACGCATTATCTTCCTCCGATGAGCAGTCACTTAAATTCTTCTCTGAAAATCTGAAACATTACTTTTTTTAAAAAAAACGCCAAAGATAGTCATTGGCTTCAAGCATTCTTAGCAAATATCCTATTAGGTTGGAAAGCTTACTGCATCCAGCTTTGCTGACAATACAATGTAGTTTCTGTTGGTTGGGGAATGTAGAACATGGGAGCATGGTCTCAGGATAAGGGGTCGATCTTTTCAGGCCGAGAATGAGGAGACATTTCTTCACTCAGAGGGTTGCAAATCTTTGTAATTCTCTACCCCAGAAGATTATGGTTGCTCCATCGCTTATATTCAAAGCTGGCATAGTCTGACTTTTGATTTTTCAGGAAATCAAAGGGTAATAGGAGTCTGCAGGAAAGCAGAGTTCAAGTAGATCAACCATAATCAGTATTGGATGGCAGAGGAAGCTTGAAGGGCCGTATGGTCTAATCCTGCTCTTATTTCATATTCACTTATGACCCATTCATCCAATACACAATTTCCCAAAGTCAATCTCATTTCAAATGCTGAAAGAATGAAGGTAAGCTCAGTATACTCCCTGCATTTGAGAATTCTTTAAGATCAGTTAAATTCTATGTAATGATTGCTATCTGTCAGTAGAATTTTCATAAAGCTGCAGGATGTGCAAATTAAGGGATGCTTTGCACCTCAGCTCTATGCCTTGAGACATAGAGGACCCATTATCAGGCCTCTGCTGCTCAGTGGCTGGACACCAGGTGCAGAGAAGTAGATTACACATTTACATTTAACCAATAGTGCAATGACACTGCAGAATTTACAAATACCTAAGAGCCTTTTCAGGCATGACTTAAATTATCCAATAAACGTGAATTAAGCAACTTCAAACTAACGAGGCTTGGCTTAAATAGCCAAGTGGTTATGGCACTGGGTTTGTAACCCCAAGATCAAGAGTTCAAATCTCACAATGGCAAACTATGAAACAATGTAACTTCATCTGAAACAGATGGAAACAGGTTTACTCAAAAAAAGAGTATCAAGAGTTCAAATCTCACAATGGCAAACTATGAAACAATGTAACTTCATCTGAAACAGATGGAAACAGGTTTACTCAAGAGTATCAAGAGTTCAAATCTCACAATGGCAAACTATGAAACAACGTAACTTCATCAGAAACAGATGGAAATGGGTTTGTACTCGAAAGAGTTACATTTAGCTTGGCCTAAATAGCCAAGTGGTTATGGTACTGGGTTTGTAACCCCAAGATCAAGAGTTCAAATCTCACAAGGGCAAACTATGAAACAATGTAACTTCATCTGAAACAGATGGAAATGGGTTTGTACTCGAAAGAGTTACAAATTCCTAAAACGATCAAGAGTTCAAACTAACGAGTAGATCTGTACAATTTTTCCTTAGAATGCTGGGTTTCAAGGCATGTCTGCATTGAAATGTTCAACAAGTCTCTGGCTTCAACAGCAAATTTTCCCCTCACTTAAGAGTCAAAGAAATGGGTTTAGAAGTTCAACTGGAACACAGAGATTGCAAACAATTTGATTCAGCAAAAGGACAGTGATAGAGAGGGTGGCAAGAAGAGAGTTTGTACCAAGAGCCAAAGATGGCGGCTCTGCTCAACATAACATCTCATATTGGTTGACTAAAACTGTGAAACATGGTATGTCAATAATTAAATAACAAATGCAGATAACACAACAGTACTGGTGTGCTGCTGGGTAGAGTGTGCTAATACTTAGTCAAGATTTATACCATTCCATCCTTTCTTTGGATCAAAATTGAATAAATAATTCTTGTAAGTGAACAGGAATAAAAATTAAGTGCTTAAAATCATTCACAGAAAGTACTCTGCTTTTCAAAGAGTTTGATAAACTAGATGTATAAATTTCTTACCTCATTTTCCCAACATTATCTGGAAAATCGCCATCCCAACGCTGAGACATTATTAAACTGAGTTCCAACTCCTCTTTTTGAATTTCCGGCTCATTTTCTTCATCATCACTATTCTGCAGATAGCTACAACTTCCTGCAGATTGTTGTTGCGAAGGTCTACCAGGTGCAAATGGAGATCCTGCATTCCCAAACCCGTCTTCCTCTAACCCAGCTAACAGATGCACTATTGCCTGGTCGTGACTGGCATCTATTTAAACAGGTTACATATTGAAAATGTGTTAGCTTGCAAGCAGAATATCTCACTCTCAAAACCGAGTACCTTGAGGTTTAATTTTCAAAGTAGATGCTTCTAAGTTATTGATGATGGACACACTTGCATAGCAGTTGAAACAAATGAGAAAGACAGCACCAAGAGTGGGAAGAGCAGGAGGGGTTAAGGAGAGGGTAGGATTGGTGATACAAAGAATGGAAAAAATGACAGAGAACACAAGTGTGCAAGTGCCAGAGGGCAAGGGGTGCTTAAGAGATTCAGACAAACATGCGAAGGGTGCAGGGGAATGGGCGTGGGACGACACTGAAATTTTTGCTGCTTTTTTCTTTTTATTCATTCACGGGATATGCGCTTCACTGGCTGGGTCAGCATTTATTGCCTATCCCTAGTTACCCTCGAGAAGGTGGTGGTGAGCTGCCTTTTTGAACCGCTGCAGTCCATGTGGTGTAGATACACCCACAGTGCTGTTAGGAAGGGAGTTCCAGGATTTTGACCCAGTGACAGTGAAGGAACGGCGATATATTTCCAAGTCAGGATGGTGAGTGATTGGAGGGGAACTTCCAGGTGGTGGTGTCCCCATCTATCTGCTGCCCTTGTCCTTCTAGATGGTAGTGGTCATGGGTTTGGAAGGTGCTGTCTAAGGAGCCTTGGTGAATTCCTGGGAATTAAACCAATTTAACATGACCACTATTTGAGTTGTAAAGGCCACAATAAGTTTGGAAGAGGAGGAGGAACAGTGCACCACAACCACAATCATACTGTATCCCATTTGTGACTGATTAGGATTCATCTCAGAACTGCAGAGATGGATATTTGAACGAAGAGGTTCAAACATTGGAGGAAAGATGAGCACTTATTTGGAAGGCTCAACATGAATAACGACTGGAGAGGAAGATGATGTGTGGCTGCTTCAGCAAAGTTCTGTGGAGGGGGTTATGACAACAGTTTAGGGGTACAGTACCTACCTAAGAGGAACCATTTACAATCTCAGCAATCATGGGGACTTGGAAGGATCTTAGGGATTTGGTGGGAATGGAGTCATGGGGAGGCGGATCTCTTGGAGAAGGTGAAGCCAGAGAGGACATGAGGATAGATAGGAGAGAAACCAGAAAAAGATGCAAGTTATGGGCTAGGGTGGTGGGGACTTGCCTTGGTGGACAAGGCAAAAGTGGTGAAACTGCAGAGGGAGCAATTCCCCTTTCCCTCGCACCCCCCCAACCCCTTTCAACCTTTCTTTATGGATAATGCAACTGTAGCTTTGTGCTGAAATATTCCAAGGACATATCTACCAAGAGGGTCTGTGCAAGACTGGTTTAATATTGATGCATGAACTGCTGCCGATGCTTGGTCTCTGCTCCAGCACCAGGGCAGCATCAGTTTTAAGGAGAACCAATGAAAAGGTTATAACAATATTTTTTCCTAGACATCAGCAGGGAGAATTTTCACAATAGTGAATTTCAATTTTGTCAAAAATTTCAATGATACAAAACTGATGTTCAACCTTACATACTCACTGAAAACTGGAGACTGAATTAACCTTTGTGATGAGGGGTGGAACGTCTGACTGCTCTCCATTATACTTAGAATTGTTCCTTCATCAACTATTGCATCTTCAATCTCTGCATTTCCGTGACTCACTGCTACTTTTTTGGGGAAGGAATAAAAATTCAATTCAAAATGAAATAAATTTATGGCAGTTCACTTTAAAGATTTAACTAATAAATCTATTCTATATCATAATTTATTCCAAGTCATGTTTGCACTAAAGATTTGAATTTAGCTAATTTGATTCAAATGCCTTTGATTTTCAGAGGAACAAACTATACTACAAAGCTCTTAATATATGCAGTTGTATAAATTATTGCAGGAAAAAACCTTTAACAACTTTCCCACATTTTTCAGTATGCATTTCTAATGAAATGAAGTTATTTATTTAACAAGAGCCATCCTAAGAGTCAATGCATGCGATTGCGTGTTATATATTAACAAATTGGACGTGAATGTGGGGGGCACGATTGGGAAATTTGCAGATGGCACAAAGATTGGCCAAGTAGTGGATAGTGTAGAGGATAGCCCTAATTTACAAAACGATATAGATGGGTTGGTGGAGTGGGCAGTAAAGTGGCAGATGGATTTTAATCAAGAGAAGTGTGAGGTCATACATTTAGGGAGGTCAAACAGTTACAGGGATTACACAATAAATGGGAATATACTAAGAGTGGTGGATGAAGTCAGAGATTTTGGCGTACAAGTACACAGGTCCCTGAAGACCCAAGTTGGTGGTAGAGGCAGAAACTCTAAACTCTTTTAAAAAGTACATGGATCTGCACCTTAAGTGCTGTAAGCTGCAGGGCTATGGGCTGGATGCAGGAAGGTGGGATTAGAAAGGACACCTGGGTGTCTTCGGGCTGGCATGGACAAGATGGGCCGAATGGCCTCCTTCTGTGCTCTAACTTTTCTATGATTCTACGGGTTGTTTGAATATAATATAAAATCAACACCAAGAGGTTAATATTCGGAAAGTTAGCTTACTCACTGTTTAGAATCTCTCCTCCCAGGGTTTAGTCACAAGTCAGAATTGTAAAAGGGTGAAGTTATGTACCTAGCCTTTTAAAAAAGCTGTTTAGAGCAATAGTTACTCTATTAAAGTACACTATTCAGTTAGAGTACGGAGAGTTTTACTCTCTACAGACTCATGTTTCCTGACCCAATAATGATCATCATTTTTCCACCTTTGACATTATCCCCAGCCTCCACTTCATTTAACTTGAAAACTACGAAATTCACCAAAGTGTGAAACTGTGAAGCACTATTCAAATAAATTAACAGTCAAATACACATATGAGCAGTGCGGAGTCAGTGGCATAGTGGTATTGTCACTAGACTATAGACCCAGGATAATGCTCTGGGGACCCAGGTTTGAAGCCCACCATGGCAGATAGTGAAATTTGAATTCAATACAAATTAAAAATCTGATGATGACCATGAAACCATTGCTGATTGTCATAAAAGCCCATTGGGTTCACCAATGTCTTTTAAGGAAGGAAAAAGTTAAGGTTGACTCTTAAATGCCCCCTAAACAAGGGCAATTAGGGATGGGCAATAAATGCTGGCCTAGCCAGCGACGCCCACATCCCATGAACAAATTCTTAAAAAATGGACAGGACTTGTACTATTTTCACCCCGAGTCTAGCACAGCAGGTGAGTTAAAAACACAAGTTAGAACAAATGGCAGCTCAGAAGCAATATTTCTTACTTTTCTCATCATTATGTATTTCAACCAGATTAGCAGGCGTACAGGAAAGGGCTTCAAGAGATATTCCATCCACATGCAATGTCAAGTTAGAAGGGAGCGTTTCAAACTCTTCACTTTCCTCCACAGATTGTGACAAAAACCTAGTTTAAAACAGCGAAGTGAGATTTTTAAAACCTTGATCAAAATAATAAATATATAAACGAGGAAATAAGAAGCTTCTTACACCGAATAGTTATTCTGCTGTAGAATCTCCTTTATTCTGCGTTGGAAGATCCTTTCACTCTCAGTAACATGTACAGATCCACGATCTGCAAATAGAAAGTACAAAATCCATCATGAGAATGCTTGCCTACAAGTAACTCATTCGGTGTGAAGTACCTGGTGTCATATTCAGGGTCTCACAGCCACTACATTTTATGTACGTGCTCCAAGCAAAACTACACTAAAAGTACTGTATAGCATAAGTTTTTTTTAGCTCTTTTTGCCAACAAAACAGCTTGCAGAATGCAGCATTAATACATTGGATCCATGCAGATCATGTTAGAAAGTCATTACAGTGAAGGGAATTGCAAGAACTAACATCGAATGTTTCTGACACTAAGATTACTCATTTTTCCCTTGCTGTACAATTTTGAGGATTTATTCTCATTGTTCTTCAAGTGCATTACTCCTAACAGTGAGCATTTACTCACTTCATTCATGATAACTTTCTTAGCAGTCTTAAGCATTTCTACAGCTTTTACTGTTCAAACATCAAGTTATTAGGTAGCAATCCAGAGGAATGCAAAAAAGGCCACTCTCCATACAGAACAGAAGACCATTTTAAAAGAGATTAGTTTAGCAGAAAACGTCCATAAAATGATCAAGACCCTCAAAGTTCTTGGATTGTAATGGGCAGAGTATATACTTAGTTCCACCAGGTCTCAGAATGAAGGAAAATGCTTACAGAAGCAACTTTTTGCATCAAGGAAAAGGAGGGCAGGCAATATAGAACCTGCAGTTTCTGTTCCTAAGAAACCTTCTATTAGCGTTATGTTTCTTTTTATTACATAGAACACCCAGCATAGGAACAGGCTATTTGGCTCAACTAGTCCATGTTGGCATTTATGCTCCATTTGAACCTCCTCCCATCCTTCCTCATCTAACCATCAAATTAACCCTCTATTCCCTTCTCCCTCACATGCTTACCTATGTTTCAATACCATTCGCCTAAACTGCTCCCTACAGTTGGGTCCCACAAACTCAACAATCTCTAATGAAACCTGTTAATGGGGGCTATGTTTAAATAGGCCTATGAAGCTAGCCCAGGTGCATCATTCTCATTTCAATAGACTTTTATTAATCACCAGGCTAAATGTAGGGGTTGACACAAAGCAGTTTCAGAACAGATCATGAGTGGAGAAGCACATTCATAAATTCCAACTGGGTACTGAAAGGTGCACAACTTCAAATTTGGTAGACTCCAAAATAGATCAGCCTGCAATGCTTTGCTACAACCACAAGACCTTGAAGATTTCCAACACAAATGAAGGCCCCTTTACATCAAGGGATACATATGAAAATTGGAACAGAATTTTTTGAGCATCTTTGAAGGAAAATTTCAGACTTTGGTTGCAATCTATATTTTTTTTAAAAAGCAAGAAATTTCAGCTCTCAAAGCCACTGAGCGGAAGCCTCACTCATTTAAATATGGATATTCATGAAGATGCTATAGCTTAGAGGTTTCATAATTTTGTGAAGTTAAGTATCAATAAGAGCACCATGCATTAATAGCTTTTTGAACTGATCATAGTATTTCCAGGGTTTTACAAATAGCTACAGACCATTAAGTTTCTTAAAGGGAAATTTGAAAAGGGGAGAAATTTAAGATTTTAGAAAATTCTTCACTCGGAGGAGGAAGTAACAGACTTGGACTTGAGCAACAGTTGCATATAAAAGGTGGGGCATATAATGGGCAGCAGATGCGACATCATCCAAGTCGAATTTCACCCTTAGGATCTTTCCCATCATAAGACAGCAAGAAAAACAAAATCAATATCAATCAACAGAAGGCCTTAAGTTTGGGTTCAAAAGCTGTCCCAAAAGGTAATTCACCTGAACTTGAGGTAACCCAAATTGATTAACATCCTGATCTGGGCATATATGGACAAGCTCCTTTGCTGGAAAGTTTGCTAATGATGAAAGTGGTCCCAACTCCTTTCCAGTCCCAGGGAGCCAAGGAGTCATTGATGGCAACAGGAAAAGGTGGGAGCACCACATGGAAGCATTATTACTATACTGAGATCATGAGAGGAAATCTTGAGTTCATGAACTGGCTGCAACGTGGGCCACTGTTTTCCGTAATGTTCTGCTGTTATCATGTAAGCCTCTTGCCAAAGTCCTCTAATTGTTCAAAGGAATCTTTACTATTTGATAAGTTGAAAGACAAATGGTACATTGGCCTTTATTGCAAGAAGATTTGCGTGCAGGATAAGGATATCTTGCTGCAATTGTATAGAGCCTTGGTGAGGCTGCACCTGGAGTAGTGTGTATAGTTTTGGTCTCCTTATCTAAAGGAAGAGATACTTGCCATAGAGGGACGTAAGAAATAGGAAGAGTAGGCCATTCGGCCCCTCAAGCCTGCCCTGCCATTCAATAAGATCATGGCTGATCTGCCCCAGGCCTCAACTCCTCTTTTGAGCCAGCTCCTCATAGCCCTCAATTTCTGAATATTTCAAAAATCTATCTACCTCCTCTTTAAATACTTTCAGTGATCTAGACTCCACAAATCCCTGGGGTAGAGAATTCCAAACATTCACTACCCTCAGAGAAGAAATTCCTTCGTATCTCAGTTTTAAATGAATGTCCCCTTATTCTGTAACTATATCACCCTAGTTCGAGATTCCCCCAGTAGTGGAAACATCATCTCAACATCTAGCCTGTCAAGTCTCCTCAGAATCCTTTACGTTTCAATAAGATTACCCCTCAATCTTCTAAACTCTAATGAATAAAGGCCTAACCTGGTTAGCTGTTCTTGATGAGTCAACCCCTTCATCCCAGGAATCAGCCTAGTGAATCTCTTTTGAACTGCCACCAATACCAGTATATCCTTTCTGCTTCTATATCCTGATCTGCTTCTATCACTGCTTGTTTGTCCCTACAACCACACCCCCCCCTCCACCTCTCTGTCTCTCTATCTCTCCGCCCCCCACACACACACCTTAAACTAGCTTATATTTCAGCTCTTTCCTGGACTCGAACTCAAGTTCTGTCGAAGGGTCATGAGGACTCGAAACGTCAACTCTTTTCTTCTCCGCCGATGCTGCCAGACCTGCTGAGTTTTTCCAGGTAATTCTGTTTTTGTTTTTATCCTTTCTTAAATACAGGGACCAAAGCTGTACACAGTACTCCAGGTGTGGCCTCATCAACACCCTGTACAGTTGTAACAAGACTTCCCTATTTTTAAACTCAAACCTCCTAGCAATACAGGCCAGAATTCCATTTGCTTTCTTAATTACTTGCTGCACCTGCATGTTAACTTTTTGCGTTTCATGTACAAGAACACCCAGATCCCTTTACGCTGCACTGTTTTGGAGTCTCTCCATTTAAATAATAGCCTGCCTTTTGATTTTTCCTACCAAAGTGCATGACCTTTCATTTTCCTACATTAAACTCCATCCGCCAAGTTTTTGGCCACTCACTCAACCTATCTATATCCCCTTGCAGGTTCCTTATGTCCTCATCACAACATGCCCTCCCACCTGTTTTTGTATCATCAGCAAATTTGGATACATTACACTCTGTCCCCTCCTCCAAGTCATTAATATAGATAGTAAATAATTGAGGTCCTGGGATTGATCCTTGTGACACTCCACTAGTTACATCTGTCCAACCTGAAAAAGACCCATTAATCGCAACTCTGTCTTCAATGTGTTAACTAATCCTCAATCCATGCTAATACATCACCCAAAATACCATGAGCTCCTAACTTGTGCAATAACCTTTTATGTGGCACCATATCGAATGCCTTCCAGAAATCCAAATACACTATATCTACCGGTTCCCTTTTATCAACTCTGCTTGTTACATCCTCAAAGAACACTAGCAAATTTGTCAAACATGATGTCCCTTTCACAAAGCCTTGTTGACTCTGTTTAATTGCGTTAAGCTTTTCTAAGTGTCCTATTTCTTCCTTAATAATGGACTCTAGCATGTTCCCCAAAGACAGATGTCAGGCTGGTTGGGCTATCGTTTCCTGCTTTTTGTCTCCTTCCCTTAATGGTTTTACAATCTGCTGTGACCCTCCCAGAATCCAGTGAGTTCTGGAATATTTCAACCAATGCCTCCACTATCTCTGCAGCCACTTCCTTTAAAACCCTTGGATGCAGGCCATCAGGTCCTGGCAAAAACAAAAATGCTGGAGAAACTCAGCAGGTCTGACAGCACCCATGGAGAGAATGACAGAGTTAACGTTTCGAGTCCGTATGACTCTTCAGGGCAGTCCTGAGATGTCCAGAGCAGGTCCTGGCGACTTGCCTGTCTTTAGTCCCATTAGTTTGTCAAATACTTTGTCCCTCATGATAGAGACCGTTATAAGATCTTTCCTCCCATTAGCTCCTTGTTTATCTGATACCATTGGAATATTTATAGTGTTCACCATCATGAAGGCCAACGCAAAATATTGGTTTAAATTATCTACCAATTCCCTGCTCCAATTATCAATTCTCCATTCATGTCCTCCAAGGGAAAACTCAGCAGGTCTGGCAGCATCCCACGCTCACTTTAGCTACTCTTTCTTTTTATATGCCTGTAGAAGCTCTTGCTGTTACCTTTTATATTTCGTGCCAATTTACTTTCATAATCAATTTTCTCTTTCTTTAATTAGCTTTTTAGTCTTCCGCTGCACGTTCCTAAAATATTCCTAAACCTCTGGTCTACCACTAGTTTTCGCCACTTTGCATGCCTTAGTCTCATCGAGTCCTTCTTTTTAACTGGGATAAATTTTTGCTGAGCATTATGAAATGTCTGCCCACAGCTCATCCACTGACCTTCCCCTTAGTCTATTTTCCCAGCCCACTTCAGACAACTCTTTCTTCATACCTCTGTAATTGCCCTTAATTAAGTTGAGGACATTGGTTTGAGATCCGAGTTGCTTGCCCTCAAACTGAATTTGAAATTCTACCATGTTGTGATTGCTACCTGCTAGAGGATCTTTAACTACGAGATCTATTAACCCTACCTCATGACACATTACTAGATTTAAAATAGCATATTCCCAGGTAGGTTCTGCAATGTATTGCTCTAAGAAACAATCCATGATTACAAATTCATCTTCCGTGTTACCCCTGCCAATTGGATTTGTCCAGTCAATATGCAGATTAAAATCATCCATGACAATTGTAGCACCCATCTTACATGCCTCCATAATTTCCTGATTTATATTTTGTCCTACAGTGAGGCAACTCTTTGGGGGCCTATAAACGACTCCCACCTGTGACTTCTTCCTCTTGCTATTCTTATTTCCATCCAAACTGATTCCACATCATGATCTATTGCACCTATATCACTACTCACCACCGCCCGGATACCTCCCTTTATTTACAAAGTTACCCCACCTCCTTTTCCTTTTTGTCTATTTTTCCAGAACATTGAATACCCTTGAATATTCCCAGTCTTGGTCACCCTGCAACCATGTCTCTGCAATAGCCATCAAGTCATATCCATTTATTTCCATCTATCTTGTTACAAATGCTACATGCTTTCAGATAAAGAGCCTTAAGCTTTGACTTTTTACCATTATTGCTCATTCTGGTTCTAATTTCTGCTACACTCTTCTGCCCCTGCCTGTCACACTCATTATCGTTCATGTCTTCACTACCCTTACCTCTGCTCTCTCGTTTCCTTTTGATTTTTTAGACTTCTCTTCAATTGAATCCTCCCAACTAATTAGTTTAAAGTCCTATCTATAAATCTAGTTGTAAGATTGCCGGGGCACTGGTCCTAGCATGGTCCCAATGGAACAGCTCTCTCCTTCCCCAGTACTGATGCCAGTGCTCCATGAATTGGAACCCATTTCTCCCACACCAATCTTTGAGCCACGTATTTCCCTCTCTAATCTTATTTACCCTAAGTCAATTTACACATTGCTCAGGTAGTGATTCAGAGATTATTACATTTGTGGTTCTGCTTTTTAATTTAGCCACGAGCTGCTCATAGTCCCTCAGCAGAACCTCTTTCCTAGTCCTACCTATGACGTTGGACCTACGTGGACCACGACAACTGGATCCTTCCCCTCCCGCTCCACGTTCCTCTGCAGCCCAGCAGAGATGTCCTTAACCTTGGCACCAGGTAGGCATCACAGCCCTCGGAACTCTGTCTTTGCTGCAGAGAACAGTATCTATTCCCCTAGCTATGCTATTCCCTATTACTACTACATTTCTCTTTTCTCTCCCCACTTGAGTGGCGCTCTGTACCACGGTGCTGTGGTCAGTTCGCTCATCCTCCCTGCAGTCCGTGCCCTCATCCACACTGGAAGCAAGAACCTCGTACCTATTGGACAAGGGCACCAGCTGAGGTCTCTCCAAAGCTAAATTCTGGATCCCCATACCTGCCTTACTCGCAGTCACACCTTCCCATCCCTTACCATGGACCAAATTTGATGTAATTAATCTAAGGAGTGTGACTGTCTCCTGAAATAGTGTCCAGGTAACTCTCCCCCTCCCTGATGTGTCACAGTGTCTGCAGCTCGGACTCTAACTCATCAACTCTGAGCTGAATTTCGAGCAGCCAACGCTTGCTACGGATGTGGACATCGTGGATTGCACCAGCACCCACATACTACAGCTGCAACACCTCGCCTGCCTAGCCATCTCTATTTGATATAATTAATTAATTTGGATGTTAAATAATTAATTTGGATGTTAAATATTTTAAGTGAATTTCTTAACTGTGTAATGAAGGTTCACCAGACTGATTCCCGGGATAGCAGGATTTTCCTATAAAGAAGGATTGAGGAGGCTAGGCCTGTATTCTTTAGAGTTTAGGGGAATGAGAGGTGTTCTCATTGAAACATACAAAATTCTTACAGGACTCAAAGGGTGGATGCTGGAAGGATGTTTCCCCTGGCTGGGGAGTCCAGGGGCATGGTCTCAAAATAAAAGGCAGGCCATTTAGTACTATGTTGTGGAGGAATTTCTTCACTCAGACGGTGGTGAATCTTTGGAATTCTTTACCCCAGAGGGCTGTAGAGGCTCAGTTATTGAGTATGTTAAAGTCAGAGATCGATAGATTTCTATATATTAAAGGCATCAAAGGATATGGGGAAAATGTGGGAAAATTTCTCCATGGCCTTGCCCCATCTCTCTAACTTCCACAATCTCTATAAATCTCAGTGTCCCTCAAACTCTGGACTTGTGCACATCCGATTTTGAATGCTCCACCATTGGTTGTCATCCTTTCAGTTGCCTATCAGTTTTTACAATTCTCTCCCAAAGTCTCTCTGCCTCTCTTTGCTGCGTTAAGATGTCCCTAACTCTTTTGCCAAGCTTTTTGTCATCTGCACTGAAATCTCATGTGGCTCGGTGTCAAATTTTGTTTGATACTGCTCCTGTGAAATGCTTCAGGTGTTTTACTTTGTCCAAGGCGTAATATAAATACAAGCTGTTGTTGCTCATTATTGCACTTGTGAATTATTGTTTCATGATGTGAATCTTTAACAATCTGGCTTGCAGTGAAATCCGTGATAGTGGAGTAGCTCAGCAGTCATCCAGATGCTCTCCTTAAGCCCCCAGAGCCATGATTCCTCACTGGGCAAAACATTCAAACCCAATGACTAATGAGTTTTACAAATGGTCATTTAAGCTGACCTACACAACTCATCTTTCAACTGACAATCCAACTCCCTGTTATTTTTGCAGCAACACAGGTAGAACAATGCAGAGGGAGAAGCGACAGAATTGAATGTTCTGGCATACATTTATAATGTTTTTGGTCTTTGCTCTTGTTATTTATGGATTAATCATGGGATTTTCTTGTTCCTACACATCAAGTACAAGTTACAGAAAGCTGTGCCTTTAAGTCACTGTTGTTACCCTGTGAATCAGGCGACTCAATCTGCGAGGGCATATTGTTTTCACGACGACGCTGTTTTTCATCATCCCATATGGCCTGCAAGCCAGGGTTTCTGCCAATCTGAGCTAGAAAAGAAAACAAAAGAAAAATAGTCAACACCCCTGTCCCAAAGCCACCCACAGGGCCCCACCTCTAAATTAGAACTTACAATGTTTTAATTTGGACCAGTGTGTATGCACTCAACTTCTAAAAATTAAACACAGCACCTGAAATCCTTAAGATATTTGGACATATTGCTTAACCAGCCTCCTCCAATCAAATACGTTTAACATAAAATTACTGTTTCCACATAAAGCAAATGTTATAGAAAAAAGCTAGAAAATTTTATTCTATCAGCCACATGAAAATAATATTTATAATACCTTCAACCTCTGAACGATTTAATATATCGGCTGCAACAGCATCCACTTCAAGTTCACAGGTACTTTGTCGATCAACGTCCTCAAGCACTAAGGAACTGTAACGTAACCAAGAGTTAAATTAAAGCATTGCTCAAATGAGAATACATTCATTATTTATTTATTCAATAAAACTGCACATCATTCAAATACACTGGGATTAGTGCAAACTGATCAAAGACAGTATTTTCAAACAGAAATAACTGCAAATCACAAGAGGCAGAAATTCAACATGAAGGAGCCACAGCATGAATGTAGCTAGCTTGGGACAGTTGTGTAAAAATACCAGTGGAAATAGATTTCTACTGGAAAAACTTGGAAAAAAGATACTAGGAATGTTGTAAGGAGGCCAAGACCAAAGGTGAGGCAAGATAAAAGCACTGGCCAGAATAGCGCTCTGTTGCTGTTCATAGAGTCATTTACGGCACAGGAGGCAGCCATTTGGCCCAACAAGCCAGCAACCCAGTCAATCCCACATCCCCACTCGATCCCATAGCCCTGCAAATGTATTTCCTTCAAGTGCCTATCCAATTTCATTTTGAAGTCATTCATTCTTTCAGCTTTCACCACCAATGTGGGCAGCGAGTTCATATTGAACACCCACATTTCCTTAGGTAAGGAAAAAGCATATTTGTTCCCCAAGCTTTTTCTTCAGCATTTCTTTTGGCTTTATTTTAAAATTTCACATCTACCGTGGATGTTTTTTTTTTACAGAAAGATTTCGCTCGTCATCAGTGCATGCATCTTCTACTTCAAATCTCTTATAGCCACCGTCAATATATAATCACCACTTCTGTTCAAGTTAGAGTAGGCAGATCTGAACTGAGGTGTGAACCTTAACCTTTCAAAACACAAAGCAGGTGGAGCATGGTGAAAACGGTAGTTGAAGAACAGTGCTCCCTCATTCCCCAGATTCCTTTAGGCACCCCAAACCATACATTCCCCAAAAACTGTAGGATACTCATCTTCCCATATGTCTCTTAATTCTTAAGCATTGAATAATTCATCAGATGCCAATAAAAAAGCTGGTGAGGAAGGAGTTTCGGCACAGTCAATATGTGGGGATAGGCAACAAATTAAGAAGAACCTCAAAGGTAATCATCTTTGCATTATTACCCGAGCCACGTGCAAATTGGAATAGGGCAAATAAGATTAGAGAGATAAATGCGTGGCTCAAAGACCAATATGGGAGAAGAGGGTTCCGGTTTGTAGGGCACTGGCACCAGCACTGGAGAAATTGGGGCTGTACCATTGGGACGATCTACACCTGAACCGTGCTAGGACTGAGGTCCTAGTGAGCCGCAGAGGGTAGACATAAATGGGTCTTTTTCTGGTTGGCTGAATGTAACAAGATGTGCCACTGGGCAAAATATTACACTCGGCGTGCGGGCACGTGCCTGACATGCCCGAGGGTAAAATGACACGCGATGATGTCAGGCAAGCATCCTGACATCACCACGCAGTCTCACGATATTTCATTTGGCGGGGGAGCGCTGCAGTCAGCTGCACACCCGTCGACAATTGCCCAGCCTATTGAGGCCATTAAGAAGCTAATTAAATTCAAATTTACGCTGCCAGGTGGTTGGCAGGGAGGCAAAAAGGACAAGCGGCCTTTACGTTTTTTAGGAAACCCCATCCACAGGTGGGATGAGGTTTCCTAAAGCAAACAAGCATCAAATAAAAATGTTATTTTTGAATTAAAAACATGTCCCAGCTCATGTGACAGTCACATGAGGAGACATGTTTTATGACAATTTTATTTCCTTTATTTTTTTTTTAAAACAGCACTTCATCTCCCTGAGGCAGCTCTGTGCCTCGGAGATTGAAGTGCTCTTTCGCACGCATGCGTGAAAATCGCGCTAGGCCCGCTCGCCCTCCTCCTCTAAATGGTGAGGGACCGCAGAGCTCCAAGATGCAGAGGGATCTGGGTGTCCTGGTGCATTAATCACAAAAGGCTAGTATGCAGGTACAGCAGATAATTAGGAGAGTTAATAGAACGTTATTATCTATTGTGAGGGGAATTGAATACAAAGGTAGGGAGGTTATGCTTCAGTTGTACATGGCCATTGGTGAGACCACATCTAGAGCACTGTGTACAGTATTGGTCTCTTTATTTAAGGAAGGATGTAAATATATTAGTTCAGGGAAGGTTTACTAGACTAATACCAGAAATGGGCAGGTTGTCTTATGAGGAAAGGTTGGACAGTTTAGGCTTGTATCCACTGGAATTTAGAAGAGTAAGAGCTGACTTGATCAAAGTCTTTAAGATAAGAGGGGTCTTAACAGGGTGGACCTGGGGAGGCACAGTTTAAAAATAAGGGGCCACTCATTTATGACAATGATAAGGAGAATTTTTTTCTGAGTGTTTGGAACTCTGCTTCCACTGCCTTTTGAGAAAAAGAGTGTCTTTGGATATTTTTAAAGGCAGAGCTGGATAGATTCTTGATTAACAAGGGGCTGAAAGGTTATCGGGGTTAGCCAGGAGGTTACAATCAGATCAGCCATGATCTTATTGTATGTTGGAATCAGCTTGAAGGGCTGAGTGGCCTACCCTTGCTCCTAGCTTATTTGTCCGTATGACCTTGTTTCTGCCTTAAACATCATTTAATTTCTATACTCTTGATGTTACAGCCAATTTGCGAACTTCCATGCAATCAAATGGTGCACAGTACCACCATGCGCCTGCCAATTATCAGTCCATTTTAATGAGGAAATCCTTGTTGTAGGTCATGACGATACAATAGAAGAGAATTAAATTGAATGTGAAAGTACTCCAAAACAGAAGAGCAAATATAAGGAAGGTTTCCACTTGGAAAGATGGAGGAGACAAGAGGTGTTGGTAGTCCCAAAGTTAGTTCTAGCAATGTAGTGGGGAAGTTTTGGTTTGAAGTGCTGATTCAGGCAAAAAACCCAAGAGAAAGAGGCCCAACACCATCTCTACTGGTCCACTCATTTCAGCAAGGAAACTGACAATAACTTTCCTGACTACGGTCTAAAACTGAAGGTTCTTGTATTAGCAAAATTCCTGACCAGGCTACTCATTGGGAGCTTTGTGAAGTTCTGCCACTGCTGGCTTGGTCCAGGCACCCAACTGAAAGTTTGGTACCCAGATTCTGAGCACAAGCTGGGAAAATAAAAAGCAAAAGCAGTGGATTATAGAAGGCATTTCCTCAACACAAAACAGAGCTAAGTTGTGACTAGTACTCTTCAAATGGACATAAAATGTCAAATGCCAAACAAGTCTTGGTTAACTTGCAATGAAATGCCTTTAGCACAGCGAAAGGTCCCTGGAATTATTTAAAAATGAGACAGCAGGAAAAGGGGGAATGAAATAAAAGCACCAAAGAGTTAGGAAAATGTGGATATGTGGCCAAAAGCATAGTTGAAACATACATTTGGAAGAGGGTTCTAAAGGTGGAGAGAAACTTAAAAGGAGAGAAGCAAGGGAAGAGAACTTTAAACTACAGGGCCATGAAAATAGCATTGCAAATGGTGCGAAGGGAGGAAAGTGGAGCCAGCGGCATTGTTAGAAGAATAGAAGAAGGTGAGAGCTTGGAGCCAAAGCAACAGTTATAGAACTGGCTAATGCTTTGGAGGGATTTGTAAAATGGATAAATTAAAAACAACCCAAGCACTGGAGGATGAGAAGCTAGTGGAAGCCAATGAAGATGGAAATAATTGAAGAGCTACCCAATTTGGACTGCTTAAATTCGAAAGCCGGACTGCTGGTGAATGGAAGTAGACTGAGCAAAGCCATCCTACCGTCAAGAAAAGTGCAACCAACTTAAACCAATGCTAAAGTGCCATCAGATGGAATCGACCAAATTCAGAACACAGTTAAAAAATAAACTTTTGAGAAAACAGCTAGCAGTTTCAAATACTTGGAAAAAAAGACTGAGAATAAAAGGTGGGGTTATGTACAGTGAAGGGTTGTCCAGAGTAGCTAACAAACTTCCACTCAAAAGCAAAGTACTGCAGATGCTGTAAATCTGAAATCAAACCAGAAAGTGTGGGAAACAGTAGGTCAGGCAGCATCTGTGGAGGAAGGGAGTTATCATTTCAGTTCAATGACTTGAAACAAAAAACTCTCAAAGGACAGAAATCCTCAATTGAATGGTAGATCTATTGCTGGAAATATATGGAAGGTAAACAAATATGGCTGAATAATAGACAGTTTTGTCCAATACATCAGAAATCCTTAATAAAACAACAGAAAGGATCGTAAGAATGAACTTGTATATCAAGATGCTATGTTTCCCCATTAGGGTATATTAAGGGGCGAGTAATCTAATCCTCAAGATCTGGCAACACTGTTCTTACTCCAAGCACTGCAAAAGTTGAGGAGGAGAAACCTGGGCAACTTTCTCTTTCAGGCTATCAGCAAGTTCCTGTCTTCTTCTCGGTTTAATTTCTCCACAGTAATACAGTATGTCGAGAATAAACTATTTGGATAAGTCAGAGGTGAAAACCTGAATCCATGGCACACCTCAGAATTCCAAAACCACAATCTTTTTATTTTAGGAAAATGGCTCTCAATTTAACCTAGGGCAATGTGGGCATCACTAGAAAAGCCAGCATTTTTGCCCAACCCTCACATCCTTTAAAAAGTACCTGGATATGCACTTGGCACATCATAACATTCAAGGCTATGGACCAAGTGCTGGTAAATGGGATTAGGTAGGCAGATCAAGTGTATCTCATGTACCGGTGCAGACTTGAAGGGCCGAAGGGCCTCTTCTGCACTGAGATTCTGTGAACCCTAACTGCCCTTAAGAAAGTGGTGTGCCACTTTCTCAAACACAACTGAGACTGGGTAGGCTATTTCAGAGGTCAGTTAAAGGTAAACTACATGGAAGTCACATGGTATGAATGACAGATGATCTTCCCTAAAGGACTTAGTAAACCAGATCTTTTCTTCAACAACTCAGCTTCATGGTCACCACTACTGATACTAGTTTTTTTTATTTAACTGAATTTAAATTTCCCAGCTGGCATGTTGGGATTTGATCTCATGTCTCTGGATCATTAGTCCAGGTTGCTGGATTACTAGACCAGTAACATAACCACAATGCTACTGTGCCCACTTCAAATAAGAAAATAATATTTTACCCATGTATGGGTCAACACTGGAATCAGAACTAAGAGAAATGTGAAGCTGAAAGTCAAGTTAGGGTTTTAAAAAAGGCATAAAGCAAAACATTCTTAGTTACTGGCTAACCTTGGTATGTCATCTTCTTCCCATCTTAAAAAGGAGCAAGTAAAGGACTTCTCTGTCAATGTTGGTGATCCGTTAGTCTTGGTAGAGATGGGGCTTTTCCATGACTTTTCTTTGCTACTTGTGTTGCTTAATTCTGAACCAGCTTTTTCAGAAGGGCATTTTTCAGGAGGGCATTTTCCATGTTGGTCACCTGTGGTTAGAAACCAAATCCCATTGAATTTGCCAGATCACCATAACCAAACACAAGTCATCAAACAAGGGAAAACAAGCTTGTCTCCTACTCCCTGGTAACACAGATCACTCTAAGCACACCACAGGTATCTTTTTAAAGATTGTAACATAGTAGCTTTTTCCTTCAGGGACTTGCCACTGAGGAAAACTACAGTGTAAACTGCTCGTTAATTATATATCAGTTGTATTTAATTATAAGCAGGTAGAGAGCATTAATTGGTGTTTCACTTGAATACATAAAAAGAGACACTGAAACTGTGGTATGATTGAGTTAGGAAGTTTCACTCTATAAACAAATGTTTGGCTGAATAAAAGATGGGTTGCAGTACCATCTTTCACCAACTGGCTTTCTGAAGAGTAACACTACTCCTGTAGTGTGGTCACAGGTCTTTGAGTAAAAAGTATAGGTGGGCTGACTGCATCTAATTTTTTGTGAAATGTCAAAGATTAAAAACTGATTGACAGGATGCATGGGTGTCTAGATGTGGTCTGACTGGGCACGCAGAAATGCATGCAAAATTGCCAATCTGCTCATTTGTCCCTCTATGGTTTTGTGTCTAATACCGCTGTTTGCACCCTCTCCACGGGACCAACATGAGGCCTGGAGTTTGTTACAAGGAATTGTAGATATGGTCTTGCACCATGCTGGTCTGTGCCATGTTGCAATAGGATTACTGTGTCTCATCACACCAGTTTTAAAATCACTTTCTGATGAACTTGAAATGAGGGAAAAAGAGGATTTAGTTGGAAGAGAACATGTCACATCAGGTGGTCAAGCTTTGTACTGTTACAGCTCAGCGTTGAAGCATGACATCAGACTAGAATGGAATTTTTCTATTCAGTGAAGATTTTTGAGTACGGATTGTCTGTACCTATGCATGAAAAGATTTACATTACAATTTCACTATTCCCTCTAACAGTTACGTAGTTATGGGACAATAAAGATGATGCAGAACAACCAAGTTGGATTTGAGCCAGTGTATTGGTTGGACACTGAAACAGGTTAGCCTACCTTGCTGCTTTTGATACTTAACTCTGCCAATGCCCATTGACATTATGTGAAAAGTTCAACAGGTTCTCCTACCACAGAAGCACAATTTGGTTGGCATTGTCTACACAACTGTGTTGTGTATATTTATCTAGAAAGGAATCCTCAGGAAATGCTTAACTGGATGAGTACTGAAACTACTCAGCAACATTCACAATGTACTTCCATATCAACTACACTTTGACTCGGATAACTTTGTCATTTTGTTAAGCTTCTGGGTACTCCCATTTCATACACCTGTACCCAGCCAAATGTACAGAAGCACTGTGCCCACAAGCTTTAGCCAATTCCACTCTATAAACAAAGACACCCAAGAAAATTCTTAACATCACAGAAACACCAAGAAGCACATTATTCAGAATCAACAAAACTCAGTGATGACTGTTCTTTATATTTTGCTATCTCCCACACTTATCCCAAGGCTCTTTTCTAAATGCCACTGTTGGTAACTTACCTTTTCTTCGGGTTTTTCTGAATTTTACTGCTGCAAGTTGAATAAGATTCATTCCATACAGATTATGATCAATAAAGAGTTGCAGGAGGTACGGTAGATGAGCTTCAAATGGCTGGTAGGATTTGTTCATAATAGCTCCTCCTTGTAACAATTCACAGACCCTAAGAAACAATACAAAACTTTTCATTACAGTCTATCCAAACTGATCAAAATGGACTTGGAATCTCAGTACTACATTATTTTCATACCATATTGCTATAGCATTTTATTTTTCCAAACATTGCGCCTTTTGTGAAAATATTAGGAAATGGAAAAGTTTCCCGGTGAACACCGTCATAGCTACAACACTTCCAACACCTCCCACTTCCTTCTAGCCTTCACAAACTTAACAACCAAAACAAGAACCTGCAGGTAAACACCCTAAATGCCCTCTGTATGCCAGTACGCTCATTTTCCACATTGTCTACCTGACTAGCTTCTCCAATTAGAATGGCTATAACCAAATTAACACAATAAAGAATGTGCGGTAGACTGAAGACTAGAGAAGTCTTCATTTCACAGAGGGTTCTCAAAAGAGAGATGAGGGATGTTCTTGGCATATGTCTGGGTTGGTTCCAAACACATGTCTCAAAGGCTCAATCCAGGCACCAACCCAATTGTTTAATTTTCATCATTAGGCAATGACACAATTCACCTTTGGCACTGTGTCAATTCTGAATAATTTAACAATTAACTAAAAGTTATATGCATAGCGTAACACTATTCAACTAATTCTTTTCTCAAAAATTAAAAATGAACACAATTAGAAAATCTCAAAGGTGGATTTGAATAAACGTCATGCATAACAAAGCAAAAAGCATTCTTTAAGTGCTATGATAAAGCAAAATCTTTTTATCTATTTGTTCATGGGTGGGCGGCGCCGGCAAGGCCAGCATTTATTGCCCGTCCCTAACTGCCCTCGAGAAGGTGGTGGTGAGCTGCCTTCTTGAACCGTTGCGGTCCCTGTGGTGTGGGTTAACACCCACAGTGCAGTTAGGGAGGGAGTTCCAGGATTTTGACCCAACAACAGTGAAGGTGATATATTTCGAAGTCAGGAGGGTGTGCGGCTTGGAGGGGAACATTTTTTTTAAACTCATTTATGGGATGCGGGCATCGCTGGCTAGGCCAGCATTAATTGCCCATACCTAATTGGCCTTTCAGGTGGTTGCATTCTCATGCATCTGCTGCCTTTGTCCTTCTAGAGGGTGGCGGTAGTGGGTTCGGAAGGAGTCTTGGTGAATTCCTACAGTGTATCTTGTTGATGGTACACACTGATGCCACTATGCATTGGTACTGGAGGTAGGAAATGTTTTTGGATGGGGTGCTGAGCAAGTGGGCTGCCTTGTCCTGGATGGTGTCAAGCTTCTTGAGTGTTGTGGAAGCTGCACTCATCCAGGCAAGTGGATAGTATCCCATCACACTCCTGACTTGGGCCTTGTAGATGGTGGACAGGCTTTGGGAAGTCAGGGGGTGAGTTGGTGAGTTACTCGCCACAGGATTCCTCGCCTTTGACCTGCTCTTGTAGCCACAGTATTAATATGGTTCATCCAATTCAGTTGCTGAACAATAGTAACCCTCAAGATGTTGATTTTGAGAGATTCAGCGATAGTAATGCCACTGAATGTCAAGGGGCATTGGTTAGATTCTTCCTTGTTGGAGATGGTCATTACCTGGCACTTGTGTGGCACAAATGTTACTTGCCACTTGTCAGCTCAAGCCTAGATGTTGCCCAGTTCTTGCTGCATTTGGACATGGACTGCTTCAGTATCTGAGGAGCCATGAATGGTGCGGAACATATGGCAAACATTAGTGAAGCAGCTGAGGATGGTTGGACCTAGGACACTACCCTGAACCAAGGCTGTAATCAGGTCAGGAGCTGAGTAACCCTGGCAGGACCTAAATTGAGCATTAGTGAGGTTATTGCTAAGCAAGTGCCGCTTGATAGCATTTCCATCACTTTACAGATGATCGAGAGTGGACTGATGGGGCGGTAATTAACTGGGTTGGATTTGTCTTGCTTTTGTGTACAGGACAGACCTGGGCAATTTTCCACATTGCGAGGTTGATGCCAGTACTGCAGCTGTACTGGAACAATTTGCCAAGGGGCACGGCAAATTCTGAAGCATAAGTCTTCAGTATTATTGCCGGAATACTGTTAGGGCCCAAAGCCTTTGCAGTATCCAGTGCCTTCAGCAGTTTCTTGATATCACTTGGGAGTGAATCGAATTGGCTGAAGACTGGCTCCCCAGCAGCGAGGATAGGGATATTTTGTGAAGCGAGGGGAGGGCCCTGGGACATGCAGTTAGCAGCACCTAGAGGATCTAGTCTATCTAGAGGATCTAGCATCTAGTCTATACTCAAGTAGGAGTAAGGGTAAAATAAAAGCAAGGGTTAAGATATGTCTGGGAAGCTCAGTCCCACGATTTGCACATCCTGCGCCATGTGGGAAATCCTAGAGGCTCCTGGTGGTCAGGACAGCCATGTGTGCAAGAGGTGCCTCTGAATGGAGCAACTCAAGCTCCAGGTTTTGGAGCTTGAGTGGTAGCTGGGGGCACTACGGTGCATTCATGAGGCTGAGAGGTTCACGGATAGCACGTTTCAGGATGTGGTCACCCAGCAGTTTAGGAAGCGTAAGCATAGAGGGAATGGGTGACCACCAGACAGAAGGGGACCAAGCAGGTAGTGAGGGAATCCCCCGAGTGCATTTCCCTTGCAAACCCTTTTTCAGCTTTGGAAAACAGCAAGAGTGACAGTTCCTCTATGGAGGTCAACCAGAGCCAAGGCCATGGAACTGTGGGTGATCCAGCTGCTCAGGGGGAGAGAGGAATAAGTGTGGAAGGGCAATAGTGGTAGGAGATTCATTAGTGAAGAGAATAGACAGGCGCTTCTGTGGCTGTAGACATGACTGCAGGATGGTATGTTGCCTCCCCAGTGCCAGGATCAAGGATGTCACAGAACGGCTGCAGGGCATTCTGAAGGGAGAGAGTGAGCAGCCAGAGGTTGTGGTCCACGTTGGGACTGATGACATAGGAAAAAAAAGAGAAATGAGGTCCTGCAAACAGACTTTAGGGAGTTAGGTAGGAAATTGAAAAGCAGGACTTCAAAAGGTAGTAATCTCTGGAGTAGTGAGTATTGGAACAGAAGGATAGAGCAGATGAATGCGTGCCTGGAAAGATGGTGCAGGAGGGAGGGCTTAGGATGCCTGGGGCATTGGGACAGTTTCTGGGGGAGGTGGGGCCTGTACAAGTTGAATGGCTTATATCTGAACAGGAATGAGACCCACATCCTCGCGTGGAGGTTTGCCAATACTGTTGGGACAGATTTAAACTAAATTGGTAGGGGGATGGTATCCTGAAAAGTAGTTCAGAGGGAATTAGAAGTTAAAACGCTAGAGGGAGAGTCTGGAGGGCGGAGGAAATATAGGCTAGATAGGAAAGAAATGAGTGTAGCAAGGCTAAATGGAATATATTTTAATGCAAGGAGCCTGAAGAATAAGGCAGACCAAGCTGTGGTCACAGATAGGCATGTGGGGTATGATATCATAGGTATGACCAAGACTTGGCTAAACGGGCAGGACTAGCAGCTCAACATTCCTGGTTATAGGGTATTCAGACGAGAGGGGAGGGAGCGAGGGGGAGGGAGGGAGCGAGGGGGAGGGAGGGAGCGAGGGGGAGGGAGGGAGCGAGGGGGAGGGAGGGAGCGAGGGGGAGGGAGGGAGCGAGGGGGAGGGAGGGAGCGAGGGGGAGGGAGGGAGCGAGGGGGAGGGAGGGAGCGAGGGGGAGGGAGGGAGCGAGGGGGAGGGAGGGAGCGAGGGGGAGGGAGGGAGCGAGGGGGAGGGAGGGAGCGAGGGGGAGGGAGGGAGCGAGGGGGAGGGAGGGAGTGAGGGGGAGGGGCATCATAATACTGATCAAGGAATCAATTATAGCAGTGAGGAGGGACGATATCTTGGAAGGATCATCAAATGAGGCCATATAGGTAGAAGTAAACAAACACAGAAGGGGCAAATATGCTGTTGGGTGTGTACTATAGGCTCCCAAACAGTCAGGGAGAGATAGAGGATCAAATACGTAATCAAATTTCAGGAGAAGAATGATAAGGTAGGGGATTTTAACAAGACCAAATATTAACCGGGTTAGTTTTAGCGTGCAAGATAAGGAGGAAGCAAAATTCTTAAGTTGCATCCAGGAGAACTTTTTTAGCCAGGACTTAGAAAGCCCAAGGGAGGGGGCAGTTCTGGACCTAATATTTGGAAATGAGCCTGGACAGGTGGAAGGCATATCAGCAGGGAGATAGTGACCATAACTTAGTTAGATTTAAAATAGTTATGGAAAAGGATAAGTTGGGCCAGTTCTAAACTGGGGAAAGGCTAATTTTACTAAGATGAGATACAATTGGCCCAAGTGGACTGGGAGCAGCTGCTTGCAGATAAAACAGTGTCAGAGCAGTGGGAGGCATTCATGGAGCAAATGGTGAGAGTAGAGGGCAAATATGTTCCCGTAAAGACGGGGGGGGGGGGGGGGGGGGGGGGGGCAATGTCTTGAGAACCTTGGATGTCAAGTGACATAAAGGTTAGGATTAAGGAAAAAAAAAAAGAGAAGCTTATGGCAGATACCGAGGGCTTAATATAGCAGAGTCCCTAGAGGAGCATAAAAAGAGTTGGGGTGGGGGGGAAACTTAAAAAGGAAATTAGGAAAGCTAAGAGATTGCATGAGAAAGCATTGGTGGGTAGAATGAAGGAAAACCCAAAGGAGTTTTTTAAATATATAAAGAGCAAGAGAATAACTAGGGAAAGAGTAGGGCCAATTAGAGAGCATAGAAGTAATGTGTGTGGGGACCCGGAAAACATGGGTACAGTCCTCAATGAATACTTTGCATTGGTCTTCACAACGGAAAAGGATGACACAGGTATAGACATCAGGGTGGAGGGCTGGGAAATATTAGAGGAAATTAACATAGAGAGAGAGGAGGTGCGAGTGGGTTTAGCAAGCCCAGAGGTGGTGTAGCCCAAGCTGTTGAGGAAGGCAAGGGAAGAGATATCAGGGGCCCTGGCAGTAATTTTCAAACCCCCTCTGGCCACAGGTGACGTGCCAGCGGACTATAGGACTGCTAATGTTGTCCCATTATTAAAAAAGGTAGGACGGGATAGACCAGGAAATAACAGGCCAGTCAGTCTAACCTTGGTGGTGGGGAAGTTACTAGAAAGAATTCTGAGGGACAGAATATATCTGCACTTGGAGAGACATAGATTAATTAAGGATAGTCAGCATATATTTAAGGGAAGGTCATGCTTGACAAATTTGATCGAATTCTTTGAGGAGGTAACCAGGAGCGTTGATGAGGGTAATGCATTTGATGTAATCTACATGGGCTTTAGCACGGTTTTTGGTAAGGTCCCTAATGGCAGACTAGTCAGGAATGTAAGAGCCCATGGGATCTAAGGCAAAGTGGCACGTTGGATCCAAAATTGGCTGAGAGGCAGGAAGCAGAGGGAAGTCTGTTTCCAGTGGGTTCTGCAGGGCTTGGTGCTGGGGCCCTTGCTGTTTGTGGTGTACATAAATGTTTTGGACTTAAATGTTAGGGCTATGACAAGAAGTTTGCGGATTACATGAAAATTGGTGGGGTGGTAAATAATGAGGAGGATAGCTGTAAACTGCAGGAGAATATCAATGGACTGGTCAGGTGGGCAGAACAGTGGAAAACGGAATTCAACCCAGAAAAGTGTGAGGTAATGCACTTGGAGAGGGCAACAAGGCAAGGGAATACACTATGAATGGTAGGACTCTGGAAAGTACTGAAGGTCAGAGAGAACTTGATGTGCATATCCACAGATCCCTGAAGGTAGCAGTGGGGGGTAGATAAGGTGGTTAAGAAGGCATATGGAATACTTGTATTCTATGCCACGGCTAATAAAGATGAGGAGGGAGGTTACACTGGAACTGTATAAAATGCTGATTAGGCCACAGCTAGAGTATTGCGTGTTGTTCTGGAATCCGCATTATAGGAAGGATGTGACTGCACTGGAGGGGGTGCAGAGGAGATTTACCAGGATGCTGCCTGGGCTGGAGGGTCTGAGCTATGAGGAAAGATTGGATAGGCTGGGGTTGTTTTCCTTGGAGCAGCGAAGGTTGGTAGGGGACCTGACAGAGATGTATAAGATTAAGAGGGGCATAGATAGGGTGGATAGGAAGGCACTTTTTCCATTAGTAGAGGGGTCAATAACCAGGGGCATAGATTTAAGGTAAGAGGTAGAAGGATAAGAGGGGAGTTGAGGAGAAATTTTTTTCACCCAGAGGGTTGAGAGAGTCTGGAATGCACTGCCTGAAAGGGTTGTTGCGTCAGAAACTCTTATAACATTTTAATAGTATTTAGATATTCACTAGCATTGTCATAGCCTCCAGGGCTATGGGTCAAGCGCTGGAAAATGTGATTAGTGTAGTCAGATCTTTGTTGACCAGCACAGACACGATGGGCTGAATGGCCTCCTTCGTGCTGTAACCATCTGAGAGTCCACGAGTCTCCTCTTCCAGTGAGTTGCTTAATTGTCCACCACCGTTCACAGCTGGATGTGGCAGGTCTGCAGAACTTAGATTTGATCCATTGGTTGTGGGATTGAATAGCTGTCTATCGCACGCTGCCTACACCATTTGGCATGCAAGTAGAGCTGTGTTGTAGCTTCACCAGGTTGACCTCTCATTTTTAGGTATGCCTTCCTGCACTCTTCACTGAACCCCTGGCTTGCTGGTAATGGTAGAGTGGGGATATGCCAGGCCATGAGGTTATGATTGTGGCTGAGTGCAATTCTGCTGCTGCTGATGGCCCACAGTGCCTCATGGGTGCTCAGTCTCAGGTTGCGAGATCTGTTTGAAGTCTATCTCATTTGGCACAGTGGTAGTGCCACACAGCACGATGGAGGGTCTCCTCAATGTGAAGACGAGACTTTGTCTCCACAAGGACTGTGGTCACTCCTACTGATGCTATCACGGACTGATGCATCTGCAACGGGCAGGCTGGTGAGGATAAGGTCAAGTATGTCTATCCCTCTTGTTGGTTCCCTAACCACCTGTTGCAAACCCAGTCTAGCAGCTACAGAGCCACTCTTGATGAAGGACATTGTAGTCTCCCACCCAGAGTATGTTCTGCACCTTTGCCACTCTCATTGCTTCCTCCATGTGGTATTCAACATGGAGGAGCACTAATTCATCAGCTGAGGGAGAGGAGCTGTGCGTGGTAATCAGGTTTCCTTGCCCATGTTTGGCCTGATGCCATGAGACTTCATGGGGTCCAGAGTTGATGTTGAGGACTCCCAGGGCACCTTCCTCCTGACTCTATACCACTGTGCCGCCACCTCTGCTGGGTCTGTCCTGCCGGTGGGACAGGACATACCCAGGGATGGTGATGGTGGTGTCTGGGACATCATCTGTAAGGTATGATTTTGTGAGTATGACTGTGTCAGGCTGTTGCTTAACTACTCTGCGGGACAGCTCTCCCAACTTTGTTTTACGTTAGTAAGGAGGGCTTTGCAGGGTGGCCTTTGTTGTTTCTGGTGCCTAAGTCAATGCTGAGCGGTCCGCCCGGTTTCATTCCTTACAGACTTTTTAGCAGTTTCATACAACTTAAATGACTTGTTAGGCCATTTCAGAGGGCATTTAAGAGTCAGCCACATTGCTGGAGTCTCACATAGCCCAGACCAGGTAAGGACAGCAGAATTCCTTCCTATTAGTGAACCAGATGGGTTTTTACAACAGTCAATTATAGTTTCATGGTCACCATTAGACTTTTAATTCCAGATTTTTATTGAATTCAAATTCCACCATCTGCTGTGGTGGGATTCAAACCGGATCCCCAGAACATTACCCTGGATTGCTAGTCCGGCGCGAATACCATGGCATCACCACAATTATGAGAAGCTGGAGAATAATGGGTTTCTTTTATTGGAGAAGGTTAAAGGAGATCTGATCAAAGAGATACTAACCACCTAACTTTCCTTTGTGGCTCCCATGCTAGTTGATACTGTAAACATGCTGTCACCTCCCAAATCTATGACCACTGTTTCTGAAATTCCCCACTTTAACCACTCCCCTCACCCTGCAATTCTGCTCAGCTCCCCCATCTATCATGATTCCACCTGCCACAACACTGAAATGGCCCTGAGCAAAGTCACAATTTACATCCTCTATGAATATGGTGCACTACTTCTCTTCGCTCTTCCGTCTGTCTGCCTGCAGCCTTCAACAGGGCCAACTACACCATCCTCGCTCGTTGTCCAGCTGAGCAGGGCTCCCTCTCCTCTCATTTTACTCTTACCTATTCAGCTGTAGCCAGATAGCCTGTGCAAAGATTTCTCTTCCAAACCCTGCACCATTATCTCTGAAGTCCCTCAATGAAACTTTACTTTGGCAGTGCCTATTTCTCAGTTGCACACCACCTCTCAGAAACATCATGTATAGACATGACAGAGGTTATACATGTACACAGACAACATCCATCAGACCATCACCTTTCTTGTTCCTCCATTGCCTCTGTTGCATAAGATTTCTCTTCCAACATCCAGCACTGGGTGAGCCGCAATTTCCTCCAATTAAACATTGGGAAGACTGAAGACGTGGCCTTTGACACCTGCCACTGATTCCATCTCCCTCACTGGCCACCATCTCAGCTGAATCAGGCTGTCACTGGCAACTCTGACATCCTAATTAACGAAGTTGAGATTCCAATCTAATATCCACCTTAGCACACAAAGTCCAGTCACTTCCACCTAGGTAATTTTGTTTATCTCCATCCCTGCTGCTGAAACCCTTGCCCATTCTCTTGTTACCTCCAGACTAGACTGTTCTAATACTCCCCTAGACAATCACCCATCTTCTACCTTTCATAAACTTCACCTCATTTAAATCTCTGCTGGCCCTATCCTAATCACACCATCTTGATAACCCATTACTTGTGCTTGTGACCGACAGTGGATCCCGGTCAACCAATGCCACGGTTAAAAAATTGTCATTTTTTAAAATCCCTCTATGGACTCATCCCTTCCCATCTCTATAACCTACTCCAGTCCTACACCACGCTGAACTTTCCATTACTTCAACTCTACCCTCACGCATCTCTTACTATGCTCCATCACTGGTAGCCGTTCCCTCAGCTGTAAATATCCCAAGCTCTGAAATTGAATCCCTTATCCTCTGTCTATCCAAGACCCTCAAGGTGCTCTATAAAAGCCCTCTCTTTGACCACATTTTTGTCACCCACCCTGATATCGCCTGCTTTGGCTCAATGTTAATTTTTGTCTAATTATACTCTGGTGAACAGCCACAGAGCATTTTCTGTATTAAACGCACTATACAACTATTGAGACATTCAAAATTAACAGTTCTCAAAAAGTGTAATACTTCCACTGGTCAGTCATTAGCAGGAGGCATAAATAAAGAAACAAAGGGAGATATCAAGAGATTTAATTTTAAACAGAGGCTTATTAGAATACTAAGAAAGTGATAGTGGCTATGACTCTCAAAAGTGGATAAATAATTGAGAAAGAAAATCTAAAAGGATTTGGAAGAAAGCATTCATCTGGTAACTCCTTCAGAAAGTTGACAGCATACATAAACCTTTCACTAATATTCAGATTTCTCAACAGCAGTTAGCAGCAAAACAATGCAGAAATAGCCCTTTAATATCAGTGAAGATGATGCTTACTAATATTAACGCTTGCTGATCTATAAAGGATTCTCAGCAATCAGGAAGGTGTGAAACCAGAAACAAAACATTACCAATCAAGACTTTTAAACTTTACTCAAGATCACCTTTAAACAAAAATCCTACTAAAGCTGTAACAATTGTTGATGAATTAGAAGTGCACAAACTCACTAGGAGGCTAAATCTCCATCTCACAATGCAAATTAGGAACACGACTTGACTGCAGAATTTCTTTTAAATGGACAAAATTAAGTGTAATGAGTGTGTGTCACATCTATTGGGAACAACATCCTTCTTAAATTTGTTTCAATTTTGAAGTTATTCAAATTCAATTGCGTTCAATAATGAAAAGGTCTTTTTAAAAGTAAAATGCATAAGCAGGGAGGAATAGAATACCAGATTTTCTGCAGGAAAGTTGTGCAAGACAGCTCACTCTTTACATGGCAAGGAACAGCATGTAGACATGATGCTAATGGGTGGGACTACTTAAAAAAGACTTACTCCATTGTTTCACCCCTTAGTCAAAGTAAGTTATCACTGAGGACAGATATCAATAACAAGTACTTCTAACATCTCACAATTATGTCAATCTATCAGAGGGATTACTTAATAGACCAAATTCTGTGTTGATTGTGTAATGGACAATTAAGTTCAGAGTCTATAACAGTTGAAAAACAACAGGCATAATTATATACCTAGTTAACTTTACTGTACCTTTTAACCATCAGAGGATTGTACAGATAAATCTTCATGAATTGCTTTTCTTTCTCGTGAAAACCATAAAAAGGCCTGCAACACAACAGTAAAACTTTAACCATTTTATGCAAAGTAATGTGTAATGTTTGTTAGAAATTCTTGAGGGGCAGGGGAAATGTGGGGACAAGGAGGAGAAACTAGAGCAAAGGGGAAGGTGAGAAAAATAACCAGTTTTATCAGGAAGACACTTGAAATGTAATAAAATAAGAAATGGCCCTCTGAATCTGTATAGCCTTCGGCATAAAATAAACAGGTTACACTCCATTTCACTGCATAGATCTGTTCATCATGAATGGAACATTTTATGGTTTAGCACATCAAAAACCACAATACTAAGTGGAATTTCAGCCCAATGCAGAAGCTAACACCAGGTGTAAAGTTTCTTGCTTTATATAAGAATTAAGTTTCTGCCTTAAACCATCAACAGCTGAAAAGATTTTATCCAGTTTTTAAAAAAATTAGTTTCATTTTAAGAGTCACATTAATTGAACTGAGGTACAACACTGTCAAAGTAGTTATGTTAATCTGTATAACTACAAGCCTTTAAACATACATCAGCTTATCTTTCAATTCAGATGCTTTGCAGACATAAAACATGCATTCGAAAGCAAGTTTGCGTCTTTTAAGAATAACTTCACTTTCAATCACTTACAATCATACTTTTAAGCTGGCTCCAATGCTAGCTGACATTCTAAATGGTCCTCTTTCATCAGGTACTGCTTTCCTCCCTTTCAAAGCTGCCATCGCAACCCCCGTTTCACCCTCCCTTTCCTCGTCCTTGAAAGTGAAGTCACCTCTAAAGCTCATGCTCATTTTCCCCACAATTCCATGTTTAATTTCTTTCAATCAGGTATCTGCTACAGCACAAAAACAGCCCTAATTAAACATATCCTCTGTGACCACTCGAACCCTCCTCGTAACTCTCTGCAACCTTCAACAACCATACCACTCTCCTCTGATGCCACGTATATTGTTCTGCTCAGTAGGACTACCCTCATTTGGCTGCACTCTTGCCTATCCAGTCATGGTCAGGGCATCTTCAGCAATGGCTTCACTTCTCATTCCTGCACAGTTGTCTCTGCAGTCTCCCAAGGTGCTCTCCTCAGATCCCTCTTCTTCATTGACGTGCTACCCCTTGGCAACACGTGGAATCAGCTCTCACTTGTATGTTGACATCCAACTCTAGATTTTCACAAATGCTAAATATTGTGCATGCTCAAAATCTGAATGAAAATGCAGGAAATACTCAGGTCAGACAACAGCTGTGGAGAGATAAAGAGTGTTAAAATTTCAGGTCGATGACCTTTCATGAGAACTGGGTTCTGATGCCCTTCCACTGCCCTGTGCTGTCATTTTGCTTGTCTGACATTCAGTCCCAGATAAGCTGCAAAATTGGCCGGTTAAAAATTGGGAAAATTGAAGTCATTGGGCAGCATATTACAGGCGAGGGGGTTGCCACCACCCCTGAAGCAAAGTTGGCACAGAGCCAACTCACTGGATGCCAGCCCACCCCGCAGCCATAATGGTGTGTGGGTGGGCTAAATAGGCAGCCACCCCCTCACTGTACAGGAAGTCCTGCCCTCAGTACCAAGACTGCATTAGTGGGTGCTGCCAGGACTGCAAGTAGGCCCAAGGAAAAGGCCCAGAGACAAGTAAGTCCGGGGTCTTGTGCAGGGAGGGTTTAGGGAGGGGTGTGCTTTATATAGCAGGTGGGTAGGAAGAAGGTTTGCAGGGGCACTATCTTAAAGGGGCTGCTCCACGATACACAAAAGGTGCCCCTCCCCTTCCTTTTAGAAAGTTTTTTTTTAGAAAAAAGATGGCCTGTCCATTCCCACCCAACTGCCCACACCATTTTATGGCATGGGTAGCATATTATCAGGGTCAGCTGACTTGATAACAAGCTCAATTGATCCCTGATTATTTATTTAAATATGGCAGACAGGCTGCTGAATTTGGCACCTGTGCACCTCCCCATATTACGGGGTTGAGCAGTAAGCTAATGGGGTTGGCACCTGCCTTATTTTACCTGAACCCTGCCCCGGCCAAAAACACATCCAAAGGGAGGCAGGTAAAATCCAGCCAATTGTCTCTCTCAACCACCACCAACTCTAATCATACTACCAATTTCATTCCCTCCCTGACCATCACCTCATGCTGAGCGAAATAGTTTGCAACTTCAGCATCCTATTTGAACTGTTAAGAATCCCAACTTTTTAAAAATTCATTCATGGGACGTGGGTTTCCTGGCTGGGTCAGCATTAAATGCCCATACCTAGTTGCCCTCGAGAAGGTGGTGGTGAGCTGCCTTCTTGGATTGCTGCAGTCCATGTGGTGTAGGTACACCCACAGTGCTGTTAGGAAGGGAGTTCCAGGATTTTGACCCAGGGACAGAGGAGGGACAGCGATATATTTCCATGTCAGGATGGTGAGTGATTGGAGGGGAACTTCCCCATCTATCTGCTGCCCTTGTCCTTCTAGATGGCAGTGGTCGTGGGTTTGGAAGGTGCTGTCTAAGGAGCCTTGGTGAATTCCTGCAGTGCATCTTGTAGAAGGTACACACTGCTGACACTGTGCGTCAGTGGTGGAGGGAGTGAATGTTTGCGGATGGGGTGCCAATCAAGCAGGCTGCTGTGTCCTGGACGGTGTCAAGCTTCAAGTGTCGTGGGAGCTGCACTCATCCAGGCAACCGGGGAGTATTCCATCAAACTCCTGACTTGTGCCTTGTAGATGGTGGACAGGCTTTGGGGAGTCAGGTGGTGAGTTACATGTCACATGATTCCTAGCCTCTGGCCTGCTCTTGTAGCCACGGTATTTATACGGCTAGTCAGGTTCAGTTTCTGGTAACCTCCAGGACGTTGATAGTGGATGATTCAGTAATGGTAATGCCATTGAACATCAAGGGGAAATGGTTGGATTCTCCCTTGTTGTTGGTGGTCATTGCCCGACACTTGTGGCGAGAATGTTACTTACCACTTGTCAGCTAAAGCCTGGATATTGTGCAGGTCTTGCTGCATTTGGACATGGACTGCTTCAGTATCTGAGGAGTTGCCGATGGTGCTGAACATTGTGCAATCATCAATGAACATCCCCACTTCTGATCTTATGATGGGAGAAAGGTCATTGATGAAGCAGCTGAAGGTGGTAGGGCCGAAGACACTACCCTAAGGAACTCCTGCAGTGATGTCCTGGAGCTGAGGTGACTGACCTCCAACAACCACAAATGTCTTCCTTTGTGCTAGGTATGACACTAAACAGCAGCGAGTATTCCCCCTGATTCCCACTGACCCCAGTTTTGCTAGGGCTCCTTGATGCCACACTTGGTCAAATGCTGCCTTGATGTCAAGGGCAGTCACTCTCACCTCTGGAGTTCAGTTCTTTTGTCCATGTTTGAACCAAGACTGTAACGAGGTCAGGAGCGGAGTGGCCCTGGCGGAACCCAAACTGGACATCAGCGAGAAGATCATTGCTAAGCAAGTGCCGCTTAATAGCACGGTGATGGCCTCTTCCATTACTTTACTGATGATCAAGAGTAGACTGATGGGGCAGTCATTGGCCAGGTTGGATTTGTCCTATTTTGTGTGTACAGGACATACCCGGGCCATTTTCCACATAGCCGCATAGAAGGCAGTGTTGTAGCTGTACTGGAACGGCTTGTTCCAGTACAACTAGGGACACGGCAAGTTCTGGAGGACAAGTCTTCAGTACTATTGCCAGAATATTGTCAGGGTCCATAGCCTTTGCCGTATCCAGTGCCTTCAGCTGTTTCTTGATATCACATGGAGTGAATCAAATTGGTTGAAGCCTGGCATCTGTGATGCTGGGGACCTCCAGAGGAGGCTGAGATGGATCATCCACTCACACTTCTGGCTGAAGATTGCAGCAAACGTGTTAGCATTATCTTTTGCACTGATGTGCTGGGCTCCACCATCATTGAGGACGGAGGTATTTGTGGAGCCTCCTCCTCCAGTGAGTTGCTCAATTGTCCACCACCATTCACAACTGGATGTGGCAGGACTGCAGAGTTTAGATCTGTTCGGTTGGTTGTGGGGTCACTTAGCCCTGTCTATCACTTGCTGCTTATGTTGTTTGGCACACTAGTCCTGTGTTATAGCTTCACCAGGTTGACACCTCATTTTTAAGGATGCCTGGTGCTGCTCCTGGCATGCCCTCCTGCACTCTTCATTGAATCAGGGTTGATCCCCTAGCTTGATGGTAATGGTCGAGTGGGGGATATGCCAGACCATGAGGTTACAGATCGTGTTAGAGTGCAATTCTGCTGCTGCTGATGGCCCACAGTGCCTCATGGATGCCCAGTCTTGAGTTGCTAGATCTGTTCAAAATCTATCCCATTTAGCACAGTGGTAGCGACACACAATATGATGGAGGGTATCCTAAATGTGAAGGTGGGTCTTCGTCTCCACAACAACTGTGTGGTGATCACTCCTACTGATACTGTCATGGACAGAGGCATCTGCCGCAGGGAGATTGGTGAAGATGTGGTTAAGTATGTTTTTCCCTTTTCTTGGTTCCCTCCCCACCTGCCACAGACCCAGTCTAGCAGCTATGTCCTTTAGGACTTGGCCAGCTCGGTCAGTAGTGGTGCTACCAAGCCAATCTTGGTTATGAACCAAGTCCCCCACCCAGAGTACATTCTGCACCCTTGGCATCCTCAGTGCTTCCTCCAAGTGGTGTTCAACATGGAGGAGCACCAATTCATCAGCTGAGGGAGGGCGGTATGCGGTAATCAGCAGAAGGTTTCCTTGCCCACGTTTGACCTGATGCCATGAGACTTCATGGGGCCCAGAGTCGATGTTCAGGACTCACAGGGCAATTACCTCCTGACTGTTTCCCACTGTGCTGCCACCTCTGCTGGGCCCGACCTGCCGGTGGGACAGGACACACCCAAGGATGGTGATGGTGGTGTCTGGGACATTATCTGTAAGGTATGATTCCATGAGGATGACTATGTCAGGTTGCTGCTTGATTAGTCTTGAGACAGCTCTCCCAATTTTGGCACTAGCCCCCAAGTGTTAGTAAGGAGGACTTTGCAGGGTCGGCAGGACTGAGATTGCCGTTGTCGTTTCCGGTGCCTAGGTTAATGCCGGGTGGTCCATCCAGTTCCATTCCTTTTTTGAGACTTTGTAGCGGTTTGCTACAACTGAGGGGCTTGCTAGGCCATTTCAGAGGGCATTTTAAGAATCAACCACATTGCAGTGGGTCTGGAGTCATGTGTAGGCCAGACCAGGTAAGGATGTTGGTGAACCAGGTGGGTTTTTACAACAATCAGCAATGGTTTCATGGTCATCAGACTTTTAATTCCAGATTTTTATTGAATTCAAATTCCACCATCTGCCACGGCAGGATTCAAACCTGGGTCCACCGAGCATTATCCTGGGTTTCTGGATTACTAGATTCATTACACGATTCATTAAAAACAACTGCATGAGGGCTTAAAGGAAAATGGTCATCCTTAGGTGTTAAGTAGGAGACAGCAAGGCTTAGCTCTCATGTTAATACTCAATTGTCCTGGAAAGGTAGGCAATCCCATTTACTTCCTGTACAAGGTTGAAAAAAACATAATCTTCTTTTGGGAGAGAGTGATGAGATTTCACTGCCATTTTTATAAAAACAAATGCCACATTAGCTAACCAACTGCTGCTGCATTAGAGAACTGTCCCTATCCCCTTCAATTGTTTCCAAATTTAAATATCTGCAGCCAGTTTGTTGGAGCAAGACATGACAGTAAGCACAGTGTAACACATTGTAGTTGCACACACCCACATCTAATCACTTGCACCCTGGTCCTATGTCGCCTTCTATTGGACCATCTACCTACAAAGGTCCTGGAACAGTTGTAAGCATACTGTTGTTTTTAAATTTAGAAATAAATTAAATTTTGGCATTTAAAAATTCCTGATCATCAGCAGAATTGTATTATTGTTTGTCAAAAGTAAGGAAAATTGCACAGTTGCTTAAGAAATAAATATTCACATTACTACACTCACTCTACCTAAACTCAGTGAATCTATATACAGAACCTACTGTAAGACAATGGTTTTACTTACATCCCAGATACAAGCGATACCCTGAATACATGCTGGACACCAGAGGAAGGATTGCCCAATGACACATTTAGTGCTTGGTCAATACTAAGAGCCAGCTGACGAAGATGCCGCTCTGGCCGTTGTCCATAACCATCGTATGGAACATAAAGGTATGGAAACGTGCCGTGCAAATGGAGACAAGTCTTCTGACCTAGAAAAAGAGGCAGGAAAAAGTATTGTAAATTTTAATAAAAACAAAACAAACCACCAAACCCTCACTAGAGCAAACTGCACAGCTGTACTCAAATTTTACTAGATGCACAATATCTTACATTACTCTGAAACACTGTTTAGTGAGGATATTATATTTTAAAAGCTATGAAAATCAGCATTTTTCAATCCAAGGGAAGCACCTTTCGTTTCCTATTCCTACGTCACGACGCTCAGCCATACTTACTTCCAGACTCCGTCCAATGCCATTCTGAGCCAGCTACAGACTATCCCAGGTGATAACACCTGCAGTTGGCATCTGCCCACAGCAACACAGTAACAATTGAAAATGTTGTAGTTGGGAGGGAATTGAACTAGTTGTCGTCATTGTAGAACCATACACCACCGCACCATTATCTTAAAAAGGCCAAAGTGAGTCCACTAATTACTTTTTAACAGCATGGTCAGTTCAAAGTCACTCCCAAATAGTATATAGCAGGAGCCAGAGTCATTCCACAGAATTCATTCCACTAGGGTGTGGGTTTCAACATAAAAAGCTTATTGGCATAATCTGAAATTATAATTACATATCCTAAATTACATTTGTAGCACTCACTAACTTTTTGATATGAAATTGCTACAATACGGTGCACATTTTTTCCAGAACTTTCTTCACCTTCAATAAACGTGCATTTTTTGGATATTTGACCCTTGACTCCACTATCCTCGCAAATTACCATCCCATCTCCAACCTCCCTTTCCTCTCCAAAGTCATGTTGTCACCTCCCAAATCCATTCTCTTTTATCCCAGAACTCCATGTTTGAATTCCTCCAATCAGCTTTCTGCCCATCACAGTGCCGAAACTGCTCTTGCCAAAATCACAAACGACATCCTATGTGACAGCAACAAAGGTAAAATATCTGCCCTTGTCCTTCTTGACCAATCTGCAGCCTTTGACAGGGTTGACCCACCCCATTCTCCTCCAAAGTCTTTCCACTGTCACCCAGCTGGGTAAGACTGCTCTCACCTGGCTACATTCTTAACCATCTAATCGCAGTCAAAGAATCACTTGCAATGGCTTTCCTTTCTGCTCCTGGGGGTTCTCGCTAGTGTCCACCGAGGATCTATCCTTGGCCCCTCCTATTTCTCATACATGCTGCCCCTCGGCGACATCACCTAAAAGCACAGCATTAGTTTTCCCATTTACAGTTGTGACACCCAGCTCTACCTCACCACCGCCTCAACTCCTCTATTGTTAAATTATCAGGCTACTTAAACAACATCCAGTACTGGATGAATGGAAATTTCCTCCAATTAAATATTGGGACGACTGAAGCTACCGTTTTCAGTGTGTGCTCCAAACTCTTCCATAGCTACACACGCATCTGGAAACTGTATGAGGGTAAACTAAACATCATAGCCTTGGTGTCTTCCAGCCACACATCCATACCCAACACCAAGACCACCAATTTCTACTCTGTAACATCGTTTGACTTTTCACCCATCTCAGCTCACATGCTGCAGAAACCTTCATTCATGCCTTTATTACCTCTCGACTTAACCACTCCAATGCACTCCTGGCTGGTCTCCCACATTCTACCCTCCATAAAAACTCAGTCACACAAAACTCTGCTGCCTGTGTCCTTACTCACACCAAATCCCGTTCACACATCACCCATGCTCACTGACCTACGTTGGCTCCCGGAAAGCAACATCTCAATTTTAAAATTCTCATCCTTGTGTTTAAATCCCTCCGTGGCCTCACCCTTGCCTATCTCTAATTATCTCCAGTCCTATAACCCTCCAACTATATCTGCGCTCATCAAATGCCCCTTAAACACCCCCGGTTCAATTGTTCCATCACTGATGGCTATGCCTTCAGCTGCCTGTGCCAGAAGCTCTGGATTCCTGCCCTCCCCCATCATTGAGGATGGGGCTATTTGTGGAACCGCCTCCTCCACTGAGTTGTTTAATTGTCCACCACCATTAATGACTAGATATGGCAGGACTGCAGATCTGATCCGTTGGTTGTGGGATTGCTTAGCTCTGTCTGTCACTTGCTGCTTATGTCATTTGTCAAGTAGTCCTGTTTTATAACTTCACCAGGTTGACACCTCATTTTTAGGTGTGCCTGGTGCTGCTCCTGGCTTGCCCTCCTGCACTCTTCATCGAACCAAGGTTGATCCCCTGGCTTGATGGTAATGGTAGAGTGGGGGATATACCGGGCATGAGGTTACAGATTGTTTTCAAGTACAATTCTGCTGCTGCTAATGACCCACAGCGCCTCAAGAATGCCCAGTCTTGATTTGCTAGATCTGTTTGAAATCGGTCCCATTTAATACAGTAGTAGCGCCATACAACACGATGGAGGGTATCCTCAATGTGAAGGTGGAACTTCGTCTCCATAACGTCTGTGCAGTGGTCACTCCTGCTGATACTGTCACAGACAGATGCATCTGCGGCAGGCAGGTTGGTGAGGATGAGGTCAAGTATGTTTTTCCCTCTTCTTGGTTCCCTCACCACCTGCTGCAGACCTAGTCTGGCAGCTATATCATTTAGAACACGGCCAGCTTGGTCAGTGGTGGTGTTACTGAACCACTCTTGGTGGTGGACATTCGGGTTCCCCCACCCAGAGTACATTTTGAATTCTTGCCACCCTCAGTGCTTCCTCCAAGTGGTGTTCAACATGGAAGAGCACTGATTCACCAGCTAAGAGAGGAAGGTACATGGTAATTAGTAGGTGATTTCCTTGCCCAAGTTTGATCTCATGCCTCAGGACTTCATGGGATCCGGAGTCCATGTTGAGGGCTCCCAGTGCAACTCCCTCCCAACTGTACACCACTGTGCTGCCACCACAGCTAGGTCTGTCTTGCCGGTGGGACAGGGCATACCCAGGGATAGTGATCGCGGTGTCTGGGACATTAGCTGTAAGATATGATTGCGTGAGGGTGACTATGTCAGGCTGTTGCTTGACTAATCCATGAGTCAGCTCTCCCAATTTTGCCTCAAGCCCTCAGGTATTAGTAAGGAGGGCTTTGCAGGGTCAACAGGGGTGAGCTTGCCTTTATCGTTTCTGGTGCCTAGGTCAATACTGGGTGGTCCGTCAGGTTTCATCACTTTTTTGAGACTTTGTAACAGTTTGATACAACTGAGTGGTTTGCTAGACCATTTCAGAGGGCATTTAAGAGTCAACCACATTGCTGTGGGTCAGGAGTCACATATAGGCCAGACTAGGTTAGGCCCAGTTTTGAGCTGCTAGATCTGTTCTGAATCTATCCCATTTAGCATGGTGGTAGTGCCACACTGCACGATGGAGGAATTTTCCCTCCACAAGGGCTGTGCGGTGGTAAGTCCTATTCGTACTGTCACGGACAGGTGCATCTGCAACAGGTAGATTATTGAGAACGAGGTTGTTTCTTCTTGGTGTTCTCAACACCTGCCTCTGGTCAAACCTGGCAGGTATGCCCATTAGGGCTTGGTCAGAATTGGTGCTACAGAACCACATTTAGAGGCAGGCACTGATGTCCCCCAGCCTGAATACTTTCAGTGCCCTTGCCACCCTCAGCATTTCTCCCAAGTGGTGGTCAACCTGGAATACTGATTCAGCTGAGGGAGGGCAGTATGTGGTAACCAGGAGGTATCCTTTCCCACACAAAAACAAAAATAGCTGGAAAAGCTCAGCAGGTCTGAGAGGGCCAGTGATAGGTGGAGACAAAGAAGAGATTGCCAAAGATGTCATAGACAAAAGGACAAAGGGGTATTTACGGTGGTGATAGTCATTAAGGAATGTGCTAATGATGACACTAAGGGTAGAAAGCAGGACAAGCAAGTGACAGATAGCCCTAGTGGGGGCGGGGTGTGGGGAAGGGATCACAATAGGCTAAAAAGTGGAGATAAAACAATGGTATCCTTTCCCATATTTGATCTGATGCCATGAGACTTCATGGAGTCCAGATTCGATGTTCAGGGCTCCCAGGGCTACTCCCTCATACAAAAGCAAATTACTGCGGATGCTGGAAATCTGAAATTCAGATAGAAAATGCTGGAAATACACAGGTCAGGCAACACCTGTGTGCGTGTGTGGGTTGGGGGGGGGGAGAAAACGAGAACATTTCAGATCAGTGTCCTTTTCATCAGATCAGTTTTGATGAAAGCTCACAGATCTGAAATATTGGCTGTTTCTCTCTCCAAAGATGCTCCCTGACTTGCCTCTAGTCATGGCCTCTCATCTTGCCCCTGTGCCACCAGCTTGGCATTCAGCCAAGATTGAAGGTTAGAAGAGCTGAATATTATTAAAGACTGCAGAAAGCTGCAGCACAGAGGGATTTTGGTGTCCTCATGCATGAATCACAAGAAGCTAGCATGAAAGTTCAACCAGTAATAGGTAAGGCAAATGGAATATTGGCCTTTCTTTCAAAGGGAATGGAGTACAAAAATAGGGAAACCTTGCTAAAGCTTTACAAGGCACTAGTTTGACCACACCTAGAACACTGAACAGTTTTGGTCCCCTTATCTAAGGAATGCTATACTGGCATTTGAGAAAGGCCAGAGAAGGTTCACTAGGTTGATCCCGGGTACGAAGGATTTTCTTATGAGGAGAGGTTGAGTAGCTTGGGTCTGTACTCAATGGAGTTTAGAAGAATGAGAGGTGACCTTATCGAAACATAAAAGATTCTTAGGGAACTTGACAGGGTAGATGCTAAGAGGTTGTTTTCCCTTGTGGGGGATTCTAGGACCAGAGGGCATAATCTCCGAGTAAGGGGTCAACCGTTTAAGACAGAGATGAGGAGCAATTTCTTCCCTCAGAGGGTGATGTATCTGTGAAATTCTTTACCACAGAGGGCTGTAGAGGCTGGGCCTTTAAGTATATTCAAGGCTGAGATAGACAGATTGTAATCAATATCGGAATCAAGGGCTATGGGGAAAAGGCAGGAAAGTGGAGTTGAGTATTATCAGATCAGCCATGATCTCATTGAATGCAGAACAGACACGATGGGCCGAATAGCTTCTGCTCCTATGTCTTGTGGTCTAAACATCTGCCTCTCTAGCTGCCTCTCCTTTAAGAGGCTCATTAAAATCTATTTGAGCAAACTTCTGGCCGTGTGCTCTAAAAGTGCCTTATATGGCTCCGTGTCCATTTTGTTTAAAAATTCTACTGTGAAGCACCTAGTGATGTTTTTATTACATTAAAGGGTGTTCTATTAATATAAAAATAGTTGTTTAGTTGTTGTTGAAGTAAGATTCAAAACAATTAAGCTTAAATGTTTGGTTAAAGATTTGTAGGCTCAAATGAATCAGGCAAAAATAGTAACAGCAATGAATTAGTGTTTCAGGCATTGCTGTTGATCTAAATTCAGTATACTTAGACTCCTTTCCGTAAAACTGAACTAAACAACTGAACTCCTGGATAGAGTGGATGTGGGGAAGATGTTTCCATTAGTAGGAGAGACTAGGACCCGAGAGCACAGCCTCAGAGTAAAGGGAAGACCTTTTAGAACAGAGATGAGGAGAAACTTCTTTAGCCAGAGAGTGGTGAATCTATGGAATTCATTGCCACAGAAGGCTGTGGAGGCCAGGTCATTGAATGTATTTAAGACCGAGATCAGATAGGTTCTTGATTGGTAAAGGGATCAAAGGTTACGGGGAGAAGCGGGAGAATGGGGTTGAGAAACTTATCAGCCATGACTGAATGGTGGAGCAGACTCGATGGGCCGAATGGCCTAATTTCTGCTCCTATATCTTATGGTCTAACAAGCAGCCAGACATTGAAGAAGATTGTGCAGATTCCAGTATGTCAATTGAAGCCAACACTATAAAACTACTGATTTAGCAGAGTAAACTGAAGTAGATTGTCAATTGGCTATTTACCACAGCATTAATATACAGCCAATCATCAGCAAAGTGATGGAAGGTGTTGTTTACAGTGCTATCAAGCAGTACTTACCAATAAACTGCTCACCAATTAGTTTGGGTTCGACCAGGACCACTCTGCTCCAGACCTCTTTAGAACCTGGGTCTAAACATGAACAAAAGAGCTGCATTCCAAATGTGAGGCGAGAATGACTGCTCTTGACATCAAGACAGCTTTTGACCGAATGCAGTAACACAGAACCCTAACAAATTGATGTCAATATGAAGCACGGAGAAATTCTCCACAGTGGTTACAGCCATACCTAGCACATATGAACATATGAAATAGGAGAAGTAGGCTATTCAGTCCCTCAAGCCTGCTCTGCTATTCAGTAAGATCATGGCTGATCTGTTTATGCTGAGTTCCACATTGCCATCTACCCCCAATAACTTTTGATTCCCTTGCCTAAAAAGAATCTCTGTCTTAAAAATATTCAGTGACCCCATTTCCACCACCTTCTGAGTCAGAGCTCCAAAGTCACACAGCCCTCAGAAAAAATTTCTCCTCATCTCTGTCCTAAAAGGGTGAAACCTAATTTTAAAACAGTAGCCCCTAGCTCTGGACTCACCACAAGAGGAAAGATTCTTTCCATGTCCAGCTTGTCAACACCATTCAGGATCTTGTACACTTCAATCAAATCACCCCTCACTCTTCTAAACTCTGGTGGAAACAAGCCCAGTCTGTCCAACTTATTTTCACAAGACAACCCGCTCATTTCTGGTATCAATCTAGTAAACCTCCTCTGAACTGCCTCCAACGCATTTACATCCTTCCTTAAATAAGGAGACCAAAACTGCACACAGTATGAGAGATGCGGTATCACCAATGCCCTGCATAAACGCAGCATAAAATCCTTAGTTTTGTGTTAATTTCCTCTCATAAAGGATAGCATTCCATTAGCCTTAACTACTTGCTGTACCTGCATACTAATCTTTTGTGACTCATGCACGAGAACACCTAGATCCCTCTGCACCTCAGAATTCTGCAGTCATTCTCTATTTAAGTTTTTTTTTATTCGTTCATGGGATGTGGGAGTCACTGGCTAGGTCAGCATTTATTGACCATCTCTAATTGCCCTTGTTCAGGGGCATTTAAGAGTCAACCACATTGCTGTGGATCTGGTGTCACATGTAGGCCAGACCAGGTAAGGACAGCAGATTTCCTTCCCTTAAGGACATTAGTGAAGTAATATTCTGCTTTTTTATTCTTCCTGTCACAGTAACTAGCTTCACCTTTTCCCATATTATACTTCATCTGCCAGATTTTTGCCCACTCACCTAACCTATCAATGTCCATCTAAAAACTCCTTATGTCTTCTTCACAACATACTTTTCTACCTATCTTTGCGTCATTTGCAAATTTAGCTATCATGCCTTCGCTCCCCTCATCTAAGTCATTGATGTAAATTGTAATAAGTTGAGGCGCCAGCACAGACCCCTGCAGGACCCAACAAGTCACATCCTGCCAATCAGACAAAGACCCATTTATGCATTCTCTGTTTTCTGCAGCCAGCCAATATTCTATCCATACTAATATGTTACCCCCTACACCATGAGCTTTTATTTTCTACAATAACCTTTGATGTGGCATCTTTTATCAAATGCTTTCTGGAAATCCAAGTACAGTATGTCTACAGGTTCCACTTTATCCACAGCACATGTTACTCCTTCAAAGAACTCCAATAAATTGGTTAAACATGATTTCCCTTTCATAAAACCATGCTGACTCTTCCTGATTACCTTGAGTTTTTTTAAGCACCCAGCTATAACCCCTTTAATGATTGACTCTTAACACCTCCCCACAACAGACATCAAGATAATTGGTCTATAGTTTCCTGTTTTCTGCTTCCCTCTCATCTTGAATAGAGAGGTTATATTTACTACTTTGCAGTCTGACGGAACCTTTCCAGAATCTAGGGAATTTTGGAAAATTAACACCAACGCATCTACTACTTCATTAGCCATCTCCTTTAAGACCCTGAAATCCATCTCGACCTGAAGACTTGTCAGCATACAGCTCATCGGTTTGCTCAGTACTGTTTCCCTAGTGACTGCAATTTCACCAAGTTCCTCTCTCCCCTCCACCTCTCAACTTACAGCTATTACTGGAATGCTTTTTGTATCCTCTATCATGAAGACAGAAGCAAAATATTTGTTTATTTCATCCGCCATTTCCTTATTAGCTATTATGAACTCCCCCATTCTCACTCTCTAGAGGGCCAACACTTACTTTACGTGCTCTTTTCCTGTTTAAATACCTGTAAAAACTCTTGCTATCTGTTTTTACATTTCTACCTAGCTTCCTCTCACACTCTAACTTCTTTCTCCTGATAAACCTTTTAGTCATTCACTGCCGTTCCCTATATTCTAACCAATCATCTGAATTGCCACTCATCTTTACGCAGTTAAATGCTTTTCCTCAAGTTTGATGCTTTCCCTAACTTATTTAGTTAACCACAGATGGTTTAGTTAACATTCAGAATTTTTCTTTACAGTAGGAATATGCTTGCATATTCTGAAATATTCTTTTAAGTGTTTGCCACTGCTTCACGATTGATCTATCCTCTAGCCTAGTAACACAGTCCACTTCAGCTAGCTCAGCTTTCATGCCCACATCGTTGCCCCTTTTTAATTTTAAAATACTAGTCTTAGACCCACGCTTCTCCCTTTCAAACTGGATGTAAAATCCAATCATATTGTGGTTGCTGTTCCTAGGGGTGCCTTTACCAAGGTCATTAATTAATCCTGTCACATTACACAATACCAAGTCTAGTATAACCTGCTCCAGAACACACTGCTCGAAGAAACTGCCTCGAAAAGGAAGATAGATTTAGTTGTTGGAGGCCAATCATCTTAGTCCCAGAACATTGTTGAAGCTCCTCAGGGCACTTTCCTAGGCCCAACCGTGTTCAGCTACTTCAACAATTTCCATTTCCAAAAATGTCTAGTCACCCCCACCTTGACATTCATCAATGGCCTCCCTTCCATCGTAAAGTCAGAAGTGGGGATCTTCAGTACCATTTGCATCACCTCAGGAACCTGTATGCAGCAGGACCTGGATGACATTCAGGCTTGGGCTGGTAAGAGGCAAGTGTGTTATTTGTACCCAAGTGCCAGGCAATGTCTAGCCACCTCCCCTTCAACAACATTACCACTGCCAAACCGCTGTACCATTATCATCCTTGTGATACTCAGTAGTGACTTCTTGCCCTATTGGCAAAGCTCCATTCACAAATGTCCTTTGCTTACTCTGCTCCAGCTAATTTTCAATGCAGCTCAGAATATTACCAAATTCCATGCCTTCCTATCCTGTGGGCTAAACTTGCACTAAATAAAGAACCCATTTGAAATTTACAATCATTAGTTTAGTGATTTAGAATTAAATTTGAATAAATTGATAACAGATGTCAGAAATATCTTAATCCAAGAAGATATAGTCATAGAAGCAAACACATTGTAGACTCTTGCATCGAGATTTTTAATTGCACAAGAGGGGTGACACTCAATGAGATAAATGGCTTTTTCTAAAGCCTGGGATTTATGACAAACAAAGGGAGCGGCACTGTGGAATACCATTTACATCCAATGATTGATTAGTCCTCATCAAACAGTACTCATTTGTTTCTCTCCTAATTATACTAAGGTACAGGCACACACATCTGGCATCAGAACAGAAAGCACCAAAATCACCCAGATCAAACATCTGTGGAGAGGTAAATTATCTTTCCATATTTGGCAGTTTTGCAAGTCTGATTACATATCATTTCACATATGGGTCTTTTTTGTTAACTAGGTTACAGCATACTTAAGATTTAGTCAAAGGCTTCTACCATGTAGCCACTTAAAACATTGTTAAAATTATTGGGACTTTAATCAAACACAAGAATGACACATTTCCTCCTTCTATCTTAGGTTGGTCCCCCAGGTTTACAAATTACAGCTGTGAACAAAGCTTCCTTGATATATGCACACCAAAATCTCACATCCAAGAACTTTCATCTGTGGTTTTAGGGTTTTCACAAGACCAAATGAAGTAAAATGTCAGGAGTTCAAGCCCCTCTATCGGGTAGCCACTCAAATGACTCAGAATACAACCAGCTTGCAATCTGAACTTCTGCATTTTGTAAGCCAGCAGAAGTCCAGCTCCAGGCACTTCCTAATTTCCTGTACTTTCTGCTGTTACACACAATCTATTTCTATAGCTTGATTTTCTGCTGCAAAATACCCCCTATTATTATCAGTTGAGGAGCAGTTACTAAAATCTGCCATTAGGGATAGAGTGACTAAGCATGGTTTTGATGAGGTAAATCATGAGAGCCCAGCTGGATTTTTTTTGAGGAGGTCACTAATCAGGTAGATCAGGGAGTATTCAATGGATGCTCTCTGTAAGGATCTATGGAAGGCATTTGTTAAGATTAGCAAAAATGAGCCCATGTGGAATTGGAGGCAATCTTTTCACGTAGGTTGGTAATTGTTTGAAGTGTAGGAGAGAATGGGGGTGTGTTGCTGGTCTTCTCACCTTTGATGGCTTGGATATACAGTGCGATTCTGTCTCCCTCTATCCAAGAATGTACACACAGATCACACTAAGTTCAAAGGACTGTAAGCAGTGCAGATGACAGCATGAAGGTGGGAAGGACACAGGTGAACTGAACAGGAAAATCTACAGTAGATGGAGTTCAGTTTGGGAAAGTTTGAGGTCATACACTTTGGAACCAAGAAAGACAAATTCCAGTGTCTTTTAAATGATGAAAAACTAGGAACTGTAGAACAGAGGAAATAGCAGCTGGAGTTCAACTTGATCATGGCTGATCTTCTACCTCAATGTCATTTTCCCCCCACACTATCTCCATGTTCTTTGTTATCTTTAATATCTGATCTGTTGATCTCTGAATAAATGTACTCAATGACTGAGCCTCCAGAGTCCTCTGGGGTAGAGAATTCCCAAGATTGACCCATTTTCTGACTGAAGGAATTCCTCTTCATCTGAGTCCTAAATGGCCTATTCCTTATTCCAAGGCTGTGTCTCTGGTTCTCTACCCTCCAGCCAGAGGAAATATCCTTCCTGCATCCACCGTGTCAAACCCGGTAAGAATTTTGCATGCTTCAATGAGATCGCCTCTTATTCTTCTAAGCGCTGGAGAATACAGGCCCAATCTCCTCATGATACAATCCTGCCATCCTAGGAATCAGTCTGGTGAACCTTTGTTGCACTCCCTCTATGGCTTCTACAACCTTCCTTTAGGTAAGGAGACCAAAACTGCACATAATTCTCAAGGCTCAATACAACTGCAAGACTTTCTTGCCTGCCCCTGTACTCAAATCCTATTGCAATAAATGGCTAACAAATCATTTGCCTCCCTAATTGCTTGCTGCACCTACATGTTAGCTTTCAGTAACTTATGAACAAGAACAGCCAGGTCCCTTTGGACATTAACACTTACCATTTCTCCCCATTTAAGAAATAATCTGCATTTCTGTTTTTTCAACCAACGTAGATAACTTCAGTTTTCCACGGTATATTCCATCTGCCATGTTCTTGCCCTTTGCCAAGGCGAAATCTCCTTGAAGTCGCTTTATCCTCCTTACCACTCACATTCCCACCAAGTTTTGTGTCATCAGCAAACTTGGAAATATTACATTTGGTCCCCTTACCCAAGCTTAATTGTAAAATTCCTTCACTGCCAAGATTTAGTTTAAAGCCCTCTTTACACGACTCGTCAGAACACTGTTCAAGTGAAGACCATCCCAACTATACAGCTCCAAATTCCCCCAGTACTGGTGCCAATGCCCCAGGAATCAAAATTCAACTCTCAAACACTAATCTTTGATTCACACATTTAACTCCCTGATCTTATGTACCCTACTCCAAGAGCAGAGAGTTTTGGCAAGTTGATAAATCTTTAAAAACCAGTAAGCAATCTGGACAAATGCACAGGGGACATGAGCTGAAATCTCACCACTGACCAGAAACTGAACTGGGCCAAAAATTTAAATACTGTGGCTACAAGAGCCAGTCAGAGGCTAGGAGTTCTGCAGCAATAACTCACATCCTGACTCCCAAAAGCCTTTCAAAAGCATTTACAAGACATAAGTCAGGAGTATGAATAAATACTCTCCACTGGTCTGGATGAGTGCAGCTCCAACAATACTCAAGGAACTCAATACCATTCAAGACACAGCAGCTCACTTGATCAGCAACTCATCCACCACCTTAAACATTCACTCCTTCCATTACTGATATCAGTGTGTACCATTTAAAAGAAGCATTGTTGCAATCCCCAAGGATCGTTCAACAGCACTTTCCAAACTCCTGACCTCTACCTACTTCTAGGCAGTTCCTTGGGATCGAGGAGGACTTGCTTTCACTCTGGATTAATGCGCTCAGAGATGGCTAATAAGTCCAACGCATGATCTACAGACACTGTCACATGCAGCAGGTGGTTCTTACAGGACTGGGTAGATAAGTTGTTGGGAGGTTTGTGCACTCTCTCAGACCTCGACTTCACCTATGTGTGATCCCAAATGAACCTTTTCCATTTTGGTCGGTCACTAGCCAAGGACTCCCATGGATTAGTGGGAACGTTTGACCTCTTCAGGGGTACTTTGAGGACATTCCTAAAGCATTTCCACTGTCCCCCTGGGAGTCTCTTGCCACAACAGAGTTCCAAGTAGTTGTTTATGAAGTGTGGTGTCAGGCATTCAAATAACATGTCTTGCCCAGCAATGCTCGTCTTGCCTAGCGATGCTTGTTTTGAGTGATTAGCACCTTGATGCAGGGCATGTTAGCATGGAAGAGGGTATTGTTGTTGGGCCCTTTCTTGCCAGTAGATTTGGAGGACTTTGAAGGCACTTCTGGTGGTACTTCCCAGTACTTTGAGGTGCCTGCTGCAGGTTGCCCAAGTCTCCAAGCATAGTGCTGCCCAGTAAACTACGATCTTAGTCGCAGGTTTGAAATTCTCGTCCTCAAATACTCTTGTCCTCAGTCAGCGAAGGCTGAGCTGGCACATTGGAGGTGATGTTAATTTTGCCATCTCCACCGCCTAGAAGGACAAAGGCAGCAGGTGCACGAGAACTCCACCTCTTGCAAGCTCCCCCCTAAGTCACACACCATCCTGACTTGGAACTATATAGCCATTCCTTCACAGTCACTGGGCCAAAATGCTAGAGCTTCCTCCTGAACTTCCTGTGGGCGTATTTATCTACACCAGATAGCATGCAGCAGTTCAAGGTGACAGCTCACCACCACCAATTTCAAGGGTAATAAACATAGGCCTTGCCAGTGATGCCCACACCCATGAATGAATAAGAACTCAAAAAAAAGCTGACATTATGACCTTTATTTCAAGAGGACTGGAATTCACAGGGGATGAAGTTATGTTGATTCTACAGAGCCTTGGTTAAATCTCTTTGGAGGCACTGCAGGAAGGATACACTTTCCTTGGAGTGCAGCGCTGGTTCAACAGAATTATACCAGAGTTTAAAGGGTTAAGTGAAGCCACATGCATAAATTTGGCTCAACAATAGGGATGTTCAAATATTAAACAGATTTGAAAGGGTAGAGATGGAAAATCTATTTCCTCTGGTGCGGGAATTGTGAAGAGGGGAGCATAATCAAAATTAGAGCGAAGCTATTCAGGAGAAAAATGAGAAAGTACTTTCTCACAAAAAAGGTCAGAAATCTGGAACTCTCTCACTAAAACGCTGTGATTGTTTAGATGACTGGAGCTTTCCTAACTGAGATAGATATTTGTTAGATACTTGCTGTGTCTACACAGTACTCATTATGGTGTAGGCTTTCCTTAGATTTGAGCTAATACAACGATTGAACTCATAATAAATACCTTCTCCAGCCCGAGGAGCCTTCAAGATGCCTGTGCTCCTCCAGTTTGCTCCACAAATGGCAGCCATGCTTTCAAATACCTTGGCCCCAAGCTCCGAAATTATTTCCCTCAACAACGTCCCATCACTCTCCTCCTTTAAGATGCTTCTTAAAAAACCTACTTTGACAAAGCTAAATGCTATGATCGATATTACTCATTCAACAGCTTGGGACATTTTGCTGTATTAAAGGCACTACATAAATGCAAATTAGAAACATAGGGCAGAATTTTCTGCCTGTCGGGTGAGCGGGCCCGACCCAATCTCCGGCGGGTGGGGAGACGATCTCCGCCGGAGAAGCGGGCCCCGCCACCATTTTACGTGGGCAGGCCAATTAAGGCCCGCCCAACATGACGTCCAGCGGGAAGCGCTATGCGCTTCCTGTGCAGGCTGAAGGGGGTGGGGGAGAAAGAGGATCCCCAACAGTGAGAGTGCGCTCTTTCGCACATGCGCATGAAAGAGCGCACATCTCCCTGAGTCTAAGCGCTGCCTCAGGGAGATCGCTTCCACGTTGAAAAATATTGAAAATAGAAAAACAAATTCCCTAACATGTCCCCCTCATGTGACAATGTCACATGAGATGTGACATGCTCATAATTTACCTAATAACTTCATTAAAATTTTTGAAACCCGGCATGAAACTTCATCCCACCGCTGGATGAGGTTTCATGTTTTATCTATTCGCCGCCGGGGCTCCGGGCCTACCCGCCGATCTTAAGATTGGATGGGCAGGTCCTTCAATTGTATAAATGATCCTGTCAATGGCCTTAATTGGCCATTGACAGGTTGGCGGGCCCGCAGCTGATTTTGCTGCGCCCCCGCCTTCCTGAAAATTTAAATGGGGGTGGGATGACGTTGAGTTCTGCCCAACATCATCCCATGTCATTTTACGCATCGGCAAGCAGGCCCCGCCCCCTTCTCGCTGACAGAAAAATTCTGCCCATAAAAACAAAGAAAATTTATGGCAAAGAGAGGGGCCGTTTGGCCCATCTTTTCTCCATCAGCCAAAAAAGACTGAGCCGGCTTAATCCCATGGTCACGGTCCCTAGCCCTGTAGGTTAAAGGACCTCAAGTGCATATGCTAGTGTTTTTTTTTAATGTGAATAAGGTTTCTGCCTCTACCATCCTTTCAGGCAGAACATTCCAGAGCCCCACAACCCCTGGGTGAAAACGTTTCTCAACTCCCCTCTAATCTTTCTGCCAATTAATTTAAATCTTTGCCCTTATTATTGACCCCACTGTGAAGGGAAACAGGTCTGTCCCATCCACTCTATGAAGTGCCCTCAAGTTTATTGAAAGTAATTAACCCCCCTTCAGTCTTCTGTTCAAAAGAAAACAACCCTATTCAATCTTTCCTCAGCTAAAATTCTCCGTTCCTGGCAACATCCTCGTAAATCCCTGTAAAGAGCAGGTCAGAGGCTAGGAACCTTGTGACGAGTAACTCACCTCCTGACTCCCCAAAGCCTGTCCACCATCTACAAGGCACAAGTCAGGAGTGTGATGGAATACTCCCCACTTGCCTGGATGAGTGCAGCTCCCACAACACTCAAGAAGCTTCACACCGTCCAGGACAAAGCAGCCTGCTTGATTGGTGCCACATCCACAAATATTCGCCTCCACCACCAACGCACAGTAGCAGCAATGCATATCATCTACAAGATGCAATGCAGGAATTCATCAAGGCTCCTTAGACAACACCTTCCAAACCCACGAACACTCCATCTAGCAGGACAAGGTCAGCAGTTGGATGGGGACACCATCACCTGGAAGTTACCCTCCAGGGCACTCACCATCCCTACTTGGAAATATATCACCGTTCCTTCACTGTCACTGGGTCAAAATCCTGGAACTTCCTTCCTAACAGCACTGTGGGTGCACCTATACCACATGGACTGCAGCAGTCCAAGACGACAACTCACCACCACCTTCTCAAGGATTGGGCAATAAATGCTGGACTAGCCAGCTAAGCCCACATCCCATCTATAAATTTTTAAAAATCTCTTCTGTATTCTCCTCAGTGTGATCATACCCTTCCTGTAATGCAGTCACCAGAATTGTATGTAGTATTCTAACTATGGCCCAACTAGTATTTTATATAATTCTTGCATAAACTCCCTGTTCTTTTATTCTATACCTCGGCCAATAAAGGAAAATATCCCATATGCCTCCATAACTGGAGGTATAACTGGTGTGACTATGAGTGAGGCAGGTAGAGGGATCCAAGAAGTAGCACTGCATGGGCCTCAGCCCTTGCCCTTACCCAACAGGTTCGAGATCCTTGCTCCCTGTGCGGGCGAGAGTGGGGACTGTAGGGAGGATGAGCAAACTGACCACAGCACCATGGTGCAGGGAGCCATTCAAGTGGGGGGAGAAAAGAGAAACGTAGTTGTAATTGGGGATAGTATAGTTAGGGACATAGATACTGTTCTCTGTAGCCAGGATCGAGATTCTTGAAGGCTGTGTTGCCTACCTGGTGCCAGGGTTAAGGAGATCTCATCTGGGCTGCAGAAGGACTTGGAGTGGGAGGGGAAAGATCCAGCTGTCGTGGTCCACGTAGGTACCAATGATATAGGTTGAATGAGGAAAGAGGTTCTGCTGAGGGAATATGAGCAGCTAGGGGCTAAATTAAAAAGCAGAACCAAAAAGGTAATAATCTCCGGATTACTTTCTGAGCCACAAGCTAATTGGCACAGGGTCAATAAGATTAAAGAGGTAAATGCGTGGCTCAAAGATTGGTGTGGGAGAAATGGGTTCAAATTCATGGGACATTGGCACCTGTACTGGGGAAAGAGGGAGCTATTCCATCCGGATGGGCTCCACTTGAATCAGGCTGGGACCAGTGTCCTGGTGAATTGTATAACTAGGGTTGTAGGAAGGGCTTTAAACTAAATAGTTGGGGGGGGGGGGGGGGGGGGGGGGGGGGGGGGGGGGGGGGCAGTTCAGTTGCATGGAAATATTAAAAATCAATGTTTAAGGACAGGGTAAGAATGCAGATTAGTGACAAGGCTGATTGTTACCAAAAAGTGAAAGGAAGGGAAAGTGTGTGTGAACAACATTTTGCAAAGAATCATAGAAGAGTAGGGAAAATTGACAATTGGGCAAACCTAAAGGCTGTGTATCTAAATGCGCGCAACACTCAGAATAAAACTAATGAGTTAACAGCGCAAATAGAGATAAATAGGTATGATCTGTGGGCAATTACTGAGACATGGTTACAGGGAGAACAGGATTGGGAGTTGAATATCCAAGGGTACTCTGTTTCGTAAGGATAGGCAGGAAGGAAAAGGTGGTGGTGTAGCTTTGTTAGTAAAGGAAGAGATCAGTGCTATGGTGAGGAATGATATAGGCACTGGAGAGCAAGACATAGAGTCAGTGTGGGTAGAAATAAGAAATAGCAAGAGAAAGAAGTCCCTGGTGGGAGTAATCTATAGGTCCCCAAACTGTAGTTCAGCAGGAGCACAGTATAAACCAGGAAATACTGGGTACATGCAAGAAAGGAACGGCAATAACCATGGGTAATTTTAATATGCATATAGACTAGACTAATCAAATTGGCAAGGGTAACCTCGAGGGAGAGTTCATAGAGTGTATTAGAGATTGTTTCATGGAGCAATATATTGTGGAACCAACCAAGGAGCAGGCTATTCTGGATTTGGTTGTGTGTAATGAGATGGGGTCAATTAATGATCTCATAGTAAAGGATCCTCTCTGAAAGAGTGATCATAGCATGCTAGAATTTCAAGTTCAGTTTGAGAGTGAGAAACTTGAGTCTCACACTGGTGTTCTGGAGTTAAACAAAGGTAACTACATAGGCATGAGGGCAGATTTGGCCTAGTGGACTGGGCAGGAAGACTACGAGGTAGGGCAGTTGATGAACAGTGGCAGATATTTAAGGAGATAGTCCATTCCTCCCAAGTAAAATATATTCCAAAGAGGAAGAAAGATGGTGAGAGGGGGGAAAAAGCATCCATGGCTAAGCAAGGAAGTTAAAGATAACAAAGGCAAAAACTAAGGCATACCAAATTGCAAACGTCAGTGGCAGGCTGGAAGACTGGGAAACTTTTAAAGATCAACAAAGGGTTACTGAAAAAATAAAAAGAGCAAAGGTAAATGATGAAAGAAAACTAGCGCAAAATGTAAAAACTGATAGCAAAAGCTTCTACAAGTATATAAAAGGAAAGAGAGTAGCTAAAGTGAATGTTGGTCCATTGGAGGATGAGACTGGGGAGTTAATAGTGGGGAAACACAGAAACGGCAGAGACGCTTAATCAATATTTTGCCTCAGTTTTCATGGTGGAGGACACTAGTACCATCCCAATAGTAACAGGTAGAGCAGAGAGTATAGAGAAGGAGGAACTTAGAACAATCACCATCACTAGAGAAAAAGTACTGAGCAAATTATTGGGATTAAAGGGTGACAAGTCCCCAGGACCTGATGGCCTACCCAGGGTCCTAAAGGAAGTGGCAGCAGAGATAGTGGATGTGTCGGCTATAATACTCCAAAATTCCCTGGATTCTGGAAAGGTTCCAGTGGATTGGAAAATTGCTAATATAACACCCTTATTCAAAAAGGGGGCGGGGGGAGGCAGAAAGTAGAAAACTATAGGTCAGTTAGTTTAACGTCTATTGTTGGAAAATTGTTGGAATCCATTATTAAGTAGTAATGGGGCATTTGGAAAGTCAAAATGCAATCCATCAGAGTCAGCACAGTTTTATGAAGAGTAAATCGTGTTTGACTAATTTGCTAGAGTTCTTTGAAGATGTGACAAGCAAAGTGGATAATGGGGATCCTGTAGATGTAGTATATCTGGACTTCCAGAAGGCCTTTGATAAGATGCCGCACAAAAGACTAATGAACAAGATAAGATCACACGGAGTTGGGGTAATATATTAGCTTGGGTAGAGGATTGGCTAACCAACAGAAAGCAGAGAGTCTGGATAAATGGGTCTTTTTCTGGATGGCAGGCTGTAACTAGTTGGGTGCCACAGGGTTCGGTCCTTAGGCCCCAACTATTTACAATCTATATTAATGACTTGGATTCAGGGATAGAAGGTACTATGGCTAAATTTGCAGATGACACCAAAATAGGTGGGAAAGTAAGTTGCAATGAAAAAATAAGAAATTTACAAATGGATATGGACAGGTTGGGTGAACGGGCCAAAATTTGGCAGATGGTGTTTAACGTGGATAAGTAAGTGTGAGGTTATCCATTTTGGTTGGAAGAGTAAAAAGGCAACTTATTATTTAAATGGAGGGAAACTTCAGAATGTTTCAGTGCAGAGGGATCTGGGTGTCCTCGTGCATGAATCGCTGAAAGCTAGTGCGCAGGTACAGCAGGTAATAAGGAAGGCAAATGGAATTTTGGCATTTATTGCTAAAGGAAGAGAGTATAAAAATAGGGAAGTGTTGTTGCAACCATACAAAGTATTGGTGCGACCACACCTGGAGTACTGTGCACAGTTTTGGTCCCCTTACTTGAGGAAGGATTGGAGGCGGTTCAGAGGAGGTTCACTAGATTGATTCCAAAGATCCAGGACTCGTCTTATGAGGGGAGATCGAGCAGTTTAGGCCTATACTCGCTAGAGTTCAGAAGGATGAGAGGAGATCTAATTGAGGTATATAAAGGTGCTAAAGGGAACAAAGTAGATGTGGAGCGGATGTTTTGCCTTGTGGAGCATTCTAGAATGAGGGGCCATAGCTTTAGGCTAAGGGGTGGCAGATTTAAATCAGAGATGAGGAGGAATTACTTTTCTCGAAGGGTCGTGAATCTGTGGAATTCACTACCTCAGAGTGCAGTGGATGCCGGGATACTGAATAAATTTAAGGAGGAGATGGACAGATTTTTAATTAGTAACGGATTGAAAGGTTATGGGGAGAGGGCGGGAAATTGGAGTTGAGGCCGAAATGAGATCAGCCATGATCGTATTGAATGGCGGAGCAGGTTCGAGGGCCTGAATTGCCTACTCCTGCTCCTAGTTCTTAATGTATAACCACCAAGTATGCACCAGACAACTTCCTGCAGCCTACAGCTTTCTTGCTCAATATCAACCACATGGCCAATTTCCATATCATCCGCAAAATTCTTTATCAAGCCCCCTTTGTTTAAGTCTAAATCACAGAATGCTTACAAAACAGCAGGAAGCCATTTGGCCCATTATGTCCATGCTCTCTACAAGACCAACTCAGCTGGTCCCACTCCCCTGCCTTTTCCCACGTAGCCCTGCAAATCTCTTCAGATAACTCTTACTTGCTGTGGTAAAATGTTTTAACTCATGTTGTTTCTGGTTCTTTTGGCAATCACCTTAAATCAGTGCCCACAGGTTCATGACACTTCCATCAAAAGGAAGATTTTCTCCCAATTTAGTCTATCCAAATCCCTCATGATTTTCAGACCATAAGACATAGGAGCAGAAATTAGGCCATTCAGCCCATCGAGTCTGCTCTGTCATTCAATCATGGCTGATAAGTTTCTCAACCTCATTCTCCCACCTTCTCCCCGGAACCTTTGATCCCCTTACCAATCAAGAACCTATCTGTCTTGGTCTTAAATACACTCAATGACCTGGCCTCCACAGCTTTCTGTGGCAATGAATTCCATAGATTCACCACACTCCTGCTAAAGAAGTTTCTCCTCATCTCTGTTCTAAAAAGGTCTTCTCTTTACTCTGATGCTGTGCCCTCGGGTCCTAGTCTCTCCTACTAATGGAAACATCTTCCCCACGTCCACTCTATCCAGGCCTTTCAGTATTCTGTAAGTTTCAATCAGATCCCCCCTCATCCTTCTAAACTCCATCGAGTATAGACCCAGAGTCCTCAAACGTTCCTCATACGTTAAGCCTTTCGTTCCTGGGATCGCTCTCGTGAACCTCCACTGGACCCTCTCCAGGACCAGAACATCCTTCCTGAGATACGGGGCCCAAAATCGCTCACAATATTCTAAATGTGGCCTGAGCAGAGCCTTATAAAGCCTCAGCAGCACATCCCTGCTTTTATATTCTAGTCCTCTCGAGATAAATGCCATCTGTACCATCTCTATCAAACTTACTCTCCAAAGAGAACCAATCTATTGTTGTAACTAGATCTGGGAAGAGGGGCTGTCCCAGGCGCTCTCAGGGCAGGCATTACATTGACTGGATAAAGTAAAGCTCTCTCGACACTGTTCCAAGACTCTGGGAGGTGGTATGGCATGGGTTAGATACAGAATAAAACTTCCTCTGCACTATCCCATCAAACACTCCTATACCATGAAAACCAAAGGACCTAGTACACAGCCCTGCAGCCCCGGAGATGCCTTCCAATCATTACCCTTTATTTTTGTCACTGGGCCAATTTTGGATCCAACTTGCCACTTGCCCTGGAATCGCATGGGCTTGTATTTTTCAAACAGGTCTGCCATGTACGACCTTCTCAAAAACTTTGCCAAAATCCAGGTAGTCTACATCAAATATGTTCTCCTCACTGACTCTCCTGGTTGCTTCCTGACAAAATTCAAATCAAGTTAGATTTTTCCTTAAATCCATGCTGACTGAGCTTGATAAATCTGTGCCTAAATGACAATTTAGACTGTCCCTCAGAATTTCTTCCAATAATTTGCCTACTACCAAGGTCAAACTGACTGGCCTGTAATTACTTGGTTCATTCCTTCCTCCCTTTTTAAACAACGGTACAATGTTAACAGTCCTATGGCACCATGCCTGTAACCAGAAAGGATTGGAAAATGGTCAAAGCCTCCAATATTTGTTTCCTTCCCTGTCTTAACAGCATGAGGGGGATACACTTCATCCGGTCCTGGCAAATTGCCCATTTACAAAGATGCTAAACCCCTTAATATTTCTTCACTCATTGCATTTATGCCATCCAACTCATACCATAGCTACAATATCTGCATCTCACCCTCCTTTGTGAAACTAGATGCGAAGTATTCATTAAGAACCATGCCCATGTCAGTTGCTTCCAAAAACAATTTACCTTTTGGTCACTAATTGGTTCTACTTTTTCCTTTGTTATCCTCTAGCTCTAAGGTATTTATGAAACATCTTTGTTTTTTATTTTTATGTCGAAATGTGAAATGAAGAGATGATTGAGATACACGTGTGAAGATCCTTTGCAACAATTATGAAGTAGTTTAGTGGCATTGTTTCTCTTTTACTCTGATTTAAAATGCAAAAATTCTATTACCTTAAGGAAGAGTTGAGAAAATATAGAAATGCCGTTAAAGAAAGGCAGAGAGCCTGCCTTTTCAATATTTAAGCAACTACTGCAGGTCGCTATAGATAATTAGAGATTGGCACATGCAATTTGTAAACTCTGGGGCTTAAACAGCAGGATGCTGCAACGGCTTTTGGTCAGCAAATAGTAGCAAAACTCGGTTTTCTTCAAACCACAAAGCAAGGTGTTAAACGCAAAGATAAATTTTCCAGTGTAGTTTTGAGTCAGTTAAGATTCAGTGTATACCTAAAATAGCCAATACCTTACAACAATGGTATGTGTGAGGTTCTAAAATAAATGCAGAAACTCAGTCATCCAATTTTGACCTCACAGATGAGGGTTTGAATGCAACGCCAATAACTCTTACACATTCATTCATTCAGCAAGTTTAAATCTCCAAATTAGTTTCTTAGAACAGGAAGGAGCAAATTCACCTGTTCTAAAAGTGCGTAATTTTATCATTGTAAGGTCACTAGTTAATCTACTTCAGTAACTGACTGCCTCAGGCTCATCTGCTACTGAAACCCTCATCCACAACAACTGGCCAAACTCACATCTGCCACCTTGAATAAACTGGAGGTCATCCAAAACATTGCAGCTTTATCCTACCTCGCTCCAAATCTCTTTCACCCAACATCCCTGTGCTTGCTGACCTGGCTCCCAGTCCAGCAATTCTCAATTTTAAAACCCTCATTTTTGTTTTCAAATCCCTCCATGATCTTGCGCGCCCAATCTCTAATCTCCTCCAGCCCTACAATCTTCAAGGTTATCTGCACTCCTCCAATTCTGGCCTCTTCCTCACCTGATTTTAATCATTCCACCACTGGCAGAGCTCTCAACCGCTCCACATAGGACCTGAGCACTGGAATTTCCTCTCTAATCATCTCTCTCTCCCCCTTTAAGATGCTCCTTCGCACCTGCCACTTTAATCAAGCTTTTAGTCATCTGTGCTGATATTTCTCTCTGTGGCTTGGTGTTTTTATTGATAATTTATTATGAAGTTTTACTTTGTTAAAAGTGTTACATAAACTTAATGTAACAGGCAAGAGGGTGTGTAATTTTAAACAGCTCCAATTTCTCCTCTCACCACCTGTCCGCAAACAGAAAAGGTGTTTTTGATTTCCTCCTTTATAAGTGGTGGCATATTTTCCAACCTCTCAGTTTTGATGTGATCCAATTTCTATTAATAACCCCCACAGCAAACTTGAGATAGGGTGAACTAAATGGGTTAGTTTATTTTACACACACAAAACACAGGAGGGGAGTATCGCTACATAGACCCCGGTACATTCATACAATAAAGGAGGGATAAGGGGGGAAAAAAAAAAGAGGTACAGGACAAAGACCACAGAGAAGATAAGAATGATTGATTCTGGACTCTGAACTCAGGTGAAACAAAGTCCAATAGTGTATTCTTTCAGAGTCAGCAGCTAAAGACGGACGATGGATAATCCACTTTTCCAGTAGAGATGACTTCTCTGGGATAGGCACAAAGGTGATTTTGTCTTGTAGGTTCTGGTACAGAAGTTCCAGTAGAAACATTGTATGTTGGCAGCCAGGTAATCAAAAACCTGGACAGTGTCCTTTACCTGCTGCTGACCGCTAGATGGAAAATGGCAAACTACCCTTTTCAGCTCCACTAGGCAATATTACAGGCTCTAGCAGCTTTTTTTTTTGGGGGGGGGGGGTCATGTGACATGGCACCCACTTCTCCTTGGTTTGAACAAAGAATGTATATTCCTTGTCTGTATTCTTCAGATAGTTAATGTTTCATCCATTAATAAGTTCAGAGGTTTCAGGGTCCTTTTGTTCTCGCAGACTGACCGTCTCCATTGGCCAGGGTCTTGCCTTAGAAATGTCAAGGTACTTTGTACATTTCCTTGGGATTTGATCTCTGCAGTCACAGGGGCATTAGTGCCTCCTTAGAGATAACAAGGTTGCTGCTGTTCTGAAGGCCAGAAATTCCTTTCATGCGAGTCATAGCCAGTCATGGCTTCAGTCATTTCAAAACCTTTGTCCAGTTTTAAAGTATATTTATTGTGAAAACAGAGTGAGGTCTTAGACCCCTGACAATAAGTACTAAACTGTAAGCTACTGGATCATAAGAATAGTTTAGATAGAAATCTTGCAAAAATGCATGCTATGTATTAATCTTTTATAAATATTGGCTGCAGTTTCCCCAAGACTTCAGTACAATTCGCCAATATAATATTTCTTCAAATCAACTTTCCCCCCCTACTTGAACTAAAAGCAAGATAACTTGCATTTACATACCACCTTTAACCTCAGATAAACATCCCAAGATGCTTCACAGGAGCCTTGGATAAAATTTGAAAATAAGTTACATAAGGAGGCAATGGTCAGGCTTGATCTAAAAGTTATGTACTAAGGAATAACTAAAAAAGGAGGGGTAGAGCAGTTTAAAGAGAAAATTCCAGAGCTGAGGCCCTTGACAACTAAAGGCACAGTCACCAATGGTGGAGCGATGAAACTGGAGGATGTACAAGGAGGACAGAATTGGAGTAGCGCAGAAGATGGTTATGAATACCGATGATCTGCCCAAGGGCCTGTCCTCTGCTTATTGCTCCACACTCATGTTCCTGAACTTTCCTCTTCAGTTCCTTATAAGAGCCTCCCATTTTTTAAAATTTCAATGGGTAATGAGCAATATGATTAGAGAAAAAAGTACATGAAATGGTTTCCCATTGCCTTCTGCATGTATACTTAAAGAAATCACAACCCTCTTCCCAAAGGATCCATTGCCTGTAAGCAGCTGTTTCCCTCAAATTTCTAGCTCTTCCGCCTTTACCAATGAAAATTCACTGGTTCTGCCTTGGCCATTGCTCATAATCACGAGCATGGGACTCTTACCTGTACCAACAATGACCACCCGTGGTCTCAAATGACCCTTCTATTCTGCCAAGCAATATGCTAATCATTTTATCAAGTCAATATGCTTTCCTTATGCTTCAATTAGCTGAGGTTTTCTACTCCAGAATAGAGGTGTTCAGAATAGAAAAGACAAAAGTAGGATTTCTCCCAGAACACTGCACCTCCATTAATAAGAATTCCTTGTTTAACGAGTATGTGGGCAAGAACTTGCTAAGGCTTATAAAACAGATCAAAAGCCAAGTCACAACTTGCTTTAAAAGGGCAGACCCGATTTCAAACTAAACAAGACTGAGGCATCAAAAGTAAATAATTGTTTCAAAAGTTGGGTAAATTTTTGATCATGTGTAATTACTTTCAGATGCCAGGGGTTTTTGATTGTGTACATCATTGAACAAGGGGCTAGATGGTCTACTGGGTTTTCTTTTTAGGGCCCAGTTTCCAAGTTAATCTGGACTGACTGAAGTTTCTTCTATTGTCTGGCTATAAAGGTCATACTTCAAACCACTAAACGATCTCAGTTGGTCACGCACAGTAAGTGACCCAATTTAGCACTGACTGGTAACCTCACTCAAACCACAGGAAACCAGGTGAGAGAAGTAGAAAAATACCAAAACAAAAACAGAATTACCTGGAAAAACTCAGGTCTGGCAGCATCGGCGGAGAAGAGTTGACGTTTCAAGTCCTCATGACCCTTCCACAGAACTGATTTTTCTTTACAAGGAGAGGGGTGAAATATAAGCTGGTTTAAGGTGGGGGGGGGGAAGAGAGAGAGAGAAGTGGGGGCGTGTTGTTGTAGGGACAAGCAAGCAGTGATAGGAACAGATCATCAAAAGATGTCACAGACAAAAGAACACAGAGGTGTTGAAGTTGGTGATATTATCTAAACGAATGTGCTAATTAAGAATGGATGGTAGGGCACTCAAGGTATAGCTCTAGTGGGGGTGGGGTGGGCATAAAAATTTTAAAAATAATGGAAATAGGTAGGAAAAGAAAAATCTATATAAATTATTGGATAAAAAACAAAAGGAAGGGGGAAGAAACAGAAAGGGGATGGGGATGGAGGAGGGAGCTCAAGACCTAAAGTTGTTGAATTCAATATTCAGTCCGGAAGGCTGTAAAGTGCCTAGTCGGAAGATGAGGTGCTGTTCCTCCAGTTTGCGTTGGGCTTCACTGGAACAATGCAGCAGGCCAAGGACAGACATGTGGGCAAGAGAGCAGGGTGGAGTGTTAAAATGGCAAGCAACAGGGAGGTTTGGGTCATTCTTGCAGACAGACTGAAGGTGTTCTGCAAAGCGGTCGCCCAGTTTACGTTTGGTCTCTCCAATGTAGAGGAGACTGCATTGGGAGCAACAAATACAGTAGACTAAGTTGGGGGAAATGCAAGTGAAATGCTGCTTCACTTGAAAGGAGTGTTTGGGCCCTTGGACGGTGAGGAGAGAGGAAGTGAAGGGGCAGGTGTTACATCTTTTGCATGGGCATGGGGAGGTGCCATAGGTGGGGGCTGAGGAGTAGGGGGTGATGGAGGAGTGGACCAGGGTGTCCCGGAGGGAACGATCCCTACGGAATGCCGCCGGGGGGGCTGAAGGGAAGATGTGTTTGGTGGTGGCATCATGCTGGAGTTGGCGGAAATGGTGGAGGATGATCCTTTGAATGCGGAGGCTGGTGGGGGGTGATAAGTGAGGACAAGGGGGATCCTATCATGTTTCTGGGAGGGAGGAGAAGGCGTGAGGGCGGATGCGCGGGAGATGGGCCAGACACGGTTGAGGGCCCTGTCAACGACTGTGGGTGGAAAACCTCGGTTAAGGAAGAAGGAGGACATGTCAGAGGAACTGTTTTTGAAGGTAGCATCATCGGAACAGATGCGATGGAGGCGAAGGAACTGAGAGAATGGGATGGAGTCCTTACAGGAAGCGGGGTGTGAGGAGCTGTAGTCGAGGTAGCTGTGGGAGTTGGTAGACTTGTAATAGATATTGGTGGACAGTCTATCACCAGAAATTGAGACAGAGAGGTCAAGGAATGGAAGGGAAGTGCCAGAGATGGACCACGTGAAAATGATGGAGGGGTGGAGATTGGAAGCAAAATTAATAAATTTTTCCAAGTCCCGACGAGAGCATGAAGCAGCACCAAAGTAATCATCGATGCACCGGAGAAACTGTTGTGGAAGGGGGCGGAGTAGGACTGGAACAAGGAATGTTCCACATACCCCATATAGAGACGGGCATAGCTGGGGCCCATGCGGGTACCCATAGCCACACCTTTTATTTGGAGGAAGTGAGAGGAGTTGAAGGAGAAATTGTTCAGTGTGAGAACAAGTTCAGCCAGATGGAGGACAGTAGTGGTGGATGGGGATTGTTCGGGCCTCTGTTCGAGGAAGAAGCTAAGGGCCCTCAGACCATCCTGGTGGGGGATGGAGGTGTAGAGTGATTGGACGTCCATGGTGAAGAGGAAGCGGTTGGGGCCAGGGAACTGGAAATTGTTGATGTGACGTAAGGTGTCAGACGAATCACGGATGTAGGTGGGAAGGGACTGGACAAGGGGGAGAGAGAAGGGAGTCAAGATAACGGGAAATGAGTTCCGTGGGGCAGGAGCAAGCTGACACGATCGGTCTACTGGGGCAGTTCTGTTTGTGGATTTTGGGTAGGAGGTAGAAGGTAAAAATACCACATAGGTGCAGCAGTCACTTTTTCAGATGAAGCACATTGTAGGGAAAAATAAGGGAGGTTTATTTTATATTTTATAGTCTATTTTACAGCAGTGCCATATCTGATCTAATGCTGAGAACAGTTGACTGAATAAAAGCGTTTCACTTTACATATCTCACCTTGACAAGCACAGAATTCACCAAAAAACAAATTGCAGACTGAAGTAGGAACCACGTACAAAATGCATTTCATAAATAAGCTCTTACAATAAAGATTCCCCACTGCATTCTGTGGGAACTTGAAGAGGTCATGAAATAAACTATATATTGCAATAGATAAATGCCCAAATATTCCAAGTGGGCACAGCAATGGTAATAACTGTGAAACATTAAACATCCACGATGATTTCAAAACATCCACAAGGGAAGGAAGACAAGAGGCAGATTAAGAGCAAAACTCTCTCGAATATCGAATTGCCCTTTTGCCAAAATGAGGGGTCACTTCCCTAGACATTACTTGATGCACTTTGGTTACTAGAATCCTTATTCCATGATATTGAGACGATTCATTATAATTTGGTACACTGCCTTTCCAACTAATTATGTTTTGAAATGGAATCATCTTCCCATTGAATAGGATAATTTCTGCAGGCTCCACCTGTACCCCAAGCCCTGCAGGGATCAAAGACCTGTCTAGACTACAGTGTTAGCAACAAACTCTCAAGGGCTCAATACAACGGATAAAGCTTGCCCTTGCGCAGTGATGCCAAGTCACCACACTTTGAACTTCGGCATATGAACAGGAAAATCAGGGTTTCCCTTTAAAATAAAAAGGTCTAACAAATTGACTCAATGTTAACAAAAAATTTCAAGGGTGAGTATTCTTCGTCTCCAAGCAAACCAGTACTTCGAAAACATAAAACAGACGGCGGGGGGGGGCCAAAAATCAAGCAAAAGTATTGGCAGAGGGCAACTACATGTTTAAGTAGCCATCAAGCTCATGTTATTGAAGACTAGCACAGGGCATCAGTTATTTCACTGTGGTAACTTGCTGCAATTTCCAGAATCTGGGTAGGTGTTTCATTTTATGCTCAGATATAAAAAACAGAAAAACTTTGCACGTCTGGCAGTATCTGAGGAAAGAGGAAACAGAGTTAATGTTTCAAGTCTGTATGACTCTTCTTCTGATATATTGGTTTAAAACAGCATGAAATACATTCAATTAAAACTTTACTCAAACCTGACTAACTTCACAAAAATAACCTTTTATTATTGTTTTTATTCTTAAGTTGTGGGGGCAGCAGCTTTTCAAAAGGATAAAAACAAGAAACTGCGGATGCTGGAAATCCAAAACAAAAACAGAAATACCTGGAAAAACTCAGCAGGTCTGGCAGCATCGGCGGAGACGAACAAAGTTGATGCTTCACCCCTCTCCTATTTTTACTTAGTTCTGTTGAAGAGTCATGAGGACTCGAAATGTCAACTTTGTTTTTTTCCGCCGATACTGCCAGACCTGCTGAGTTTTTCCAGGTATTTCTGTTTTTGCTTTTCCAAAGGTTTTGGTGAATATGTTATTTGCTTTAAATGGAAGTTACTGTTCAAGAATGAAAGCAATTCAGAGAGTTGACGTGTATCTGGCTTTTCAGAAGGCAATTGGATAAAGTGCAACACAATGGACTCATTAGCAAAATTGAAGTCCGTGGGATTCGAGAGGCAATAGCAGCACGAACACAAAATTGACTGAGACACAGAAAGCTGAGGGTAGCGGTCAACAACTATTTATCAAATCGGAGGGATTGTTATTAGCGCCACTGCTCTTTTTGAAGTACAATAATGAGCTGGGTTTAAATTGGGAGGCATCATTTTGAAGTTTGCAGATGAGACACAGCTTGGAACTGTAGTAAACAGAGGAGATACTAACAGACTTCAGGAGAACTGAGAGGCGAAAGAGCCACTCACATGGCAGATTAAATTTAATGCAGGAGAGTGTGAAGTGATACATTTTGGAAGGAAAAACGAGGAGGGCAGTGTAAACTAAGTTGTACAATTTTAAAGAATGGTACCGGGGTGAGGAACTTCAGATTAGAGAAATTGGGGTTTTTCTTCTCCTCAACACAAAAAGTTAAAGAGATATTTTATGGAGGTTAAGTTATAAGATGAATAGATAGGGGGAAACGGTTTTCACTGGTAGGACAGTAAGTAACCAAAGAACATAGATTTAAGATAATTGGCAAAAAAAAAAGACCTGGGAGGAAATTAGATTTCTTTTCCTAAGCAATGGGTTGTGAAGATTGGATGCAATGTACTGCGTGAAAGGAGATGGAAGTAGATTCAGTAGTAAGTTTCCAGAGGGAACTGGATAAATACTTGGAGAGAGATTTGCAGGGCTATGCGGAAAGAGTAGGGAGGCAGGACTAATTGGATAGCACTTCCAAGAGCCAGCACAAAAATGATGGGCCAAATGGCTCCCATATGCTCTGTGATCCTGCGGAATTGAAACTTATTTTTAAATTTCGCTCTATATAAAGAGTTACATTAGCTGTCAACTGAGTGGCAGGCCTCTTAGAATGCAGTGCACTGCAAATTCTCACCTTTTTCCTGCCCTATTACTCAAAAATGACCAAACAACAACATCCAAAAACTTCTCAACTTCAGGGCATACTGACAGCTCTCCAGCATAGAAACTCAACTTTTCCAGAACAGAAAGTATCGTCCCTTACGCAAGATACCCCCAAACAAACAAAGGATCCTTCAGATGGTTTTCAAAAAGATTTCTGGCAGCTGGCCCGAAATCTTTACAATAAGATCTCCCTTTTCTACTTTCTACACTAATATAGTTGGGAGGAGAGCCCACCCACCTCCAGCCAGACAGTACAGTTATACCCTGTTTCAAGTAGGCCTGATAAGCGTAGCTTTGTTATTACGAAGTTAAATATTACTACTGGTTTTTTCACTAAACGTATAGCTTAGCCCATCATAAAGTAGTTTGTTAAACATAGATGCAGTTCAAAAAGATGCTGGACTTTGCGTGCGCATGCCTAAGGGCCCAGAAGGTTCGCAACTGCTAGGTCAATATTTTGCTTAGGTCCAGGGAACTCTTCCAAAGGAGCGAAAGTGGCAAATTGTTATGCACATGCATGGAAAGTTCTAGGAGGTCCTTCAGACAGCATTCAACAAAGGTGCAGCATTCTGCACACATGCATGCAGCGTTCGGGAAAGTGTGCCCCAGAAGTCAGCCAACTAGCAAGATTCCAAAGGTGCTGCTTTATTGTGCTTTTTTTTTTTACAGGGTCAAATTGTGAGTAAAACCTGCAAGATAGCTACCAAGCATGTATTAAGTGACAAGGGCTGCACTATTCCCAAAAAGAGGAGACAAACCATTCCTTTAGAACAGAAATTAGAAGTGCTATGGCGTGGTGACACTAATGAGGAAGCAGCAGCCATGCAGAGTTCTCTTGGTTAATTCTCTTCACTAATGACTGCGTGCACCAGCAATAAGAACAAAGAGTGGGAAAAGCGCTACCCCTCCAAGTGTCACAGAGATTACTTGTACTGGATGCAGCGTGTTAGAAAACATGTTAGAAAAAATTATTGAGTCTTTGGATTGAGAACCAGGACCAAAGGAACATGCCTATCATCCAAGGAAAGTGTAAGAAGGTTTGTGTAATGACCTGAAACGCAAGACGGTGAATTCTACCATCAAACCTTTAATCGCAAGTCGTGGTTTGTTTGATAGATTCAAGGAGACACCATAGCCTACACAACAGGATGAATGGTGAAGCTATGAGTATGGACAATGAAGCAGCCAATAATTACTCCGCCATGAGGTAGACTGCACAACACAGCAAATCTTCAATGTGGAGGAGACGGACCTTTTTTTGGAAGAGAATGCAGTACATTTATTTCAACAAAAGAGAAAACTGCACAAGGATTCAAGCCAGCTAAGGATCAGCTGATTTTATTGCAATGCAGAAGGTGACTTTAAGATTAAACCTCCAATTGTGTACCACTCAAAATCCACAAGCAATGCAAGGGGTACAGCAAAGGATACCTTCCTGTAATTTGGAGGTCAACTAAAAAAGCTTTGACGACAATGAAAGTCTCTTGAGTGATTTTCAGTGCATTTTTACCCAGCTGTCAGGAATATTATGCTCAGAAAAACATCCTCAAAGTTTTATTACTTCTGGACAATGCCCCAGGACATCCTTCATATCTCAACATCATCTCCAAAGATGTCTGCGTAGAATCCCTCCCTCAAAGCACCACGGCCTTGATCCAACCCATGAATTGAGGTGTTATCACCACTTTCAAGGCTTACTATCTGGACAGGATTTTGTACAACTCATCAAGGAGACTGACAGTGAAGGAAAGCCAATGATACATGAGTTCTGGCTTGACTGTAACACTGTTCAGGCAATTAACAATATTGCAAATGCTTTGGAGGTGGTAAAATAGTCAACCATGAATAATGTATTGGGCAAGATCTTCCTTGAAGTCATTCACAACTTCCATGACTTCGATAAGCCAATTGGATCTATTCCAAGGCATAGTGACTATGGTCAACAGGGAGGGATTTTATGAAGCGGACCAAGATAACATTGAAAAGGTGGAGTCCCCCAGTGAAGCTTTGACAAATGTGGAGCTGATGCAGCTTGAGCAGGAGTGAGCTCTATCAGAGGAAGATGAAAAGAAAGAGGAAGCATCAGAAGACAAGTAATGAAAATTACAACACATCTGAGTTTTCAAGTTCATTGACAGAGAAATTTTTGAAGATTCTTTTCAAAGAAAAGGGTCATCAGCTGTTACAGGGAACTGTACCAAAAGAAGCACAAGGTGCAACAATCCATTCAAGCATTCTTCAAACCTGCAAAAAGTGAGACAGAAGAAAACCCGCCTCATTGATTGTGAGTGTTCACTGTTTTTGTGAATTGTGCACTGTCTGAATTGTGTTGTGTTCATTTTTAGCTTATAAGTGATACATATTTCATGCTTAGGTTACACTTTGGGGTCGAAAACTTGGATTGGAAATACATCTCCCAATTTTGCATACATTTAAATGTGAAACCTTGGTTTGATACAAGGACTGGCTTCCAGGAACATATTTACTACATTCTACTACTTGCAAGGAGGTATTGCTGTTTAAAGATGAATGCACACTTACACCACCTCTTACATGTAACCATGAATCATATAACTGTAAAACATGAATTGAAAATCACTTTACAGAACAAAATACACCAACATTGAATCAATGTGCTTCACATTCCCCTCAATTTTATAAAAAGAAAAGTCTTTCAGCAAAATTGAAAAGCACCAAGTGCTTCAGTGCTGGACAATATTGCTGATCCTAGATCTTAGGCAGAGATGATTAAACTGACAATGTAGGAGGGCACAATGATGGAATTGGCCACATGTACTAACTTGACTGCAAATATTTTGTGGGTCTTTGCTAGTTTTATACAAGAGCTGTGTCTAGTTCTGGAAGGCTGGGACACAAAACCGGAATGATTAATTTAAAAAAAAAAATCATTCAAGGAATGTGGGCTTCACTGGTTGAGCCAGTATTTATTGTCCTTCCATAGTTGCCCTTGAGAAGGTGGCAGCGAGCTGCCTTCTTGAACCGCTGCAGTCCATCCACAGTGCTGTTAGGAAGGGAGTTCCAGGATTTTGACCCAGTGACAGTGAAGGTATGGCGATATATTTCCAAGTCAGGATGGTGAGTGACTTGGAGGGGAACTTCCAGGTGGTGGTGTTCCCATCTATCAGTTGCCCTTGTCCTTCTAGATGGTAGTGTTTGTGGGTTTGGAAGGTGCTGTCGAAGGAGCCTTGGTGAATTCCTGCATTGCATCTTGTAGATGGTACACATTGCTGCTACTGTGTGTCGGTGGAGGAATGAGTGAATGTTTGTGGATGGGGTGCCAATCAAGCGGGCTACTTTGTCCTAGACAGCAGCAAGCTTCTTGAGTGTTGTGGGAGCTGCACTCATCCAGGCAAGTAGGGAGTATTCCATTACACTCCTGACTTGTGCCTTGTAGATGGTAGACAGGATCTGGGGAGTCAGGAGGTGAGTTACCATCACAGGATTCCAAGTCTCTGACTTGCTCTGGTAGCCACCATGTTTATATGGCCATTAGGTTGTGTGTGTTGAAACCTATGACTTATTAATATATCATTAACAACATAAGAAGTTTCTTTCATGATTCCTCATCTCTTCCTAGCTACCAGGGAAGATATTTACCAACCTGCTCCAAATCCAATACTGGAAAAAAGTGTAGCCAAAGGCAACAACTACACCAGGTCAAAACAAGAGTAAGCAGGTATATTATTAAAGAGCACAGGGTTGCACTTAATTGCAAGATGAATAATAATTTGTCCTTCCGTCAAAAATAACACACTCAGGTGATACTTTAATTTTGTTTTCATGCAACATCACCCCCACCCCCCGTGACAGCTCAAGCCAGCCCAGCCTCCTGGATAGACACAGGCTTCTGGCATCACCTACGCCTGAAGGAAGCCACATGTGATTAAAGTTCACACTTTTGTTTCAAGTATTGTTAATTGATCATCATTAATTCTATCAACTGACCTTTGTTGTTTTTCAGTGAGGCTTTTTACATCATGGCAAACATCTAACTATTAAACAAATGTTACAAAAATAGTGGCAAGAACATGGAACCTTATCACAGGGGAGGCTGGACAAGCACATGAGGGAGAAGGGAATAGAGGACTATTCTGATGGGAGGAGGCTTGAGTGGAGCATAAACACCTGCGTAAAGTGTTGGGCCAAACGACATGTTTCAGTGCTTGCAATGCTATGTGGTTATACTGAAAAACACTGTTCAGAATACAAAACTCTTGGTGGAAGCAACAAAGGGTTAGAAAGACTAAAAGAGAAGTGACACATCAGATAAAAATGCCACAGGGGAATCAGATCAGAGCACTCAGGAGACTTACAAATGAGAGAGTATTTTAAAATGAATCTAATGACTTCAAATCATGTTTTTTTTTTCCAAAACAGTTGGGTGAGGGGAATTTAGTTTTTAAAACCCACAGCCAACTTTTCCTCCACCATTCTTTGCTGTGGGAGAAAGGTGAAAAGCAGATCAGCTCTAATTTCATGTTCAATTTTAAAAGATTCTTCTACAAAGTTAGAACCATGTTTGAGATGAAGACAACTCCAAAAATTATATTAGTCACCAAGTTGATATTTGCGTCAAAGCCCTAGGAGTCTTCAACTGAGTGGAATTTAATACTGGTAGTTTCTTTCCAAGGACCATTTTTAAAAAATTGTTTATAAACCAGTGGACAATGTCACATTTATTGGAAATGTCTAGCTACTTTGAAATGATAGTGGTAGGCAGTCGCTTTAAACTGTGGCAGTCTGTAGAGTGGTGATTATGCCCCCACAAATGGTAATGAGTAGGAAATCAGAGTATATTGACTCAGCAATGAAGAAATAGCAATATATCTCCAAGTCAACATGGTACATGCCTTTGAGGGGGAAACAGGCATGATGTTCCCACAACATTTTTGCTCTTGTCCTACACAAGGCAGAAAATAGGTAGGCACTATTGAAGCTGCAGAATGCAATGCATTCTGTAGATTTACATTCTGCTGCCACGGCGTCGCAGTCATGGAGGAGGTGAGAATATTAGTCCACTGGTAGAACCAATAAACATATGCCTCTGTGCTGGATGTCTCAAGCTTGAGTGTTGCTGTAGTAGCACCCACCCAGGCAAGTCTTCCATCACACTTCTGACTTGAGCCTTATAGACAGTGGATAAGTGTTTCTTGAAAAAAGACTGGAAACTCAAGTCACACAACTGCATTTTTTTTTGAGTTTGAGCAATTCCCATGAACAGAGTGGCTAAGCCAGAGGTCTCAAACTGATCGTCAATATCTTTCATTTTAAGGGCGGATATCCTAGTTCTAAATAGTGCTTTGAGGGGTCAGATGAGCCAATCGGAATACCTAGACTGTCCTATTCTTTGTGGGGAATCTAGAGCTAGGGGGCACAGTTTAAAACTAACGGGTCTCCCAATTAAGACAGGGAGGAGGAATTTCTTCTTTCAGAGGTTCGTTAGTCTTTGGAATTCTCTTCCACAGAGAACAGTAGAAGCTGGGGCATTAATATATTCAAGGCGGAATCAGACAGGTTACGATCTACAGGAGGGTCAAGGATTCTGGGGGAAGATGCAGAAAAGTGGAGTTGAAGCTACAATCAGATCAGCCATGATATTATCGAATGGCAAAGCAAGCTTGATGGGCCATATGGCCTACTCCTGCTTCTATTTCCTATGATCTTATGATCTTGTAGCCAGCGCCTTGTTAAAAGATGCTCCATTGCAGCTTCTGGTCAATGATGGTGGAGGACATAGCGATGGTGATTTTATTGAAGGTAAGATAATCACCATGATTCAATTTCTGCTTCTAATTGCAAGGACGATTTGTGCAGATTGGTTACAACATTGAAGCCTAATTATATTGTACATTATAATCATAGAAATTTGGCCTTAGCTTACATCCTGATATTAAATATTGATTAAGCTGTTTTACCTGTCAAGTCATCAGCAGTAATGCCAATATTGAAAACAGTTTCTTGACAAAAGATTAGAAACTCAAATCACACAACTGCAGTTTTTTTGAGCTTGAACAATTCCCATGAACAGAGTGGCTAAGCCATTAGAGGTCTCAAACTGATCGTCAACATCTTTGACTTTAAGGGTGGATAGCCTGGTACTAAGTAATGGTTGTAGGAACAGGATTGTGTTAGAGCTTTGATTCAAGAGAGATTGTCATATTTCATATATTAGGTTGCGTTTCCAGTTCTATTGCTCCACATGTACTTTCAACCCTTGCTGTTGTTCTGCCTCATTGTTGGGAACATGGCGCACAAGAAGCAGAGAGTTGGCACCTGGATAAGTTAGAAATGAGCTTAACAGGCAAACAGCTGGGAAGTTTAGCCTAGTATATAGAGTTTAAAAAAAAACATTCCTGCAAGATCAGGTGCTTTTACCAAGATGAACCTCTCACCCCAGACTATTTATGGCACTTCAACAAAAATGAAAACACTCATGTCTTTACCAGCATTCTTCACTAGCCATGGTCTGAACCTGCATCTTTTCATTTGAAAAGCCAAGGGACATTAAGTTTTTGTCAATCTCAAGCAATTTCAAACAGGAGGCAGACTATGTATGCAGTTGGCAACATACAATGACAATTAGGCTGCAGGGCACAGGATAAAAGAACAGATACATGTGCGAGCATGTGCCCAATTTGTTTGGGGAAGGGTTGCTAAAGAGAGAAAAATATAGGGCTTTCACAACTTGCCTATATTGTTACATCAGTGTATGGCAGATATGCTGTGGTCATGTTAACGAACTGATAATGTGATTTAGTATATTAATAACTTTGTTGCAGTTGGAGATAATGGAGGAGAATTGTCTACTAGGGAAGTTCTGAGCCTCAGTTTTAAGTTTCAAGATTTTAAGATCAAACTAAAGAAAGCTGCACTTATGCAGCAAGCAAACTTTTTGGGGGGTCAAAATTAAACAGGGAGAAAAATCCCTATGAAAATGTTAAGTGACAGACCAATGCATATCTGCAAGACATATAATGCAAGAGATGGATAGAAAAGGTATTCAAGTAGGACGCTTCTCATGCACACACATCCATGATAAGATTAGGAACAAAAAGTTCATCACAGTGGCACAGGCAGCAGTTATTCAGCTAGTTAACACCCCCAGCTCTCTGTAGAACAATCCAGTCAGCTCCATTTCTCTCCACTTTACCCCCATAGCCATACATTTATTTCCCTGAAATGCCTATCCAATTATCCTTCTGAAATTCATCTCCCTTCAGCCACACTTGTAAGCAGCAAGTTCCAGGTCATTATCACTTGCTGCATAAAAAAGTTCTTCCTGACATCACCACCAGCCCCAAGCCCCACTCCACATCCCACACCCAATAACGTAAATTTGTGGCCCCTAGTCCTCGTATCATCAGCCAATATCAGCCTATCTTTATTGACTTTGACCCCCAAAAAAGTTTGTTTGCTGCATAAGTACAGCTTTCTTTGGTTTGATCCATAAACTGTCATAATCTTGTACATCTCAAATCAAATCTCCCCTCGACCTTCTTTGCTGCAGAGAAAAACCACAGCTCCTCTAACCTAACCTTTAGCTAGAATCCCTCATCTCAGGAACCATTCTGGTAAATCTCCTCTGCATCCTCTCAAGGACCTTCACATCTATCCTAAATTGAAACAAATTGACACTTCTCTAACCGTGACTTAACCAGAGCATTATAAAGGTTCAGCATAAATTCCCTACTTTTCTACACAGTCTCTTTATTAATGAAGGCCAAGATCCCATATGATTTATTTACCACTCTCTGTCCAGCTGCCTTCAAAGATCAATGCACCTGAACCCTCGTGTCCTCCATCTCTGCACACTTTAGAACTGTGCCATTTACCAACCATTTACCACAACTCCATGTTTTCTGTCCTTAAGCCAAGCTGATATTGATCCTCCTATTCCATGAGCCTCAGTTTTGGTAGCCATCCTTTCATGTGGCATTTTGTCAAAAGCTTTAAAATCCATATAGACAACATCCACTGCATTCCCTTCACCAACTTTCTCTGTTACTTCATCAAAAAAACTCGATTAGTCAACCAGGATCTGCCTTTTAGAGTTGTGTGCTGGCTTTCCTTAACTAACTCAAGCCTCTCCAAGTGCCTGTTGATTTCTCCCCACCCCCTGATTAGAACCATAGAAAGATTATGATGCAGAAAGAGGCCATTCAGCCCATCGTGTCTGCACCGACCAATAAGGAGAAAAGAGAAACTAACCGCTTATTTTAATCCCACTTTCCAACACTTGATCTGTAGCCTTACAGGTTACAGCACTTCAGTTGCAGATCCAGGTATTTTTAAATGAGTTGAGCATTTCAGCCTCAACTTAGACAGTGAATTCCAGACATCCCCTTTAGGTGAAAAGGATTTTCCTCATGACCCCTCTAATCCTTCTAACAATCACTTTAAATCTATGCCCCCTGGTAATTGACCCATCAGCTAGGGGAAACAAGTCTTTTCTGTCTACCCTATCTAGGCCCCACAATTTTGTACACCTCAACTTGTCACCTCAGCCTCCTCTGTTCTAAGGGAAACAACCCCAGCCTATCTAATCTCTCCTCACAGCTGAAATTTTCAAGCCATGGTAACATTCTAGTAAATCTCCTCTGCACTCTCTCCAGAGGTGTTATGTTCTTCCTGTAATGTGGTGGCCAGAACTGTAGACAAAATTCCAGCTGTGGCCTAACCAGCGTTTATACAGTTCCTGCTTTTGTATTCAATACCTCACCCAATAAAGAAAAGCATTCCATATGCTTTCTTGACCATCTTGTCCATCTGCCCTGCCAGCTTCAAGGACCTGTGGACATGCACTCCAAGGTGTTCATCACTTCCTCAACCCTTCTCAATAACTTCTCATTTATTAAGTATTCCCTTGCTTTGTTTGCTCTCACCAAATGCATTACCACTCACTTTTTCAGGTTGAATTCCATTTGTCACTTTTCTGCCCACTCAACCAAACCATTGATATCATTCTAGAGTCAACAGCCATCCTCTTCACTGTCAACTGCATGGCCAATTTTTGTGTCATCTGCAAATTTCCCAATCATGCCTCCCATATTTAAGTCAGAGTCATACGGCACAGAAACAGGCCCTTCGGCCCATTGTGCCCATGTTGACCATCAAGCACTTATCTATTGTAACCCCATTTTCCAGTACTTGGTCTGTAGCCCTGTATCCTATGGTATTTCAAGTGCTCATCTAAATACTTCTTAAATGTTGTGAAGGTTCCTGCTTCTACCACCCCCTCAGGCAGTGTGTGTTCCAGATTCCAACCACCCTCTGGGTGAAAACATTTTTCCTCAAAATCCCCTCTAAACCTCCTGACCCTTATCTTAAGTCTAAATCATTAAATATACAACAAACAGCAAGGGCCCCAACACAGAGCCCTGTGGAACACCACTGGAAACCATTTTCCATTCACAAAAACATCCATCAACCATTGCCCTTTGTTTCCTGCCACTGAGCCAATTTTGGATCCAACCTGCCACCTTCCCCAGTATGCAATGAGATTATAGTTTCTAAAACCTTACCCAACATGGATGTTAAACTCACTGGCTTGTAGTTGCTAGGACTGTCCTTCTACCATTTGTTTAATAAGGGTATCAATTTTGCCATTCTCTATTCCTTTGGAATCTCCCTGTATCTACAGAGAATTGGAAGATTAAAGCAAGCCCTTCCACTATCTCCAATTCAGTAACTTGGGATGCAAGCCCTTGAACCAGGCAACCTTTCCACAAAGCAATGCCAGCCTTACCTGTGCCTCCTTGCCCATCAATTTTCATTCCACCCATTACCTCTACCATCTCCACTTCTGATATTGTCAGCATCCTCTTCCTTAGTAAAACAACGTTACAAAGTACTTAAGTGTTCTAGCCTTGCATGCACCTCCAGGCATAGATCACCCTCTTTGTAACTAATAGGACCCACCCCACCTCTTACTACCCATTTACTATTTAAATGCAGTGCTTTTTTAAAATAACAAAACTTTTCAAAACACTAGTTTCTAATCTTGTTCCTGATCAAAACTCTGTACAGGAACTGTTTGATACTGAAGCTTAGCACGTATAACAAAGTTCAAATCCCTCCTTTCTCTCGGCAACAAAAAGGGTTCCCTTCTTACTCCTGATCAGGAAGGCAGTCAAAGGCTACTTATTCCTGAGGCAAAAACAGAAAATGCTGGAAAAACTTAGGTCTAGCAGCACCTGTGGGGAGAGAAACAGAGTTAACATTGAGTCTGTATGACACTTCTTCAGAGCTCCGAAGGGTCATACAGACTCGAAACATTAACTCTGTTTCTTTCTCCACAGATGCTGCCAGACCTGCTGAGTTTTGCCAGCATTTTCTGCTTTGGTTTCAGATTTCCAGCATCTGCAGTATTTTGATTTTTACTTATTCCTAAGCTTGTGTCATGAACACCTGGGGAGGAGAGAGGAACAACAAGCATGACAAATAACCAGGTGAAGAAATAGGAGGCATGAGACCATCTCCTTCCCAGCTGCACAAGTACACTAATAACCTACTCCGCTGGGATGATCCAGTTTCCCTTTACTAATTGTATTCCTCCAGGGATTGAGTAATGCACAGCTAGAAAATAATGTAGGAGAAATAATATGCAAATAATAAATGCATATTACAACCCAAAAGATAAGCTGATAGCAGTCCTGCAATCAAGTTTACTTCTGTAACCCAAAGAACAAGAGTTTCACCAAACTATCATTACCTGCAGTATTTTGTAATCATACTTCTGGCATATTCATAAAATGGGAAACACTGGTGCAAAGTGCTGGTGGAATTGGTGCAAAGTGCTGGTGAAATTGGTGCAAAGTGCTGGTGAAATTGGTGCAAAGTGCTGGTGAAATTGGTGCAAAGTGCTGGTGAAATTGGTGCAAAGTGCTGGTGAAATTGGTGCAAAGTGCTGGTGAAATTGGTGCAAAGTGCTGGTGAAATTGGTGCAAAGTGCTGGTGAAATTGGTGCAAAGTGCTGGTGAAATTGGTGCAAAGTGCTGGTGAAATTGGTGCAAAGTGCTGGTGAAATTGGTGCAAAGTGCTGGTGAAATTGGTGCAAAGTGCTGGTGAAATTGGTGCAAAGTGCTGGTGAAATTGGTGCAAAGTGCTGGTGAAATTGGTGCAAAGTGCTGGTGAAATTGGTGCAAAGTGCTGGTGAAATTGGTGCAAAGTGCTGGTGAAATTGGTGCAAAGTGCTGGTGAAATTGGTGCAAAGTGCTGGTGAAATTGGTGCAAAGTGCTGGTGAAATTGGTGCAAAGTGCTGGTGAAATTGGTGCAAAGTGCTGGTGAAATTGGTGCAAAGTGCTGGTGAAATTGGTGCAAAGTGCTGGTGAAATTGGTGCAAAGTGCTGGTGAAATTGGTGCAAAGTGCTGGTGAAATTGGTGCAAAGTGCTGGTGAAATTGGTGCAAAGTGCTGGTGAAATTGGTGCAAAGTGCTGGTGAAATTGGTGCAAAGTGCTGGTGAAATTGGTGCAAAGTGCTGGTGAAATTGGTGCAAAGTGCTGGTGAAATTGGTGCAAAGTGCTGGTGAAATTGGTGCAAAGTGCTGGTGAAATTGGTGCAAAGTGCTGGTGAAATTGGTGCAAAGTGCTGGTGAAATTGGTGCAAAGTGCTGGTGAAATTGGTGCAAAGTGCTGGTGAAATTGGTGCAAAGTGCTGGTGAAATTGGTGCAAAGTGCTGGTGAAATTGGTGCAAAGTGCTGGTGAAATTGGTGCAAAGTGCTGGTGAAATTGGTGCAAAGTGCTGGTGAAATTGGTGCAAAGTGCTGGTGAAATTGGTGCAAAGTGCTGGTGAAATTGGTGCAAAGTACTGGTGAAATTGGTGCAAAGTACTGGTGAAATTGGTGCAAAGTACTGGTGAAATTGGTGCAAAGTACTGGTGAAATTGGTGCAAAGTACTGGTGAAATTGGTGCAAAGTACTGGTGAAATTGGTGCAAAGTACTGGTGAAATTGGTGCAAAGTACTGGTGAAATTGGTGCAAAGTACTGGTGAAATTGGTGCAAAGTACTGGTGAAATTGGTGCAAAGTACTGGTGAAATTGGTGCAAAGTACTGGTGAAATTGGTGCAAAGTACTGGTGAAATTGGTGCAAAGTACTGGTGAAATTGGTGCAAAGTACTGGTGAAATTGGTGCAAAGTACTGGTGAAATTGGTGCAAAGTACTGGTGAAATTGGTGCAAAGTACTGGTGAAATTGGTGCAAAGTACTGGTGAAATTGGTGCAAAGTACTGGTGAAATTGGTGCAAAGTACTGGTGAAATTGGTGCAAAGTACTGGTGAAATTGGTGCAAAGTACTGGTGAAATTGGTGCAAAGTACTGGTGAAATTGGTGCAAAGTACTGGTGAAATTGGTGCAAAGTACTGGTGAAATTGGTGCAAAGTACTGGTGAAATTGGTGCAAAGTACTGGTGAAATTGGTGCAAAGTACTGGTGAAATTGGTGCAAAGTACTGGTGAAATTGGTGCAAAGTACTGGTGAAATTGGTGCAAAGTACTGGTGAAATTGGTGCAAAGTACTGGTGAAATTGGTGCAAAGTACTGGTGAAATTGGTGCAAAGTACTGGTGAAATTGGTGCAAAGTACTGGTGAAATTGGTGCAAAGTACTGGTGAAATTGGTGCAAAGTACTGGTGAAATTGGTGCAAAGTACTGGTGAAATTGGTGCAAAGTACTGGTGAAATTGGTGCAAAGTACTGGTGAAATTGGTGCAAAGTACTGGTGAAATTGGTGCAAAGTACTGGTGAAATTGGTGCAAAGTAGGTTTCTTTGGCCTTTCAAATACTGCTCAAGTTGCAAACAACAGGCACATTCTCTGATTTTTCTGGAAAATAGCTTTGGCCCAAGTTTTGTACATACAAAAGCAGTCAAAATTTAACTGTTGTGCCAGAACACTGAAGGGCAAAGGAACAACAGTGGTATAATCAATAACAATCCAAAATTATGGCTTTGCTCTGTTCTATTATGTAATAGAACAAGAAAATATTCTTATTCATCCTCAATGCCAACATTCATTCTCCTCCCTTAATTGCCCAAGGTGGCGGTGGTGGACCTTCATATCGAACTACTGTGTAGCTGTTTGATGCATCTGAATGGCTTGCTACGCTATTTTAGAGGTGATAAGAGAGTCAACCACTTTAGCTTGGAGACTGGAGTCAAATAAAGGCAAGATTGGGTAAAAGTAGGTTTCATTCCCTAAAAAAAAAGTCTTAACAGTGTTACACTGTGCAGTAAGTAGTCCGCACTTGATATATTTATGAAACTCCCAGCATAGATAGCTGAAGATCTTTATCACTAATGCATAAGCACCCACATACTCAGGTTATTATATAGAACTCACTAAGCACAGCCAGGTCTAGAACACACATCACTACAACAATGACATAGGTATTTTTCCTCTCAAGTAATGAAATCAAAATTAAAAGTCCAGTTGGAGATGGCCTCCAAAATAAGTGTCTTAATGTGTAAAATGATGTCCACTATTCAGGTCATGCTTGTGTCTCATTGTTAGTAATGAAGAAGAGGACCAGGAGTGGAGCATTGTGAAAAAAAGGCAGGGAGCGGAGTAAGCTGTGATCTGCGAGTCGGAACCAAAGAGGGGAAAACAAATCGTAAAGTGACAACACAGGATAAGGAGTCCTGTGGGATGAGTACATTGGTAAGGTTTTACTTTTATCTAAATTAATCAACTATAAAAGAAAAGTCTGATTGATTAGTTTATTTAAAAAAAATAAAATTGGCTTTCATTTTAGTTATCATAATTAGTGCTCAATTAATCAATCAGATCTAGGGGATAAGTTAAAATTAAACGCTAAAGAGTTCTGAATTTCCAGTAAATTAAAATCCAAGGTTTCTAGATAATTGAAATAAAACTTTTCAGTTAACCTCCCTAAAAAATAAAGTGACATCAGCATAAGAAGCAGCTGATTGGTGAGTAGCTGGTGTGAGTCTTTGTTTATTTAAGCCGCAAGTTTTATCAGCCAATAAATAGAGAAATGGCAGGGCACCCTGGTCCCATGGAGTGCACATCCTGTTTCATGGGAACTCCAGTACTTATGTCACGTGCAATCAAACATGCAGAAAATGCCATCAGTTGCAGCAGCTCAAGAGCCGGGCTGTGGAGCTTGAACAGCAGCATCAGTCCCATGGAGTGCAGTACATCTGTGAGGCTGAGCATTTCATGCAAAGCACATTTATAGATGTGGTTACTCTGCAGCTTAAGGATGTGCAGGCAGAGAGGGAATTGGGTGAATGCCAGTCGGTCAAGGGGGACCAGGCAGGTAATGCAGGAGTCCCAGGCCACATCACTCTCCAACCAGTATTCAGTTGAATACTGATGAGAGCGATGGTTACTTTCAGGAGTGCAGCCACGGGCGAGTCCACAGAAGCACAGCTGGTTCAGCTGTACTGCAGGGCAGGAGGAAGTTAGAGGAAATCTGCAGCTGCAGATATGAATCCAGAATGGTATTCTTTGCCTCCCTGGTGCCAGGGTCAAGGGTGTCACTGAACAGCTAGAGAGTACTGAGGGAGCAGGGTGAACCGTCAGTAAGTTGTGGTCCATAATCGATACCACTGGCATAGGTGGAAAGAGGGATGTGAACCTGCAGGCAGATTTTAGGGGGCGAGGAAAGAAACTAGCGAGCAGGACCTCAAAGGTAGCAATTTCTGGGTACTCCCAGTGCCATGTACTAGTGAGTATTGAAGTAGGAGAACAGACCAGATGAATGGGTGGCAGGATATATAAATGAATACTTGATAGCTGATCCCAAGAGATGGAGACAGAGAAGTATGATGACTGTATCAGTGCAATTTTCTCTCGCCATGAAATGGAAAACTTCAAATTAGTTTCAATTTTCAACCTCCACTCACTTTCACATAGTCCAGATTGAACTCTTCCCTTACAAAAACAGAAACAGAAATACCTGGAAAAACTCAGCAGGTCTGGCAGCATCGGCAGTGGAGAGCACAGTTGACGTTTCGAGTCCTCATGATCCTTCAACAGAACTAAGTAAAACTAGGAAAGGGGTGAAATATAAGCCAGTTTAAGGGGGTTGGGGGGGGGGGGGGGGGGGGGGGGGGGGGGGGGGGGGGGTTGTTGGGACAAGCAGCCAATAATAGGTGGAGATAACCAAAAGATGTCACAGACAAAAGAAGAGGTGTTGAAAGTGGTGATATTATCTAAAGGAATATGCTAATTATGAATGGAGGGCAGGACAGCCAAGGTACAGATAGCTCTAGTGGGGGTGGGGGAATACTGAAAGGTAGAGATAAACAATGGGTGGAAATACATTTAAAAATAATGGAAATAGGTGGGAAAAGAAAAATCCAAATAAATTATTGGAAAAAAACAAAAAGGAGGGGGAAAAAATGGAAAGGGGGTGGGGATGGAGGACAGAAATCAAGATCTAAAATTGTTGAACTCAATATTCAGTCCGGAAGGCTGTAAAGTGCCTAGTCGCAAGATGAGGTGCTGTTCCTCCCAGTGAAGCTCAACGCCAACTGAACAATGCAGCAAGCCAAGGACAGACATGTGGGCAAGAGAGCAGGGTGAAGTGTTGAAATGGCAAGCGACAGGGAGGTCTGGGTCATGCTTGCAGACAGACCAAAGGTGTTCTGCAAAGCGGTCACCCAGTCTGCGTTTGGTCTCTCCAATGTAGAGGAAACCGCATTGGGAGCAACGAATGCAGTAGACTAAGTTGAGGGAAGTGCAAGTGAAAAGCTGCTTCACTTGAAAGGAGTGTTTGGGTCCTTGGATGGTGAGGAGAGAGGAAGTGAAGGGGCAGGTGCTGCATCTTCTGCGGTCGCATGGCAAGGTGCCGTGGGAGGGGGTTGAGGAGTAGGGGGTGATGGAGGAGTGGACCAGGATGTCACTACAGAATGCCGCCGGGGGGGTAAAGGGAAGATGTGTTTAGTGGTGGCATCATGCTGGAGTATCATGCTTCCCTTCCTCAACTTTGGTCTCCATTTCTGGGGATAGGCTGTCTAGGTATAAAGGTAAGCCCAGCAACTATAAATTGATCAGTTTGACTTCAATGGCGGGCAAGCTTCTGGAAATAACAATCTGGGACAAAACTGATAATCACATGAACAAATTTACATTAATTGAGGAAAGCCAGGATGGATTTCTTAAGGGAAATTAGTGTTTAAATAAGCTGGAATTTTTTTGATGAGGTAACAAAGGGTTGACGAGGGAAAAATTGTTGATGTTGTGTACATGGACTTCCATTTAATACTGTGCCATACAACAGATTTGTGGAATAAATGGGAAAGTAGCAACATGGATACAAGTGACAGGAAACAGAGTAGGGTTAATGGATTTTCTTTGAGCTAGAGGAAGGTTTGTAGTTTGGAGTTGCCCCGAGGATCAGTGGTGGGACCCTTCCTTTTCCTGATGTACATTAATTACCAAGAACTTGGTGTACAGAGCATAATTTCAAAGTCTGCAGATGATACGAAACTTGAGGCATTGTGAACTGAGCAGAATAGTGTAGAAATTTAAAAGGATATAGACACATTGGTAGAATGGGCAGACAGGTGGCAGATGAAGTCCAATGTGGAGAATTTAAAAAAAATTAATTTATGCAATGGTTGGGCCAGCATTTATTACCCATCCCTAATTACCTATGAGGAGGTGGTGGTGAGCTGCCTTCTTGAACTGCTCCAGATGTGTAGCCACACCCGCAATGCTGTTAGGGAGGGAGTTCCAGGATTTTGATCCAGAGACAGTGAAGGAATGGCGACATATTTCCAAGTCAGAACGGTCAGTAGCTTGGTGGGGGGGTGTGTGTGTGTGGGGGGGGTGGGGGGGAGGACCTTCCAGGTGGTGGTGTTCCCATGTATCTGCTGTCCTTGTCCCTCTAGATGGTAGCGGTTGAGTGTTTGGAAGGTGCTGCCTATCAAGGGCTGGTGAGTTTCTGCTGTTTATCTTGTAGGTGGTACACACTGCTGCCACTATTCATCACGGTGGAGGGAATGAATGTTTGTGGAACGGGTGCCAATCAAGCGGGCTGCTTTGTTCTGGATGGTGTTGAGCTTCTTGTGTGTTGTTGGAGCTGCACTCATTCAGGCAAGTGGAGAGTACTCCATTGCACTCCCAACTTATGCCTTGTAGATGATGGACAGGCTTTAGGGAGTCAGGAGGTGAGTTACTCACCACAGCATTCCTAGTCTCTGACCTGCTTGCATAGCCACAGTATTTATATGGTTGGTCCAGTTCAGTTTCCAGTCAAGGATAAGCCCCAGGATGTTGATGGTGGGGGATTCAGCGATGATAATGTAATTAAATGTCATGGGGTGATGGTTAGATCCTTTTGTTGGAGATGGTCATTCACACCATTTGAGTCTAAGCCTGGTTATTGTCCAGGTCTTGCTGCATTTGGACATGGACTGCTTCAGTATCTGAGTCATTGCAAATGGTGCTGAACATTGTGCAATCATCAGTGAACTTCCCCACTTCTGACCTTATGATGGAAGGAAGGTCATTGATGAAGCAGTTGAAGATGTTTAGGCCTAGGGCACTGCCCTGAGGAACTCCTCCAGCGACGTCCTGGAACTGAGATGATTGACTTCCAACAACCACAACCATTTTCCTTTGGGCTAGGTATGACTCCAACAAGCAGGGAATTTTCCTCCTGATTCCCAGACTCCAGTTTTGCTCCTTGATACCACATTCGGTCAAATGCTGCCTTGATGTCAAGGGCAATCACACTCGTCTCACCCTTGGAGTTCAGCTCTTTTGTCCACGTTTGAACTAAGGCTATAATGAGGTCAGAAGCTGAGTGGCCTTGGCAGAGCCAAACTGAGCATCAGCGAACAGGTTATTGCTAAGCAAGTGCCGCTTAATAGGATTGTTGATGGTCCCTTTCATCACTTTAATTGGTCAGGTTGGATTTGTCCTGTTTGTTATGACAGGGCATGTCTGGGTAATTTTCCACATTGCCAGGTAAAGGCCATTGCTGCGAATTGGTTCATTTTAGTGGGAAGAATATGAAGAGAAAATATAAAATAGAGGGTATAATTCTCAAAGGGATGCAAGAGCACGCAGACCTGGGTATATGTATAGAAATCATTGAAGATGGCATGACAGATTGACAGTGTGGTTAATAAAGCATAACATATCCTATGCTCTACTGATAGGGCATGGAGTACAAGAGCAAGGTGGTTATGTTGAAATAAAAGCAAAATACTGCAGATGCTGGAAACCAAACAAAAACAGAAAATGCTGGAAAAACTCAGCAGGTCTAGCAGCATCTGTGAAGAGAGAAACAGAGTTAACATTTCGAGTCCATATGAAGAAGGGTCATACTGCTGGGGTTATGTTGAATTTATATAAGACACTAGTCTGGCCTCAGCTGTTTTTTTAAATTATTCATTCATGGGACACTGATGTCGCTGGCTAGGTCAGCATTTATTGCCCATCCTTAATTGCCCTTGTTTTTAAGGCATTAAAATTTAGAGGGCATTTAAGAGTCAACCACATTGTTGTGGGTCTGGAGTCACATATATGTGGAGGCTAGAGCCAGACCAGGTAAGGACAGATTTCTTTCCCAGATGGGTTTTTATCATTAGACTTTCAATTGTTTTTATACCATCTGCCGTGGCAGGATTCAAACCTGGGTACCCAGGTCGTTACCCTGGGTCTGTGGATTACCAGCAACAATACCACTAAGCAATCGCTTCCCCTAGAGTAGTGTCCCCAGTTCTGGATACATTTTAGTAAAGATGTGAAGGTGTTGCAGAGATTCAGGAGAGTGGTCCCAGGGATGAGGAACTTCAGTAATGAAGATAGATTGGAGGAGTTTTTCCTGTTTTCCTTGGAGAAAGCTGAGAGGAGATTTGATAGAGGTATTCAAAATCATGAGGAGTCTGGGACAGAGTAGATAGGGAGAAACTGTTCTCACTTGTGAAAGGATTGATTGTTGCCTTGCACTCATCAGGACAAACACAAGAATTCCAAATTTCAAACAACCACAATAATTTACACTACAGGAGAAAAGGATGATACTTGGCAAGTGCACTCTGATTGGCCAAATGCACTCTGATTGGCCAAGTACCAGAAGGGATGCAAATATGAGAAATAATACTTTCAGAATTTATTTTAAACGGATCAGGACTAAAGGGACTATCAGTACCAAAAATAGGGGATCCCAGATAAAGGAGCATTAACAACTAATGAATTGAAGCAAATGAAAACTGGCTGAGAATCTGGAAACTGTTTTCTCAAAGGCTTGTCAGGAATGGGATTCTCCATGATGGAAAGTAATAGCAATTTAATAAAGTATCCAGGAAACAGGATCCAGGTTAATGTAACAGATGAAGAAAAACCCGGCTGTAAAATAATCAACAAACCAAATGTTAATAACTTGGACCAAGTGGGAACGTTTGATTTTTGTTTAAGATATTATAAGAATATTTCATTGAACAGTGAAGTTGCTCCAGGGCCCATGAATGAGATAGAATGCTAATTAATGGGATGCCCCACTGAGGATGAAAGAAGATAGAAGAGAAAATTTGCACCAAGGAAATTTTTCTAAAATCGTTTTATTAATTGAATTGGAATAAATCACTTGAGCATAGTTCACAAAAGACATCAATCTGATATCAATGTACATTCTTACAAAGGTCAGGAATATACAGAATATTAAATTGATAACTTTCTCTTGCAGATGTTTGCACCTTTGCCTATGAACTTAACAAAAGTGTATCTGATAACCTGGTCACTACCCAAAACAATGGGACTATATAGAGAGAGATCAACAGAGATCTCCAGACAGAAAATCGCCATCATTTGATGAGATCAGATGGCATGTATGGCATGATAGGAGGACACTAGGGTGCACACAGAGATGTGAGATGTAAAGCAACTAACTTGTGGAAATGTGGCAAGGGGAATTAGCACTGAAGAACAGGTGTCAAACATGCTCAGCAACTTGAGAACAGCATGACATGAAATGGCTGTGACTCAGAACAACAAGACAACCTGTTAAAATCAACTGGGTATTGACAGTTTCTCGATCGGCATGTCATTCAGACAGACATTGAAACAATCAGAATAGACAAACACAGTGGTACCTAGTTAGATGGATTCAAATGCATTGTAAACAGTGATATAGACCTTGGGTTGGAATGATGGCTAGGGAGAAATAATATTGTACAAGAATGAATTATCTACAAGATGTATATGAGTAAAGTGTAGAGATGAAGATGTCCATGATCTATTAATATGATAAATTGTAGGTTTCTCTATTACATGTTGTTTGAGAGGTGTGATCGACTGTACCATTATCACTCCTAGATGCAGTCATGTGTAGTAACCAACTCCTAATATTTTTCAGTATTAAAGCTTGTTGAGTTAGTTAAATATTAAGTTTACTAGTCCATAGTTTCACCAGCTGCAATAAAGCAGAAAATAAAAAGAATGTTGTTTAAATTAGGATTTCCTTACAACTGGAATGATTGTTAATTCAAGGTCTTACTGATTGCTGAACCAACAGTGATAACTAATGAGCTAACATTTAACCCCTGGGTAGGTAAATAGTGCGGATTATGAAAAATAAAAGAGGGGTATATGTTGGAACATGGAGGTAAAAGCAGAACGTTAGAAAAGTAGCTTAGCATATGGAATAATAAACCATTGCTGCAAGATAAGGTGCTTTGTAATTAATGATACTAGAGACTGGATCTTGGCAAGACTGTCACAAAGATAGCCTTTGACTATAAAAGTTTGAAAGACCAAAGAATTGTAAAAGCTGTTCCCTTTGCAGACAGATAGGGTATGGGAACATACCCTAAGGGAAAAGATTACATGCAGGGGAAACATGGACCTTAAGCCTGTTCAGTTAAATGGTAGAAGGAATCCAATCAAATGAACAGAGAGGCAGAACCAGAAACACAGATAAAGAGACAGTGTTTTAAAAATAGCGACGACATGCATGCTCAGATGTGCCGTATGCTGTACCGAATTTCAATGAACCTCTCAGTGCAGGCCACTATGGCACTACATGTGACAAGAGAACACTCATCTTTTGTTAACCAACATTTACTCAAACATTCAGAGGGCTGATACTTCAAATGCTCGACACCATGATGTGCTTAAAGGATGTAAATGCATTGGAAGCAGTTCAGAGAAGGTTTACTAGACTAATACATGGAATGGGAAGGTTGTCTTATCAGGAAAGGTTGGACAAGCTAGGCTTGTATCCGTGGGAAAATGTGAAATTGTCCATTTTGGCAGGAAGAATAAAAGAGAAATATATTATCTAAATGGTGAGGGATTGTAGAGCTGAGGTGCAGAGGGATTTGGGTGTTCTTGTTTGTGAATCACAAAACACTAGAATGTAGGTACAGCAAGTAATCAGGAAAGCTAATAGAATGTTATCATTTATTGCAAGAGGAATTGAACACAAAAGTAGGGAGGTTATGCTTCTGTTGTACAGGGCACTAGTGAGACCAGTACAGTACTGGTCATCTTATTTAAGGATGTATATGCATTGGAAGCAGTTCAGAAAAGAATTACCAGACTAATACCTGGAACGGGTGGGTTGCTTTGTTGTCTTATGAGGAAAGGTTGGACAGGCTAGCCTTGTATCCGCTGGAGTTTAGAAGAGTAAGAGGTGACTTGATTGAAACACAAGATCAAGAGGGGTCTTGACAGGGTGGAGGTGGAGAGGATGTTTCCTATTGCGGGAGAATCTAGAACTAAGAATTACTGTTTAAAAATAAGGGGTCGCCCATTTAAGACAGAGATGGGGAGAGTTTTTTTCTCTCAGGAGGTCATGAGTCTGAGTCTTTGGAACACTCTTCTTAAAAAAGGTGGGAGTAGAGTCTTTAAATATTTTTAATGCAGAGTTAGATAGATTCTTGATAAGCAAGGGGGTGAAAGAATATCGAGGGTAGGAGAGAATGTGGAGTTAAGGTTAGAATCAATTCGGGCTAGATCTTATTGAATGACAGAGCAGGCTTGAGGGGAAGAGCGGCCTACTCCTGCTCCTAGTTCATATCTGTGTTCAAAATATTAAAAATAGAAGATCAAAACTACAGCTTGTGTGTATTTTGATTAAAAGCTGAGGCTGGATAGTGTACAGATTCATCACGTGGCACCAATTACATACTTTATCCAAAGATAAAATTGGAGGAAAAAGTTCCCATACTCAGCTTCAAACGAAGAATATACCGCGAACATGAAAATATGTTTTACATTGAAACAAATTTCTCCCGCCTGCTTTAATTCCAAAATACCGAGTCAGGAAGCAGGGAAATTAATCCAATCTTCACTTCAACATTCTGAAGATACAAACTTGAACTATCAATTTGTCTTTTCTCCTTAAGGTGCTGACTGTTGGGCTTTTCCAGCAATGTATTTTCATTTCACATTTCTAGGTTTGCCATTACCTTCTATTGTTCCTCACTGTATTGCTGCCAAAAAAAAAAAATAAATCGGTGTTTCTGCGTTGGATGAATGCATGTCTGATACAATACGCAGATTGTAACTTCCAGTAGTTAATGCAGTTTCACCAGCCTTCAAAAGGCAAGAGGATATGTCTTAAGCAGTTGTAGTGGCAAATATCTTTAAGGTTTACCAATCTTTCAACAGCAGGTATTTATGGTTAGCAAAAATACAGTTCAACATATTTAAAATTTCAGAATTAGCCACAAGTTTTCAAAACCGTAGATTAGCGATAAGGTGATTACTATGAGAATTAATCCTTTCCATTTGAGAGTACTGACATACACACTAATCAGAAAAGCTTGCACAACTGTCATTTGAATATTTACTTTAACATTAATACGCTCAGAGTTTCTCCTTTACTCTTTCCTCAACGAAAAGTAAACTAAAAATATCGATTTCCCAGAGAGTTGAAAACCTTTAGGGTTCACGGGTCACGAAATGTGTATACCAGTTGTTATCATAAGTCATAAAGATGTGGAAAGTCCAGGGTTTGCCCTTTTATGTTTGCCAAGTTACACAACCATGGCAGGAGACAGGGATGGAATACGAATATTCGCTAACCGTCCTTGGCAAGTAGGAATTAATCATTAAGTTCCCATCACTCTTGCTGGAAGCATTCTTTTGAGGACAAGCCTAATCCTTCTTTGCCTGGCTTTGATGATTCCATGGCTGAAAAACTAGATTTCTATCTGTGTTCCAAAAAGGATCACTGATAGGAATGCCTATATTACATTCCCTGGGAAAATTTTTTTTTGGGGGGGGGGGGGGGGGCTGGGGGGGGGGGGGGGTGAAGAGAAACAGTAGAAACATAGTGGCAATGTTACCAGGCTAGTAATCCAGAGGTCTGAACTCATTCTCCAAAGGCACAATTTCAAATCCCATCATGACAGCTGGAGGAATTTAAATTCAATTAATTAATACATCTGGAATGAAAAGCTAGTCTCATTAATAATGATCATGAAACTATCAGATTATCATTACAAGACCCATCTGGCTCACTAATGTTCTGCAGCAGAGGAAACCTGCTGTCCTTACCTGGTGTGGCCTATGGAACTCCAGAGCCACTCAGCTGTATCAAACCACTATAGAAAAAGGTGAAAAAATAAAACTGGACCGACAACCCCAGAGTCTGCCTAGGCACCGGAAATAACAACGGCACACCTAGTCCTGTCAATCCTGCAAAGTTCTCCTTACTAACCAAAATTGGGAGAACTGTCCTACTGGCTAATCAAGCAATAATGTTAACAGTCATACTCAATCATTTTTTAAAATCTTTCATGGTACGTGGGTGTCACTAGCAAGGCCAGCATTTGTTGCCCATCCATAATAGCCTTTGAACTGAGTGACTTGCTAGGCTGTTGCTGTGGATCTGGAGTCACATGTAGACCAGACCAGGTGAGCATGGAAGATTTCCTTCCCTAAAGCACAATTTTGAACCAGATGGGCTTTTACAGCAATTGAAGATAGTTTCATGGTCACCATTACGGAGGCTAGCTTTACATTCCAGATTTATTAATGAACTTCAAATTCCACCAGCTGCAGTGGGGGCTTTGAACCCACGTCACCAGAGCATTAGCCTGGGTCTCTGGATTACTGGCGCAGTGACACTACCACTACGCCACAGTCTCCCCACGAATATCTCACAACCAATATTCCAGGCTTTTCCATCATCTTCATCCCTGGGTATATCCTGTTCACCAGCAGGACAGACCCACCAGAGATGGCAGCACAGTGGTATTACAGTCAGGAGGGAGTGGCCCTAGGAATCCTCAACTTTGACTCTGGACCCTATGAAGTTTCATAGCATCAGATCAAACATGGGCAAAGAAACATCCTCCTGATTACCACCTACTGCCCTCCTTGAATCAGCACTCCTCCTTGTTGAGCGCCATTTCGAAGAAGCACTGAGGGCGGCAAGGGCAGAGGCTCTGGAAAGGAGACGTCAATGTTCAATACCAGGAGTGGCTCAGTAGCACCACTACTGACAGAGCTGGCTGAGTCCTGAAGGACATAACCACCACACTGGACCTATAAAAGTGATACACTTTGGAAGGAGTAATTTGACAAGTATTCAATGAATGGCATGACACTAGGAAGTTCTGAGGAACAAAGGGACCTTGGCGTGTGTGTCCATAGATCTCTGAAGGCAGAGGGGCATGTTAGTGGGGTGGTGAAAAAAGGCATATGGGACACTTGCCTTTATCAATCGAGGCATAGATTACAAAAGTAGGGAGGTCACATTGGAGTTGTATAGAACCTTGGTGAGGCCACAGCTGGAGTACTGTGTGCAGTTCTGGTCACCACATTATAAAAAGGATGTGATTGCACTGGAGGGGGTGCAGAGGAGATTCACCAGGATGTTGCCTGGGGTGAAAAATTTAAGTTATGAAGAGAGGTTTGATAGACGTGGGTTGTTTTCGTTGGAGCAGAGAAGAATGAGGGGTGGCCTGTTCGAGATGTACAATATTGTGAGGGGCATGGACAGGGTGGATAGGGAGCAGCTGTTCCCCTTAGTTGAAGGGTCAGTCATGAGGGGACACAAGTTCTAGGTGAAGGGCAGGAGGTTCAGGGGGATGTGAGGAAAAACTTTTTTACCTAGAGAGTGGTGACGGTCTGGAATGCACTGCCTGGGAGGGTGGTGGAGGCAGGTTGCCTCACATCCTGGAGGCAAGTACCTGGATGAGCAATTGGCACGTCATAACATTCAAGGCTATGGGCCAAGTGCTGGTAAATGGTATTAGGTAGGTAGGTCAGGTGTTTCTCATGTGTCGGTGCAGACCTGATGGGCCGAAGGGCCTATTCTGCACTGTGAGATTCGGTGATTCTGTGCTGCAGGTGGCGAGGAAACTAAGAGGGGAAAAACTACTTAACCTCGTCCTCACAAATCTACCTGTCCCAGATGCGCCTGTCCATAACAGTACTGCAAAGGAGTAGCCAGCACACAGTGCTTGTCGAGATGAAGTCACACCTTCACACCGAGGACATCTTCCATCACATTGTATAGCACTACCACTCTGCTGAATGGGATAAACTCAGAATAAATCCAGCAGCTCAAAATTGGGTATTCATAAGATGCTGTGGGCTATGAGTCGTAGAAAAACTGCGTTCAACCACAACCTGTAAATTCATGGCCTGGCATATCCCTCACTCCACCACTACCATCAAGCCAGGGGACCAACTCTGGCTCATTGAGGAGGAGTGTAGGTTACCAGAAGCAGCAGATATACCTAAAAATGGGATGCCAACCTGGTGACATTGCAACACAGGACTACATGCATGCTGAATAGCAGAAGTAACATGCAACAGGCAGAGCTAAGGTGATTCCACAATCAATGAATCAGATCAAAACTCTGCAGTCCTGTCACATCCAGTGATGAATGGTGGAGGACAATTAAACAACTAACTGGAGAAGGGTCCAAGTATGTCCTATCCACAACAGCTGGACAAACCAATCCAGCCAATTACACCTCATCAGTCTACTCTCAATCATCAGCAAAGATGGAAGACGTTGTTAAACTACTATCTAGCAGCGCTTACTCAGCAACAACCTACTCACTGATGCTCAGTTTGGGAAGCAGGGCCATTCAGTTCTAAACCCCATTACAGGCTTGGAACAAACATGGCCAAAACAGCCACCCTCATGAAGGGAATCGAGAATGACTGCCCTTCACATCAAGACAGCATGACAAGTGCATGGCATCAAGGTCCCCTAACAAAGTTGAAATTGATGGAATCTTTGCGGCAGCCGGGGTGGGGGGGGGGGGTGCTCTCCAATGGTTGGAGTCATACCTAACACAAAGGAAGTTGCATATGGCTGATGAAGGTCAATCATCTCAGTTCTAGGTCGTCGCTACAGGAGTTCCTCAGGGTAGTGCCCTCGGCCCAAACATCTTCAGTTACGTCATCTGTGAGCTTTCATCCAACATATCAGAAATGGGGAAATATCCCCTGATGATTAGAGTGTCCAGTTCCATTCACAACTCCACAGATAATGAAGCAGTCAATGCCCACATGCAGCAAGACCTGAACAACATTCGCACTGGAGCTAAGTGGCAAGTAATATTTGTACCCCACGAGGGCCAAGCAATGACCACTTCCAAAAATGGAGTCTGACCACCTCCCCATAACATTCAACAGCATTAACATTATTGAAATTCCACCCCCCACCACCACCCTCCCCAACCCACCAATAACATCTTGGAGGTAATCACTATGATGGAATTCTCCCATTCTCCCCACTGGATGAGTACAGCTCCAACAGCACAAGAATCTCAACTGCATCCAGGGCAAAGCAGCCCACTTGAATGACATCCCATCCACCACCTTAAACATTCACTCCCTTCATCACCAACACACAAATTGCAGTGGTGTGTACCATCTACAAGATGCACTGTAGCAACTCAACAAGGCTCCTTCAACAGCACCATCTAAACCCACGACCTACTGCAGCTATTCACCACCATCTTCTCAAGGGCAATTAGGGATGACAATACATGCTGGCTTTTCCAGCAATGTAAACAAATAAAAAAATCCCCAGAGTACTCTTGAAAGCTTAAATGTCCAAACTATGACCTGTAAGGTTGGCAATCTGCACTGTAAAGCTCAGGCATGCCAGTTTCTATTTCCATCAATATTATCTGCTCACTGGCTTGTCTCGTTTGAAATTTGTGGACTTATAGGTTCAACAAGGACTGTTATCACTATTATATTACTTGTGGATAATTCTTCTTTAAGTACTACACCAGGCTCAATAAATGTATACCTTTTACATAGCCATGAGGATCTTCTGCTATACAATAAAGTTTCCACAAAGGCAAAACGATATGACACTGCTGATTTACTGTATTAAATTTCATGAAACATTTAAGATTCAACTCTCATGGAAACCCAACATCCTTAGAAGTCTCCAAACGAAAAGCTACTCTAAAATCCATGTAAGCACTTCCCATTTACATGTCAATAAAGCATTTGCTCTTCAGAGAACTCTGGCACTGAGAAGAGGCAATGTTTGGGAATCTGAAAAGATGAATAGCAATCTTATTCACATCTGCTTATCAGGCTAACACTACTCAGCTGGGCAACTGCTTTTTTTAAGCTAGGACTATCCTACTCAATAGAGCACTGGTGTCCAGGGTCTTAGTAAGCAGAATAGGAAGAATTCCAGTCCAATAGACAAGTATGCCCCTAGAGGTCAACTGATGAGTCAGCCTGGCTGGTTACTTATCAATAGTAGCTTGGCTTTTGGCTGACCTGAAAGGCCCTGCTATGATAAATAATACAAGGATAGATTTGGTTTTGGTTCCAATGTCACTACCAAGTGCATCATCTTGGAGCAAAGCCAATCTCGAAAAGCTCTTCCATACTACATTCCTACCCCGTTCTCCCTCCAGTAAAGGAGGATAAAGATGTTTTAGCCATCTTGTACTATAATTCTAATAGCAGCAATTAGGGAACATTATTGAACCCATTTCTTCACCCAACAAGACGGCACTTTTAAAAAAAAAGTGCTTCTGATATTAACAGAAATAATTTTGGTCATTTTATTTCATGTTGTTGAATGTAATAATCACGAGTGAAACACAGAACTAACTGGATTTCACCTGACCCTTAGCGCTGCATAAGATGTGGAAGCACATTTTTTCTTCCTTGGCAAAATATTCATATAATACCTCAGCTATAACCAATTTTCCAAGTGCAAACCCATTTTTTGGTCCCTAAACGGCTCTACTCCTTTTACCACCCTTTTATGTTGGCTGCCAGTCTCTTTTCATACTCCCTTTTTGATTTTCTTGGTTGCTTTTTCACCTCTTTGGAACATTCTATATTCAGCCTGGTTCTCAATTGTATTTTCTACCTGACATCATCTTTATCTTAATTTCGCTCTCTTTTGTCATTGAGAGCACTCTGGCTTTGTTTGTCCTACTTTTCCCTTTTGAGGAAATATAGACTGTGCCAGAACACTCTTTGTTCAGCTACCATTTTCCTACCAACTTTTGATTCCAATTTATTTAGCCCAGACCTGTGCTTAGCCCACTGAAGTTGGCTTTCCCCTGGTTAACTATTTTTACTCTGGATTGTTCTTTGTCCTTTTCTATTGTCAGCCTAAAGCTTATGATAAAATGATCCCTAAATGCTCTCCTATTGACACGATCCAATTGACCCACCTCATTCCCAAGAACCAAGTCTATTCAGTGCCTCCTTTCTCATTAGACTGGGAACATATTGCTATAGAAAATTCCTCTGAAAACACTCTAAACACTCAACCCTCTCTGCCTTTTACACTACTACTATCCCAGTCTATATTTGGATAATTAAAGTCCTCCATTATATCTACTCCATAACTTTTGTAGAAGTAAACTAATAGAGAGGTACAAGTTACATTAGCTTTGACAGTGATTTGTTCAAGAACAAAGTATTCCTTGGCATTAAGATACAATGGGTTTTCATTCAATATCTCCAGCAGAATACTGACTGAATAAGGCATATAGTAGCAGAATTTCATTCAAGGTGATAACTTTGATGACAGCTCAGAAGATCAGATGGGGGTGTGGGAGGGAAAAAAGTCTGGAACTAAATTATTGTACCCCTGAGCAGAACTGATACAATGGGCAGCAAATATTGATTGTAAAATGAGCATGGCTGGCTTACAAAAGCAATTGGTGGCACTGAGCCTGAATCAATAGCTACTGTAGACCAAAAAATAATTTGCGGCAGGCTCTGAATTGCTCAACTTGCTCCCTCAGTGATTTCTGGCAGCCAGAACTGTTTTGTGTGGTACATTTTGAAGACAAAAGCATCCATCATCTCAAAATACATCTTCATATACTTTAACTCAAGAGGGAACTGAAAATGAAATACCAATCCCTTCACTACTGAGGTTTTTGACAAATTCAGTCAATTGCCCTACCAATACTTTCTGGAAAACTATCAAAAACTTAGTGAACTTGAGCACATACTTTCTCATTAAACCTCTAAAGTAAAGATTGCTTAGATTTAAAATACATGCAACTTCTTGCAGCAGGAGACACAGATATCCTGCCCACAACACTCCACCCCTAATCTGGGAAATAGAGGGATCAGCCCTTTAAGCTAATGATGTTACTGACCAACGGTGCAAGTCTATGCTTGGGTGTATGAGGAGGCACCAGCTTTAAGCTAAATCCCTACTAACCAATGGAATTGAATACCTAGACCCTTGGGAAGAATTAGTACAACTCTGGAAATTTTCTGCTTTATCCATCTTTTCAGAATCCATGTCAAAGCCTGGTCTCTTTCCCAGTTGTGGCACCAGTAATTTTGTTCAGAGACCATTAATCAGTCTGTTACTTGGTTCAATTTTTTTTTTTTAAACTTCCATTTCTTTCCTCTTTTTGAAGGTTATTTTGTTTTTTTCACATTGCGACACTACATTTTTGATGTATTTTTAGTCACATCACTGTTATTTATCGTGGAACGTAAACACACCTTCCCATGCCACATCTCCATTATACACTTCCAATTCCTCAGCTGACTGGGTAGTCATACTTCTCCATTAGTATGAGGCACAATCATGGTAGGTTAGGTGTAGATGTTCAAGGTGCATGAATCCAAAGATGAAGTGCAGAATTCAAATGTTGACCTTTGAGCAGGATAGGATGCTCGAACAAACCTTGCCTCTGGTTGTGCCCAATCATTGCACTTTCTTTGGACACTCAGTTTCACGACCAATCTTTAGTTGGTCTAGGTGATAACATAGCTGTCCATCAGTCTTAACTCCAGGAGTAGGTGGTTCTCTGCAGTTTAGGAGAATGAGAGGCAATCTCATTGAAACTTACAAAATTTTGAGGGGGCTTGATAGGGTGGATGCTGAAAGATTGTTTCCATTGGTTGGGGAGTCCAAAACACAGGGGCACAGTCTTAGGAAAAGGGGCTAATCATTTAAGACTGATGGGGGAAATGGTGGCGTAGTGGTAATATCATTGGCTAGTAATCCAGAAGCCCAGGCTAATGCTCTGGGCACACAAGCTCAAATCCCACCATGGTAGCTGGATTGTAAATTCAATTAAAATAAATCTGGAATATAAAGCTAGTCTCAGTAATGGTGGCCATGAAACTATCAATTGTTGCATAAACCCATCTTGCTCACTAATGTCCTTTAGGGAAGGAAATCTGCCGCCCTTGCCTGGTCTGGCCTACATGCGACTCCAGATTCATAGTGGTGTGGTTGACTCTTAACTGCCCTCTGAAATGGCTAGCAAGCCACTCAGTTCAAGGGCAATAAGGGATGGGCAACAAATGTTGGCCTTGGCAGTGACACCCACATCCCATGAAAGAATAAAAAAAAATGTAGAGAAATTACTTCACTCAAGAGAGTTGTGCAGCAGCCAAGTGAGATGGATTTCCATGTCGTAAGATGCAAGGGACATAGCCTTGTGAGACCAGAGAAAATAGGACTATGACTGGCTGCATCTTTCAGTTTGGCCATGCAATGCAACCATTTGAAAATGGCTTGCTAGCCAATGTCATATAATGCCTTTCATTTTACATAATGGCCAATTGTGTTATTCAGTGACACTGTAGCTCACTTGGCTGCTGCAGAACATATGACAGCATCCTGTTCAAACTTATCTCAACACCATCCTCATGGAAGAGCAACAGCAATTTGCAGCTGCATATGCATTGCTCACACCTGTAACACTTCAGTTATGAAGCTAATGCATGGTTTACTTCCCAGAAGTCACTAGTCTCTAGGATATTTTTATCTTCAATTTGCAACATGTTTATTTTTTAAAAATGATTTGCAGTATCCAGTTATACTAGGTCTATTGGAATTTTCTCTCCACTCTAACCTCACATCCATTTTAATGATCACAAATTTGAATGGTGTTCCCCTGAACTCTCTTTTCCTATCTCTTGAACCCTAAATATACATAGCACACAATAAACTCACTGTCCTTCCTATAACCCCTCCTTTCGTTCCTCTGACAATCTTCAGGCATTTAAAAAGCCAACACCCAGGTTTTAACTGCCTAGTATGGCTGATATAGATTCCCTCTTATTTAAATTAAACTTTCCTTTGGCTGACTCATCAAAAGCATATATTTTGCATCATCTAAATCATTACTTATTGATTTAACTGGTCTTATCTTCTCAGCCGTGGATGGTAACCTGCATTAAGGCCTTTGATCTGTCATCTCTATTTCTAAAAATATACACAAGTTGAATTTATGACATGCTAGATCTGAAGCTTAAATTAAACTTTACATTTGCAGAAAATTCAGAAAGCCTCCAATTGCTTTAGTAAGTAGATATGTTGTATTTTTTTAAGATGTATTGTTTCATTTTATGGTCTACCATTTTACTTGATCTACAAAAAATGAAACCCAGCCAATGGCAAAATCTAATATTTTCCAGCTCTCCATGTCACTTCAGACTCAGTTTCAGTCAGATGTGCTAAGGAAGCTACCAGTAGAATTAAAGGCACAGCTACTTGGAAGGAGATTGCCGAGTACTTGGTTCCAATGGAGAGATGAGCAAGGTGTAGTGACCGATACCCCACAAAGATCTGAGCAGAAATGGGGAGTAAGTTAATTATTGCACAAACCCATGTTGGAAGCTAACAGATAAGGAAGGATACCATTTGAAGCACCGTGCACAACCATTACACTTTCATTATGTCAAAGCTCCCTGACATACATTGCTCAAAGCTGAAGGTGGCAGTCTAGGAGTAAACGGTTCTAAGGCATTGAGGCTGTTATGCACCTTTGCTGTCCAGTGGTTTCCCAGTTTTACAAAAGTAGGTTCAAGAAAAGGAATGATTAAATTTATCGAAGTTCCAGGGTTGAGTCAGGCCTTCCATCACAGAACACAAAGATCAAAAATATTAGGAAGGTGCACAAAGAAAGCTTCTGGTAAATTAGAAGGTTTTTATTATTAGATTTTGCCATTGGCTGGACTTCATTTTTTGCGATGCCCTAGAGCCACCCAGCAAGCTGGGTGTCTGCTAAATACAGAAATCCAGCACTACAAGCAAGAGTGTTCAATCCAATCCAATATAACAACACAAAATCAAAACCACAAAATGTTGTCCACAGTAAAAGTGCAAGAGCAAGTGTGTATGAGCAGATGCGAATGATCAAAAATGGATTATGAAAAATAGGACTGGGCAGTCAATGAGAGAGAGGATTGCTAATTGACAACAATCACATTGGTTTCTTCATGAATGAGTGGATGATTTCCAACCTTGCAGCCATTATAACTGTCTTTCACTAGGATGAAACAATGCCTAAATTTAGTGAGATATTATTGTTTATTCCAAAGACCTACAATCCAGAGACAGGGAGAAAAAGCGGTTGCTTTAGGTGCTCTGTACATGATAGAATGATGCAGCAAAGATGATGACCATTCAGCCCATCATGCCTTTACAGGGTAATTGAAATGCTATCCAGCTAATCCCACTCACCTACTCTTTCCCACATTTATTCCCTCTTCATAGTATTTATCCAATTCTCTTTTGAAAGTTAATACACTGTAACCTCTCCAGTCTGGAATGCTTGGGAACAAGAAACTTCTGGATTTCAGGATGTTCTAGATTATAGAATGACAATAGAACAAGTGCGAGAATCGGAAAATTTTTGAGATACAAATAGTTACCTAAAGCATTAAATATTATAAAATAGTAATAAAATATGTTTTACTTATTCAAATAATGCATCTTCCATTGAAGTACTGTATAAAAATGATCTGAAATGATGCTGAGTGTTGCTAGGGGTGTTTCGAACAATAGGACTGGAGAAGTTACAGTGTAGTGGTTTTTATGCTGGAATTGATTTGTTCTTTTTGCTTTTAATCTGCTGTCCAAGATTTTAGCACCTTATTTATTGTTGTACAATTTTATTTCACCATTGAAATATTTGATATTCAAATGCGTTTGCAAAAATGCAATCCTTTTTTAAAATAGTAAAAACTTTTTTAAAACACTAGTTTCTAATCTTGTTCCTGATCAAAACTCTTTGCTGGAACTGATTGCTGCTGAAGCTCTACTGGTAATACACCAAGTACAATGACATCCTCTCTCTCAGCAACAAAAAGTGTATCCTTCCTATCCCTGATCAGGAACACACAGTCAGAGGCTACTTGTTCCTGAGCTTGTATCATGAGTGCCTTGGAGGAGAGAGGAACAGCAAGCATGGCAACAAACCAGGTAGAGAAATACTAGACACGAGACCATCTCCTTCCCAGCTGTGTATGAATATACCAATAACCTGCTCCGTTATCTGTTTACTAATTGTATTCCCCCTGTGATTGAATAGTATGTGGTTAAAAAATGAGGAGAAATAAAACAAATACACAAGTGAGAAACATATACTACAATGCAAAAGCTAATCTTAAAGCAGTATTGCATTCAAGATTACTTCTGTATTCCAAGCAACAACAGTTGCACAGAATCACAGAATCTCAGTGCAGAAGAGGCCCTTCGGCCCATCGAGTCTGCACCGACACGTGAGAAACACCTGACCTACCTACCTAATCCCATTTACCAGCACTTGGCCCATGGCCTTGAATGTTATGACGTGCCAAGTGCTCATCCAGGTACTTTTTAAAGGATGTGAGGCAACCCGCCTCCACCATCCTCCCAGGCAGTGCATTCCAGACCGTCACGAAACTAATATTAAGTGCAGTATTTTGTAATCATTCCCTTAGGCATTAAATGCATAATCATAAAATGGGAGCAACTCTACCCTCTTCAGCAGCAGTTTGTAGTAAAGTAGGTGATCTTTATTCTATCGACACTGCTTAAAATGCTGCAAGCAACATCCACAATTTTCTGGAAGCTTAAGAAAATTACTGATTTATTCCATTCTCTTTAATGATCGAATTGACAAGGAAATATTTTTATTCAACCACAATATCAAAATTATTGTCCTTCCCTAGTGCTTCACATATCTATGCAGTTCCCAGCAGGGCAGCTGAAGATGTGTAGGTTTAATCTATCACTAATGCATCTACACTTAACAGATTATATAGAACCCACTAAATGTAAGCAAAGAACTTGAACACAACAGTTCAGCAATAAAATGGGTATTTTTCTCTCTAGCAATGAAAATACATGTTTGAAGATGGCTTCAATGTAAAGCCTTAATAACAAAAACGTGTCCACTATTCAATTCATGCTTGTTGGAAGCGTTATAAATGTTGAGACACATTCTGTTTCAGGAACCTGATGGGATGGCAATATAAAAGTTGAATAAGCTGGAATCTCTCATGTATACACCTGCTAGCAAGTCAGTTGTAGAAGCAGGCTGCAGGCCTGCAATGAATACATTTCAAGGACTAAGGAAACTTAGATAAAGCTGGTTAATGAATCAATTAAACTAATCAGAGGATGAAAGTCAACCGAATGTGGCAATGTGCCATTTCCCAGTCCCAAATTGGCATTTAGACTATTTAGATGCTTCCCTTTTAACAGTTGATTCCCTTCGGAGAGTGATCAAATAAAGCAGCATACTCCACCATGCCAATTTTGACAATGCTCTGGAGATGTGCACTTCTGGCATATCAGACAAAACAGCCCTTTTGTTTGCCTCCCTTGTGGTGTAATGCCTAGGGTCTCAACTGTGAACCAATGAACCCATCAAGCTTAAGCATTACATACAACCGGGCTGTTGGAGCATTAGGCCATCGGAAGATTGCGCTTTTTTGTGCTCTCAGCCACCTTCGGGCTCTATTCTGAGAGAGATGGTTATTTTAATTAAGCGGTAGTGTGTAATTGTAAGAATACAGTTACAATAACATTAAGGATTTTAAACCACCTATTGATTAACTAGTTGACTTCTATCCTGCAAGTGGGTTACAGCACAAGTGGGTGTTGGTTTCCTTTGTAGATTTCTCAATACAAGGTTTGTAAAAGACAATTAAAAAAACAAACAAGCACCCAATGTATAAGTCTCATCTCGCTTTTACGTCAAGATATAAAAACAAAAAGAAAAAACATTAAAGTTACACTAATGTGCACATTTTGACACTTTATTTCACAGCATTTATTTGAATGACAGCTACTTGGGGTATTCCATCAACAAGGTGATGCTAATTACCCTATATAGCTGAGCTGTCTATAGTTTTGAGGCTGTTTATGGGGGATTCTGTGTACATATTCAAACAAGAAATAATTGGCAATGTGGAGGATTACAACAAACTACACTAAATGAGATAGAGTAGAATTGCTACCTTGAATAAATTGAAGTTATTTTTAATTTTGGCGCAAAAATGTTGAAGTATCAAGATCTTTGTCTGTTTTTAGAATTTTAATTTCCTTGACTAATGTTCGGAAAAAGACTGAATGATAAACAAATTAAAAAGTTTGTCTACACGGCAGCAAATTAAGATTGCTATATTAGAAACTGAGCATTTCCAAATAGTTATGGCGCCTCCAGCCCGTGCTTGTAAAACCCAAAACCAAACATCCACTGTAATATGTAATTCTGTGATGGGGCAACACTTGCTGAACAATCTCAAGTGCACTAAAAGCTACACTAACAACCAATTTAAGATATCAGTCAAGTTGTAACGTGGCTCATTTATGCTTGCTAGAAGTGACATACATTCATACACCGGAACCAGTTCTCTGCAAACAAAAGGAATATGTTCAAGCCTTGCACCTTTTTTGAATTATCTGGCAGCTTGGGGAGCCTACAGTTCCTCATTGCTTTCTCCATGGCAACGCCTCAGCCAGTCACTGTCAACCAGCCAACCAATCAGCACCCTATTCTCTGGTGTATAAATCGTTGTGATCGTTTGAAATTTAGTGTTCTTGCGTTTGACCTGATGAGTGCAAGATGAAAAGCTTCGGCAAAATGCATCCCCTTTCGGCAATAGTAATATTACTAACATGCTCCTCAAAGCAAATGCAGTAGAACCGGGACGTTATACCTCCAAGTTGAAACATGCAACTTTGTGCATAGTTCTCCACACAGGAAGTTCTTGGTACTGACAGTACCATTCGCAGGAGCACAAGTGAGATGCCAGTCCCCTCAGGTTGCACACACATTAGCAGGTGTAGTAAGGAGAGATAAGGAAGTGTAGTGCTTGTTTGCTCTCTCCATCCTAGCAAAGGAACATGTGTTTGAAGAATGGAAAAAAAACTCAAGAGCTGCTTTTGTAGTACAATATCAGAACCATTTCAACCTGAATGAATCTTAGTTCATAGCCACCCATTATCGTCCAGTTGTTCCAGGCTTCTGTGTATAAGTAGGAATTGTACCATTAATAAAGAAACTGGCATGTAATAAAGAAACCGAACATGTCAAAAATCTTCAAACATTAGCAAAAACCAGAACAATAAAATAAAACTTATGAAAATGCTGCCTTCCAAAGACTCTGGAAATAAGTATGTTTCAGCAGATCATCTGTTGTAGCCAAATAGTCCATTGACGCCAAGCATCAAGACTCTTAAATACTCTTGCAATGTGGGCCTTTATTGCAAGAGGATTTGAGTATGGGAGTAAAGAGGTCTTGCTACTATTGCACCTGGAGTATTGTGCACAGTTTTGGCCCCCTTACCCAAGGAAGAACATGCTTGCCACAGAGGCTCACCAGGCTGATTCCTGGGATGGCAGGATTGTCCAATGAGGAGAGATTGAGGAAACGGCCTGTATTCTCTAGAGTTTAGTGTTCTCATGGGTATTGCAGGGAGGTGTTTCACCTGGGTGGGGAGTCTAGAACCAGAGGACATAATTTCATAATAAGAGGCAGACTATTTAGGACTGAGATGGGAAAGAATTTCTTCAGAGGGTGGTGAATCTTTGTAATTTTCTACCCCAGAGGGCTGAGGGCTCAGTCATTGATTATGCTCAAGATAGAGATTGACAGGTTTTTAAAAGATATTAAAGATGTCAAGGAGTATGGGGATAGTGCAGGAAAACGGCACTGAGGTAGATAATCAGCCATGACCTAGCTGAATGGCAGAGGTTAGAGGGGTCGAATAGCCTACTCCTGCTCCAATGTTCCTATACATTCTTTCCCAGAGCAAAAATACTCAACTACTTCAACAGCATGGGACAAAATATGCAATCCCATCCAAACCACCACAAATTTCAAAGACTAATTTCACAACAAATCCTACCAAAATGAAAGCAAACAAGGATGTCCAAGTGTTATAGTTGACAGTAAGTGGAGTTTAGCAAAATGTTCTGCAGATTTATGGCAAAGATTTTAGATCTTCAGTTGGAAACTCAGTCACAGTTCAATACTGCTGCTGACCACACTTCACTGACTGCTTGAAATCTTATACTTAGCCACTACCAAATCGTGTCCATCAAATACATACATCATTTAAACAGTGCTACTACTGTCAGGAATGGCGTGATTAGGGTACAACATGAATCCGTTACTAACTAAATGTACAAGAGAAATTCAAATACCTGCCAGGATACATACTCTTAAAAATATCATCTCCCTACAGTTCCACCATATCCAAAAAACAATCGACAGGTGGAACAAAAGGAGGTTCACGGATTTGTTATTTTATTATTTGCAAGTTGCTTCATCTTCACAAGCTTTTTACATTACAGGATAAGTGAGCTTGTGAATTAGATAACAGACATTAAACTTCTTCAAAGAAAGGTGAATGTTTGATTTTGTGTGTGAAAGAAGAATTTTCAGTTGGAAGTAAAGTAAGTTTACAGAGGAGCAGGCATAAACATTATACTGATGTTTTCCCTCTAATTGAAATGCACTATGTGCACACCTGCTTTGCCCTACCCCTTCAGAGGTAACCTTGAAAACTTCAAAGCTGTCCAGCTTGCAAGTCAGAACCATTAATGTTTAACTTAAAGGCTACTTTAAACTAACATGGAAATTGAGAAATATCACAACCCAGCCCTTTATAGGGTGTTTTAACCACGTCTTTGTTTGGCAGAAGCATGGTCGTGTTACAATCTTCTGAGTTTTGTCTCTCATGGGCAATAAGTAAACAGTTAAGACTGTGTAAGTAAAATGTGACAGAAAAACACCACCTTTTATACAGTTTCTCTGGGTCTCCAAAGGAAAACATAAGATTTATACCAGGCAGATTACGCAATTGTGTGAAGAGCACTGTGGTGGGTGGTCTTGCTTTCAAAACCAGACTTGCATATGAAATAGACTGGCTCAGAGAAGTTCTGAATATCTAAAGGGTTTTTGCAACCTTTGCATTACATTGTAATGATAATGCTCTCTGCTATTTGATAAACTCATTTGACTAAGTCTCAATTACAAATAGTCCCATTGTCTCCACACAGCATGGTTGATTTCATCCCCGCGCCCCCACCCCCAACCACCAAACAAAGGCAGAAATTATTTTCAGAAGTCACGATTTCATTTTGAGTTTGCAATATGTTGACCTACCTAAGGTTTAATGGAAATGAACACTATTTCTCTCCTCCCCCACCAACACCCCCCCCCCCCCCCCCCCCCCCCCCCCCCCCCCCCCCCGCCACCCCAACCCCGCCCCATCCCACCCCACCCCGCCAAAAAATCTTTACAGTGCAGGAGGTAGTCATTCAGCCCATTGAGTCTGCACTGGCTCTCTGAAAGAACAGTCTACCTAGTCCCAATTCCCTGTCTTATCCCCATAACCTTGCACATTCTCTCTTTTCAGATAGCAATCCAATTTCCTTATGAACACCTCGATCAAACCTGCCTCCACCACTCTCTCAGGAAATTCGTTCTAGACTCCAACCACTCTCTGGGTGAATTTTTTTTTTCCTGACCTCGCTTTTACTCCTTTGTCCAATTATTTTGAATCTGCGCCTTCTAGTTCTTGATGTTCTTGAGTGGGAACAGTTTCTCACTATTTACCCTGTCCATACCCCTCAGGATCTTGAATACCTCTATCAAGTCTCCTCTCAGCCTTCTTTCCTCCAAGGAAAACAGTCCTAACCTCTCCAATTTATCCTCATAGCTACAGTTCTTTACCTCTGGAAACATTCTTATAAATCCCCTCTGTACTCTCCCCAATGCCTTCATATCCTTCCTCAAGTATGGCACCCAGGACTGGATGCAGTACTCCAGATGAGGCCTTAGTAATGCCTTATACAAGTTCAACATGACCTCCTTATCTTGTACTCAATGTCTCTATTAATAAAGCCCAAGATACTATCTGCTTTATTAACTGATCTCTCAACATGCCCTGCCATCTTCAATGACTTGTGTACATATACAGAGAGGTCCCTCTGTTCCTGCACCTCCTTTATAGAGTCTCTCCCTTTATTTTATACTCTCACTCCATATTCTTCCTGTTAAAATGAATTACCTTGCACTTCTCTGCATTGAACTTCATCTGCCACTTGTCTACCCAATCCACCAACATACCTATGCCCTTTTGAAATTCAAGGCTATGCTCATCACAGCTGGCAATGTTTCCAATCTTTGTATCATCTGCAAATTTGGAAACCATGCCCTGATCACCACAGTCCAGGTCATTAATATATATCACGAAGAGCAAGGGTCCCAACACTGACCACTACAAACTGTCCTCCAATCTGAACAACAACCATTTATCATTACACTCTGTTTCCTGTCCCTCAGCCAATGTCTTATCCAAGTGCTTACGTTCCCTTTTATTCCATGAGCTAGAATTTTGCTCAAGTCTGTTGTGTGGCACTGTGTCAAATACCTTTTGAAAATATAATACACCACAAGGAAACTACAAAGGTACGAGGGGTGAGTTGGCTAAGATAGATTGAGGAACTTCATTAAAAGGCATGACAGTGAATAGGCAATGGGTAATATTTAAGGAACGAATGTATGCATCGCATATATTCCTTTCTGGCACAAAAAACACAAGAAAAGTGACCCACCCATAGCTAACAAAAGAAATTAAGGAAAGTATTAGGTCCAAAGAGGAGTTGCTAGAAAAAGTAGCAAGCCCGAGGATTGGGAGCAGTTTAGAATTCAGCAAAGGAAGACCAAGAGATTGATTTAGAGAGGAAAAATAGAGTATGAGAGCAAAGTTGCAAGGAATATAAAAGCGGACTGTAAAAAGCTTCTATAAGTAAGTAAAAAGAAAAAGATTAGTGAAGACAAATGTAGGTCCCTTACAGATGGCAACAGGAAAATTTATAATAGAGGACAAGGAAATGGCAGAGCAATTAAACCACTTTAGTTCTGTAATCACAAAGGAAGACACAAATGACTTCACAGAAATTCTAGGGAATCAAGGTCTAGTGAGAAGAAGAAATTGAAGGAAATTTGTATTTCTAAAAAGAAAAGAGTGCTGGAGAAATTAAATGGGACTAAAAGCCGATAAATCCCCAGGGCCTGATAATCTAAACCCCAGGGTACTAAAGGTGGTAGCCATGGAAACAGTGGATTCATTGGTTGTCATCTTCTAAAATTCTGTAGATTCTAGAACAGTCCTGACAGATTGGAGGGTGGCAAATGTAATCCCACTATTTAAAAAAAAGGGAGAAAACAGGGAATTACAGACCAGTTAACCTAACGTCAGTAGTAGGGAAAATGCTTGAATCTATTATGAAAGATTAATAGGACACTTAGAAAATATCAGCAGGATTAGACAAAGTCAACATGGATTTATGAAAGGGAAATCATGTTTGACAAACCTACTGGAGTTTATTTTGAGGGCATAACTAATAGAATAGATAAGGGAAGCCAGTGGATGTGGTGTATTTGGATTTTCAGAAAGCTTTTGATAAAGTCCCACGTAAGAGGTTAGTGTGCAAAATTAAAGCACATGGGATTGAGGTCATTTCTAGGCATAAATTGAGAATTGGTCAGATGACAGGAAACAGAGTAGGAATAAATGGGTCTTTTTCAGAGTGGCAGGTGGTGACTAATGGGGTACTGCACGGATCAGTGCTTGGGCCCCAGCTATTCACAATATATATCAATGACTTGGATGAGGGAATCAAATGTAATATTTCCAAGTTTGCTGACGACACAAAACTAAGTGGGAATGTGAGGATGTAAAGATGTTTCAAGGCGATTTAGACAAGTTAAGTGAGTGGGCAAATACATGGCAGTTGCAGTATAACGTGGATGTGTGAAGTCATCCACTTTGGTAGGAAAAACAGAATAGCAGAATATAATTTAAATGGTGATAGACTAGGAAATGCTGATGTACAAAGAGTCATGGGTGTCCTTGTACACCAGTCACTGAAAGCAAGAGTACAGGTGCAGTAAGCAGTTAGGAAGGCAAATCATACGTTAGCCTTCATTGCGAGACGATTTGAGTACAGGAGCAAGGATGTCTCACAGGGCCTTGGTGAGACCACGCCTGGAATATTGTGTGCAGTTTTGGTCTCCTTATCTAAAAAAAGATATACTTGCCATAGAGGGAGTGAAATGAAGGTTCACCAGACTGATTCCTGGTATGACAGGATTGTCGTATTAGGGGAGATTGGGTCGACTAGACCTGTAATCACTGGAGTTTAGAAGAATGGAAGGAGACCTCAGTGAAATGTATAAAATTCTGGACAGGGCTGGATAGACTGGATGCAGGGATGATATTTTCTCTGGCTGGGGGGTTCTAGAATGAGAGATTACAATCTCAGGATACAGGGTAGGCCATTTAGGACTGAGATGAGGAGAAACTTCTTCACTCAAAGAATGGTGAACCTGTGGAATTCTCTACCACAGAAGGCTGTGGAGGCCAAGTCACTGAATATATTTGAGGAAATAAGATTGCTAGACACTAAAGGCTTCAAGGGATATGGGGAGAGAGCGGGAGTATGGTGTTGATGGAGGTTCAGCCATGATCATATTAAATGGCGGAGCAGGCTGGAGGGGCTGAATGGCCTACTCCTGCTCCATATTTTCTATGTTCCCATCAACAGCGCTGCCCTCATCAACCTTCTGTTATCTCCTCAAAAAACTCCAGCAAGTTAGTTAAACATGGTTTTCCCTTAATGAATCCATTCTGGTTTTCCTTAATTATCCAAGTTTGCAGCAAGACCAAGCTTGGTCTGTCATAATCAATAACCAAATGCCTAGCTCTTCACAAAAACTAACAGGTCAAGTTGCTATTGATAGTGGAATATTTCACTCTTTCCAGATTTAGTTCACAGAGACTCTGCTCCTAGCTTTTCAGAAATGCTTTCTCCGTCAATTTATGCTGACGCCATGTTCCCTCACTTCTGCCTCCACTCTTTCCTCTAAATTGGACTCAACCTTTAATTCAGGGACTCTCCCACACCCACCCAGCCCACGACTCTGGTACCTGCCCTCCCACAAAGTGTTACTGCCAGCATATCCCAAAACACCACTTAGCTTTACCTCCTTTCCTCTTCCTTCTCAAGGCTATCCTCCCTTTCCATATCATTCACGACTACTTATCTCCCTCCATACATTTCTTCACTTCCTGTCTGCCTATTCCACTACTGCCATTCATTCGCCCGTGCTCTATCAGTTATTCGGATTGCCATCACCAATCTCACACAAGCACAGCTATTAGTGGAAGCGATCGAGTCACTGCTGCTTTGCAAGAATTCCAAGCTACATTATTTAATCAGAATCACTTCCCTTTACAAGACTCCTGTAGGTGCAGCACTAAGTGCAGCATAATAAGTAGTGATAGCAAATGAAAATGTATGACCATTTCAAATGCTGGCCATTTTTTTGGTGAAACGCTTCCTGACAGCTATCCTAAACTGTACTTTCACCTGCTCTCTTGTTCTAGTATCTTTGTTTTTTTATCTCGGGATGTGAGGGATGATGGCAGGTCACATTTTCCACCTATCTCTTACTGGCCTGAAAAATAAATGGTGGGATTTTAACTGCTGCATTCTTTAGTGAAGGTTCTCCAGTAACAGCACTGAACTTTAAGGAGTCATTTCATGTTTACTTTTCTGAAACTAGCCCAAAACTTCAGGTTTACTGGATTCAATTTCACTTTGATCTATTCTGTTTAGGTCCTGAGGTCTTTCAAAATAGTGAAAAGCTTGCAACAGTGGAGGTCCAAATAGACTTAGGGGTCTAGATACAAGAGCATTAAAATGTCATGAACAGGTGAAGAAAATAATCCAAAAAACTAATGAAACGCTGGCCTTTATATAGGAAATACAGCATAGGTATCTAGAGAACGAGAATACAGTGGGGTCGAAGTCATGCTCAGCTATATAAAGCACCGGCTAGGCCAAATCTGAAGTGCTGTGAGCAGTTCTCAGCACCACGCATTAGGAAGGATATATCTGTCTCGGAGGATTTCAACATAGGTTTGCCAGAATGATACCCGGACTCCAATGGTTAAATTGCAAAAGGAGAGATGACAGAAACTATATTTGCATTCCATCGAATTTTAAAAAGGTTAAGGGAAAAGCTGATTCATCAAGTTAGAAGATATCAAGGGAAAAATGATAACGTAAACAGAATCTACTTCCACTGTTTGGGGAGTCTAGAGCTGGGGACATAGCCTAAAGACTTTCCAGGATTGAAGTTAGGAAACACTCCGACACACAACAGGAAGATAGGAAAAAAAACAAAAAACTGCGGATGCTGGAAATCCAAAAACAAAAACAAGAGAATTACCTGGAAAAACTCAGCAGGTCTGGCAGCATCGGCGGAGAAGAAAAGAGTTGAAGTTTCGAGTCCTCATGACCCTTCAACAGAACCGCTCTGTTGAAGGGTCATGAGGACTCGAAACGTCAACTCTTTTCTTCTCCGCCGATGCTGCCAGACCTGCTGAGTTTTTCCAGGTAATTCTGTTTTTGTACAGGAAGATAGGAACTCTCTTCTGCAAAAAGCAATTGAATGGTCAGTCAATCTTTAACTTTGAATCACAGATTGATAAATATATGTTAACCAAAAAGGTACATGGGATATGATAGGTCGCAGGTCAGTTATGATCTTACTCAATGGCAAAACAGGCCTGACAGGCTATGTTTCTATTATTTGAACTTCACCAGGGTTGCTAGTCCAGTATTACCACAACTAGGCTACCATGGCTTACAGTGAGTCATACTTAGCTTATCAGTACCATTTAGCATATTACTTGCATAATCACACCCTCAGCCACCTGTTGTCAATAGTAGAAGTCCTGTTTCTCCAGTCATTTCCCATAATTCAAAAACTTTCCCACTTCCTTGACCAAAATTTCAATAACTTCTTTGCCTTGACCAATATCAAAGTTCTCTAGGTGCAGTCTGGCCAGAACACGACAAGTTTGACATCTTGCAAATTATACATTAAGAGTAAGAGGATAGCCAGGGAAAGAGTAGGGTCCATTAAGGACTAAAGTGGTAATTTGTGTGTGGAGCTGGAAGACATAGGTTGGGTTCTAAATGAATATTTTGTGTCAGTGTTCACAAATGATAGGGACGACGTGGATATGGAAATCAGGTAGGAGGACTCTGATATAACTAAAGACATTAGCATAGAAAAGGAGGAGGTTCTAAGTGGTCTGGCAGGCTTAAAAGTAGATTAATCTCCAGGCTCGGATGAAATGTATCCCAGGCTGTTGAGTGAGTCAAGGGGGGAGATAGCAGGAGCACTGGCAATAATTTTCAATACCTCTCTGACCACAGAAGAGGTGCCAGAGGACTGGAGGTCAGTCAATATGGTACCATTATTCAAGAAGGGAGGAAGGGATAAACCAGGGAACTACAGGCCAGTCAGTCTAACCGCAGTGGTGGGGAAACTATTGGAAGCAATTCTGAGGGACAGAATTAATCTACACTTGGAGAGGCAGGAATTAATCAAGGACAGTCAGCATTGTTTTGTTAAGGGGAGGTCATGTCTGACCAATTTGATTGAATTTTCTGAAAAGGTGACCAGGTGTGTAGATGAGGGCAATGCAGAGTTTTACTTATGAAGGGAGATTGGATAGACTGGGGTTATTTTCCCTGGAGCAGAGGAGATTGAGGGAGGACATGATTGAGGTGTATAAAATTATGAGGGGCATAAATAGAATAGACAGGAAGGAAATTTTCCCCTTGCTGGAATGATCAATAACCAGGGGGCATAGATTTAAGGTAAGGGGCAAGAGATTTAGAGGGGATAAGAGGAATAATTTTTTCATCCAGAGGGTGGTGGGAATCTGGAACTCACTGCCTGAAAGGGTGATAAGAGACAGAAACCCTCATAACATTTAGGTAGTATTTGGATGTGCACTTGAGATGTCATGGCATACAAGGCTATGGGCCTAGTGCTGGAAAATGGGATTAGAATAGTTAGCTAATTTGCTTCCAGGCTGACTTCAATTGCCTGTCACTGCAAGAACACCAGAGTTAAACCCAAAACAAAAGGGTACCTCTCTTCATAACCTATTCCCATAGCAACGTACGTACATACAAAATAGGAGAAGTAGGCTATTCAGTCCCTCGAGCCGGCTCTGCCATTCAATAATATCATGGCTGATCTATTTGTTTCGAGTTCGATGTTCCCATCTCCCCCAATAATCTTAGATTCTTGTTAGGCAAGGGAATCAATCAACCTCTGCCTTAAAAATATTTAGTGAACCTGCTTCCACTACCATCTGAGACAGAAAGTTTCAAAGTTGCACAACCCTTAGAAAAGATTTCTCTTCATCCGTCTTATCAGGGTGACAGCTAATTTTAAAACAGTGGCCCCTAGTTCTAGACTCACCCATAAGAGGAAACATCCTTTCCATGTTCACCTTGTCAAGACCATTCAGGATCTTATATCCTTCAATTGAGTTATCCCTCAGTCTTCTAGACTCTCGTGGAAGCAAGCCCAACCCACCCTCATAAGACAACCCACTCATTCCAGGTTTCAATCTAATAAACCTCCTCTGAACCACCTCCAATGCATTTACATCCTTCCTTAAATAAAGACGACCAAAACTGCACACAGTATTAGAGATGCGATCACACCAATGCCTTGTTTAACATGGGATGTTCCAGGCAGAAATTTAAACTAATCCCCAACTCTCCAAACCTTCCCTTTGATCTGAAAAGTATATGGATGCTTTAAGACTTTTGCTTGTTTAACAGCTATTTTCAAACCTTTCCTTGATCTGGAGAAATGATAATGTAAGCGTCCAATGGGCAGAACTGCAATCTTACCAGAATCACTGGTTCCATTTTGAAACAAAGAGTGGACTATCTGTTGTTTATTGTTTTCATACCCCTAACTCTTAATGCTTTTAAGTAAACATGGATCATCCTTTGAATTTCAATTATCTTTGCGATATTTACCAGTTTCTCAAACATAAGTTCTTGCCAGTTATCTTACATTTAAAAATTTAATTCCCAAAAACTACAAGTTATACTCCCAAAAATATGAATCATAAAATTAGATATTTGTCACTGTTATGATCCCAGCTGAGGTTGCCCCTGGACAAGCCTGATTTCAGAGTGGAACCCAGTTTGCTAGATCCTAACTTTTAATTTGTTTGTTCAGATATGCAGCTACTGAACAGAGTCACAGGGGTCAACTGATGAACTTATAACAAAAGAATAAAACATTTATTTAACAAGAAAAGATGAAGTATATTGCAATACTCCTTCACCCACAGGCATAGACATTTATAAAATATTTACAGAATTGTAAGGATAGCACAAGTTACAAAAGCTATCTTATACTTTAATGTTCCCAGTAAGTACACAGACCATGTAAACCTATAGCGACCTGTAGTTAGACACACCACACTCTGAGACCAAGTGACAGATGCCAAGTGCTATGGGTCTCTCAACTGCCCCCCAGATGCTTGTCACACCGTGAGCCAACCAGTCTCACTGAACACTGTCTTTCACACGAGGATTTCCAATCTCCACTCTCCAAGAACTCGCTTTGGAATCTTCTCCCAAACCAACGCCTTCCGCAAGGGTTCACCTCCAGGATTTCGACCTCTCCTTCTGAAGCTCCTCTCCCTGGCTCACCACATGCATTCAAGCTGTCTTCCATGCACTCTCTCTCTCTCACCGACTCAGCCATCAACAGTACCATGGCTTTGCATGCCCATAGCAAAGAGTTGCAGACCTTCAGCCATCTCTTTGAACCTTCTGGCCTCTTGCAAGCTGTTCTCACTTCAAATCTGCTCTCTGCAGCTTTTGCTTCTTTAAATATGAAGCTTGGAACCTTATTCTTTATCCTTCACTCTTAACTTCACTTAACAGGATCTTTTCCAGGTTCCTATCATTCCCTTTGACTAGAAGGTCTTCTTGGGACTTTCTCCTGTTCCACTCCCCTGGATTTTGGGATCTTTTCTTTAGCTTGGGAGTGGCTATCTGTCCCCTTTTCCCCAGTCTCTCCTGGAAGCTACTTTCAAAACTCAAACAGCTTCTAAATCAAACTGTTGTTTCTAGTTTCTTCTGTATGCCTGAGTGGGAGGGACCTGTCTCTCTGGACCCCTGTTGCTAGGCAACAGCCCAGTTTCTCTACTCGTTTGTTTAACTTAGCTGCAACAGTGGTAAAACTCTCATTAGAAATGCAGATACCTTTTAAAGTGAAACTAAAACTCAATTTGAACTTTTAACGCAGATACAGAAATACAAATCAAACTTAAACATTAAAGCTAAAACCCATTCCTAACATCCACAAATACCAATATAAACTTACTCAAACTATTTCTATTTCCTAACAGTAACACAGTTGGTGCCAGTTTTGTAGCTGTACTGGAACAGTTAGTTCTAGAGGGCACGTCTACAGTACTACAGCTGGGATGTTGCCAGGGCCCACAGCCTTTGCTTTATTCAATGCCTTCAGCAGTTTCTTGATATCATATGGGGAGTGAACAAAGACAGGCATCTATGATGCTGTGGACGTGAGATGTATCATCCACTCAACACTTCTGGATGAAGACAGCTAAAAATGCTTCAGGCCTGTCTTTTACACTAACGTGCTGGGCTCTCCCATTATTGATGCTGTGGGTGCTTATGGAGCCCCCTTCCCTTGTTAATTGTCAACCACTATTTGTGACCAAATATGACTGGACTTCAGAGCTTTGATCTGAACCATTGGCTATGGAATCGCTTTGCTCTGTTACATGTTGCCTCCACTGTTTAGTACACATATAGTCCTGTATTGAAGCTGCACTACATCATTTTTAGCTATGCCAGGTGCTGCTGATGCCATGCTCTCTTGCACTCATTAAACCAGCATTAATCACAATGGTAGAGTGAGGGAAATGCCAGGCCATAAGCTTCTAGATTGTGACTGAACACAATCTGATGGCTTACAACACCTCACCGATGCCCATTTTGAGCTACCATCGATCACATTTAGCACAGTGGTAGTGCCACAGCACAATAGACAGTATTCTCAGATGTGACAAGGGGGTTTTGTCTTCACAAGGACTGTGCGGTTGTCATTCCTGTTAACACCGACATGGACAGATGCATCTGCAACAGGTAGACTGGCAAGGGCAAAATCAGGTAGGTTTTCCCCTCTTGTTGGTTCTCTCACCACCTGAAGGCCCAAGTCCAGTCCTTCAGAATTTGGCCAGTTGGTCAGCAGTGGTGCTACTGAGCTACTCAATAATGGTCATTGAAGTCCCCAACCAAAGTATATTCTGCGTCCTTGCCACCCTCAGCGCTCCTGCCAAGTGGTGTTCAACATAGAAAAGCACTGATTCATCAGCCGAGAGCAACAGGTTGGTCTGGAGTCACTGTTGTGGTCTCACAGATCTATTCCCTCCCAACTGTACACCACTTGTGGAACTGTCCTGTAGATTGGATACAATATAGCCAGGGATGCTGATGGAGGAGCCCAGAACATTGTTATGGTTTGACTTGCTCAGTATGACGTCAAGCTATTACTCCAATTCCGGCTTAAGCATTCCCAATTTTAATCACTTCGTTACTGGTAGCTGCGCCTTCAATTGCCAGGTGAGTTTTGGAACTCCCTCCACAAACCACTCCATCTCTCTCTCTCTCTCACTCACTCTCTTCCTTTAAGACATTCCTTAATGCTACCTCTTTGACCAAGATTTTGATTATCTAAACTAATATCTCCTGGCTCAGTTTCATACTTTGTTTGATAATACTCCTGCAAAGTATCTCGGGATGTTTCAGTACATTAAAGGCGCTATATAAAAAAACAGATTAACCACATCTCAATGTCAGCTATTTGGACGTCAGATCAGACATGAATCCTAAGAAAGGGAAAGACAAAGACAGACAGAAACATGCCGTAACTATTGTATGAACGTGGCACAAAACAATGGGCTGGACTGAGTTTAAAAATACTTTCTTTTCACAAATAGGAATATCTGGAAGCATATTTGAAAATTCCAAGAGGCTTTTAGTTCAAATTCAGCAACATATTAATGCCATAGTTATGGATTTCGAGCATTGGAGAGATGCCCAGGACATCATGTACCCATGTAAAAACACTGGGTCAGGCTCAGAGCTGAAATTTGTGGGAGGTGGAGAACAGAAAGCCATCATTTGAACACTTAAGTGCTTCCGAAGGCGACACAGAATGGATTAAGGTTTCTGCAGAAAATGGGGCATGGTAATGGTGCAAGCAGGAAGCGTTCGAGATGTGAGTAGGCAGTCTTTGATAGGGAATCAGATGCTCAGCTCCAGGTTGGATAGAATGCAGAAGTTGCAGAGTCTGGTTCAGCGACACAGGAAAAGAATGGAGTTGATGGCAGTGAGGGTACAGGAGGTGGTCAAGACAATGGGAATTGTCCTACCAACATTTAGCTGTAGCCTGCAGCTCATACAAGATTGGATGTCAGACGAACAAAGTCTGACACTATAGAAGCCGTATAGCAATCAAGAGAGGTGGTGGAAATTTAGAACTGGTTGGCATCAGCACGCTTATTTAAAACATCATTCACGTTATGTGGACTTTGCTGGCTGGGCCAGCATTTATTGCCCACCCTTAGTTGCCCTTAAGAAGGTGGTGAGCTGCCTTCTTGAACCGCTGCAGCCCATTGGTGTAGGTGTACCCACAGTGTTGTTAGGAAGGGAGTTCCAGGATTTTGACCCAGCGACAGTAAAGGAATGGAGATATATCTCAAAGTCAGAATGGTGAGTGGCTTGGAAAGGAATTGCTGGTGGTGTTGCTGGATACTGACTCTTCAACTGCAGAAAACTTTGTGAAGAGGATGAAGAATGTGGATGAGGAAGAGTCAGTCAGGGATGGATTCTGAATGCCAAGCTGATGACACACGGGCAAGGTGAGACGCCATGACTAGAGGCGAGTCAGGCAGCGGCTCTGGAGGGAGAAAGAGAGCTAATATTTCAGGTCTGTGAGCTTTCATCAAAACTGATCTGATGAAAAGGACACGGATCTGAAACATTAACTCTCTCCCCACACAGGTGTTGCCTGATCTGCTGCGTATTTCCAGCATTTTCTATCTGAATTTCAGATTTCCAGCATCCGCAGTAATTTGCTTTTGTATGAGGGAGCAGCCCTGGGAGCCCTGAACATCGACTCTGAACTCCATAAAGTCTCATGGCATCAGATCAAACATGGGAAAGGATACCTCCTGCTGGTTACCACATTCTGCCCTCCCTCAGCTGAATCAGTACTCCAGGTTGGCCACCACTTGGGAGAAGCACTGAGAGCGGCAAGGGCACAGAAAGTACTCTGGGTGGGGGATATCAATGCCTATCCCTAAGAGTGGTTCCGTAGCACCAATACTGACCAAGCCCTAAGGGGCATACCTACCAGGTTTGACCAGAAGCAAATGTTGAGAACACCAAGAAGAAACCTCATTCTCACTAATCTACCTGTTGCAGATGCGCCTGTCCGTGACAGTACGAATAGGACTTACCACCACATAGTCCTTGTGAATGGAAAATTCCTCCATCATGCAGTGTGGCACTACCACCATGCTAAATGGGATAGATTCAGAACTGATCTAGCAGCTCAAAACTGGGCCTTACCTGGTCTGGCCTATATGTGACTCCAAACACACAGCAATATGGTTGACTCTTAAATGCCCTCCGAAATGGCCTAGCAAACCACTTAGTTGTATTAAACTGCTACAAAGTCACAAAAAATGATAGAAAGCGGACAGACCACCTGGTATTGACCTACACCCCAGAAACGACAACAGCAAAGTCAGCCCTGTCGGCCCTGAGAAGTCCTCCTTACTAACATCTGGGGGCTAGTGGCAAAATTGGGGGAGCTGTCTCACAGACTAGTCAAGCAACAGCCTGACATAGTCATCCTCATAGAATCATACCTTACAGATAATGTCCCAGACACCACCATCACCTTCCTTGGGTATGTCCTGTCCCGCCGGCAGGACAGACCCAGCAGAGGTGGCGGCACTGGGTATACAGTCGGGATGGAGTTGCCCTGGGAGTCCTCAACATCGACACCGGGTCCCATGAAGTCACATGGCATCAGGTCAAACATGGACAAGGAAGTCTCCTGCTGATTATCATGTACCGTCCTCCCTCAGCTGATGAATCAGTACTCCTCCATGTTGAACACCAGTTGGGGGAAGCACTGAGGGCAGCAAGGGCGCAGGATGTACTCTGGGTGGGGGTCCACAATGTCCATCACCAAGAATGGCTCAGTGGCACCAGTGCTGAACAAGTTGGCCAAGTCCTAAAGGACATTTTATCTCTGCCTTTTTCGATCCCGTCCCCCCATCCCACTCCCACTAGGGCTGTCACTGGCTCATCCTGCTTTCTACCCTTAATGTCAACATTAGTGCAAACTTTAGCTAATACCACCACCATTAACACCCCTTTGACCTTTTTGTCTATGACATCTTTGGCAATCTCTCCTTTGTCTCCACCTATCATTGGCCCTCTAACCAAGTCCACCTGTCCCACCCCCCTTAAACAGCTTATATTTCACATTTCTTTTTCTCTTTAGTTCTGATGAAGAGTCATACGGACTCGAAACGTTAACTCTGTCTTCCTCTCCACAGATGCTGCCAGACCTACTGAGCTTTTCCAGCTATTTTTGTTTTTGTTTCAGATTTCCAGCATCCCCAGTATTTTGCTTTTACCCTAAAGAACATAGCTGCTAGACTGAGTCCGCGGCAGGTGGTGAGGGAACCAAGAAGGAAAAACATACTTGATCTCATCCTCACTAACCTGCCTGCCGCAGATGCATCTGTTCATGACAGGACTGACCACTGCACAGTTGTTGTGGAGACAAAGTCCCACCTTCATAGCGAGGATACCCTCCATCATGTTGTGTGGCACTACCACCGTGCTAAATGGGATAGATTTCAAACAGATCTAGCAAATCAAGACTGGGCATTCATGAGGCGCTGTGGGCCATCAGCAACAGAACTGTACAAAAAATATAATCTGTAACCTCATGCCTGGCATATCTCCCACTCTACCATTACGATCAAGCCAGAGTATCAACCCTGGTGAGGTATCAAGCTGGTGAAGCTATAATACAGGTCTACTTGCATGCCAAACACCATAAGCAGCAGTATAGACAGAGTTAAGCAATCTCACAACCAACAGATGAGGTCTAAGCTCTGCCACATCCTGTCGTGAATATGGTGAACAATTAATCAACTCACTGGGAGGAGGAGGAGGCTCCACATATATCTCCATCCTCAATGATGGGGGAGCCCAGGATATCAATGTAAAAGATAAGGCAGAAGCAGTTGCTACAATCTTCAGCCGGAAGTGCCAAGTGGATGATTCATCTTGGTCTCTTCCGGAGGTCCCAGCATCATAGATGTCAGACCTCAGCCAATATGATTCATTCCACACGATATCAAGAAACAGCTGGAAGCACTGGATAGTGCAAAGGCTATGGGCCCCAACAATATTCCGGGAACAGTACTGAAGACTTGTGCTCCAGAACTTGTCGCGCCCCCAGCCAAGCTGTTCCCGAACAGCTACAACACTGACATCTACCTGGCTATGTAGAAAATTGCCCAGGTATGTCCTCTACACAAAAAGCAGGACAAATCCAACCCAGCTAATTACCGCCCCATCAGTCTATTCGCGATCATCAGTAAAGTAATGGAAGGGGTCATCAACAGTGCAATGGGAATCAGGGGGAAAACTCTCCCCTTGTTGGAGTCATACCTAGCACAAAGGAAGATGGTTGTGGTTGTCAGAGGTCAGTCATCTCAGCTCCAGGACATCACTGCAGGAGTTCCTCAGGGTAGTGTCCTCAGCCCAACCATCTTCAGCTGCTTCATCAATGACCTTCCATCATAAGGTCAGAAGTGGGGATGTTCACAGATGACTGCTCAATGTTCAGCACCATTTGCAACTCTTCAAATGCTGAAGCAGTCCATGTCCAAACACAGCAAGGCCTGGACAATATCCTGCCTTGGACTGACAAGTGACAAGTAACAGTCGCATCACACAGTGCCAGGCAATGAACATCTCCAACAAGAGAGAATCTAACCATCACTCCTTGATGTTCAAAGGTATTACCATCACTGAATCCCCCATTATCAACATCCTGGGGGTTACCATTGACTAGAAACTGAACTAGCCATATAAATACTGTGGCTATAAGGGCAGATCAGAGGCTAGGAATTCTGCGACGAGTAACTAACCTCCTGACTCCCCCCAAAGCCTGTCCACCATCTACAAGGCACAAGTCAGGAGTGTGAGGGAATACTCCTCACTTGCTAGGATGAGTGCAGCTCCCACAACATTCAAGAAGCTTGAAACCGTCCAGGACAAAGCAGCTCACTTGACTGGCACCCGATCCACCACCTTAAATATTCACTTCCTCCACCACTGGTGCACAGTGGCATTATGTACATCATGTACAAAATGCACTGCAGCAAATCGCCAAGGCTCCTTTCAACAGCACCTTCCAAACCTGCATCTTATACCATCTAGAAGGACAAAGGCTGCATGGGAACACGACCACCTGCAAGTTCTCCTCCAAGCCACGCACTACCCTGACTTGAAATTGTAATTGCTGTTCTTCATTGGTGTTGCTGGGTCAAAATACTAGAAGGCCCTCCCTCACAGCACTGTGGGTGTACAAGAAGGTGGATTACCATCAGCTGCTCAAAGGCAATTAGGAATGGGTAACAAATGCTGGCCTTGCCAGAGCTGCTTAAATCCCATGAACTAATAAAAGGGCATTCTGAATGAGTTGGGCAATGGAGAAATGTGTTGGGGAACGACAGTGTCCAAGAACATGTCAAGGTCTGCAGAGATCGAGAAGTGATAACCAAACACTGTCGCAGACACAAACAATATTGTTTGCGATTCTGATTAGTTGTACTGGTGCGCTGGTAGGAGTGGAATTTGACACCTTTACGAATGACTGCATTGACATACAAGCTAACATCATTTTCCCCACACAAAGGATTTGGAAAGATCATAGAACCATAGAAAAGTTATGGTGTAGAAAGAGGCCATTCAGCCAGTCATGACGGCTCTGGCCAAAAAATGAAAGGAGGAACTAGCCACTCATTTTAATCCCATTTTCCAGCACCTGGTCTGTAGTCTTGCAGGTTACAGCACTTTAGATACCGATGCAGATGCAGTTACAGGTACAGGTACAAGGGTAAGATAAGGGAGAAAAGGAAAGCTAATGTCAGACACCAAGAACTCAATGCTACAGAAAGCCGAGAGTATAGAAAGAGGATGGGTGAAATCAAAAAGGAAATTAGGCAAGCAAAAAAGAGAGGGCATGAAAGAATGTTAGGTTCTCCTTGATTTTGCTTGCCAAAGATGTTTTATCAATACATTAAGAGTAAGAGGATAACTAAGGAAAGAGTAGGGCCCATAAAAAACCAAAAGGCAACTTATGTGTGGAGGCGGAGGATATGGATATGGTTTTTAATGAATAGTTTGCACCTGCCTTCACAAAATAGGGGGAACAATGCAGACACTGCAGTTGAGGAGGAGGAGTGTGAAGTATTGATGTGATAAACATGGGGAGAGAGGAAGTATTAAGGGGATTGGCATCCTTGAAAGTGGATAAATCACCAGAGCCAGATGAAATATACCACAGGCTGTTAAAAGAAGCCAGGGAGGAAACTGCAGAAGGTCTAACCATCATCTCCCAATTCTCACTGGATACAGGTGAGGTGCCAGATGATTGGAGGTCTGCTAACATTGTACGTTTGTTTAAAAAGGGAGCGAAGGATAGACAATAGTTACAGGCCAGTTGGTCTGACCTCAGTAGTGTACAAATTATTGGAATCAATTCTTGGAGTGACTTCCTTCCCAATTGAGGCAGAAGTCTTAACTCAAGCCAGGACTTTCACTGTCACTTAGAAAGGCACGGATTAATCAAAGGCAGTCAGCATGGATTTGTTAAGTGAAGGTCATGTCTGATCAATTTGTTTGAATTTTTTGAGCAAGTAACAAGGAGGATTGAAGAGGGTAGTGCAGGCTTTTGACAAGGTCCCACACGGCAGCCTGGTTAAAAAAAATAAAATCCTGTGGGATCCAGGGGAATGTAGCAAGCTGGATACAAAATTGGCTCAGTGGGGGGAAACAAAGGGTAATTGTTGATGGATGTTCTTGTGGCTGGAAGGTGTTTCCAGTGGATTTCTGCAGGGCTCAGTATTAGGTCCCCTCCCTTTTTTGTAGTATACATTAATAATTTGAATGTAAATGTAGGGCAAATGATAAAGAAGTTTGCCAACAACACAAAAATTGGCCCCGTGGTTGATAGAGAGCAGGATAGCTGTAGACTACAGGAAGGTATCAATGAACTGGTCAGGTAGGCAGAAAAGTGGCAAATGGAATTCAACCCAGTGAAGTGTGAGGTGATGCATTGGGGAACTCAAATAAGGCAAAGGAATGCACAATAAATAAGAGTAAATGGAGAGGTATAGAAGGATTGAGGGACCTTGGGAGTGAACATCCACAGATCCCTGAAGGTAGCAGGACAGGTCGATAGGGTGGTTATGGTGGCATATGGAACCCTCTCCTTTATTAGTCAAGGTATAGAATATAAGAGGAGGGAGGTTATGCAGGAACTGTATAAAACATTAGTTAGGCCACAGCTTGAGTACTATGTGCAGCTCCGGTCACCTCAATACAGAAAGGATGTAACTGCACTAGAGAGGGTACAGAGGAGATTTACAAGGATGTTGCTAGGACTGGAAAATTGCGGCTTTGAGGAAAGATTAGCTAGGCTGGGGTTGTTCTCCTTGGAACAGAGGAGGCTGAGGGGAGATTTCATTGAGATGGACAAAATTGAGGGGCCTGGATAGAGTGAGTAGGAAGGGCCTATCTACTTTAGCAGAGAGGTCAGTGTATAGGGGGCATAGATTTAAGGTGATCACTGGAAAGATTAGTGGGGAGATGAGGAAAACATTTTTCATCCAGAGTGTTGTGGGGATCTGGAACTCAATGCCTGAAAGGGTAGCAGAGGCAGAAATCCTCAATTCATTTAAAAAGGTGTCTGGATATGCACCTCAAATGCAGTAAACTGCAGGGCCCACGACCAAATGCTGGAAAGTAGGATTAGGCTGGGTGGTTCGTTTTTCAGCTGGCGCATACATGATGGACCAAGTGACTTCTTTTTGTACCATTTCTAGGATTTTATCTAGGCATTGCCCTCAACAGAGCCTTCACATACAGGCAGCATCTCATTAAGAGAAGAAACAACTAAAACCTACAAATGCCTCCTCAGTAAACTTCCTGGTATCTCATGGGGATCACAGGCCTTAAGGAGCTCTGCTCTTGCCATCACATCTCGCTCTTGCCACCTCGGCTGCAGATTACTGAGCCCCAGTATGGTACCAAACTGCCCACACCAAACTTATCAATGTGCAACTCAACAATGCACATCATCACAGAGACTCCTGACCAACACACCTCCCCTAGCTCCAAGTCCTGAGCAACACTGGCCCACCAACCCGCTTCAAAGGAAATTGCAACAGGAAAGTTACTGGAGAATGTATATTGCATCCCAAGCCTGCCCTTATTCAGTGACCTCCTCAACCAGTTGTGCTAAACAGGTGAGGGCCTATACCAGGAGAGTGGCAGAAGAAAACGTCCACCAGAGAGCACTCTCTCATCGTAGAGCCCACTGCTTGTCTACCCGGCTTTGGTCTTCCACGCAACAGTGAGCCCTTTCAAACTGCTTTGGGACTGGCCAAGGCCTCCATGCAGCTACCCAGCATCAGTGGGGTTGCCAAGACCATCCAGGCTGCAGCTGTGATGCAGGCCAAACAGTGACTCACATTGTCAAGGGGTGTCTGCTGGCTAAACTTGAAGATGGGTTTAAAGAACTCCATCACACCACTGACTATGTAAACACTAAATAAATAAACAGTTGCAGTATTATGTAAGTTTTTACTAACTGTAAAAGCAGCTTCATAATTTCTGACCTCATCGTACAAAATGTTTTCTCATCTGCCTCTGAAACCTTTGGAAAGGCACTTGGTGGGAGAAGTGGTGGCAGGAAGCAAGTAAGACACTGATATACAATTCAGATCACAATGGCTCACTTTGTTATAACCCTGAGTTATGCTATCATTTAAGTAGACATTGGTAGTGCAAGTCAATCCCAGCACAATCAGAAGTGACTGATGCCACTGAATCCAAGAAGGTATCTGCATTAGATCAGACTTGATAACGCTGTTCAGAGGTTTATTTTGAAGAGGACAGGTAGGTTGGAGATGAGGTGACAGTTTTCATGGACAGAGAGGCAAGAGCTTTTTTTTTTTAAAAAAAAGAATGGACAATACTTGAAGGGGAAAAATTAAAGGGCTACTGGGAAACAGCAGATGTGTGGGACTAATAACAGCTTTTGCAAAAAGCCCAGCGCAGACTTGGTATGAATGTCCTCCCTCATGAAAAGGTTGGAGGGACAGAATCTGAGGGAGAAACACAACGTCAGTTAGCTTGGGGGTCCAGAAGGGGAAGTTAGGTGGCAAGGAGTTCAGTGGGAATGGGACTGAATGAGCGAGAGGTGGATTGCAAGCCTGGTGTGGGGGAAGAAAGGCTTGAAACGAAATAGGGTTTTAATACATACAGGAAGTCATATGGCAAGGGTAAAGTGGTAGAGGGGCTGAACCAAATTCAAAGCAGCAAAGGTTTTGTGGTCGTGATATTGGGATGGATTCAGTTGTTGTCTAATCACAGCATGTCGTCAGAGTGCATCAGCCACAGTTCACTTGGTAGCAACTCCTGCCTCTGAGTCACAAGGCCCCAGGTTCAAGTCCCAGTCCAGGGCTTAAGCACATAAATCAAGGTCGACTCCTGTGTAGTATTAAAAGAGCACTGCACTGTCAGAGGTGTCATCTTTCAGAAGAGATGTTAAACCAAGGCCCTATCTGCCTAAGCAGGTGTACCATTTCAAAGAGCAAGGAGTTATCCCTGGTAATATTCATCCCTCAATCAACATCACACAAAAAAAAAACAGGATTATCTGGTCATTATTATATTGCTGATTGTGGGATCTTGATGGGTGCAAATTGGCTACAGCATTTCCTACATTACAACAGTGATTACGCGTCAAAAGTACTTCATTGACTGTAAGGCGCTTTGAGATATCCCATGGTCATGAAACGCTCTTCATAAATGCAAGTCTTTCTTTTTTGAGGAAGCAATTTTCGCACAACGAATAAATGTTGGTTCGGAGGGACCAGGGCACACGTTAGAAACTGGAAGGAGCGAGTGTCTATGGTGAAAAGGAAACTGGGCATTTGGGAGCGACGCTCCCTCTCCATTGCCGGTAAGAACCTGGTCATCAGGTGTGAGGCACTCTCGCTGTTGCTGTACGTGGCGCAGGTCTGGCCCATTCCACACTCGTGTGGTGGCGATCACCCAAGCCATCTTCCGCTTTATCTGGAGGTCGAAAATGGATCGTGTCCGCAGGGACGCGATGTACAAGCCTCTAGATAAAGGGGGAAAAAACGTGCCCAACATCGCCCTCATACTGATGGCCACCTTTGCGTGCGGCTGCATCAAGCGGTGCGTAGACCCTTAGCATGCAAACACCAAGTGTCACTACATGCTGAGGTTCTACCTGTCCCCGGTGTTGCGAAGGATGGGTCTGGCCACGATGCCGCGGAACGCTCCAAGTAGTTGGACCGTGCCGTACCACCTGTCCCTCGTGGGAAAATTTATGCAGAGAAACACCTTCGACCACAAGTCCATCAGGCAGTGGTCGGCACGTAACGTCTTAAAGGCCCTGAGGGAAAAGGAGGGGGTGGATCCTGTGGGATGGTTCCCTGAGCAGACTGACAAAATCATTTGGCAGAATGCCTCATCACCAGAACTTTCCAACAAACACCAAGATGTAGCTTGGCTGGTGGTGAGAAAGGCCCTCCCTGTAAGATCCTTCCTACATGCCAGGAGTCTCACCCCCTCTGCACGTTGCCCTCGAGGTGGCTGTGGTGGGGAAGAGACCGTTGTTCACCTCCTTGTAGATTGTGTCTTTGCAAAGAAGGTCTGGAGAGAGATGCAGTGGTTGCTGTCGAGATTCATCCCGAACAGTTCTGTGACAGAGGACTTTGTGCTCTACGGGTTGTTCCCAGGGGCACACACCGAGACAAACATCAACTGCAGCTGGAGGATCATCAACTCGGTGAAAGACGCTCTTCGGTCTGCCCGAAACTTGTTGGTTTTCCAGCGCAAAGAGTTGTCCCCGACCGAGTGTTGCAGACTAGCACTTTCCAAAGTCCAGGACTACGTGCTGAGGGACACAGTTAAGCTTGGGGCAGCCGCCGCAAAGGCGCAATGGGGAAGGGTCGCTGCCTAAGACTTTTCTGCCACAGTGCACTGGGGGGCTGGGAACTGTAAAGAGCCCCTCAGGCTGTACAGATTAAAATGAATGTCTGCCAATGATTGAAATATTCATTGTTTGTTCTGATACACCTTGTGATTCATGTTGTAAAAGTTGAACCTGCTTGTATTTTTGTAATGGTGATTTGAAATGGTTCAAAATGTTTTTGAAGATTTATGAATAAAGTATATTTTTGCAAAAAAAAAAGAATAAATGTTGGAAAAGAGCTGTCTGGAACTTACTGTTCCACTATGTAACCATTTATCCATAGCTATCCCTGGTTAAGTGTTCTTATGCCATGAAACGTGCCATTCCATACATGTGATCTGCTGTTGAAAACATATATTAGGAAAGTCCAGGAGTGTCTCAAATCCAATTGATCCCAGGAACATGGCAGCAATAGGGAACCACAACTGGCCTCAGTGCTCACAAGCTAAAAAAGAAAAACAGTCAATGAGAAAAAGGCAACTCTCATGACCTTTGCTGGAAACTTGCACAAGCGGTGGGTGAGGATATGGGTTAGGTGCTTATTGCCAAGACTCAAAGAATTGAAAATTGCAAAGAAATTACAATACAGAAACAGGAACCATGACCCAAGATGTGTTTATCCTGTATACACGCACAGTCTCCATACATCCCTTAGATACTAATCTATCTAACTTTGTCTTGCAGGTTGACATGATCTCTGCTTCTTCACCAACATTACACAAACTCTCAACCACATGTATACACTGTCTGGTAAAGTGTCAGAGTCAATGCCCAGGAAACCATTTCCTTAGTCACAACATTTAGGAGCAAAATGAAAATTAGGGGAAGGCGGGAGAATATATAAACAAAAACTAAATTTACAAAGATAGGGAAGCGATGGAGTTCTATAATTAGGCAAAGGAAAGCCTGTGTGAAGAACACACTCCTTAATCCTATCTGGTGGTTTTTTAAAAACAAAAATAAAACCAGGACAAAATACGCAGGGTTAAAATTCTGCAACACCTCTAATAATAATGTAATGCGAGCAGAAAATTCAATTGATTGATTCCAGGCACCCAAATCACATCACACCTGAGTTTAGTCAGTCAGGTTGCAGTTACTGAATGATATTTGCAAGGTTTTCTCTATTTCAAGAGACATCGACTGAACACATTCACAATTCAACTTGCGTCACGCCTCCTCCCCGCCAGCCACAACTGAACAGGCATCGTGCAGAAGTCCATAAAAATAGTTCACAGTGCAGAAAGATACACGGGTTGTGAGCTTAGATTGGATAAGGGCAAAATTCCATTTCTTGGAAAAGGTAAGAAAAAACGTTATTTCTACAACTCATCCTGAAGTCTTCAGCCACACTGTCACTTATGGACAGCACAATGCAACCAATTATTAGCTGCCAGTTTCAAAATATTCAGAACAAAATTTCACAACAGACTCAATTACATTGCAACATACAAGTTGACCTAGTGTATAATAGGGCCCCAAAAATTATGTTTTTGCATATACTCAGTAGATAAGTTGTGGCTAAAAAAAAGGGGGGCGCCTTTTTTAGCCACAACTCGCTATACTAATATTGGTAGTCGGAAACAATTTTTCACCCCACAAATGCATGTTTTACTTACCAGCACTTTATAACTGGGCGCAAGGTATCAAGCAGGCGATATGCTGCGTCATGAAAATGCACGGGAGTTTAAGGCACGCCCACTCTTTGCGTTGGTGCTAATGACTTTTCAAAATAGCAACCACCCACACCAGCAGTTTACTTTTATACTGAGCATGTAAGTCAACCTCTGTTTCTGGGGGGCTTTTGAGGCTTTAGAGGTCAATTTATACACTGGGATTTATGGTAACAGCATGGCATTCAGGACACGGCGTAACCTGTAAAGACCCTGCCTAAGATCTGCTTGCAGGTTAATGTTGTGACGTTACATTAAAGCAACTAAGTCTGTAAGAGCGAGATATTAAAGCTGATGAAAAGTCCAAGTTACCTCCAAACCCTACTTCCACTTAGCTTAGTTTAGAGTCAGGAAACAAAGTTGAGATTCCACATTTTCACACCATCTGCATTAGGAAATTTGCACAAATGCACTAAACATAATGTAATCTCATACTGCACACACTTAATTTGTGCCCTAAATATTGACATTCAATAATGGTGAAGCTCAGCATAATTAAAAGTTCTTTAGAGAAGGGATAAGATCCCAAAGATTTACTTTCATTAACTGAATACAATGTAGTTATTAAATAGCGGCTGCGAATTTTATAATTGAAACTTCAACTTAACAACAAGGTAGACTTTAAGATTGTGATAAAGACATTTTGCTGCAAACATTTTTTCAAGTCCAATGCACACTGTGAAAGCAAAAATGTCCAGATCAAAGCAGGGTGCTAATCTACAGATTTCAGGAAGTTATTCCAATCTTCAATGTCTCTCCACTAGGAGGAGGAATCACTGCCCCTCGTTAGGATCCTCAAGGAAAAAAATTTGCATGTTGATAAAATATGATCGAACATGTTCCAACAGCATGCGGGGAGAATTATCACCTCAATCCATTAGCAGTAAACATACAACTGACATCCTACAACAGCAGATCCATATTTAACATAGAAGGAAGGCTTCGACCAGTAAAACGATATGCAAGATACTCTACAGTAAACATGGCGACTAAACTCAACACTTATTACAGAATGCAAATAAAAATTATTTAAATGCTGTGCATGGAAGATAACAATAAGTATGTTAACAAAACCACACCTCATTTTTTTTGTTATTGCGAGAGAGAACATGACTACCCAACCCCGGTTTTTATTATCTCTTGAGCTTCACATTTGTAACTAAGACGGCCTGTTCTGCTCCCAACAATGTTTGTAACGGTTCAACTAAATACAGGGAGCTGTATGATAATTAAAACAAAGTGACCCGGGGGCAGAAAGGGATTTCTCCTCACAGTTAATGAAAAGACCTCTACATTTCCCTCCTCCCCCGCCAAGTACAGCTCATTCAAGCGATTCTCTCCCTCCTTGAAACCGTTAAATAGTTTGCACCAGAAATCAAACCGCTAGTGAAAACGTGAGAGCACGGCTCTGACAACATGAAAATCTCCCACATTGCGGGTGGGTAGCACCATTAAATGTACACCACTGTGGGTGGCCATGCGCATTTTGAATACATATATATGTAAATAAATAAATGCAATTATATATACACACACACACCATATGTTACACACAACCCTTTGCTTCATGGCTGCCTGTGCTTGTAAGTGAGGGCTTAACAAAATGGCAAGCGCTCAATCGGAGACCAGAGCCAGCCCCCCCGCCAAACACACACTTTGCAGCCTCAGCAGGGAAGTACTGCGGGCTAACATTTCACAGGAGTTCAAACCAGGCCAGCCTTACCTGCAGGTGTCGGCCCGAAGATGCGAACCACGGGCACCCTGGTCACCTCACTCTCCCGGAATTCCGAAAAGCAAACGTCCAGACCCTTGACAGGGCTGGACATGTAGTAGTCAGCAGTGACAATCCTCACTGCAAACATCCTAAATGCTGGGGTATATGGGTGGAGGGGAGGGGAGGGGGGTAGAGGAGCAGAGGGGGAAGGGGGAAGGGGGGGGTTAAATAATATAGACAAGCACCCCCCCAAAAAAAGGACCCAGGGAGTCTCTCTGGAGTGACAGTCTGTGTGTGTGTGTGTGTGTGTGTTGGGGGGACCGAGGGGTGTCAGGCTGAGCTGCCGGGGTTATTTGCAGCAGGTAAGGAGCAGGGGGAGGCTGCGGGCCTGTGAACTGCCTGTGTCCATGTCGCTGGGTCCATGGCACCGGTCTCTCCTCACCCTCCGGGCACGGCCTCCAGGCGCCTGTCCGCCTCACACATCACTCCTCACGGCGCCCCTGTGTTTATAAAGACGCTGTTTCTGTCACTCAGAGCCCCACCCCCTTTCCCTCCTTCCCCGCTCTCTCTCTCTAACAGCTGCACTGCAGCACTGCTCTCCTAGACGCCGCCAGATCAACATGGGGGGGAAGAGGGGGAGGGGAGTCGGAAATCCCGCCTTCCTCTCACTCCCATTGGCTATCCCCTACCAGCCGTTCTGGTTGCGGATTGGCCAACGCTGAGGTTTGACGGGGAGCTGACACCGATCTCGTGCTCCGCCCCCCTCCCGCCTCTGGCCGGAGCTCCATTATTGCGCAACTGCCCTTCTACCTGCGCCGATTGGCTGTTCCTCCCACCCCTCCCCGCCTCCCCCTTTCCCCCCCATTGAGCTGGTTGATTGACGGGCCGGCTGGTTGTTGCTGCCGCTGCTCCTCCTGCTCCTGTTGGTCTGCATTGCTTTGCAGTGCATTGTGCAAGGGTGGAAGATAGGTTCGGGCAGGGTGGCAGGACGGACCAGCTGTAGGCAAAGGCGAGTTTCTGATCTAGTGAAAGCTGAAGTGCGCGGAGAGACAGAACAATTTAAATAATAAAACACCATCCACGGAAAAGGCAAAGATATAAGTTAGAATAAATAAAAACAAAAAACGCTGGAAATACTCCGCATCTGTGGAGGAACAGAGTTAACGCTTCAGACCGGTGACCTTCCATCATAGAATTAGCAGCAACAACTTATATCGCACCGTTAAGGCAATAAAATGTCCCAAGATTCTTTACAGGAGCATTATAAAATAAAATATGACTCCCAACCATATAGTCATCATCATAGTCATCATGACAGAGAAGGAGGCCATTCAGCCCATTAAATGCATGCCAAATCTCTTAAAAGCAATCCAGCCAGTACCACTTCCCTGTAATAGCCCTGCAAGTTTATTTCTGTCGACTGCCTGTCTGCAGCAGCTTGAAGGTCATTACCACTGGCACAAACAAGTTCTTCCTCACATTTCCCCTAGTTCTTGCACATGACATATTAGGATGGGTGACCAAAACTTGAGTCAAAGGATTTAAGGGGGGAAAGCGAGGCTAAGAGGTATACACAAGAACACACGAAAGCAAGAGATAGGAGCGGGAGTAGACATACGTCAAGCCTGCTCTGCTATTCAATATGATCATGGCTGACTTCAGCTCCACTTTCCTGCCCACTCCCCATATTCCATAATTCCCTGAAAGACCAAAATTCTGTCTATCTCAGCCTTAAGTGTATTCAACAATGGGGCATCCACAACCCTCTGTCTTTTCGAAAATGTTGTGTACCCTGGAATATTTATTTTCCAACCTTGGTCACCATGTTTCTGCAATGGTGATTAGGCCTAAGCTATTTATCTCTATTTTTGCCACTAGTTCATCTATCTTATTGCAGAGGCATCGTGCATTCAGATAAAGAGATCATTTCATTTTTTCACTATTGTTCCCACATGGACCTCACTCACTGATGTACAATTTCTGTTAAACTCTCTGTTCCTTGCTGCCCCACTCTGTTTGTCTTTTCCCACATTGCTACATTGTTCTATTGTTTCAATTTTTCTTTTTGGATTTCTAAATCTCCCCTCATCTAAATCCAGCCTGATTTAAGAAGTGTCCATCCCAACAGGACAGCTCTCCCTTTCCTGAGTACCAGGTGCCAGGGCCCCATGAATCAGAACCCCTTCTTCCCAATACACCCTTTAGTTGAATTCTCTAATCTGCTTGACCCTACGTCAATTGGCACATGGTAACAATCCAGAGATAGCCGCTTGGTAGTACAGAACTTGAGTATTCTTTTATTTCATGGGATGTGGGTGCCACTGGCAAGGTCAGCATTTGTTGCCCATTTCTAAATGTCCTTGAACTGAATGGCTTGCTTGGCCATTTCAGGGTTGACTACATTGCTGTGGGCCTGGAGTCACATGTAGGCCAGACCAGGTAAAGATGGCAGATTTCCTTCCCTAAGTGGCATTAGTGAACCAGATGGGTTTCTACAACATCAGTGATAGCTTCATGGCTACCATCACTGAGACTAGCTTTATATTCCAGATTTATTACAATTGGATTTAAATTACACCAGCTGCCATGGTGGGATTGGAACCTGTGGCCCCTAAAGCATTACCTTAGGCCGCTGGATTACTAGCCTAGTGACATTACCACTACACCATTGTCTCCCCTCAACTGCTGAAAAAAGAGACACGGTGTCAAAACTTTCCATGTTGCATTCATTCGGACACATGCAAGAATGCTAAATTTTAAAGGGAACAATTTATATTGCAAGGAACATGTCCAGGCATTGCGCCTTTTTTGAATTTAACAAAAACATGGGGGACAATAGTTCCTTGATGCATTCTCCATGGCAACATCTTGACCAACCAGAGTTCACTTGCCAACTAATCAACACCCTGTTTTCATGGGGTATAAGTTGTTGCTCCCCTTGAAACTTGACATTCTTGCATTTGTCCCCATGAGTGCAAGACAAAAAGCTTCATTACCTTGTCTCTTTTTTCAGCAATAATCCAGAGTTTATCACCTTTGATGTTCTGTGTTTTAATTTGGACTCTCACTCGGACACTTGTCCATTTGTCTCCACCATTTTCAAGGCTCTATAGAGAGACCATTGCCTTGGCAGCATAGAAAGACTAACTGCATGAGCCCTTGTCAGCCATGACCATTCGCACAGGAGGATGGAAGTTTGGAATCGTGAGTTGGCTGCCCTCCACCAGCTATGCTCCTTAGAGACATTGCACCTCCCTCCCTCTCTTTGCCCCTGCCTTTGACAAGACAATGACAAATGGCACAGAATGAATGGCAATTCCAGACCTTGTCTGGATCTCACTGTTATGAGACCTATGAGTCAGGAACAAACCTGCTGCAATGCAGCCTTCACCACAGAAAGGTGAAGCATCTTTGACATCCAGTTGCCTCATAATTATTAGCGAGCCCTTTTAGTCGGCCATTTGTGCTCCGCCCATCCAAAAAGACCCTCCTTTCACCTCAAGGAATCTCACTGACTGCATGCCCAAGGTCAGTTTGGAAAAATGATGCGCATTAGCTTTCAAACTCACTCCACCATCTTCGACCCTCCTCCTGTCACACACCAACTTCCTCCATCACCATAGATCCAAACAATATCACCATTCCACTTCCCTCTGTCACTTTTGAACCTCCCCTTTACCCTGGACCCTATCATGATCCACCTCTACATGCCTTCTCTCCCCTCAGAGTCAGCACCCATTAGCATCCTTATGCCCAGCCTCCATCATCCAATCCTTTCCTCCACCATCATCCAATCCACCTGTCTTGTCCCCTTCCCTGACCCCTCCCCCCCTCCCCCACTTCCCCACCTCCTCCCCCCCACATGGCTTTCACCTACCAGACTTTTACCCTGGACCTACCATCTTACTGCATCCCATTCCCCCCTCTGACAGTGACTGTGACTGTTTTCTCCTATCCCTGAGTTCTCCCCCCACTGACCATGCACCACTGACCCCGCCCTCTAAGACACTCCACCCTCCTTCCTCAGACACTCTCTCCCAACTTCCTAGGACCCTCTTCCCATCCTTCCTCCCCTCTCCAGTATTCACTCCACCTTTCCCCCCTACTCCCTACTTCCAGCTTTCGCCTGCATCCTGTGTCCAGCCTTGGCGCAGTGTTTGCTAATGAAACGCAAGTGAAGTTGTACAAGGTCCCTGAGGAGAAGAAAGCAACATCTACTGACCTCAAAGTCGTGGAAGAAGGGAAGCTTGCCAGGTGCATACCACTTATATAAAGTCATAAAACTGAATGTTCTAAACTATCGTTGGTGAGGGAATTAATTTGGAGGACAAACTTAATTCCAGCAAGGTAGCCTTTTAATCAGCATGTGTAAGATATTAATGAATGGAACTGGGGTTCCCAACATTGTTCATCGTGAAATTTCATCCACCTAACCCACCTTGAACGTCGAGAGAACAAAATTTGCGCAGTATATCCCACCGTCAGGAAACAGATTTTTTGCCCCCTGCCAAATTAAGTGCATGTGCCTGCCCCTGGCAAGAGCAGAAAATTCCACTCAAATTATTCAGTCTCAATTGGTCTACCTACATCCAGCAACATAGATTTTTTCCCCCAAAAAATATACATTATTCACAAAGTTTGTAAAATAACATTAAGTAACAGTTCAAATTTGACAATACATAAAGTGCAATGTAGATCAGTTTCTTTCAATACAGTACAGGAGATGCCTCACCACACTTGCCATTACAGGTTGTATTTACAATGTATATTTACATTTCATGTCAAACATTTACTGGGTACTCAAAAATTTCAGCCAGAATGTTGAGGCATGACCTTCTTTTCCACATGCTGAGTGTCTTTAATAACCTCTTCGCTGGTGGTTATACAATGTATGATGAATGATTTCTTCCATAACTTGCTTATAACCAAAGTCAAGCAAATAGGCCTATAGTTTTCTGGTTCTGACTTTTGACACATCACACAGACCTCCATAGGAAGAATCCCAGTCCCTAGAAAGCTGTTCAGAATGTGACCAAAGGACTCATAGAGCACAGCTCTCAATCTGAGAGCCATCGGGTGAATTTCATCAGGACTACTATCCCAATCCATTCAACATCATTTATTCTAGCCAGGACTCTATTCACAACCATTGGACATGTTGAACTGGTTCAATCCTGCAGTGTGTTCTTAGTAAATCTCTGTCTCTTTTCTCAATCTGCCTCTGCCTCAGTGTTGTGAGAGCCATTATCTGGTAGCCAAACATTGGGAATATTAGGACTGATTGCCATAAATTCCATACTCTTGCCAATGACTCCCCACCCATCCCTAACCCCTGGATGAAACAATTTTGAATTTTATTTAAAAGCACCTTCAATCTTCCCTATTTACTCTATCAGACAATTGGTCTAATTCCACCTTCAATCCATCTTGTGTCTTTGGCCCTACCTTGGCTATCTGTCATTGAAACCCTCATGTATGCCTATATATGATGCCCTCAATCCTCCCAATCATCCTGTGTAAAATTCAACTCATTTGTAACTTCCTGTATTTTATCCCATATGAGGTTTCCTTTGCTCATCAGTCTTGGCCTCACTGGCTTGCCATCCATCAATATCTCCAATTTAAAATTCTTATTAAAATAAAAGGAAAATACTGTGGATGCTAGAAATCTAAAATAAAAACAGAAAATGCTGGAAAAACTCAGCAGGTCTGGCAGCATCTGCAGAGAGAGAAACAGAGTTAATGTATCAAGTCTGTATGACTTCTTCAGAGTTAAAGGGGAGTAGAAATGTGATGGATATTATACTGTTTGGTTGGTGGGGGGGTGCATGGTGGAGCAAGATTGACAAAGATGTCATGGACACAAGGCAAAGGGATTGTTGATGGTAGTGTTAAAGACTAAAGAAAGTGATTATAGTGGCATAAAGGTAAGATAGCAAAATGTGTTAATAGCCAAACAAGGGTCAGTGCTCTGTGAAAGCACAACATAGAAACAAGTGACAGATAGCCCTGTGGGGAGGGTGGTTGGGGATAAGGATAAAAAAGGATAGATCAAACAATAAAAAAGATATATGTAAAAAAAATCACAGAAGCATAGAGCAGAAAAAGCCCTTCGGCTCATCAAATTTGCACCGACACATGAGAAACACCTGATGTGCCTACACAATCCCATTTACCAGCACTTGGCCCATAGCCTTGAATGTTATGACGTGCCAAGTGCTCATCCAGGTACTTTTTAAAGGATGTGAGGCAACCCGCCTCCACCACCCTCCCAGGCGGTGCATTCCAGACTGTCACCACCCTCTGGGTAAAAAAGTTTTTCCTCACATCCCCCCTAAACCTCCTGCCTCTCACCTTGAACTTGTGTCCCCTCGTGACTGACCCTTCAACTAAGGGGAACAGCTGCTCCCTATCCACCCTGTCCATGCCTCTCAATCTTGTACACCTCGATCAGGTCGTCCCTCAGTCTTCTCTGCTCCAACAAAAACAACCCAAGTCTATTCAACCTCGCTTCATAACTTAAATTTTCATCCCAGGCAACACCCTGGTGAATCTCCTCTGCACCCCCTCCAGTGCAATCATATCCTTCCTATAATGTGGTGACCAGAACTGCACACAGTACTCCAGCTGTGGCCTCACCAAGGTTCTATACAACTCCAACATGACCTCCGTACTTTTGTAATCTATGCCTTGATTGATCTCTTCAGAGATCTATGGACACACATACCAAGGTCCCTTTGTTCTTAAGAACTTCCTAGTGTCATGCAGTTCATTGAATACTTCCTTGTCAAATTACTCCTTCCAAAGTGTATCACAATCACACTTTTCAGGGTTAAATTCCTTCTGCCACTTATCTGCCCATTTGACCATCCCATCAAGATCTTCCTGTAGCCCAAGACACTCAAGCTCACTGTTAACCACCCGGCCAATCTTTGTGTCATCCACAAACTTACTAATCCAACCCCCACATAGTCATCTATGTTGTTTATATAAATGACGAATAATAGGGGGCCCAGCACAGATCCCTGTGGTACTCCACTGGACACAGGCTTCCAGTCACTAAAGCATCCTTCTGTCATCACCCTCTGCCTCCTACAACTAAGCCAATTTTGAATCCACCTTATCAATTTACCCTGTATCCCATGTGCATTTGCCTTCTTTATAAGTCTCCCACGTGGGACTTTGTCAAAGGCTTTGCTGAAATCCATATAAACTACATCAACTGCACTACCCTCATCTACACACCTGGTCATCTCAAAAAATGCAATCAAATTTGTTAGGCATAACCTCCCTCTGACAAAGCTATACTGACTATCCCTGATCAAACCTTGCCTCTCCAAGTGGAGGTAGATACTTTCCTTCAGAATTTTCTCCAATAGTTTCCCTACCACTGACGTGAGACTCACTGGCCCGTAGTTCCCTGGCTTCTCTCTACAACCCTTCTTAAATAGCGGACCCACATTAGCTGTTCTCCAGTCCCCTGGCACCTCCCCCATGGCCAGAGAAGAATTAAAAATTTGGGTCAGAGGCCCTGCAATCTCTTCTCTTGCCTCCCTCAGCAGTCTGGGACACAAATCATCTGGACCTGGAGATTTGTCCACTTTTAAAAATAAAAAATGATTTAGTAAAAATCAATAAAAAAACAAAGTTAAAAAATTAGATTAAAAAGGGGCACAGTCCATGGTCTGAAGTTGTTGAACTCAATGTTAAATCCAAAAGGCTGTGAAGTGCCTAATCGGAAGATGTTCCTCCAGTTTGCTTTGCACTTCACTGGAATATTGCAGCAGGCCAAGGAGGGACATGTGGTCACAAGAGCAGGATGGTGTGTTGAAATGACAAGCAACAGGATGGTCTGGGTCATGCTTGCAGACTGAGCGATGGTGTTCCACAAAGTGGTCACCCAGTCTGTGTTGCGTCTCCCAATGTAGAGGAGACTGCATTGGGAGCAGCAAATACGGTGGGCCAAGTTGAAAGAGCTTCAAGTGAAGCACTTGCTTCACCTGAAAGAAGCATGTGGGGCCTTGCACGGTGAGGAGGGAAGAGGTAAAGGTACAGGTGCTGCACCTTTTGCGGTTGCATGGGAAGGTGCAGTGGGAAGGGAATAAGAAGTTGGGCATGACTGGACCAGAGTGTCCCGGAGGGAACAGGCCCTACACAATGCTGACGGGGGTGTGAGGGAAAGATGTGTTTGGTGGTGCTACCATCCTGGAGTTGGGGAAAATGCCAGTGGATTTAAAATTCTTATTCTTGTTTCCTCAACCCTACAATGTATTCCTCTCTCTTTCTCAATAAGTTCCCAACTCTATAACCACCCATCTCTTCCTCCACCAACTCAGTGCCCCTTTGATTTGAGCCTCTTGTGCATTCGCCCCTCATCTTGCTCTGCTGTTGGTGACCTACTCTCAGATTCTCTCAATAAAACCTCTTCACCTCTCCATCTGTCTCTCTTCCTTGTGGGCCCTCCTTATACCTACCTTTTAAACTAAGCTTTTGATTACCCCTCTGAATCTTCCCTCCATTGCTTCAATATCCCTTTCTTTGGTTATGCAGTTGTGAAGCTTCTTGGAAAATTTAATTACAGTAAAGAAGTTACCGAAATTCAAGTTGCCAATAGGTGGGAACCTCAAAACTTGCAGTCTAGACTGTAAGGCAATGGTAAAGTGAAGGAAGTTGGGGATGTTAACGAACCAGGTTTGGAGGAACAGAGTGGAAATGTCCATGCCCACTGGCATCGGGCGTGTTCAGTGGTGTGAGTGGACAATATGGCGAGAAGGCCAAAAATCGGTTTCACGACGTTGTGAAACCAATTTGCGATTGTCTGCTCAGACTACCTATGGCAGACCACGCTTCCCATCATTGGGCATTGGGAACCTCATTGTAATACATCTGCATATCATTATAAGCCCAGCCTGCGAGGATTGTTCTGCCCCTCCCTCAACTGGATTGTCTGCCCACGTCAGCGTGCAATTACGCTGATGTTTCACAACAGCATATAAAAAGCGTGCATTCGGCAGACTGTACTTTGAGCGGAACCTGGATTGAGTACACATTAATGTTGCAGTGTGTTTGCCTGGGTCACCTGTTGGACTTCAAGTTTGAGGTATGTTGGGCGGGTGGGGGGGGTGGTGGGTGCGGTTGCGAGGAAGGGCTGCCCTACTTACCTGGCAGGGGAGAGACCTTCATCGTTTTTCTGCCAGGGAAAGAGCAATGGCTATAACCAGTCAAACCCCTTACCATGGGGTACCTAACACCATCCAAGTCATGGTGAAGGGTAGCGAGCAAGGAACAGGAAAGGATAGGACCTTCTTCACGAAGAGGATCCTATTCAAGCTGTGTGGTTTTGAGGCTGTGGCTATCTACTGCCTACAGGATTTCCCCAGCGCTGGTTTCTTTGATGTGACCTTCAAGCAAGTGGCAGCTTGTGTCAAACTCCTGAAGGTGTTTGAGGAAAAGAAAGACCTGCCAGAAATGAAGATCCTGACGGCAGAGCCGCTCTTTGTTCTACCGTTGCATCGAGAACGGGTTGCGACGGTGCATCTGTACAACCCCTACGTCTCTGTCGCTGACGTGCTCACCTTCCTTACCAGGTACTTCGATAAGGTTGGGAGTTGCACTGAAGTTAAAGATAATTTGGGGATCTGGACATGTAAATGCCAGGTTAAGGTAACGCTCAAGACCGACGGTAAGGGAGCCGTTTTCCACCCCCCTTCCAGATTCGCTATCGGGGGAAGCCGTGGTTACCTTCTCTACGCTGGGCAATCCAAACTTTGTCGCTCATGCGGCAAGTCTGGTCATGTGGCGGCCAATTGCAGTGCTGTCCTCTGCAAGAACTGCAAAAAGGAAGGGCGCCAGACAAAAGATTGTAAACAGGCTAAGTGCTGTAACCTGTGTGGCGAGGCAAGTCACCTCTACAAGACCTGCCCCAAACGTTGCCGTACTTATGCACAGGCAGCTAAAGCCAATGAGGGGGAAGCAGAAGAAATGCCTCGTGTCACTCCAACCACCAAGGCCCCCAGGGAGAACATCGGGACAAAGGAGGACACAGAGAGAGACAAGGTGGAGGAAAAAATTGAGGCAGCAGACAGCCAATCAACACAACTGCCCCCTGAACCTCCCACTCCTCAGGAGAGCGAATCAACGGAGGAGGAGGAGGCAGCAGTGGGAAAGCAGCAGGGGGAGTGGCAGCTGGTGAAGAGAGCCAAAAGGAAGAAGGGGCTAAAAAGAAACCAAGCCACTTCCCAGACAAGAGTCAAGAGGCGTCTCCTATCCGACACGGATAACAAGAGCAGCAGCTCTTCGGACGAAGAAGGGCCAGGGCGGCGCCAACAGAAGAAGCGGCAAAACGCTAGGGAGTTGGAGGACGAGTCACCCAAGCTCCAGAACATTGGAGACAATGAGGAGACCAGCGCACCCCAACTTGGCCCACAACCCAAAGAGGCCAGTGCACCACAACCCCAGGAATCTGGGAGCAGTGAGGCGCTCAGCGCACCCCAGCTCCGGGAAGCCAGGAGCAGCAACACCCCAGAGGGGGAGAGGATTGGAGAAGCTTCTCCAACAGAGGACATTTCAAACCCCGCTCTCTGCACGGACCCCCAGATGCCACCCGAGCAGAACATCTCCAATGGGGAAGTTCAGGACGCTTTCCTCAGCCCATCCAAAGTGAAGCAATTTGAACACACCACGGGCGTGAAGGAACTCTCAGAGACAACAGGTTTGGTAAGCGACTAACTGCTTTAAAATGGGTGTAAAGATTGTATCCATAAATGTGCGTAGCATTAAATCTACTACGCGATGTGTTGCGACCTTGGACTACCTTGCCAAGGTCAAAGCTGACCTGCTGTTTCTACAGGAGTGTGCGATACCGCACCTCAGCTCCTACAGGCAAGTGGTCCTATGGGCCATCGATCTGGTCGGGAGGAAACGACTCTCGTTCCTCCGGCCTGGGTATTCTGCTGCAGGGAGGCAGCTTCACAGTCTCCCAGGTTAAGGAGGTGGTGGGCGGGAGCCTCCTCGTAGCAGACGTAATGTATAAGAATGCTCCACTCCGGTTAATTAACGTCTATGCCCCGTCACAAGGGGCTGAGCGGCTGGAGGTTTTTCAGCAGTTCCCACTGCTGCTGGCAACCTCCAGGCCGGTCATTCTGGGCGGTGACTTCAACTGCATCATCGATGCGGCTGGACGATCCGGCAGGGCCGACAGCAGATTGGACGCTACGTCCAGATCCCTGATGGAAACAGTAAAGGATGCCAAGCTGCACGACGTCTTCAGCAACCCTGCAGATGGAGTGCAGCGTAGATACACCTGGTCGCGGCCTGACAGGTCCGTCCGTTCCAGGATAGATTTCCTGTTTGTGTCCCGCGCATTCGCAGTCAGATCCACCAGTCATAAGATCTTCACCCCTTTGTGGAAGTGCCTGAGCTGTGTTTGGTGTGTTGGTCGTCAGCACTGAGCTTTGAACCTCCAACGTAATATTCTGTCCACTTCTACCCAATTGGAATCATTTTGGTGTTGATCGCAGCAGCATGAGCTATTGAATATGCAGAAATTCTATGCTGACTTTCCTGACATCTCCAATATTAAACAGATGCTGCCTATCCTTCTTATTTGTAGTGCAAGCATGGTTGACATTACTCAACAAAGCCGGTGTTCTTCTCTGACCACTGCCTCCTACTGGCTGACTGCCACTTAGAGAAGGACCAGAGGGTTGGCAGGGGGGCATGGAAGCTAAACGTGAAACTGCTGACCCCAGAGAACATTGAGGAGCTCAAGAGGGATTACAAAGGTTGGAGAGCCATGAAACCCCACTTTGAGTCACTGACACCCTGGTGGGAAGCGATCAAGGGAAACATCAAGAGGTTTTTCGTCCTCAAAGGCACCCAGAAAGCTAGAAAGGAACAGAGGGAAATGTCCCGACTCCAGAAAAACATGCAGAATCTGCTCTGGCTGCGGTCGATGGGGGTCGATATCAAGGAGGAACTCCAAGAGGTGAAGAGCCAGCAAGCCTCGCTCTTTGCCTCGGAGGCCTCCAAGATCATCTTCCGTTCCAGAGTCCGCTCCGTGGAGCAGGATGAGACGTGCTCACGTTTCTTCTTCCAAAAGGTACACAGAGAAAGCTCTGTGATCAGCAGCCTGAAGGAAGAAGATGGCTCAGTTAAGTCATTGCAATCTGACATTTTGAGGATTAGCAAATCCTTCTATGCCGGATTGTATGATGTAAAGCCCACAGACAGCACGGCCTTCCTGTCCTCTATCACGGAGGTCTTAGATGACAGTACACGGGAGAGTCTGGACAAAGCGCTAACTCCTGATGAACTGACTGAGGCCCTTGAGTCCTTCGAGAAGAGTAAAACTCCCGGAAGCGACGGCTTGCCGGCGGAGTTGTATTCGGCTCTGTGAGACTGGATCGGCCCGGACCTGCTAGAAGTGTATGAGAGTATGCTCCTGGCTGGCAGTATGTCAGAATCCATGAGGAAAGGCATTATCACCCTCATCTACAAGCACAAGGGGGAAAGTGAGGAAATTAGAAATTGGCGACCCATTTCACTGTTGAATGTGGACTATAAAATTCTGTCCAAGGTCAACGCCAATCGGGTCAAATCCGCTCTGGAATTGGTGATCCACCCTGACCAGACCTGCACTGTGCCGGGCAGGAAGATCTCTGACAGCCTCGTGCTGCTCAGGGATACGATTGCCTTCGTACAGGACAGGGGTGTGGATACCTGCCTCATCAGCCTGGATCAGGAGAAGGCCTTTGACAGAATATCGCACACCTACATGGTGGATGTGCTCTCCAAAATGGGGTTTGGGGAGGGAATTCGCAATTGGATCCAACTGCTCCAAACTAACATCAGTAGTGCAGTCTCAATCAATGGGTGGGAATCAGATAGCTTTCCTATTAAATCTGGAGTCAGGCAGGGCTGCCCTCTCTCGCCTGTTCTTTTCGTGTGTTGCATAGAACCCTTTGCTGAGTCCATCAGGAAGGATCCAGGCATAAGAGGAGTGATGATCCCAGGTAGTGGAGGCACTCAGATCAAAGTCTCCCTGTACATGGACGATGTCGCCATCTTCTGCTCTGATCCGCTGTCGGTGCACAGACTTATCCACATCTGCGACCAGTTCGAACTGGCCTCAGGAGCCAAGGTAAATCGTGGGAAGAGCGAGGCCATGTTCTTTGGGAACTGGGCTGACCGATCCTTTGTCCCCTTCACTGTCAGGGCTGACGGCCTGAAGGTGCTGGGGATATGGTTCAGAGGGACCAGGGCACGCGTTAGAAACTGGAAGGAGCGAGTGTCTATGGTGAAAAGGAAACTGGGCATGTGGGAGCGACACTCCCTCTCCATTGCGGGTAAGAATCTGGTCATCAGGTGTGAGGCACTCTCGCTGTTGCTGTATGTGGCGCAGGTCTGGCCCATTCCACACTCCTGTGTGGTGGCGATCACCCGAGCCATCTTCCGCTTTATCTGGAGGTCGAAAATGGATCGTGTCCACAGGGACACGATGTACAAGCCTCTAGATAAAGGGGGAAAAAATGTGCCCAACATCGCCCTCATACTGATGGCCATCTTTGTGTGCAGCTGCATCAAGCGGTGCGTAGACCCTCAGTATGCAACCACCAAGTGTCACTACATGCTGAGGTTCTACCTGTCCCCGGTGTTGCGAAGGATGGGTCTGGCCACGATGCCGCGGACCGTGCCGTACCACCTGTCCCTCGTGGGAAAATTTATGCAGAGAAACACCTTCGACCACAAGTCCGTCAGGCAGTGGTCGGCACGTAACGTCTTAAAGGCCCTGAGGGAAAAGGCGAGGGTGGATCCTGTGGGATGGTTCCCTGAGCAGACTGACAAAATCATTTGGCAGAATGCCTCATCACCAGAACTTTCCAACAAACACCAAGATGTAGCTTGGCTGGTGGTGAGAAAGGCCCTCCCTGTAAGATCCTTCCTACATGCCAGGAGTCTCACCCCCTCTGCACGTTGCCCTCGAGGAGGCTGTGGTGGGGAAGAGACCGTTGTTCACCTCCTTGTAGATTGTGTCTTTGCAAAGAAGGTCTGGAGAGGGATGCAGTGGTTGCTGTCGAGGTTCATCCCGAGCAGTTCTGTGACACAGGACTCTGTGCTCTACGGGCTGTTCCCAGGGACACACACCGAGACAAACATCAACTGCAGCTGGAGGATCATCAACTCAGTGAAAGAAGCTCTTTGGTCTGTCCGAAACTTGTTGGTTTTCCAGCGCAAAGAGTTGTCCCCGACCGAGTGTAGCATACTAGCACTTTCCAAGGTCCAGGACTACGTGCTGAGGGACACAGTTAAGCTTGGGGCAGCCGCCGCAAAGGCGCAATGGGGAAGGGTCGCTGCCTAAGACTTTTCTGCCACAGTGCACTGGGGGACTGGGAACTGTAAAGAGCCCCTCAGTCTGTACAGATTAAAATGTATGTCTGCCAATGATTGAAATATTCATTGTTTTTTCTGATACACCTTGTGTTTCAGTTTGTAAAAGTTGAACCTGTTTGTATTTTTGTAATGGTGATTTAAAATGTTCGAAATGTTTTTGAAGATTTATGAATAAAGTATATTTTTGCAAAAAAAAAGGAAGGGCTGCCCTACAGTTGAGGCGCTTTGGAGGTGGGGGTGGGGGTGGCGGGGTGGGGGGGGGGGTGGGGGTGTGTCAAGGGCTGCCCTGCAGTTGAAGGTAGCGCACAAGCACCTGTGGGGTGGGGGGTTGTGGTGGGCGAGGGAAGCAGCCACACCTTGTATAAAGTGACCATTCCTTTGCAGCTGAGACAGTTCAGGCGCAGCCACGTTGATATGATTGGAGTCGGGTCTCTAGCTTCTCTGTCTATTCAAGGAATGCAGAGGCATCAAAGTGCCACCAAGTGCTCCAGAGCTTTTACCCCTTGGGCACAGATTGCAAAGTAATGAGCATTTTAGTGGACTGCAGAACACTTGGATGACTGCACACATTGTACAATCTCCTTGCTAAAGCTGGTCATGGAGCCGTTACTGATGGATGCAATCACAGCCCCTTGCAATGTCATCATCCCAGTTTAGGCCAGTCTCCCTCATGATTCAAGAAAATAGTGCAGCCCTATAGTGCAGGTTAGGAGACTGTTGCACCTAAGCTGAGAGCACAGCACTGCCAATGGGCAAAGCTGCTACCAATCGGTCTGGTGGAGTGGGATGGATGTGGGTGGGATTGCGGGCAGCTATGCAGCGCATCAATCTCTGACCATCTCCAACAAGAGAGAATCTGACCATCGCCCCTTGATGTTCAATGGCATTACCATCACTGAATCCTCCACTGTCAACATCCTGGGGATGACCATTGACCAGAAACTGAACTGGACTAGCCATACAAATACTGTGGCTACAAGAGCAAGTCAGAGGCTAGAATCCTGCGATGAGTAACTCACCTCCTGACTCCCCAAAGCCTGTCCACCACTTACAAGGCACAAGTCAGGAGAGTGATGGAATACTCTCCACTTGCCTGGATGAGTCCAGCTCCAACAACACTCAAGAAGCGACACCATCCAGGACAAAGCAGCCCACTTGATTGGCAGCACATCCACAAACATTCACTCCCTCCACCACTGACACACAATAGCAGCAGTGTGTGTCATCTACAAGATGCACTGCAGGAATTCACCAAGATTCTTTAGAGAGTACTTTCCAAACCCATGACCACTACCATCTAGAAGGACAAGGGCAGCAGATAGATGGGAACACCATCACCTGGAATTTCCCCTCGAAGTCACTCACCATCCTGACTTGGAAAATATTGCCATTCCTTCACTGTCACTGGGTCAAAATCCTGGTACTCCCTCCCTAACAGTACTGTGGGTGTACCTACACCACATGGCCTGCAGCGGTTCAAGAAGGCAGCTCACTACCACCTTCTTAAGGGCAACTAGGGATGGACAATAAATGCTGGCCCAGCGAGTGAAGCCCACATCCTGAATTTTTTTAAAAAGTGTCGAAGGAACTAGTGGGTCACATCTGCCATACAGGATTTGGTACAATGGGGGCATGGAAGGCATCCACTGCCAGTAACCATGCAAGTGACTGTGGCACAATTTCTACAACAGTGGCTCCTTTCAGGGCTCCACAGGTGACCTCTGTGGGATATCACAAGCCTCCACCCACAAGTGCCTCCATTTGGTCACAGATGCCATCTTCACGAGGCACACAACTTTGTGCATTTCACCCCAGACCAGGGCAGCCGGAATGCAAGAGCAATTGGATTTGCCAGGATCTTGGGTGGCACCGACTGCATTCACATGGCGCTCAGATCTCCATTGCAATACGAGGTCAACTATGTTAACCACAAGGGATTCTATTCCCTGAATGTGCAGCTGATGTGTGACTACCACAAATGCATCCTGCAGATTTGTGCATGGTTTTCAGGGAGTGTCCACAACTCCTCCATCCTCAATCGATTACAGATCCTGGACATCTTCCAGGGTCCATAAAGGCCACAGGGATGGCTCCTCGCGGACAAGGCTACCCACGGAGGATGTGACTGATGACACCTGTGCCCCGGCCTCAGGCTGCAGCAGAGCATAAGTATAATGAGGCTCATGCTGCAAGTTGCAACTTGGTGGAGCAAACCATCCGGATGCTGAAGATGAGGTTCCAGTGCCTGGACCGGTCTGGTGGAGCCCTGCAATATGGTCCACATAGGGTGTCATGCATCGTCATCACTTGCTGCACCTTTACAACTTGGGACTGCAATGAGGAGAGGAGCTGGCTGAGGAGGAAATGGAGGAGCTGGAGATCCCCCTAGATGAAGAGGATGCTGATGGGGATAAGTGTGAGGACATCCTCGGTGGTGACGAGGCCCTTGCACTGGCAGAATGAGGCAGGCATGCTCAGGAGGCCCTCTTGGCTGCTAGATTTGTGGAGGATGATGACAACATGCAGTGAGGAGACACCATAGATCCTCACCTTGCAGCTATGAATGTTTGACTCCAGTCTGGCTTATGGCAATGCTCATACCCTCTGTGTTAATGCTCCTGTCATGGAGACGTAGTGGAGGCCCTAATAGTCACTCGATTGCAGTAGGATAATGATGACATGCTGTGAGGACGCTCCATAGATCCTCACATTACATCAATGAATGTCTGACTCCAGTCTGGCCGAGGGCAGCTCACTTGCACTCTGTGATCAGTGTCATATCATAGAGATGCAGCCATGAAACTTTAAAACATCTGATTCTTTGTCCACCTTCATCACCTGAGCCCTTCAGGAGCACAGCATCACTGGTCATAGATGCTGATGAGATGGGGTCAGCCCCATCTTAAAAGGTGCTGAGAGCACACAGAGAGAATGACGGGACTCTGTGACACCTGCCCATGACATTCTGGCAGCAATGACAAGGACCATCGAGGTGTAAGCATCAGTAACGGGTCCAGGCCAGACCATGACAGAGGGTGTCATGCATCATCATCATCTGCTGTGCCCTTTGCAACCTGGTGCGGCAATGGGGAGAGGAGCTGGGTGAGGAGGAGATGCAGAAGCTGGAGGTCTCCTCCAATAAGGAGGACACTGATAGGGATGAGGGTGAGGAGGTCCTTGGTGGTAATGGTGATGGCGATGAAGCCCTCGCACTGGTTAGATGAGGCAGGCATGCTCAGTCTGAAGGCTGCGAAGAGCACAGGGAAGAGGCCCTGGACTGAGATACCTTCCTTTATCTTGTGCAGAAATGTTTCACATCTGAGTGACAAGAACACTGCTCATCAGAACAAGAAGCTATAGGCAGGGCGACATTCCTGAGAGTTTATTGACAATAGTGAACAGTATGTACAAATGATTGACACCCGTGTCCAGGCTGTGCAACTACATCTTCTTAACTTTCCTAACCATGCCACTACACCTTGGATCTCCTTGGACATCCACAACTAAGGGTGTTCTCTGGAAGGCTGAGACCTAGAGGGCCCCGGCCTGCTTTCGGGGTCCTGCTGTGTGTCAGTGACACTCTCCTCCGCCCGTGGAACTGGAGTTGCTGAGACTACAGGAAGAGAATATTCAGATGGGCCGGATACTTCTGGAGTCACCTGAATGGATACCCCAAGGTGGGGTACACTTGCTGATCCTCCTCCTTCTGGGTGCCCAATGGCCTCTGGCTGACTTCTTGAGGAGAAGGGGTAGCTGGAGTGAGATCGAGCTGGCCCACACCCCTCTCACGTTGACACTGTTGGAGGCCAACTATGGCATCAGCGATGGAGTTGAGCCTGCGCAGTAGTGCAGGAGTGATGTCCTGGACCAAGATCTCCATGGCAGCCACAATCTTATCAGTGTTGACTTGGTGCATTGGCATGCCGGCGCTATCACCTCAGTCTGAAGTCAGACAGACTCCTCCATTGTGCCTTGCAATCTGAGGAGTGCAGCAGACATCCCTTCCTGATGTTCCTGAGCTTGCCTTTGCAGCTCCAGCAACTGTGACATGACTGAGTTCAGAGATTCATCATCTGACTCGGACTCAGTAAATTTCTGACCTCCAGCAGTCCACCTGGGAAGTCCCTGCTGCTGCCTGCTGTGGATCAGACAGTGCAATGTGCTCACCAGATTGTGATTCTGAGGCTACTGTAAAGCTAAGTCCCAACGAGGTGTGTGTCTCTGCTCTGGTGGAGGGTGTGGGTGAGTGCTGTGATGGGACTTCAAGGAAGGTGCCTCCAGATTCCTCTTCAGAGGTTTCTTCGGGGCTTGATTGGAGGCCCTGGGTCATGGACTCCATCAGCTGTTTCCCAGATGTCCCTGCGGAAGCAAGGAGAGATAACTAGTGCATGGCAGTGCCCTGTGAAACAGGACACATCAGTCACAGCATGGTTGTCTGATGGATGTTGAACTGCTGGATCCTTATTTGGTAGAGCACCACCGACCTCACTGTCAGCACAGGAACGGTCCAGATTCTCAACAGCCAGCTGGATAGCTCTGTTTTCAACGTCCATGAGGACCTTGATTTCAGGCATTTCCTGCCGGTCTGGGACCTCTCCCTGTTGTTGTCCCTATCCAGCTTGTCCTGCATGACTAGAGATGGAAAGAATGTAAGCAGGATGCCTGCCAGGTCAGATGATAAGTACGCCAGGCATGTGTGGGTGGTGAGTGGATCCATAGACGGGACGAGGACAATTAAGGTGCGTGTGAGAGAGAGTGAATGGTGATGCCCCTTGAACCGGCAGTGAGTGAGACCCCTGTGGATGTGTAATGGGTTTGTGAGTGTGTGAGTTGAGAGTGATGGAACGGAGGATATCATTCATCCTCTTCCGGCACTGTGGGGCTTTCTTCTTTTGAAGGGCTTGATGCTGACTGCTGCTGCCATTGCCCCCCAAGCTGGATTGGTGAAGTTGCTGTGGCCAGAATGGGGGTGGGGGTGGGGGACATCACGGCGAGCCTCCACTTCATCCAAATGGTGCTCAAGGGGCGTGTCATTGATTCTGGGGGCCTGCAATCTTTTTGCCTTTTAGGGCCATATCTTCTTTGCAGCAGTGGTGAGCTGGAAGCACTGAGATGTGTGCTTGCGGCTAGACTTTAAACATGGCACCCGGCGTGATGCAACAGCAGGGTGATGGTGGGCGGGTGAATGAGATCCCAGCTGCCATGGAAATGGCATGTTTGTCGGGAATGCATAATTAATGTGGTGGGTTTGTGACGACACGGTGTGAAAAGCTACCACAGCGCATGGCGGGTAAAACGTCATTTAGTTGCACTTAATTAAAATTTGGGAGGATTCCACCCACAGAGTTCTTAGAGGATTGTAGGACAGGTTAAAGAAATAGAGAAGAGCAAGGCTATGGATGGATTTGATCAAAAGGATGAACATTTTAAATGCACTTCAGCACTGGGGTGATGAGTGGAAGGGACTTGATGCGAGTTGAAGAAAAATAAAGACCTGCATTTGTATAGCGCTGCTCTTGACCTCAAGATGTCCCAAAGCTCTTTACAGCTAATGAAGTACTTTTGAAGTGTAGTCACTATTATGCAGCTAATTTACACACAGCAAGCTTCCACAAGCAGTAATCTGATGATGACCAGGTAATCTGTTTTTAGTGATGTTAACAGTAGGTTAAATATTGATCAGGAGTTAAGATACAATCAACAGAGTTTTCGATGAGCTCAAGTTTATTTCGGATGAAGCAATGGAGACAAAAGACAGGTAACTATAGGTCAGTTAGCTTAACATCTGTCATTGGGAAAATGTTGAAGTCTATTATAAAGAATGTAATAACAAAGCATTTAGAAGTACATAATATAATCAAGCAGAGTCAGCATGGCTTCATGAAGGGGAAATCATGCCTGATAAATTTATTAGAATTCTTTAAGGTGATAACAAGCAGGATAGATAAAGGGGAACCAGTAGATGTAATATATTTGGATTTCCAAAAGGCGTTTGATAAGGTACCACACATAAGGCTACTTAATAAGATAATCGCCCATGGTGTTGGGGGTAGCATATTAGCATGGATAGAGAACTGGCTAACTAATAAAGAGTTGGGATATGGGGAGGGGGGGGTGCATTTTCAGGATGGCAACCTGTAACTAGTGGAGTGCCACAGGAATCCATGCTGGGACCACAATTATTTACAATATATATTAATGGCTTGGATGAGGGAACTGAATATGCTATCACCAAGTTTATGGATGACACAAAAATAGGTGGGAAGATGAGTGGTGAGGATGACACAAAGAGTCTACAGAGGGGCATAGACAGATAAGTGAGTGGGCAAAAATGTGGCAGATGAGATATAATGTGGGAAAGTGTGAGGCTATGCACTTTGGCAGGAAGAATAGAGGAGCTGAATATTATTTAAATGGTGAAAGACTGAGGAAAGCTGCAGCACAGAGGGATTTGGGGTCCTCGTGAATGAATCCCAAAAAGCTAGCACACAAGTTCAGTAGGTAATAGGGAAGCCAAGTGGAATGTTGGCCTTTATTTCAAAGAGAATAGAGTATAAAAAAATAGGGAAATCTTGCTAAAACTATTCAAGGCACTAGTTAGACCACACCTAGGATACTGTGAACAGTTTTGGTCCTCTTATCTAATGAAAGATATACTAGCATTGGAGGCAGTCCAGAGAAGGCTCACTAGGTTGTCCCATGGATGGAGGGATTTTCTTATGAGGAGAGATTCTTAGGGGGCTTCACAGGGTAGATGCTGAGAGGTTGTTTCCCCTTGTGGGAGAATCTAGGACCAGAGGGCATAATCTCAGAGTAATGGGTCACCCATTTTAAACAGAGATGAGGAGGAATTTCTTCTATCAGAGCGTAGTCAATCTGTGAAATTCTTTACTGGCTGTAGAGGGCTGTAGATGCTGGGTCATTAAGTATATTAAAGGCTGAGATAGACATTTTTAATCAGTAAGAGAATCTTCCCGATAGGCAGGAAAGCGGAGTTAAGGATTTTCAGATCAGCCATGATCTCATTGAATGGCAGTGCAGACTCGATGGGCCAAATAGCCTTCTTCTGTTCCTACATCTTATGGAAGATAAAGTCAGGCAGGAGGGTTCAGTTTTGCTGCACACATGTGGCAGGCAACTAGGTCCAGGCTGCAGTCTTAATGCAACAGAAATGCCAATGGACTTTGACACATGTGAAAAAGGTATGCAGAAAACAAAATAATCCCATTACTGTTGCCCAGGATAAATTTATAAACACACATTAAGATGGTTTAACATGTTCCGCCAAGTTTTTTTTGGTATGTGTTTAAAAATAGTGATGCTTTAGACCTGATCTACCCTTAACTCTAGCATATTATTTATGAATGCTCCTGTAAAGTTTGTGATAAGTTGGCTGGCAGTGGCAAGCGAAACAGTCTCATCAGTTTACAAACTGAGTAAGCCAAAACTATGAAAACAATTTTGGCTCAGATTTACATTTTTATTGGTGCCAGAAGATAAGTAGATAATACAAAAGCAAATCATAATACAATCCAGGTGGTGTACTTATATTTCAATAAGGCATTTGATAAATTACCACATCAAAGGTGTAGGGGGTAACATATGAGCATGGATAAAGGATTGGTTATCTAACAGGAAGCAGGATGTAGGGATAAATAGGTCATTTTCAGCTTAGGACATAGGAGCATAGGAAAAGTAGGCCATTCAGCCCAGCGAGCCTGCTCTAACATTCAACTAGATCATGGCTGATCATCTACCTCAACACCACTTTCCCGTGCTATCTCCATATCCCTTGATGTCATTGGTCTTCAGAAATCTATCGATTTCTGTCTTGAACATACTCAATGATTGAGTTTCCACAGCCCTTTGGGATAGAGAATTCCAAAGATTCACCATCCTCTGAGTGAAGAAATTCTTCCTTATCTCTGTCTTAAATAGCCTACCCCTTATACTGAGATTTTTTTTTTGTTATAAATTCTCCTGTGCCCACCTGTAATGGGCCCACATTTGTCCGAGCTAATCTTTTCCTTTTCATGTACCTTAAGAAGCTTTTACAGTCCGCCTTTGTGTACCTCGCTAGTGTACATTCATATTCTATTTTTTTTTTCTTAATCAGTTTCTTGGTCCTCTTTTGCTGGGTTCTAAATTACTCCCAATCCTTAGGTTTACCACAGTTTCTGGCATCCTTATAAGCTATTTCCTTTAAAGTAATACAATCATTAACTCCTTTCATTAAACATGGTTGATTTACCTTTCCCTTTGGTTGTTTGTTCCAAGAGGAATGTATATCCGTTATAGAGTACCAAGTATTTCTTTAAGTGCTAGCCATTGCCTGTCTACCGTCAAATCTTTTAGTGTATTTTCTCAATCCACCATCGCCAACTTGCCCCTCATATCTTCATAATTTCCTTTCTTCAGATTTAAGACCCTAGTTTTAGAATGAACTATATTGCATTCAAACTTAATGTGAAATTTTATCATATTATGGTCATTATTTCCCAAAATCTCCTTTACAGCAAGCTTACTAATTAGCTCTCTCATTACACAACACTAAATCCAAAATAGCCCAATCCCTAGTTGCGTCCTCAACGTACAGCTCCAGAAATCCATCTCGTACACACTCCAGAAATTCTTCCTCCAGGGCATTCATGCTGATTTGGTTAACCTAGTCTGTGTAAATTGAAGTTGCCCTTTATTACTGTATTATCCACGTTACATGCAGCTCTAATTTCCTGATTTACACCATGCCCAACATTGCCACTACAGCTCAGTGGCCTATAAACACCTCTCACCGATGTTTGCTGCTCCTTGCTGTTTTAGCTCCACCCAAACTGATTCTATATATCACAGAATCACAGAGCCTTTATGGTGTTGAAGGAGGCCATTCAGTCCATTGTGTCTGTACCGGCTCTCTGAGCATTTTAACTTAGTGCCAACCTCCTCCTTTTTTTCCCCATTACCCTGCACATTGTTTCTATTTAAATAATAATCCATTGCCCGCTTGAACCTGCCTCCACCACTCTTCCAGACAGTGCATTTCAAACTCTAACTACTCACTGTGCAAAAAAGTTTTCTCACATCACATTTGCAAAATACTTTAAAATTGTGCCCTCTGGTTCTCAATCCACTTACGAGTGAGAACAGCTTCTCCCTATCTACTCTGTCCAGACCCCTCATGATTTTGAAAACTTCTATCAAGTCTCCTCTTAGCCTTCTCCTCTGCAAGGAAAACAGTCCCAACTTCTCCCATCCTTCCTCATAACTGAAGTGTCTCATCCCTGGCACCTCTTGTAAACCTCTTCTGCACTCTCTCCAAAGTGTTTACATCCTTCCTATAATGTGGCACCCAGGACTGTACACAATACTCCAGTTGAGGTCTAACCAGTGTCTTATATAAGTTCATCATAACCTCCCTGATCTTGTACTCTATGCCTCTATTAATGTAGCCTAGAAAACTGTATGCTTTAGAAACAGTTCGCCCTACTTGTCCTGCCGCCTTTAATGATTTATGTACATCTACACCCAGGTCTCCCTGCTCCTGTACACCCTTTAGAATAGTACCCTTTTTTATACTGTCTCTCCACACTTTCCGCATTGAGCTTCATCTGCCACCTATCTGCCCACTCCACCAATGTGTCAATGTCCTTTTGAAGTTCTACACTGTCCTCCTCACAGCTTACAATTCTCCCAAGTTTTGTGCTGTCCGTAACTTTGAAATTGTACCCTGCACATCAAGATCTAGTTCATTTATATGGGCAGAATTTTGCCCTTGGCGTGCGGGCTTGGTGGGAGCAGGCGGGGGCACTAGGGAAGCTGACCATCACCTGCGATTGGGCCCAGAGGCAATTTCACGCTGGCGGGCCAATTAAGGCCCACCCAGAGTGAAATGCAAGCAGCAGCCTTAGGGAGATGAACTGATTTTGGATAAAAAAATTAAAGATCTTATAAATGTTATGAAACATGGTACCTCACGTGATTCTGTTACACGAGCAGGGGCATGTTTTTAATTCAAATGCAAAATTTTTATGTGATTTTTATTAGTTTTAGAAAACCTCATCCTGCTCATGGATGAGGTTTCCCAAAAAATGTAGAGGCCCTTTGGCGTTTTCGCCTGCCCACCAACCATTAGGTTGGATGGGCAGCGCAAATTTGAATTTAATTAACTTCTTAATGGCCCTAATAAGCCTTTTAATTGTCGGTGAGCGCGCTGCCGAACTAAATATCACAGGACTGCATGGTGACATTGGGACGCTCGCCCAAAGTCATCGCGCGTCATTTTATGCTCGGCCAGGTAGTGGGTGTGCACGCCCACCGAGCTTAATTTTCTGCCCATATATATCAGGAAAAGCAAGGGTCCCAATACCAATGCCTGGGGAACCCCACTATAAACTTTCTTCCAGCCCAAAAAGTACTCATTAACCATTACTCTGTTTCCTATCCCTCAGCCAATTTTGTATCCATGTTGCTACTGACCCTTTTATTCCATGACCTATAACTTTCCTCACAAGTCTGTTGTGTGGCACTGTATTGAACACCTTTTGGAAGTCCATATACACCACATCAATGGCCTTGCCCTCATCAACCATCTGTTACCTCTTCAAAAAATTTCAGCAAGTTAGTTAGATACAATTTTCCTTTAATAAATCCATGCTGACTTTTCCGAATCAATCCACATTTTTTCATATGACTATTAATTCTATCCCGAATAATTGTTTCTAGAAGTTTCCCACCACTGAAGTTAAACTGACTGGTCTACAATTACAGGGCAAATCTTTACAACCTTTTTTTGAATAAGGGCGTAATATTTGCAATGTTTGGCACCTTCCCCAAATCCAGGGAACATTGAAAGATTATTGCCGGCGCCTCTACAATTTCCACTCTCACTTCCTTCAATATTCTTGGATGCATCTTATCCCGGTCCCGGTGCCTTATCAACTTTAGGTACCGACAGCTTATCCAATACCTCCTCCTTATCAATTTTAACCCCTTCTACTGACTGAGTTTCCTCCTCTGTCACCATGGTCTGGGAAGCACCTGCCTCGTAGATAAAGTACGCAAAGATGCAAAGTATCCATTTAATACCTCAGCCATGCCTCTTGCTTCTATGTACAAATCCCCTTTTTGGTTCCTAATGGGCCCTATTTCAACTTTTACCACCCTTTTACTATTGATGTGCTTATAGAATACTTTGGGATTTCCTTTTGTTAGCTGCCAGTCTTTTTTCATAATCCCTCTTTGCTTCTTGTATTTGTTTTTTCACATCCCTTCTGAACCTTCTGTATTCAGCTTGGTTATCAATTGTATTTACTACCTGACACCTGTCAGAAGCACACTTTCTCTTTAACTTAATTTCTATCTCCTTTGTCATCCAGGGAGCTCTGGGTTTGTTTGTCCTACCCTTCCTTTGAGGGAACATACCTTGACTGTGCCCAAACCATCTCCTCTTTGATTCATTGTTCAGCTACTGTTTTTCCTGCCAACCTTTGGATTCAGTATATCCAGCCCAGCTCTGTTCTTGCCCCATTAAAGTCTGCTCTCTGCCATTATTCTCACTCTGGATTGACCAATGTCATTTTCCACCATAGAAAAGTTACAGCACAGAAGGAAGACATTTGGCCCATCTTGTCCATGCCAGCCCAAGGACACCCAGGTGCCCTTTCTAATCCCATCTTCCTGCACCTGGCCCATAGCCCTGCAGCTTACAGCACTTAAGATGCAGATCCAGGTACTTTTTAAAAAGAGTTTAAAGATTCTGCCTCTACCACCAACTTGAGCAGCGAATTCCAGACACCCACTACCCTCTGCATAAAAAAGTTCTTCCTCATGTCCCCCCTACACCTTCTGCCACTTATCTTGAATCTATGTCCCCTGGTTCTAGAATTCTCCATCAAGGGAAACAATGTTATCCTGTCCACTCTATCTATTCCCCTCATAATTTTGTACACCTCAATCAAGTCACCTCTCAGCCTTCTTTGTTCTAAGGAAAATAACCCCAACCTATCCAATCTCTCCTCGTAGCTAGTCTTTTGTAACCCTGGCAACATTCTTGTAAACCTCCTCTACACTCTCTCCAGGGCTTTTACGTCCTTCCTGTAATGTAGTGACCAGAACTGCGCACAATACTCCAGTTGTGGCCTCACCAGTGTTTTAAACAATTCCAACATTATGTCTTTACTTTTATATTCTATACCTCTGCCAATGAAGGAAAGCATTCCATCTGCCTTCTTTACAACCTTGTCTACTTGAACTGCTGCCTATAGTCATCCTAAACCTCATGATACAATGATCACTATCCCCTAAATGTTTCCCCACTGTCACTTGATCTACTTGACCCACCTCATTCCCAAGAACTAGGTCTGGCAGTGCCTCCTTTCTTGTTGGACTGGACACATACTGCTGTAGGAAATTCTCTGGACACAATCTAGGAACCCTTGTCCCTCGCTGCTCCTTAAATTACCATTATCTCAGTCTATACACAGGTAATTAAAGTCCCCCATTATAACTACTCTATGATGCCTACACCTCTGATTTCCTTGCAGATTTGTTTCTCTATATGCTTCCCACTAGCTGGTGGTCTATATATTACACTGAGCAATGCAATCAAACCTTATTCCTTAGCTCCAGCCAGATCGATTCTGTCCTTGAATCCTCTGCCACATTTTCTTTCTCCAGCACTGCAATATTCTCCTTAACCAAAAATGCCATCCTTCTTCCTTTTTTCCCTTTATCTTCTCTGAACCCCTTGTAACCAGGAATATTTAACTCCCAGATCTGCCCTTCCTTAAACCAAGTCTCCATTATTGCCACAACATCATAATCCCACAAGGCAATCTGTGCCTGTAACTCCCCAATTTTATTAACTATACTCCATGCATTCACATACGTGGAGTGATTTAGGGTCCCTTACTCCGACTCTATTAGCTTACTATTTTCTATTTTAGTGCTACTATCTGCCTCTCCCAGCATTCCGTGCACCCTGGTATTACTTTCTAATATTTTCTCCTGGTTCCCACACCCCTGCTGAGTTAGTTTAAACCCTCCCCAACAGCACTATCAAAACGACTCGCAAGGAACTCAGTCCCTGCTCTGTTCAAATGCAACCCATCCGGTTTGTACAGGTGCCATCTCCCCCAGAGCCAGTCCCAGTGTCCCAGGAATCTAAAGCCCTCCCTCCTGCACCTTCTTTCTAGCCACACGTTCATCCGTCTTATCTTCCTATTTCTGTATTCACTTGCACGTGGCACTGGAAGTAATCCGGACATTACTACTTTAGAAGTCCTGCTTGCTAATTTTCTACCTAGTTCCCTAAATTCGGATTGCAGGGCCACATCCCCCTTCCTACCTATGTTTTTAGTACCAATGTGGACCATAACCTCTGGCTGTTTGCCCTCCCCCACAAGAATGTCCTGCAGCCGTTCTGTGACATCCTTGACCTTAGCACCAGGGAGGCAACAAACCACCTGGAGTTATGTTGACAGCCACAGGAATACCTGTTTGCTCCCCTAACTAAAGAATCCCCTATCAGTACTGCAGTTCCGCTCTTCCTCCTCCCCTCCTATACAGCTGGGCCACCCATGCCCTTGCTGCACTCCTCCAAGGATCCATCATCCTCACCAATATCCAGAATGGAAAACCAATTAGTGAGCAGGATCTCTGGGGACTCCTGCACTACCTGCCTGTTTCTCTTGGACTGCCTGGCAGTCACCCATTCCCTATCTGCCTGCTTGCCCCTAACTCCCAGTGCGACCACCTTTCTGAACGTGTTATCCATGTAGTTCTCTGCCTCATGGATGCACCTCAGTGACTCCAGTCACTGATCAGGCTCTGAAGCGCGGAGCTCAAGCTTGTGCAGTCGGTGATACTTACTGCACATTGGCTCATCTGGGTCACAAGAAGTGTCCACAACTCCCCACTTGCCACAGGATGGGCATTCCACTTGGCTGAGCTGTCATGCCATGACTTAACCTTAAACTTTTAAATCACTTCACTTTAACTTTAGTTACTTTAACCTTATTCTTGTATAGTTAACTATAAACTGGAGATTAATAGAAAGTAGAAATTCTTCGCCCTTACTCATAAATCAGCTCCCTCTTCTGTGCCTATAAATTCTTACTTTCCCTGTGCTTGTTTAGAAATTTATGTCTCTGAACTGGCACTGTTTTCAATCTCTCAACTGTCTCTCCACTCAAACTGTCTTATCCCCCAAACCCGCGCTTTGACCCTTCAATCGAAGACCCTCTGTTACCAATGTACTGACCTTGTCTCTTATTAAAAGTGCTATCTCACCTCCTTTTCCTTTTTGCCAATCCCTCCTAAATGCTGAATATAATTGGATATGGGACTAGAAGTAATTCTGAGATTACTGCTTTAGAGGTCCTGCTTTTCAATCTCTTTCCTAGCTTCCTGAAATCTGTTTTCAGGACCTCATTCCCTTTCCTACTTAAGTCAATGGTACCAATGTGGACCACGACCTCTGGCTGATCACCCTCCCTCGGAAGAATGTCCTGCAGCCGCTTGGTGGCATCCTTGATCCTGGCACCAGGGAGGCAACATACCATCCTGAAGTCACATCTATAGCCACAGAAATGCCTGTCTTTCCTCCAACTAACAAATCCCCTATTACTACTGCTCTTTTTGGCAAGCTGTTACAAGTGGAGTATTCATGGATCAGTGCTGGGGCCTGAACTATTTACAATCCATTTCAATAGCTTAGATGAAAGGACCAAATGTACAGTAGCTAAATTTGATGATGACTCAAAGATAGGTAGGAAAGTAAATTGTCAAGATCACATAAGGAGTCTACAAAGGGATTTAGACAGGTTAAGTGAATGGACAAAAATTGGGAGATGCAGTATAATGTGAGAAAATGTAAACTTGTTCATTTTGACAGGAAGAATAGAAAAGCAGTATTTGAATGGAGAGAGATTGCAGAACTCTGCAATACAGAGGGATCTGGGTGTCTTGGTACATGAATCACAGAAGTTAGTATGCAGGTACAGCAAGTGACTAGGAAAGCAAATGGAGTGTTGGTGTTTATTAAAAGGCGAATCAAATATAAAAATAGGGGAATGTTGCTACAGCTGTAGGTTCTTAGTTAGACTGTATCTGGAGGACTGTGTACAGTTTTGGTTTTTTTACTTAAGGCAAGATATAATTGCTTTAAAAACAGTTCAGAGAAGGTTCACTTGACTGATTCCTGGGATGAAGGGGTTATCACACAAGGAAAGGTTGAAATAGGCATATACCCATTCAAGTTTAGAAGAATAAAAGGTGATCTTATTGAAACATAACCTCTTGAGGGAATTTGACAAGATGGATGCTGAGACAACGTTTCCCCTTTTGGGAGGGTCTAGAACTAGGGAACTGGAATGACTTGATATACCAGACAGGTTTCAACAAGAAACAGAAACTTTATTACAGAGAGCTTTTCAGATGCTACATGCTTGTACAGAATCCTCGACAGGAATCCCCACCCCCACATTTAGGGCTCATTGGTCAGAGCCTCTGAGAACGTCACGTGGCCACTGATAGACATGTAGAAGAGGCTATACCTTCAGTTACTACAAGAACAGAGTTTAAAAATTAGGGGTCTCTCATTTAAGGTTGTGATAAGGAGAATTTTTTTCTGTCGGAGGAGAGTTATTGTTTGGAATTCTCTTCCCCAGAGAGCAGTGGAGATTGGGTCATTGAATTTATTGAAGGCTGAGTTAGATTTTTGATCGACAAGGGAGTCAAGGCTTATGCTGTGCAGATGGGAAAATGGAGCTGAAGCCACAATCAGATCAGGCTGTTAGGGGCAGGCTCGAAGGGCCGAGTGGGCTATTCCTGCTCCTAATTCTTGTGGTTACTGGAAATCTGAAACAAAAATACAAAAGTGCTGGAAATGCTTAGCAGGTCTGGCAACATCTATAGAGAGATAAAAACACAGGCAGGGGTTTTCCGTACCCACTGGCGTCAGGTGTGTTTGGTAGTGTGAGCGGACTATATGGCGTGACCGGTTTCACAATGGCGTGAAACCAGTTCAAGATCGTGTGCTCAGCCCGCCAACTGTGGGCTGCGTGCCCTGTCATCGGACATCGGGAATCTCATTTCGATACATCAATCAGCTGGCATCGCCCCTTCCCTGCTGGATTGTCCGAACGTGTCGGCAGGAAAACACACTGACGTATTTCACAACAGCACATAGTGACGCACACTTGGTGGGGGACTTCAAGGTTTGTTTGCCGACCTTGCTTTGCCTACCTTTGTTTGAGTGCAGCTCCCAAAACACTCAAGGAGCTTGACACCTTCCAGGACAGGGCAGTCTGCTTAAAAGCAGAAAATTGTGGATGTTGGAAATCCAAAACAAAAACAAAAATACCTGGAAAAGCTCAGCAGGTCTGGCAGCATCTGCGGAGAGGAACACAGTTAACGTTTCGAGTCTGTATGACTCTTCAACAGAACCAAGGACAAATAGAAAAGAGGTGAAATATAAGCTGGTTTAAGGTGGGGGTGGGACAGGTAGAGCTGGATAGAGGGCCAGTGATAGGTGGAGATAACCAAAAGATGTCACAGACAAAAGAACAAAGAGGCATTGAAGGTGGTGATATTATCTAAGGAATGTGCTAATTAAGGGTAGAAAGCAAAACGAGCAAGGTACAGACAGTCCTAGTGGGAGTAGGGTGGGGGGGAAGGGATCGAAATAGGCTAAAAGGTAGAGATAAAACAATGGATGGAAATACACTTAAAATAATGGAAGTAGGTGGGAAAAGAAAAATCTATATAAATTATTGGAAAAAACAAAAAGGATGTGGAAAATCAGAAAGGGGGTGGGGATGGAGGAGAGAGCTCATGATCTAAAATTGTTGAACTCAATATTCAGTCCAGAAGGCTGTAAAGTTCCCACAGCTACCTCGACTACAACTCCTCACACCCTGCTTCCTGTAAGGACTCCATCCCATTCTCTCAGTTCCTTCACCTCCGTCGCATCTGTTCCGATGATGCCACTTTCAAAAACAATTCCTCTGACATGTCCTCCTTCTTCCTTAACCGAGGTTTTCCACCCACGGTGGTTGACAGGGCCCTCAACCATGTCTGGCCCATCTCCCGCGCATCCGCCCTCACGCCTTCTCCTCCCTCCCAGAAACATGATAGGGTCCCCCTTGTCCTCACTTAATCACCCTACCAGACTCCGCATTCAAAGGATCATTCTCCGCTATTTCCGCCAACTCCGGCATGATGCCACCACCAAACACATCTTCCCTTCATCCCCCCCGGCAGCATTCCACAGGACAGGTCTTTACCTACCAGATCAGCCAAATGTGGGTGGCTTTTCAATGGCTGCAGGGCGAGGCCTGTACTGGGGAAGGAGGGTATCGCGGGGTGTGTGTGGGGAGCACGTGTTGATCTGTGCAAGTGGCCTCAAGATGGTGATGCCCAAGGAGGCAGTCTCCAGAGGAGAAGAGGCAGATGGACATGTGAGGGTATATGTTTAAGAATGCCCCTTGAGCTGGCAGTGATTGAGATAACAGTGAATGTGTGATGGGCTTAACTATGAGAGTTTAGAGTGATGAGATGGTTGCCATAGCCTGGCTGCACGGATGAGATCATTCATCATCCATCTGCATTGGATGGCCAACCTCTTCTGTGCAGCATTGGCAATGATCACTACTGCCATCTCCTCCCAAGCCAGAGTGGTAATGTTGCTGCCCCTCCTGTGGCCAGAGCAGGGGTAGAGGACATCATAGCAGGCCTCCACAGCATCCAAAAGATGCTCGAGGGCTGCAGTCTTCTTGCCTTTTGGGGCCATGTCTTCATTGCTGCAGTCCTGAGCTGGAAGCACTGAGCGTGGCTGTACTTTAAATATGGTGCCCGGCGTGATGAAGCAGCGATGTGACGGTATGGCAGGTGAATTGGAGCCTGCCCACCATGGAAACAGCGCATTTCCCGGGAATGCATAAGTAATGTGGCGGGTTTGGGATGATAAGGCGTGAGAACCCGCCATGGTGGCCAATGGGTAAAATGTCCTTTTACCCGCCCGCCACTGCACTTAGTGCAAATCTGGGACCATTCTGCCCACAGAGTTGATGTTTTAGGTATGGGACGTTTCATCAGAGTTAAATAGCTCTTTGTTGAATTTGCCCCAAGTCCATAAAATAAGTTAGTGCCAAGTTCCTGCTCAGCCTAACCCATATAGAGACGTGTGCCAGCCTACCTAACAACTGTTTATTTTTGCACAAGCCAAACAAGCAAAGACAGAGGCCCTTGTGATTGATTGTGTGATTCATGTTCAATAAAACATACTCATTCAGAACAAAGAGCCCATGAGGCTCACCAATCTAAGAAGGGATTTTAGCTGCCAGGGATTATTATTTCACACTAGGACAGGGAAAGACAAGTAGTAAATACAAAAATAAAGGACTGAAAGATAATTTTAGTAGAGATATTTGCTCAAATTATGAAACGCTCTACCATGCAGGGAAGTGCGCTTGCTGAGAGCATTCAAGTGTTTAAGGAATGATCGTAATTGGCCTGAATAGACTTTTCTCACCTCTAACTTTTCCTAAGTTTTTAGGTTATACTGTCTTCTACTTATTAACATTCTTTCATTCATGGATGATTACTACAACAATCATGCAAAGCATTTCAATTGATTTGTTTGGACTTCAAAAGATATCTTAAAAAGTGCAGGTCAAAACAGCACTTGCAGGTAATAGTTCTGCTATATATAGTTTTCATTCAAACAGAGGAAATTGTGCAAATTTGATAGAAATGTTTAAAATTGTTAAGGAACTTGAGACAGTAGGTAAGAATATGTTGCTTTCAGTAGTCCTGGGGTCTAGAACACAAACGCAAGATTAAACATTTGAGATTTAGGGTAGAGAGCGAGAGAGCCTTCACTTAAAAGAAGAGGGGCTGTGATACAGTGAAATGTTCGAATGGAATTGGTCACTGAAGCAGAGAACCATGTCAACATTTAAGAATGTTAGATATGTGGTTGAAGCATTGAAGAACAGGCTTAAAGGGATACGGGTACTGAGGAGTCATAGAGAAGTAAGACTACGGATGGGCCTAAGGATTGGTCTGGAACATATGGCCATTTTCCGTGTTATAATTTCTATTTAGACAAAGATGATTATGATGTAAAATCATATGAAAGAGCTGTGAAGAGTAGTGTTCCGTGTGCAGCTCATTCATTATTCATGAAATAGATCTTTAAAAATTGTTAGATAGCTTCCTAAATCATCCATAGGCTTCAGCCAACATCTTACATCGTTTGAAGCACAGAGGTGTGTTGCACCCAATATTTATTCTATACTAGTCAAAATACTGTGATATCTGCAAATAGGGAGTGAAGTCCTGTGTAATCTTCAAATGAAACGGGTGAGTGGATGTAGGATAGTTGAACCAGGGCACATGGAGATCATTTATCCCCCATTTTAAAACCATATATTCTGTTATTATGTTTTAATCTTTACAGTTGTTTGGTAGTAAAGAACTTGAGTATTGCTTAAAAAAAGACATTTTGTTGAAGCTTTTCATCTTGCACTCATCAGGACATTGGCAAGAATACCAATGCCAGGGAAGCAACAACTTTATACTGTATGAGAAGAGAGTGCTGATTGGTTGGCAAGTGGATACTGATTGGTAGAGGCCTTGTCATGGAGAACGTATCAGTTAATAGTGACTGAAGGTTAACTGCCAAGCATTGTTCGAAATTTAAACCAGGCAGCTTGACTCTGAATGGTCAAGGCAGTGCCCTGAGAAATGAACCAGCAAATGGCCATCACTTACCTTGTTTAGCTGAAATAGGTGCAATGTGCATACATGTTCTTTCTGTCTGCAATGAGCAGGGCCCTGTGTATTTATATATGTGGCTTCCAGTACACGCAAATGCACCACACTGCAAGCTCGACTAATAATCTTAAATTGGTTGTCAGTGTAATCTTTAGCACACTGAGCATTAATAAGCAAATGTTGTCTAATTGCAGAATCATATCTAATGTTGAACACTGTGTACAGTAGCAAGTTCTTGCTTTCCCTGACATTGGTATTCTTGTGATTGTCCTGATGAGTGCAAGAGAAAAAGCTTTGACAAAATGTCTTTTTCAGCATTAACCAAATTCTGTTGGTTAATCTAATCTAACCAAACGAATATTTGTACAGCAAAGACCAAATTCAGGATATCAACAACATAGTTCGACTTATAGGTAAGTTAAGAACAGATAAGCTATCACTCGAATTTCTCCAAGTGTATATTAAACCCAAGGTTGTACCAGTTTTCATTTCCAAATTTATTGATAATTTTTTTTATTATTATTCATTCATGGGATGTGGGCTTTGCTGGCTAGGCCAGCATTTATTTCCCATCTCTAGTTGCCCTTGAGAAGGTGATGTGAACTGCCTTCTTGAACTGCTGTAGCCCATGTGGTGTAGGTACACCCACAATGCTGTTAGGAAGGGAGTTCCAGGATTTTAACCCAGCGACAGTGAAGGAACAGTGACATATTTCCATGTCAGGTTGCTAACGTGTGCTAAAGTGAGACACAGTCCCACGATCAAGCGAGCATTTATGCGAGATGAGACTGAACAGATTGGTAATAAGGTTACCAACTTGTACCCTACACTGCATTTGGTCTGAGATGTGCAAATTTCTTTCATTTTGTGATCTCCCCTGTTTATGTCATTGTATTGGTGCCTGTTTGAAACACGTCTGCACCATAAACACTCTTAAGCGGATATGGTTTGACAATGCAATTAATGATGCCACTAAACACATAACAAATCTCTCTGACCATGTACTCTCAGAAAGCAAGGAGTTTGTTCTTGCGCCTGGTTTCAATTTTGGTGTGCCTTCATTCCAAATTAAAGGAGAAGCGGTATTTGCTGAGTTTGAACTCCTCTACCCCAAACTACCCTGGCATGAAGCAGCATCCACTGAGGATGCTGAATCTTTGAAAGTGTGTCTAGCTGATCTAGTGTGCGCATAATGCAGGATTCTAAATGACCTGTCTGATTTTCACATGCAACATGAATGTCTTAAAGCATTGCGAGGCCTTAAGACCAACCCAGGCTACACATCAGTAAACCTGACAAAGGGATGGGAACAGTCATCCTTAATAAGCATGACTCTATCAACAAAATGTACGTCATTCTTAATGACCAGTCCAAATTCGTATCCATTGGACCTGTCGCTCAACATGACTGGACAGCCTTGCTTGAAAGTAAGCTAAAAAACACTTGTTGGACTTGTGTAAGAGTGATGAGTTACCACGTGATATATATGACAGGGTTTGTCCACACAACTTGCTGCATCCGCATATGTATGGGCTGCCCAAGATATGCAAAATTGATGTCCCCTTACGCCCCATCTTACCTATGACCGGTTCTGCACAACATGAATTGACCAAATGGTTGGGTGAATTGTTACAACTAGTTTTGAGCAAGTTTTCTACATACACAGTGAAGGATCCCTTCACATTTGCGAAGGCCATGCAGGACTTGCATATTGATAGCACACTGTGTCCATGTGCTCATTTGACATTGCTAACCTATTCACCAATGTTCCACTTAAAGAAGCGATAGATATTTGTGCTGCAGCACTATATCATGGCGATCTAGACCTGCCACCATTGCATGAGCCAGTCTTCATTGAGCTTATGAACTCAGCAACTCACACAGTTAAGTTCAGCTTTAATGACACCATGGATGTCCAAATAAATGGTGTTGCCATGGGATCCCCTCTAGGCCCAGCACTTGCAAACATCTTTGTTGGATTCCATGAGAAATGTGTCTTCAATGGAATGACACCTAACCCCCTACCCCTCGCATATTTCTGGTATGTGGATGATACGTTTGCTATGGTTAAATCCAGAGCAGGTTGTAATAATATCCTTGCATGTCTTAATGGGCTCCATTCTGCACTCGAATTCAAGCTTGAAATAGAGCAGTCAAATGAATTCCCTTTCCTTGATGTACTAGTTGACAAATCTGCCAGGGGCTTCTTTACCTTGGTCTACCACAAGCCCACCTTCACTAGTCAATACATGCGTTGGGAGTCTTACAGTTCCACATATTAAAAGATTGGCTTTATTGGCAACCTTGTAAATGAGGCCCAAGCCATTTGCTTACCATGCAAGCTTGTTGCTGAAATAGGCACATCAAAGACATCCTGTGAGATAATGGCTACCCTGATCAGATCATTTGATGCTATATATCACACAAATTCAAACAGGCCTAAGGCCATCACTTTCAACTCTGAAAAAGGCCCAGTCAACCAGATTATTTTGGAAGGGCCAGATATCTCAAACATTTGAGTAACAGGTGTTTCACACTGCTGCTATGCAGTAGCAACACAAGTGGTATTCACCACTTACAGGATGCTGCCATCAAGCCAAAAAGACGTCTTGCTTATCACACAAATGAGTAGTGTGGTATATGAATTTCAGTGTGATCCTAGGTATGTAGGCCATTCTCCCAAAGACTGGCGGATCATATAAAACAGTATGTCCCTTCAGCTGTTCATAACAGGCAAGGTACAGACAATACCCAACCACCCCATGTTTGCAAAACTCAAGGCACCGTGTCCAACATTAGATGTGATTCCACAATTGGACAGCATTTGCTAAATAATCTTCAAATTAAAAATTATGCTGAGACAACAAATTTAAGATTATCAGTCAAGCTTGTTACTCATAGGAAGTGCTTGTCATTGAAGAATGAATCCAAAACTAGTCTTTTATCTCAAGCTGGTTTATTCTCAAGACAGCTCTTCAGTGCAACAATCTTCTCCAGTCCCTTCCACACCAGAGTGTTCCAGCTGTACCCATTTATACTATTTTTATGGGTGAACCAATGTCCATCACCTGTTTTAACAAACAGTTGTCTTTAACAATGTAATTGCTGTACAATGTAATTGCCAGTCAAGACTGTCAAGGTCCAATAACAGTGTAATTACTGATACATTGACAGAGCTCGCAGTGTGGTATATTTCTGTATACTGGAAGCTAGATATATTAATACACAGGGCCCTGTTCTTTGCAGACAGAAAGAACATGTACACACGTTATGCCTGTTTCAGTTTAACAAAATTTGCTAGTTCATTTCTTAGGGCAATGCCTTGACCAATCAGAGCCAAGCTGCCTGGTTTAAATTTCAAACAATGCTCGGCAGTTAACCATCAGTCACCATTAACTGGTGCATTCTCCAATGGAATGCCTCTATCAGTCAGAGCCACTTGCCAAGCAATCAGCACTCTCTTCTCATACAATATAAATCTGTTCCTTCCCCTGACATTGGCATTCTTGCGATTATCCTGATGAGTGCAAGATAAAAAGCTTTGACAAAATATCTTCATCCATTTTCATCATAATTTCCAATATTAAAATGAAAAAAAATAAGTAAAATGCCTTGGTAAAATGGCTATGTTGTAATTACATCGTCATGCCAGCAGTGGTGATGCAGCACTGGGATGATGGAAGGTGCCATTTTTCAGTAAGTGTGTGTGTGTGTGAAACATCGCTCTTGCTTGGCCAGTTTGTATCATAAACCTACTTTCTAATACAATACAAATCTGGATTGACTTGCTTTAAATTAATACTTGCTTTATAATTCTGTTTTACTGTCACATGCTACACCACAGTCAGAATCTCGATGGAAGAGCCTACGTGAGCAGTTACTTTCTACGCCCTCATGCAAAGATGTTGAAATTCTGCTAATTACTATATGATTACCATTTTAGCATACCTATTATTGTGTTGTGTAAAATTTTAGTACACTGATTAACACTCGTCTAAACTTTCTATCTGCATAATTTAATTAAGTCATCAACCTATTTAAAATTGAGGTTGGTAACTTGTCAAAACAACTCAGATGGTAATTTCACATGAGTGCATTAACCAGGCAGCTAACAATTTTCATCCCATATAGATTTATAATGTGACTGATGTTGGCTGGAAGTCAAATGTGTTAATGCTCTTTAGATATTGTATAATCTTACGATTAAGGAGCAGGCCTTCTGCCCATTGTGCATATGCTGACTCTTTGAAAGAGCTATCCATTTAGAGCAAGGGTGGGCAATTATTTGGGCTGGAGGGCCACTTAAGGTGATCTGTTGAGGGCAAGGCATAAAAATGTATTGTGTTAAGAACATCTACCATTAAAATTTGTTATGGCATTTATTGCATGAAGAACCCGTATTAGCTGGCTTAGTTAGTTAGACTGGATCAGCAATCACAGACCTCTATCTAAATCATAATACTTTACAGCATTCATAATATGAAAGTGCTGCATTTAAACTTAGGGTATTTTAACAATGCTTTTACTATGACAGGTATTTACTTACAAGTGTCAGATAAACAGATTTTCTCCCAGTGTTGTTTTTGTTTGGTGATGAAATGATTATTGATCAATAAACCATTTAACTCAGAATAGCTTAAATATTTGCCAGAACAGTGAAAATATTTGATAGGCACAGTTACTGGTAAAGTAGATAACGTGTCTGGATAGTAATTTCTGGCCTAACATTGTATTTCCCTTTCCCAAAAAGTGCAACTTGAAATGAAACGAAGTTAAGCGAACCAGATTCTCCCATTACAACCAATGTTGTTAAAAAATCGTGATAAGGTTCTATGGGACCTTTCCCATCAGAAAAACATTACACCCTTTAAGCTGAAATACTGTAAGTTTCTAATTTCCTACAATCGTAAATGAAATAACTTAAAATAAAATAAATTTAAGAATATTAAAGAAATATGCTAACTGTTTGTACATAACACCCACTCGCTGCCTCTCCCACTTACTGACCTTTCCATTTGCTGGTGTTCCCACTTGCTACCTCTCCCACTCCTCAACTCTCCCACTCACCACCTCTCCCGCTCCCTGACCCACCACTCCCCCACCCTCCCACTCCCCGATCTGCCCGCTCTATGACCCTCCCACTATCTGACCCTCCCACTTGCCCTGTCTCCACTCCCCAATCCTCCCACTCCCTGACCCTGCTGCTTGCCGACCCTTCCACTCCCTGATCCACCGGTTCATTACCCCTCCTTCTCCCGACCCTACCACTTGCCATCTTTCCCATTCCCCAACCCTCCCACTCCCAGACCCTCCCGTTTCCCGCCCCCTGTTCGCCAACCCTCCCACTCTCTGACCCTCCCGTTCACCACCCCTCCTTCTCCTCTCACTTGCTGTCTCTCCCACTGTCCAACCCTCCCACTTGCCAAATCTTTTATTCGTCGCTTCTCCCACTCGCTGACCCTCACACTAGCCCACGCTCCTGCTCTCTGCTTTTCCTGCTCACCAACCCTCCTGCCACCCGCGTCTCCCTGTCCCGCACATTAACTTTCCCACTTGCCACCTTTACCGCTCACCTACCTTCCTGCTCCCCACCCCTCCCTCTCCTGCTAGTTGAACCTCTTGCTAACCACCTTTACCGCTCACCTACCTTCCCGCTCCCCGCCTCTCCCTCTCCCGCTCGTTGACCTTCCCACTCACTACCTTTCCTGTTCGCCTACCCACCTGCCCCCTGCCTCTCCCTCTCCTGCTCAACAACCCTTCCATTCGCCAACCCTCCAGCTTGCTGACGTTCCTGCTCTGTTGTCATTCATTAAACTCTGTACAAATAAAAGCAGATAATCTGAGTTCTTTCCCCTCATACAGTCTCCAGTTCTTCTTCCTCAGTCTGTTTCTTGGACTCCCTTGGCTGGCCTGTCAAGTCTCTATGAGCACAGTGCAGCTTGAGGGCTGGATGAGGAGCTCCCACAGATTGGATGTGGCCTACATGCTGTCATTTTTTCCATGCCTAATTTAGATCCACTCTCCTACTTTCTCATGTAGCTCTTCAAATGTTTCCTTTTCAAGTATCAATTCCCCTATGAAAGTTGCTTTTGAATCTGGTTCCACCACTCTTTGAGGAAGTGGGTTCCAGGTCATAACAACTCGCTGTGCTAAAGAATTCGTCCTTATTTCCCCACTTGTTCTTTCGTCAGTTATCTAATCTATCTCCTCTGTGTACTGCCTAGTTTCTTGGCTAGGTGTCAAATTTTTCTGATTACGCCCCTGTACACTTAAATTAAAAGCTTACAGCGTCAATTGTGGCCTTTTTTAAATTCATTCACGAGATGTGGGTTCGCTGGCTGGGCCAGCATTTATTGCCCATCCTGACTTGTGCCTTGTAGATGGTGGAAAGTCAGGAAGTGAGTTACTCATCGTAAGATTCCTAGCCTCTCACCTGCTCTTGTAGCCACAGTATTTATATGGTTAGTCCTGTTCAGTTTCTGGTCAATGGTAACTCCCAGGATGTTGGTAGTGGGGGATTCAGTGATAATAATGCCATTGAACATCAAGGGGCGATGGTTGGATTCTCTCTTGTTGGAGATGCTCATTGCCTGGCAATTGTGAGGTGCAAATGTTACTTGCCACTTGTCAGCCCAAGCCTGGATATTGTCTAGGTCTTTCTACATTTGGACATGGACTGCTTCAGTATCTGAGGAGTTGTGAATGGTGTTGAACAATGTGTAATCATCAGCGAATATCCCACTTCTGACCTTATGATTGAAGGAAGGTCAATGATGAAGCAGCTGAATATGGTTGGGCCGAGGACACTACCCTGAGGAACTCCTGCAGTGATGTCCTGGGGCTGAGATGATTGACCTCCAACAACCACAACCATCTTCCTTTGTGCTAGGTATGACTCCAACCAGTGGAGAGTTTCCCCCCGGATTCCAATTGACTCCAGTTTTGCTAGGGCCTACAGTGGTCCCTTTAACGATCACATGTTGGATCGCATGTAAACCTAGTTTTCTGGTAGCATTGCAATTTTCTTCAGGCACGTATCCAGTTTTCTTTTTCTGTCAGCAACTAAGAGTTTTGGAATTCATATATCTTGGAACATGTACAAAATTGTGCAGTATGTTGGCACAAAGTCTTCCTTTATATCTGCTTTGCGGATGAAAAGGAAAAGGAGCAACAGGGAGGCAGCCAGATATGTCAGGCTGGACATTGGGAAACCACTCTACCCCCGTGCCCCAATGCTATCCTCACATCTGCATTTACTGACTTGCCAGAGGAGAAAACGCTAAATACTCTGGGCTGAATCTTCTGGCTGGCGTGCGGGTGGCGGAGTGATGTTTAGGTCGGCGGGGGCGCTATGCAGCGTGACACGCACCCGCCATTAATTAAAGGCCTCGTTAAGGCCATTAAGTCACCAATTGTCGACGATTTTGAGGAGCCCGTGCGAACTTTGGCTCGGCGCACAGGCCCAACGGGCAGGCGGGTAAGTGATTTTTTTAACAAACCTCATCCAGTGGCGGGATGAGGTTTGATTTCAGATTAAAAAAAAGTTTAATAAAGTTTTTGTGTACTTTATTAACGTGTCCCATCTCGTGTGACATTTTCACATGAGGGGGACGTGTTAATGATTTTCTTATGTTTCTAGTTTTGAACTTTCACCGCCTTTCAGCGATCTCCCTGAGGCACCACCTAGCCTCAGGGAGATGTGCGCACTCTCGCCATTGGGGAAATCCCCCCCCACCCCCGCTCGCACAGGAAGCACATAGCGCTTCCCATTGGGTGACACGCTGGGTGGGCCTTAATTGGCCCGCCCACATAAAATGGCGGCGGGGCCTCGTTTCGGCGGCGACGGCGATCGGCTGCCCGCCTGCCACCGAGTCGGTCAGGCCCGCCTGCCCATCAAGGGCAAAATTCAGCCCCCTGAGTCAGCATGAATGGGCAGTGATAAATGAGTCCTCTGCTGCAAGGATACCTGTAGCTAACATACATCATAGGCTGGCACTGCCAGTAGTGTTGATGGTCAGCTATGCCCTCATGTTTTCTCCCTCTTTCCGGCCATTCTGCAATGCTATGTGAGGACAGTCTGGAGCGCTCACGGGCATCTCATGTGCCAGACATGATACAGGGGTCATAGTCTTGCACCATTTGGCCACAAACTGCACAGATATTGTCCCAGATATTGGGTGTTGTCAGGCATTTTTGCTACTCAAATAATTATTGCTGCGCTTGAAATACAAAATAAATATCAGAAGCCTTTGTAAAAGCTTTCAATTTTCGCGTCCTTACATGCACCCACTCACCTTTGACTTTATCCATCATCCCTTGCAAGTATGTTCGATTTCCCCACTGCCAAATCTTTTGCTTCCGAGCTCCCAGGGTTAAACTGGAAACTTTGCCCACGTTATGTAGATGGAAGTTGGCTGTGTGAAATCAGGCCTATTTAGTTTAGCACATTATTGATCAAAGACGATGGCGTAGTGGTATTATCATTGGACCAGAAACCCAGGGTAATGTCCTGGGGATCAGGGTTTGAATCCTGCCCCAGAAGATGATGGAGTTTGAATTCAATCTGGAACTAGGAGTCTAATGATGACCATGAAACTGCTGTTGATTGTTGTAAAAGCCCATCTGGTTCACAAATGCCATTTTGTGAGCACAACCGTATCAGCCATGATCTTACTGAGTGGCGGAGCAGGCTCAAGGAGCCAAATGGGATGTCCCAATTCTTGTGAGTACCACCAAATGGTGAATTTGGCCACTATTGCATTTTCGTGCCAATTTTTAGATCTGTGCATAAAATGGTACAGCACCAAAGGCTGCCATTCAGCCCATTAAGTCAGAACAAAATAAATGAATTAATGGCACAAATAGAGATTAATGGCTATGATCTTATAGTCACTATGGAAACATACTTACATGGAAAAGTGAAAAAATGGAAGAGAGAGGCCAAAGTCAATATAGTCCCCTTAGAGAATGAGGCTGGGGAAATAATAATGGGGAACCAGGAAATGGCAAAGGGGTTGAATAAATACTTTGCATCAGTCTTCACGGTAGAAGACACCAATAGCATACCAAAAATACTAAATAATCATGGGGCAAAAGGGGGAGGAGGAGGAAATAAATACAATAACTATCACACAGAAAAAGTACTAGGGAAACTTTATGGCTCAAGGCCGCTAAGTCACCCGGACCTGATGAGTTGCATCCTAGAATATTAAAGGAAATAGCTGCAGAGATAGTGGATGCGCTGGTAGTAATCTTCTAAGCGTCTTTAAATTCTCGAGAAGTCCCAGAGGATTGAAAGACTGCCAATGTAACACCCTTATTCAAAAAGGGAGGGAGACAAAAAACAGATAACTATAGGCCAGTTAGCTTAACATCTGTCATTGGGAAAATGTTAGAAGCCTATTATAAAGGATGTAAAGCAGAGCATTTAGAAATGCATAATATAATCAAGCAGAGTCAGCAAGGCTTCATGAAGGGGAAATCATGCCTGACAAATTTATTAGAATTCTTTGAGGAGGTAACAAGCAGGATAGATAAAGGGGAACCAGTAGATGTAATATATTTGGATTTCTAAAAGGCGTTCGATAAGGTACCACACATAAGGCTACTTAATAAAATAAGAGCCCATGGTTTTGGGGGTAATATATTAGCATGGATAGAGGACTGGCTAACTAGAAGACAGAGAGTTGGGATAAGGGGGGCATTTTCAGGATGGCAGCCTGTAACCAGCGGAATGCCACAGGGATCTGTGCTGGGGCCACAATTATTTGCAATATATATTAATGACTTGGATAAGGGAAATGAATGCACTATTGCCAAGTTTGTGGATGACACAAAAGAAGGTGGGAAGGTAAGTGGTGAGGATGGGCACAAAGAGTCTACAGAAGGATATAGACAGGTTAAGTGAGTGGGCAGACAGAATATAATGTGGGAAAATGTCAGGTTATGCACTTTAGCAGGAAGAATAGAGGAGCTGAATATTATTTAAATGGAGAAAGACTGCAGAAAGCTGTGGTACAGAGGGATTTGGGTGTCCTCGTGCATGAATCCCAAAAAGCTAGCATACAAGTTCAGCAGGTAATAGGGAAGACAAGTATAAAAATAGGGAAGCCTTGCTAAAACTATACAAAGCACTGGTTAGACCATATCTAGAATGCTGTGAACTGTTTTGGTCCTCTTATCTAAGGAAAGATATACTGGCATTGGGGGCAGTCCAGAGAAGGTTCACTAGGTTGATCCCGGGTATGGAGGGATTTTCTTATGAGATGAGGTTGAGTAGGTCGGGCCTGTACTTATTGGAGTTTAGAAAAATGAGACGCGACCTTATTGAAACATATAAGAATGGGCTGGACAGGGTAGATGCTGAGAGTTTGCTTCCCCTTGTGGGAGAGTCTAGGAGTAGAGGGCATCATCTCAGAGTAAAGGGGAACCCATCTAAAACACAGATGAGGAGGAATTTCTTCTCTCAGAAGGTAGTGAATCTGTGGAATTCTTTACTGCAGAGGGCTGTAGAGGCTGGGTCGTTGAGTATATTCAAGGCTGAGATAGACAGATTTTTAATCAGTAAAGGAATCAAGGGGCATAGAGAAAAGGCAGGAAAGTGGAATTGAGGATTATCAGACCAGCCATGATATCATTGAATGACGGAGCAGGCTTGATGGGTCGAATGGCCTATTTCTGCTCTTATGTCTTATGGTCTCAGGGTCTTTAGTGTTGAATTTATATCCATCACCCCCTCAGCCAATGCATTCCAAGTTCTAACCTCTCACTGCACAAAAATCTTTTGCTTCACGTTGCCCTGGTTCTTTGGACCGTGTAAGAAGCAAACACAGCAGATATGTATTTGTCCGAGAAAAACCTGTGGTCAGCTTTGTGGTAATAATTCAAGACAGTTTCTGGTCATATCCCATCCGATGATGAGAGGTCACTGGGGGTGAACGTGGGGGAAGAGGCCACTGAGAAAGAATCATAAGAACATTTGAAGGCAAGTGCCAGCTTAAAGATAAATGGTTGCATAAGGGGGCAACCATTGAGTTAGCTTCTAAAAACTAATATTTTTAAGAAAAATTAAAACCTTGGAAGTATTAAAACCCCACCATCAATATTCTAGGATTTACCGTTGACCAGAAGCTGAACTGGACCAGATATATAAATACTATGGCTACAAGAGCAGGTCAGAGGCTAGGAATCCTGCGATGTGTAACTCACCTCCTGACTCCCCATAGCCTGTCCATCATCCAGAAGGCACAAGTCAGGAGTGTGATGGAATATTCTCCACTTTCCTGAATGAGTGCAGCTCCAACAACACTCAAGAAGGTTGACACCGTCCAGGGCAAAGCAGCCTGCATGATTGGCACCCCATCCACGAACAGTCACTCCCTCCACCACCGACACACAGTAGCAGCAGTGTATACCATCTACAAGATGCACTGCAGGAATTCAGCAAGGCTCCTTCGACAGCACCTTCCAAACCCACGACCACGACCATCTAGAAGGACAAGGGCAGCAGGTAGATGGGAAAACCGCCACTTGGAAGTTCCCCTTCAAGTCACTCACCATCCTGACTTGGAAGTATATCACCGTTCCTTCACTGTGGCTGGGTCAAAATCCTGGAACACCCTCCCTAACAGCACTGTGGGTGTACCTACACCACATGGGCTGCAGCGGTTCAAGAAGGCAGCTCAGCACCACCTTCTCAAGGGCAATTGGGGGTGGGCAATAAATGTGGGCCTAGCCAGCGATGCACACATCCCGTGAAAGAATAAAAACCTTTCTAAACCCAGTAGCTAGTACAATAAATGCAGAGGCAGGAAACAGATAGTGTAAGCTGCTAATTATGGAGTAACACAGTGGGCTGGAATTTGTGCTGATTGGGCGGGAATGTGCCCGACCCAATCGGGTGTGAAATCACACGAGATGACTGCGTTTGAGCTCAGCCAGTACCCTGTCCCAGAGGGTCATCAGACCAGGTTATCTGGGAAAGCCAGCACTCTATCCTGGAGATAAAAGCAAAATATTGTGGATGCTGGAAATTTGAAATTAAAAACAGAAAATGCTGGGAAAACTCAGCAGGTCTGACAGCTTCTGTGGAGAGAGAAGCAGAGTTAACGTTTTGAGTCTGTATGATGGGAGCTCTATCCTGGACTATGTTATACAATATGGAGAGATTTCACTTCAGCATTTTTTATCACAGATTGAGAAATGTTTACGTATTTCTTTATTTTTTTTATAGAAGGGACAAAGTTGAAATATTGAACATCAAAAAAAAATCAGACAATAAACAAAAACTTTTGACATCATAAATTTTCAAAGAAGCTCAGTGATCAAAGTCAGTCTCATCTGGCTTAAAGTCAAAGCTTAAGTTCTAACCTAGCAGTGACCCTATAGTCCTCAGAGGTAATAAATCAATAGGCATCAAACAAATCACACACAGCCCTATCACAGATAAAATATTTGCACAATAAGAATTCTGTGGGCCAAACACAGGGCTAACCAAACTGAGGATTGGTATGGAAACCACTGTAATCTGTTGAACTCAATGGTTGTTTTAACAGGATGTTGAATATCCGACATTTCTCGGTTCACTCCAGTTATAGTTAATTGCACAAACCTTTCCTCACACAATAGCGTCACCTGTAGGACTTCCTACTAAGTTTTCTTTGTGACTAGGGTCAGTGACGGAGAATGGACTACTTTTTAATTAGTTCTTGCCACCACAGAGGGAAAGATTTCCTTCATTTTGTTTTGTGCGTTAGCAAGATCATGAACACAGCTGGAAGGTTTTCTTGTTGTCGTCTGGCGAAACCATAAAACTCTTTGTTTACAGCGCTGTTAACAAATTGCACTCAGAAGAAATCTCCCCACTAATCATTGGCACTAAGCACTCTCAGGCTGAGCAAAGCACAGCCAGTTTTAGAGTAGAACTCCCTCTCCTTTGCCCCAGCAAAGTACCATAATCTCGACATCAGCTGAATATCAAACCTGTCCAACATCACAAGAGCATAATTTACTGCACTAGTCAGGCTGCTCTGTCTGAAATTGCCCCTTTGTGTTGAATTACCAGTAATTGTATTGATTTACGGGTAGTTTTGTGCCCAATTTGAATCTGGCAGCAAAGAGCAAACTTTTATCCAATGAGATTTAGCTGAATATAAATACAGGTGCTCGGGCTGAAATGATATTGTTCTAATCAAGCGGGTCACCCAGTCCCATTTAGATTTATTTTCGATTGCATTTTCCCATTCCTTTTAAGACTCCATTCCTACACGAGGCTCGATGCAACGGCAGGGATTTCCTGCCCCTGCCCAGCACGGGGGTAATGGCGGGCAGGAGGGAAAAGTATCGCTGGAGCCAAAAAGTCAGCTTCCTGCCGGCGGGGAAACAGGCTGCGATCGTCTGCTCCAGCCTTCAACAGCAGCTCGTCTTTCACGCCCAGTCCTGTCGAGAAGGCCATTTGAATACATTAGAATATCACGACTTCCCGTGGTGTCCCGACGCGGGATCAAAAGGCCTCATCGGCGTCAAATTAGACCAACGTGCATCGTGGCCGGTTATAAGTGAGGTGCACCTGGCAAACCGCACTTCACCCGTGACTTCATGGTTAGTTCGCCCACCTCGCACTGGGCTATGCTCGTGCCTCTACAGACCCCGTGCCAGCCTTCAGCACATCAACCTGGGGGGGGGGGGGTGGCATCACAGGCAAGGCTCCATGTACCAGTGCAGCAGGGAGATCAGGGTGGGGGGGAGGGGGAGGTGGTGTTCTAATGTGCTACATGTCAAAGGTTTGACTAGGTGGGGGAGACAAGACAAAGGCAAGGGAAGGGGTTGGAGGGCAAAGGCTCGACTGGGGCAGCAGGGCAAGGTTGGGGAAAGCTGAACACGGAAACATGACTGAGGGAGAAGACTGGGGGCATCTAGTGGCCGGTTAGTAAAGAGAGTCAAGGGCAGCAGTCCCCAGGCAGAATGGCAAGACAGCCGACTAAAGCAATGCCTAAGTAGTGATTTGAGCTTGCAAAGGCTGTCCTTGTCCCAGTCCAGGGAGGGGTTGGGCAGGTTAGCCCGCTGTCAGTAGTACCAGCATGTGGTGCGGAGGGCGTGGTTAGCATCTCACATGGCGGTCCGAGGGATTCCTGACATAGCACTCACCGCAGATGACACCGTCACAGTCAGGGCAGGCTTCTGCAGCCTGTAGATTGGGAAGGGGCAGCACTCGGTCTTGTGGGGATGTCCCTGTATGTCACAGTACACTAGGCCTCAACATGGGGAGGGGTACAGTCTACATGGGGCACAGGAACATCCACCTCAGATGATTCAATTGGTAACACGGGGATATCAACCTCTATCACAATGGGACCCAGAATTACAGGGGCGGGGCTGAGAGTAATCGGACGGATGGAAACCCCGAACGTTATGCTCCTCCAGGACGATGGGAGGAATTTCCAAGGTCACACAGGGAGGGTCGAAGCTGGTCTGATAATAAAACCTGAGGACCACCATCTTGGAACCTGAAGCAGCGGAAAATTAAACTAAAGACACTGCTGGGGAGGGCTGTTAGGGGCCTCTGGGAGGAGCGCTTCACAAGCAGTGGGGGGCCGATTAAAGGGGCACCCATCTGAAATCTGCCCCTGGCTGACTCCTTGAGGAGAAGGGGCAGCTGGAGTGAGATCAAGGTGCCCTGACCCTGTCTTGCATAGCCACTGATAGATTCAAGCAATGCCTACAGTGATGGAGTGCAGCGCCTGCGCAGTTCAGGACCTAAGCCCTGGACCAAAGTTTCCATGACAGCCACTATCCAACCAGTGTTGATCTCGGCGCTGGCATGTCCGTGTTATTACCTCAGACTGAACGCAGAGGGACTCCTCCATCATACGTTGCAATCTGTGGAATGTATCTGACAACCGTGACTGTCACTGCAGCTTCAATACCTGCATTAAGACTGAGTCCACAGGCTCGTCATCTGACTGGGAATCAGCAGAATCCTGGCCTCCAGCAATCGTCCGAGAGCCGGTAGCCTCAGATGTCCATGCCTCCACCTGCTCTTTGCTTTGCTCACCAGATTGTGACTCCGAGGCTGCTCTAAGTCCCACCGAGGTGTGTGCCTCTGCGCTGGTGGAGGGTGTGGGTGAACGCTGTGAGAGGTCTTCCATCGTTGCGTGCTCAGGATCCTTATCCGAGGAGTCAAGGGGGCTGGAGAGGAGGGGCTGGCTCTTGGTATCCCTGTGTCATCTGGCGGGGGTGGCTATGAAAGAGATTAGAGATAATTAGTGCGTGGCAGCAAAGTACAAAACATCACATTGCACTCACAGTCTTGCTGTCAGAAGGATCTGCTGGCGCGGGGTCCTGACTTTGGTCTCACCGTCGCCACAAGAATGTTTCCGGCCAGGTGTACTGCTCGGTCCTCATACTGGGTGAGGGCTCTGATCTCTGGGCATGTCCCCACTGAGGTCAGGGACCTCTCCCTTTCGTTATGGGCGAGCTTGGCCTGCATAAAGACAGGTGGAGAGAGAGTGAGCAGGAAGCATGTCAAGACAGATGATAAGGATGTCTGCTTTGTGTGTGTGCTGAGTGGAGCTGAGGGCACTGTATGAGGACGCAAGCTGCACAGGATGTGAGCACAGATGGAGATGTCAGGGTGTGTGCAGGAGAGTGAGTGGTGATGTCCTGTGTGCTGGTACTGAATGAGTTCCATGTGGAGTATTATCCTCGAATGTCTGAGGGGCTTGTGAGAATGTGAGGTGAGAATGATGAGAAGGATGACTTACCCTGGCTGTACGGATGAGGTCATTTATCCATTTGCAGCACTGGATCCCTGTTCTCCTCTGGGCAGAGTTGACGCTCACTGCCACAGACACCTCCCAGGTCGGGTTGGTGACCTTGGCAGACCTCCTCTGGTCACCACGAGGGTAGAGAAGGTCACAGCGGTCCTCAACGGCATCCAGAAGGTGACCCAGCGACGTGTCACTAAACCTGGGGGCTGCATGCTTCTTTGGTTTGGGAGCCACCTCTCAGCTGGAGCGGCCCTGGACTGCAGCCATTGGGAAAGCTGTGCGTGGGCACCCGGAGCGAGGTTCCGCTAAGGTCATGATGGGGTGGGTGAATCAGGTTTCTAGCTGGTGCATATTTAATGAGGCGAGATGCAGACGACTGGGAACGAAAACTCGCCATTGCAGCCAACAGGGAGAATGCTGCTTATCCCGCCCACGATGGAACTTAGTCCGCGGAGGGGAAAGTCCCGCCCAATCACTGAGTTGAGCCAGAGATTGGCTATTAAGCCTTTGCTACGCGTTTATCTTAGGTTCTGACAATAAATCCCTTCCTTCCCTCCCAATGGAAAGTGATGGAAGGAAGGTCATTGATAGAACAGCTGAAGACAGTTGGGTGATAGCGAATTTGCTGCAGTTTTACATCTCCCGCTCATTGTCATCACCATTCAGTTCAATGGAAGTAAAATTGGGAAAAAGAAACAAT